>NC_046157.1:160988937-161588937 GCF_011064425.1 Rattus rattus
ATGTAAGATGTCTAGTTTAAATAATTTCCTCAGGCTCCTGATGTAAGCCATGTCCCCAGCCATCTGTTGCCTGGCCTGGGCTCAATAGAACAGGGGGGACATTTGCTGGCCTGGGAGAAATGGATGTGGTTGGGGTGGGGACTTTGAATGCCTGTGTGTGGAAGGCACACTCCCAAGAGAAGTGTTAACTGCGTGTTGGAACCGGCTACCTAGAAAGGATGGCTGCTCCCAAATCAGCAAGGCCCGAAGATGGCAAGCATCATAAGATACAGAAGACAAAATGTAATCTCAGCATTCTGCAAGAGGAGTTCAAGGATAGCCTGGGCTACATAGTAAATTTGAGGCCAGCCTTGGCTACGTGAGATCTTGTCTTCTAATAGGCAAGACCCGAAACACAAGGTGAGTTTTGTGGAGCTTCTCACTCTGAACTTCATTGGCATGACTGCGGTGCCAGCCTGGCTTCCTCTGTGGCAGCTCCAGGTCCCCGGAGCTTCCTAAGGACCTCTCGGAGGCAGAGAACACCTCTGGGTTGGCAGAGTAACCTGGTGAGACTACATGGACTTATTCCCGCGGCCTCCACGGAGGATTACCATAAGTTAGACAGGCGTGACCCACAGTAACAATGTGCGTCTTCGTGCTTCTGTATCTTCAAAGCAATCATCTCTGCTCTTCTCCCATCCACTCCCCGTTTTCCATTTCAATGCCATGGTTCCTTTTTCAAGGCTTCCTTTTATGAATCGAGACTTTGAAGAGCCAGCCTTTGTGTGCTCTTTGGTACACAGCACCTACCACATTGGAAAGTCTTGGTAAATTTCAGTTTTCACTGCTGTCACACAGAAGGAAAGCGGCCGGAAACATAGGAAGTGGGAGGCAGCGGCCAAAGGTGGGGAGGGTTGGGAAACCAAGGTCACCTTTAGCTTTGTAGTAAGTTTGAGGCCAGCCTGGGCTACATGAGATCTTGTGTCAAAACAATAAACAAAGGCACCGGAGGGAGCTGCCTTGCTTGTGCTTGCCTGTTGCTGTGATAAGATGTCCAGACAAAAGCAACGCAAGGGATAAAGGCTTTATTCGGCTCCCACTCCCAGATCAGTGTCTGTCTCCTCTGAGAAGTCAAGGTAGCGGAACTGAGAGCAGTTGATCACATGGCATCCTCAGTCAAGGGCAGAGAACAGCGAATTAGTGCAAGTACTTCACACAGTGACCGGGCCTTCCCACATCAATTAGCATAATTAAGGTAACCCCTCACAGACATGCTCAGAGTCCCTTCTATGCTATACTAGGCTAGGTTACACTGACAATAAAACTACTACAGAAACCCCAGGGGTCACTTGCACACCTGCAGAGGGACACATACACACTCTCACAAACACACTCTTGTGTGCACATACACATACATCACACACATTCGTACACATTCTTGAACATTTACATACACACATTCATACATCACACACTCATATATATCACACACATTCATACACATTTACACACACACACACACACACACACACACACAACTTCCATAATGCCTAGGTACCAGTTATTGAAGAAATACGCATGTTCACTGGGATCTGAAATCTCTGTAGACTACATTATCCTTTTGGATTTTGCCAAATTTTCTTAAAAAAATTTGGAAACTTTATGTCTGTGAGTGTGTCACTGTCTTTAGGCATGCCAGAAGAAGGCATTGACTCCCATTACACAGGGTCATGAGCCACCATGTGGTTGCTGGGATTTGAACTCAGGACCTCTGGTAGAAGGTGCTCTTAACCACTGAGCCATCTCTCCAGCCTTGGAGCTTGCTTTCTAACATACTTTTAAGTTCACACTGTCCATGAAGCAGTGTAAGAGGAAGATCTCAAAGGCAAGGAAGCTTTTCCACTTCCTCTCAGATTTTTAAGTCCCCCAGCCCCCACCCCCCCCCCCACCCCCGTGCCCCTGCCCCATCCCAGCATGCCTGAAACGGTCCAGACTACCATGGAGTGCTTTTCTGGCATCTTTAGGTGGTGACTATTCTCAGGCAGTAATTGGTTCTCTTAGTGGCTCCACTGGTGGTTTAACACCTGTGGCTCTGACTGGAATGGCTGCCAGCCTTTAGCCAAAAGTGACAGTTTTCAGCTCGTCTCGAGGAGTCTAGGGAAATGCGTGCCTCAGAATGTGAAGCTTCAGCAACTCGGACATTTCTGCTGTGGAGGATGAAGAACTGGCTTCATACTTTGCACTGAGATTCTTGAAGTTCAAGGTGTTTTCTTTGGTGTAGATCATCAGGGCTTCTGGGCCTGTGGACACTACAGATGTCTTCTGCTTGTCTCCAGTCACGGTGTGGAAAAGAGTCCAGGCGCTCCCCTCCCTGAGGAGTTCCTATGCACTGGTTTGCTCTGCCACAGAAGCTGCCCAGGAGTTTACTGCAAGCAAAATTGCCAGCTTCACCCCATAAAAGCCGAAAGGAAAGGGGCTTGGTTGCCGAGTGGATTATGTTTCCCTCAAAACTTTCTCTTCTTTCCAGTTTTAATTTTTAAAACAAATGTGTGGATGGTGTATGCAGTTATATGTATGTTTTGCATGTGTATATATGCTATATATGGTTGTATGTATGTTTTACATGTGTATGTGTATTTGGGAGGCACACATGGATATAGAGTACATGTATTCGTATGTATATGCATCCGTGTACAAGCAGAAGCCCAAAGTTCATGTGCAGTGTCTTCCTTCTTTGCTTCCCCTCCCCCTATTCCTTGAGGCAGGGCCTGCCAATTGAACCCAGATCTCATCAATCAGGCTGTCTACCCTAACTAGCTTGTCAGGAGAATCTCACGTCTATGCTGGGATTACAAATGGACTGCCACACCTGCCCAGCATTTATATGGGTGCCATGGGTCTGAGCGCTGGTCCTCATGTTTTTATAGGAAAGGGTTTGTTCACTGAGACATCCCCTTGTCTCTAAAACTGTGTGAATTTCCACAAAGACCTAAAGCTACCTATTTATTCCATTTGGATAAAGATCTTCTCTCTTGAGGCTTTCTGGATTTCCCATCCACTTCTCTCCTCCATAGTAGATGTCCCAACCACACTGGCTGCATTTCCTACTATATGGTGCCAGTGTCACTTGTATAGGATTTCTGCCTTCATGCCTAGGGCAGACCAGGATCTTGATGTCACCTCCTGACTTAGGATAGAGGCTCAATTGAATAAGGGTGAACAGAATTGTATGCCTGGCTTTGTCTTGCTCCAATCAAATGCCCATAGCTGGTTAATATAAGAAGCACGCACTCTGGGGGCATGACTTCCTTCTTCAAGGGCCCCTCTGCTTGATCATAACTCAGTGGACACACCTCATTCTGAGATAGGGCAAGCTGATAGAACCCTGGGGTGACCAATGATGGCCTGAAACAGGTATGCATGAAGTGCAGGTATAATCCTTTGTAGGGGAAAAGAAGCCATTTCTGTTCACCCAAATCTCCTTTTCTAATTTTAACTTGAGCCATTTGGAATCCAGGCTGATGGTTAATGCTGTCAACTTGACAGGATTCAGAATCACCTGAGAGCTGGGTCTGTAGACATGCCCGTGATGGTCATCTTGATCACATTAACGGAAGTGGGAAAGTGTGCCCATTGTGGGCAGCACCATTCCCTGGCTGGGATTCTGGACTGATAGAGAGCTGAGAAGCAAACAACACTCTCTTTCCTGAGCAAGCTCCTGCCACCTTGCCCTCCCTACCATGATGGATCCCAGCACCCAGCAAGCAGAAACATGGTTCCTCTCTATTGGCAATCTGGCTAGCTAGGGGGACTGATTGGTGAACTCTAGGTTCAACTGATAGAGTCTGGCTTAGTGAATAAGGACAGAAATGGAAGACATTGGATATCAACTTTGGGCCTTGAATTGAAAATTAAAATAAGCCCTTTCTCCCTTTAATTTTTCCAGGGTATTTTATCACAACAATGGGGAAAGAATCAGGCCAAGCACCTTCCATGTTAGCACAAAGAGGCTAATCTAGAACTGACCAGTAGTGACTTCTGAATGTACACACAGGAACAGAAGTCCTTCTCAGTGCACCGTCTCAATACTAAATGCCAAAGGATCATTGACTTAAAACAGTCCAAACACACGTACATACTTGTGAAATCGAAACTGGCTATTTTTAAGGCCTGGTTTTCCTTACTCAATAATGATTAACATTCATTTAAACCGAGGTCGAAGTTCAAATATTTGCAACCCATGCATCGTCTCTCTTCTGTCAGTTTTTGTACAACCCACTTCCCCTTGCACAATTCAGAGGACCTCCAACTCTACCCCGAGCAAATGCCCCACCTCCCCCACATCTTATTGCAACCGATGTCATAAGAGCACTGACCATGTGGAATCCTCTCCCTGGAGCCTTATTATAGAACGATGACTCCCACGAAGGTCCAAGCTAAAATTAGAATTAGGCATGTTGAATTAAATCAAGGTTTGGCAAAGAAGTGATTCCTGCCTCCCCTATTTCAACTCTCCAAATAAACAAAGAAGCCACCCAAGGCATGCGATTCTTTCTTGGCAAGACTGCCCGCCTGGGTCACCGGCCATGCTTGTGAATCAGAGGCAGTAGCATCCAGTCCTCAGCCAGCTGGGTTTTCCCAATGCAACACCCACGCCCTGACTTAATGATTAACCATTACCCATTCCTCCTCCTCTCACCACCATTCCTCCTTAGTGAAGTTCAGAGTTATCCCACAGATGTTTACGTTGAGGCAGATGTGAGACCCAGATGAGAACACCCCTAAAGAGAAGGAAATGAATCGGCTTGACAATGAGGGACGTCAGTGCATATGTGGTACAGGGACATCAGTATGTCCATTACTCCCTCAAGGGAAGTGTGCAAAGGGATCAGAGATCAGGAACGCTTGGCTGAAGAGACATGTGTGTCTCTTCCTCAGGATGTGTCTATTCCCTGACTCAGAATGAGCTAGACTCTGAGGGTGTCCATGCACAGGTCTTACGATAGGGAGCTCTAATGCACACACAAAGCCTTTGTGACTCTCTCATGCATGCTTGCCATGAGCAGAATTTAGACGGGGACTGTCAGGTTGGGTGAGTAAGCTTGATGGTGCAGAGACACCGGAAGCACTCAGGAAAGCTGGGGCTGAGGAGATGGCTCGGCCAATAAAGCACTTGTTGCTAAGTATAAGGTCCTGAGTTCAGATCTGCAGTGTACAAACATTAAAAGCCAAGCATTCCAGTTTGCATTGCATTGCTGTGAAAAACCACCATGACCAAAAGCTACTTGGGGAAGAAAGATTTTATACATCTTTATAGCTTATAGGGAAATAGGAACAGGAATCCAAGCAGGAACCTGGAGGCAGGAACTGAAACACAGGCCTTGGAGAAACACTGGCTGCCTTCTTGCTTGCCCTCTGAGGTTTACTCCTTGCTTTCTTATAGCATTCAAGACTACCACCTCAAGGATGGCACCACCCGCAGTGGACTGGGCCCTCCTATGTGCAATATTAATCAAGAAAATGTTCTATAGCATTGCCCACCAGCCAATATGATGGGTGCAATTTCTCAAAAGTTTGTGGCTGGCATATTAGATCTGGGACAGATGTTGCTGGAGACTCTGCTTTCTGGCATCCCCCTTGAGAAATATCTTAGTTAGGGTTTTATTGCTGTGAGGAGTCACCATGACCAAGGCAACTCTTATAAAGAAAAACATTTCATTGGGGCTGGCTTACAATTTCAGAGGTTCAGTCCATGTCACCATGGGGGGAAGCATGGCAGCATCCAGGCAGACGTGTGCTGGAGGGGGCCAAGAGTTTTACATCTTGATCCTCAGGCTGCAGAAGGGGACTGTTTGCTACACTAAGCAAACATTATCATATGTAAGACCTCAAAACCCTGCTCCACAGGGGCTCACTTCCTCCAACAAAGGCCACCCCTATTCCAACAAGACCACACCTCCCAATAGTGTCATTCCCTATGGCCAAGCATTCAAACACATGACTCTATGGGGGCCAAACCTATTAAAACCACCACAGAAAACTAACCAGCACACCAGGCAAGAGAACAGATGCCTTCAATCCCAGTGCTGAGGAGGAAGGGAAAAGAGCTCATTGACCAGTCAGTCTATCCGGGACAGGAATCCCTTGGACTCAAAATGTAAGATGCAGAGCAACTGAAAAGACACTTACCATCTACCTCTGGCCTACACACACATGTGTACCCATGTACACATGCACACACATGATCCATGTAGGCACACACAAAGACCAAAGAGATCATAACCAAAGTTATTTACTTCAAAAGTTCCTCCTTGAATTGGCTGACTTCCAATTACCTCTGTCTTTTATATTCATTCATTCATTCACTCACTCACTCTTCAAGTTGTTTCTTGAGTATTTACTATGTGCCAGATGACATTTTAACAGTAACTTTTCTCCTGGAACTTATTACATTCTAAAAAGGAATAGCTCACAGAGAATAAACTATTACATAAAATTAAGTTCAATTTATTGGGCATAGTCACAGTATAAAGTCAAATGTAGAAAGAGCTGGCATTCTTCATCTTTCCAGATAATAACTGGAAATCTGAGTCTGAAAAATGTTTGCTCGCTTTTGTCTAACAATATTTACAATTTCCCACAACTGAAGTCATCTTTAGAAACACTAATTACCTTGATGTATTGGGCAGGTTAACATCATTTTACTTTGCCTTTCAACTATTATGCAAATGATTTCCCTTTGCTCAAACTCGTCTCTGAAGACGATGTGGCTGAGCTAGATCTGAGGAGACTGGGTGAGAAAGTCTTCTATGGTTTGAATAAGCGTCCCCAAAGGGCCTAGGTGTCAAAGATGTAGCCATAGCCCATGGCACTATGGGAGTGAAGCACTAGGAGGTGGGACTTGGAATGAAGCAGTAAGTCACCTGGAGTGCACCCTCAAAGGTAACTGCGTTTATTTGTTTTGGATCCAGAGTTCCAGTGCTGGGGGAAAAAAATCTCCTTGTGGTCAGGGAGACAGCTAAAAGTTCAGTCCACGGAACCCATGTAAAAATGCTGGGGATGGTACTGGGGAGAAGGTAAGAGCACTTGCTGCTCTTCCAGAAGACCTGGGTTCAGTTCCTAGCAACCACATCAAGTGATTCATAACCATCTGTCAACTCCAGCTCTGGGGATTTGGCATGTATGGTTCTGCTGACATCTTCATTCATGTGCATATATGTACTTGCAGACACACAAACAGACACACATACACATCTACACATACACATACACACATACACACACACATACACACATACACACACATAAACACTCATCACACACACATTCACATACACACACATCACACACACATTCACACACACACACACACCTATATATAATTTAAAACAACAAAAATTAGTCTAAATTAGTACATGGTGGTGTTCACTATCACCCAAGAGATTCATACTTGGCCCTGGATATGTAGATATATTGAGTATTATACAAATCACAAACATTTGGTGGTAACAGATCATAAAGAAATTTATTCACGTCCTACCAGTTCTTTGGTACACATTGAGTTTCACCATTTCTAGACAAGGAAATAAAATTTGCATACAAATGAGATGAATATGCTTATTTATTTTTACATAGAAAATTAAATCTTGGCTGACTGTCTGATACTGTAGAACGCAGAGCCTCAACGTCTTTCAGTTGATAGATACTTTGATTTTATAACCGTCAATACTGAGAATGGCTCCTTGCATAAATATGAAGTCCATAATTGCAGAAGTATGTAATGATCCCATCGGGAATGGCTGGGAATTTTGTGTTACATGGCCCAAATTAATTGAATGATATTCTTAATGAAATTAAAGTCAGAAATCAAACTGATTTTTTTTAAAAAAACAAGGTTCCTAAACAATGTATTCGAGAGACACACTAACTCAATACTTAGACACCAATGAATAAACAAGTCTCTGTTTTCTGTAGCTAGAACATTATGGTTCAGTAAGAACAGGCAATTTTGTATATTCAGTAAAAACAGGGCAGCTCGTGTCTGATCTCAGCAGAGGTTCTTCAGTGAGATGGTTCAGTGAGTACATGCATTTGCTACTAAACTCCATCACCCGAGTCTGAGGGACCACTATGGTAGGAGAAGAGAAAGGCCTCACCCAAGTTGTCCTCTGACCTTCACACATGACATGTGTGCACCTGAAAATAAACAAATAATAAATACAAAGCAAATAAATAATCAAGAGACACGATACATGTGATAAATGATAAATCAATAACAAAGATAAATTGTTTAAAATTGTGTGACAAACAGGCAAACAAAACAGTTTTACTAGGAAGAACGTTAAGGATGAGGGTTGAGGCTAAGTACACAGTTAGTACAGATAGTGATGTGATGTTAGTACCTGGATCCATTCAGGTCTAAACCCACGCCCTAAGCAATTCCATAGTGGACTATTGATGTTAGTGGAGCTGGCCGTGGTGTCTACCCTGTGTTGCTTGAAGTTGTCTGTGTTGTGCTTCCGTAAGATGAACTGAGAGTCTAGAGATAAACCAAGGTTTCCTTATCTGTTTCACCCTTTCTTAATCCCGTCCAGCCGTCTTTCTTCAGCCTCCATCTTTTCTTCCTGCTTCTCATCATTCGTATTCCCATCTGGACTGTCCTAGGCTTGCACCATGGATCCAGGACCACTTCGTCCATTCCCTAGGAGTCACGAGGGAACATTTGACATCACTGTGTCTTCTGAATTCACGGTGTTATAAGGTCTAAGCCCCAACCTTCCCTCTTCCACTATGAGAGTGAATCTGCACTGTCTCACCCATCAGAAGGAAGGATGTACCCTCTGTGCTTGAAGAACTTGAGGTTCTAAGAGTGCAATGGCTGAAGGGATGTGCGGTTTCCTTGTCTCATGTGTATTCTGCTCCACGGGAGAGACTCCTGTATTAGGTCAGAGTGCGCTGGGCTGATATGGAACAACTGCAAATAAAAACAAAACAAAAACTCTAAGCTTCTCTGGTGATTTTAAAACT
This sequence comes from Rattus rattus, assembly GCF_011064425.1. NCBI lineage: Eukaryota > Metazoa > Chordata > Mammalia > Rodentia > Muridae > Rattus > Rattus rattus. The sequence continues at coordinate 160,997,944 of NC_046157.1, forward strand.
TGCTGTCCACGGGCTGGAGAGATGGCTCGGTGGTTAAGGGCACTCTCTGCTCTTCCAGAGGTCCTGAGTTCAAATCCCAGTAACTGCATGGTGGCTCACAACCATCTGTAATGAGATCTGATGCCCTCTTCTGGTGTGTCTGAAGACAGCTACAGTGTACTCATATATAATAAATAAATCCTTAGAGAAAAAAAAAAAACTTGCTATCCAGGGTTTTCCAGGAGATGAAGAATATATAGTGACTTGCCTTGATAGACACATGGTGAAGACATACATATTTCTGAGGAAATAGAAATACATATGGAATGAAAATAAATACATATGTTCAGTGACTGTTTGGACAGTCATATTACAAATCCCATTTAATGACACAGCCAAAATGAGCAAATAGACTGGTGAAAGCTTTTTCTTTCAAAATGTAATGGGCTATCTTACAGATACCAGGCAGTTTAAATATGTATCCTTACCTTCAGAGTAAAAAAAAAAATCATCATCAAACTAGCATGGGATAATGAAACATTCAAATTATCTTGAAGGAGTAAATGGACATTCTGCATCATGCTATTCTGGTGGGAAACTCACACCAGGGATCTTGGGGGGATGGATCTGGTATAGGTTAACTGGAGGGGATCAAGAGACCTGCACTGCATCATCAATCAGGGAGCTGTGGCTAAGACTGGAGGAAGTTCATACTACAAAAGAGCTGGAAACTGGGATAGAATGATAACTTTGCTCAGTATTCATATCATAATCACGATGTATTGAGAGAAAAGTGGGAATGGACCTATTTCTGCAAAGCTCACCAGGTCAGAAGAGATCAACAGTGCTGGCTGACTGCCATTAGAACCAACAAGAAAACATCTGTGAGGATGGAGAGAGCCATGCAGACACAGAATTAAGAAAGCTCACTGGAAACCCACCAGGGATTTCACTGGTGTCTATACATCCAGAAGTGTGACCGCAACCCCTTCACTAAGGCCTTGTCAAGTTTTCTTTTTGTGTTAAAATGAGAAAGTAGTCTGACAAAAGCAACTTAAAGGAGAAAGGGTCTTTTTCAGCTCACAGTTAAAAGCACAGTGTAGCATGGTGAGAAAGTCCAGGCAGCAGAAACTTGAAGGAGCTAGCCATATCACATCCACAATCAGGAAAAATTCAGTTCTCATTTTCCAGGTATATAATACAGGATCCCAGTCAGGGAGTGACCCGACCCATGGTGGGTGGTTCCTCCCATCTCAATGTATGTAATCAATATAATTCAGCTCAGAAGGTCATCTGCCAGCTGGTTCCAGATCCTGTCAACTTGACAACTAATACTAATCATCAGGCTTTAGATAAAATGAAGCTCCCCAACAACCTTTTCTTGTACTATTTGTCAGGTTTTATTAAGGCCAAGTAAGAGAAACCCCGTCTTAGTCCGGGTTTCTATTTCTGCACAAACATCATGACCAAGAAGCAAGTTGGGGAGGAAGGGTTTATTCAGCTCACACTTCCACATTGCTGTTCATCCATCACCAAAGTAAGTCAGGACTGGAACTCAAACAGGTCAAAAAGCAGGAGCTGATGCAGAGGCCATGGAGGGATGTTACTTGCTGGCTTGCTTCCCCTGACTTGTTCAGCTTGCTCTCTTATAGAACCCAGGACCACCAGCCCAGGGATGGCATCACCCACAATGGCCTGGGTCCTCCCCCCTTGATCACTAATTGAGAAAACACCTTACAGCTGGATCTCATGGAGGCATTTCCTCAAGGAAGGCTCCTTTATCTGTGATAACTCCAGCTTGTGTCAAGTTGACACACAACACCAGCCAGTAGACCCCTGTTCAATTTGGCTTGAAGAATCTATATTATTTAATGACTTACATTCAGAAAAATGCTATTCAGGCTTTTGTTTAGTTTTGTTTTGTCATCTTTTTTTCTTGCATGTTGACTTCTTCCTTTTGTATCTGCCCCCAATATGTAAGATAGATGTCCTCAAGATCCAAGATGGCTGCCATCAGGATACAAGATGGCCACCTTCAAAATCTAAGATGGCCTTTGGGAAATATGACGACTGCTTTCATGCAGTAGGATGTCAATCCCCATGAGACCTTCATAAGATAATTGCCAATGACAATCAAGAATAAAGTTTCTTCATCCATATTTAAAAGAAAAAGGACTCACTTTTTCTCAAACAGCAACATGCTCCTTATACAACTGTCCATCAGAAACTGGAATAACTCTCCAAACGAGTTGAGTAGTTGCTGAAATGACCTCCTACAACTTTCTGTTGGCATGTTAGAAACACTCATGTGGTCAGCAACAGCATCAGGAATCTTTGTAATCTTTATTGAGTAATTTCACATTCACGAACCTTTTTAATCCTCCCAGCAGACCTTTGACATAAATACTGTCATCGTTTCTATTTTACACTTGAGCAAACCAGGGATCAGATATTTGATTCATTTTCCGAAGGTCTCCAAGGGTGATTATGTTGGAGAACACAAGACTGTCTACATTTAGATTTCCACCCATCTTTCCCACTAGAACAAGAGAATCCTTTTTGAGCATTCCCTTGGTATGGTGACTCTGAGGCTCTACAGGCCACCAAGGCCAGGTTCCTCAGCAGATATTCTTTGAAATCCATCACTGGATTTTCAGGAAGCCTCCACCATCCAGCTCCGTTCTCTGGTAAGACAGAGACCTGATGCTCCTCCTCAGCTGACATTGGTTTGAGGATTTAAGATGTTTCTACTGCCATTCTCTCAGGTTCCTAGACATGAGATACATGCTCAGTTAACTCTCCAGTCAGTCATGAGACCCTGTAACAGGTCTCCCTGCGCTACCCCTGAATTTATTCATTCTTTGCATCTCTTGTGATAGAGGAATCAGAAATGTTAATGCTAGACAAAATAACAAGGTAATCGTCATAACTAGTAAAAGAGCCAGAGTTGGGGGTCAATCTGAGGCCAGTGGGAAAATACCACCACAAACCTCTGTTGCACAAAAGACCCCTCTTCCAGGAGGAGTAGAACTAGTTTAGTTCCTGGAACAACTGCAAGCCAACTATCAGACAAAGTCACCTGTGACTCCCCAACTGACCCCCTTGGAAAGTCCCAGATGGTCCACTGACCATGAGTCAGTTTGAGGGTTGCTTCGCCCCAATAATAGTACCCTGCCTAGCTACCATTGTTCAAATTCTGCCCCCTGTAACTGAGGAGATATTTCATTGTTTGAATTCTGCCCTTATCAAAGGTATATAACTCCGTTAGAGTTTGCTCAGGGTCATCTCCCTCTTGGAGACTCCAACATGCTGGAACAATAAAATTCCTCTTGCTTTTGCATTGATCACTGCCTCCGTGAGTCTCATTCAGGAGTTCCCAGAAGAGATTCCATTCAGACCTCACACTAGGAATTCCTTATCACCTGCCCAATACCACCTCTCTGTGATGTCCTACCTTTCTTTATGCTTCCTTCACCATGTGCTAGAAGGTAGTTGCTACTGTTAGCTCATTTCACAAGAAACTGAGAGAGACTGAGGCTGAGGGATCCCCTCGGGGCCTGACACAAGCAAGTGAAAAAGCCAGGTCTTTAGCCCAATCATTCCTCCAGTGTCCTTAAAGAACTGATGCACCATTGTGCTGAGTTTAGACAGCTTCCTCCAGCCATTTGGAGACACGCAGGGGACTCCCACCCCAAGCCTGATATTCTCAGGTAGACTGGTCTCTGTCAGCTGTACAGACTCTACACTGATGCTCATTGGTGCTCTCGTGCCTCCTGTGAGACACCAGGCCCCGCCTTTCACAAACACTACACGGTGATACATATTGCCCGCATTACCTGTGGTCTTCAAACGTGTCTCCTCTCACAGCAGTACGACAGCCTGACTACAAAGCCCTGACATTCAATTAGCCATCTGTATGTTGTTAGACATCAGAGAAGCTAATTCTTTGCCATAACAAATGGCATCATAAAGAGCATTTCCTTGTATACAGCTTTCTGCATGGCAGTCAAATTAAAATTACCTGCAAGCATAGAGATAAGGACAGAGGCCTAAGGGAGTGCGTTGTGCATTCTCGGAGCTGCTTGCCTGCCTGTCATTTGAGGTGACAAAGGAAAGTCTCACATCCTTTGCTGGGCCAGCCCATGCCTCTATCTACTTCCTGTCGTCCCAAAATATGACACACACAGGCACCTCTCCCTTGACTTCTGAACTGCCTCCCGCACTTCCCCTTCCATGGAAGGCCATCAGAGGCCTAGCACAAAATAACTAGCAGACTTCTCATTCCGAGTCAGGTGACTTGGGTCTGGACACACTGTTCCCATCTTAATTAGAGCTATGGTCATGGCTGCTTCTTCTTCTATTTCTACTAAGTAAAATTTATTTTATGGGTATGGGTGTTTTGCCTGCATGTATATCTGCACACCATGTATGTGCCTAGTGCCCTTGGAGGCCAAAAGGGGATGTCTGATCCCCCTCCTTGAAACTGGAGTTACAGATGGTAGTGAGCTACCATATGTGCATTGGAAATCAAACCAGGTCCTCTGGAAGAGCAAACTCTCAGCTCGTCCTGCACCATACCTGCCTGGATGCTGCCATGCTCCCACCTTGATGATAATGGACTGAACCTCTGAACCTGTAAGCCAGCCCCAATTAAATGTTGTCTTTTAAAAGACTTGCCTCAGTCATGGTGTCTTTTCACAGCCGTAAAACCCTAAGACAAGCAACAAGTGCTCCAAATCACTCATCCATCTCTCCAGCCTTGATGCCTCTTCTGAGATGAGTATGGTGCCTAGTGCATAGCCATCTATTAAGTGTAGAATAATTTAAGTAGTCTGTGATTAATAACTAATGTTGGAAGTTAATATGGCGACAGTTACTCTTTAACCAGCTATACTCAAATAAAAGGCACGGACCTTTAGAATTATCATGAGCTTTAACTCATCAAAGCTGGGCAGATCTCAACCCTAAGCTACTTTGTCTGCATTCCTGCCTTGACCTCCAATGGATGACTTGCCATAGGTTTTCATTTACAGTGCTCCTGCTTCTTCAGTCCAGCCCTCATGGTCACATGCTCATGGTCCATATCACCCCACAGTGAATTTTTTCTTTCTCCTCCTTTGCTCTCTCTTGTGGTTCCTACCTGAGATGCCAAGCTGGGAACCTTTGCCCCACCTACCTCTCTTCTATAGGCTGTCGGCAACTTTTATTAACCAATCATGGATAATGGGGGAGCAAGGTTTACACAAACAAAGGCTTGTGTGCGTGAGTGAGATTCAGCTCATCTTGGGGCAACCAGATCTTGGGGTACAGACTTTAGCATTTGAATATATAGCAACAAACCAACCCCCAATACATATAAGTGAAAGAACCCTCAGACTGTCAATGACTTACCAGTCCACCTGCCTCAGACAGACAGGCAATGGACTAGCTTGCAGACTAAAAAGCCATTCGGCTAGGGACAATCGTTAAGTCTGAGTCCTGCGGCCACGGGACTCAGCCCGACCATTCTTTTCCCCATCTTCCCTCTTGGTTCTCATCTTTTTAGAAGTGGCATACTCTATTTTTAACACTGTAGCTGATTTTAACACCAATCTCTATCAGAATGCTTTCGTCTTTTAACGCCCATGTGGAATCGAATCTCCAGAGTATATAACATTGCACATTCAGCAAGGAAACTGTTATCCAAGTTGACCTCCAGAAAAACTGTCACACTTAAGCCTTAAAAGTCTATGCCCAAAGGTCTCTTTGTGATGTTCTTTGCCCAAGACATATGTGCATCTGGACACACAAACACATGTGTGTACACACATAGGCACTTCTATGTCAAATGATCAAAAAGAGGGAAGAGAGAGTTCTGCTGTTAAGCATGTGTCACAGACACAGATGAGCTAAATAAGCCACCCAAGGAGGTGTTCTAAGCCTCAGACTTCTATTTCTAAGACTCCATTAGGATCACGAAGGGAAGAGGAAACCAGCTTCAGTGGCTGTGTGGACAGCTGTTCCATTTGGGAATTAGGCTCCGTAGATGACCTTAAAGGATAATGGCCCAGACCAAGGGAAGACAGTCTTATAGCGTCTGAAGCAAGCTTTGTGTCTATTACATTCACCCATCCTACCCTGGAGGGTTGCTTCAGAACAGAGAACATGGAAAGCCATCTCAGTTCCCATCCCACCAGCTACGGACTCTCTTAGGCCACAAGAGTCTTCAACCCAGGCATACAGAAGAGAATGCCAAGGCCAAGTGCTCTCTCTCTCTCTCTCTCTCTCTCTGTCTCTCTCTCTCTCTCTGTCTCTCTCTCTCTCTCTCCTTTTCCCTCCTCCTCTCCCCTTTCTCTGTCTCTCTGTGTGTGCACACACATGCATGCTCGCATGTATACATGTATGAATAGCTATATGACATGTGTGTATATATATTGAAGGCCAAAGATCAAGTTCAGGCATTTTTCTTCAAGTTCTATTCCCCCTTGCTTTTTGGGACAGGGTCTCTCAGTAGCCTGGATCTCACTAAGCGGCAGGCTAGAGTAGTTGGCCAGAGGGTCCCAGGGATTCTCCTGTTTCTGCCTCCCCTGATATGGACTTACAGTGAATTCCACCATGCCTGGCTTTTTTCTTGGGTTCTGGGACTCAAATTCAGACTCACAAGGCAAGCCCTTCACCCACTGAGTCTCTCCAGCCCCATATCCTGTTTCTTACTCACTGTGAAGTCATCCATCCTTGGAGTCAAGTTTCCCTGAAGTTCACACCAGACATAGACAGTGACCTTGACAGTGTAGACGTAGATAGTTCAGTGTAGCCATTGAAGAAGCTAGTGTACTTGAAGCATCCCTCAAGCCCCCTGTATAATCCCATACACAGAGTCTTACAGCAAAGTAAAGAATCCTTCGCTGATCCTCATAGCACACAATCCTATGAAACAAACTGGCAGAGCTGCTGTTTGGTGACCATTAGGAGTAGTCATTAGTCCTTAGCTTTCAACTAAGGAGACTTGTCTTTGCAAATGGCTCTTTTTGCTAATGGGGAGTATGTGCATTCAGGAACTGGGGCCAGGATTCCCTGCTTGCTTTTTGAGATTGTTTCCTGGAGCCACTAACTTGGCCTTGACTCTGAGAAGAAGAAAACACATTCTTCACTGAGTTGCAGGCTGGGCCCCCGAGTGCTATCATCCACAGTATCAAATGTGGCCTTTCATCTTGGGGCTCGGGCAAAGGGAGGAGGAAATGACTGCTCCCTTCTTCTCTGGGTCCTTGACAGTCTTTGGTCCTACATTGTTTTCGTGCACATTCGGGCTTCAGTGTCAGTTTGAACCAACACCACCCTCCCCACCATCACCCCCAAAGGCAAAGCTCAGGGAAAGACAAGCCACACTAGGGATGCTCTGAAATAGGCAGGGACTTGATCTCTTTCTTACTTTCCCTTCTCGGTGTGTTTTTGGGGTGAGGTGGGGGTCTCCTGATCCTGTAAAATTACTGCAGTCAGGAAGATAACTGACTCATGATCCAGGAATTCTTCTCCGTTCTTGGAATTCCCACAGAGAAAAGGAAACTAGAATCGGGCATCTTTCTGAGGGCCAGGGGGAAGCAGAGAAGCCAAGGAATGGTCCTTCCTCCAGGGCTGCACATGTGTTTGTCTCCTGGGGGTGCAGCTGCCTGAACACACTGGGTTAGAATAAAGCGTAACTCAATCAGCATATGTGTCTAACGTGGAATCCTGGAGGGAGAGGGGCTCGTGAACAACACGTGATTCTTGGTACTGAATCCAAAAGATGAGTAGTACTTACCTTTTAAACAAGATGTCAGGAGGTTGGTGTGATCGTTTGAATAGGAATGGCGCCCCACAGATCTGAAAGCTTAGTCACCAAGGAGTGGCACTATGTTTTAAATTTTAATGTATTTTTGTGGGTATGAGTTTGCAAGAAGACACCATTAGATTCCATTATAGATGGTTGTGAGCCATCGTGGTTGCTGGGAATTGAAAGAGTAGCCAGTGCTCTTAACCACTGAGCCATCTCTCCAGACCTGAGAGGCCTTGTTGGAGGAAGTGTGTCACTGGGAGTGGGTTTTGGGCTTTCAGAATCCCATGCCAAGCTCAGAACCTCTCTTTCTCTCTGTGGTTCAGGACGTAGCTCTCAGCTCCCTCTCCAGCACCATGTCTGCCTGTGTGCCTCCATGTTCCCATCATGAGGATAATGGACTAAGCCTCAAAACTGTAAGCCAGCCCCAATTAAATGTTTTCATTTATAAGAGTCACCCTGGTCAAGGTGTCTCTTCAGGGCAATAGAACAGGAACTAAGACAAGTGGCAGGCCCATTTTCCTGCATATCAATATCCCATATCACACCCAAGCCAACTATCCTCTCTGTGTGCAAGATCAGCATGTGTGCAAGGTCAGCATGTGTGCAAGATCAGCATGTGTGCAAGGTCAGCATGTGTGCAAGGTCAGCATGTGTGCAAGGTCAGCATGTGTGCAAGGTCAGCATGTGTGCAAGGTCAGCATGTGTGCAAGGTCAGCATGTGTGCAAGGTCAGCATGTGTGCAAGGTCAGCATGTGTTCAGATGCGAACAGCCTGTGCTTTCTTGTAGGAGGAGAGGACCTTTATGACCAGTCTCCGCAAAGGGATAGGTCAAACCTCAGAACACTGCACCAGCGAGATTCCATTTTTTAAAAAGTATTACACATGTAGACTGGCATAAATGTGCACAGACATGGCTTCTAAGGTGGACAGAGAAAACCACCAAAAGGAGAAGCCATGGCTTTGCATGGCTGGGATTCAGGACATGGAACTGGTGAATTTTTCCTTGTGTTTCATATTTCCACACAGACAGAAGAATCTATGATAACTACATACAATTTTAATAAGCTGAATCTCAGAGCGATGTCCTGTATGAGTCATTCAGTGGTTTTCAAATGCTACTAATTAAACGCTATTGTAACACAAAGGCAGAATGTACAAGAATATGGTCATAGGTCACCTACAGACCATTCAGAGTGTAATGATCAAAGATAACACAACTCACTCTCCCTTGCCCCAATAAAGGCCAATATGATATTTTGAAGTGCATAATACCCAGATACTATTGTGATCATCTGGCCACTGGAGTCTTCCAAAGGTGCCACAGGAGGGGCTCATGCTTTGAACCTTCTTAGGTGAGGTGACATTACTTGATTCTTCAAGCCTGGTTAGACTGTGGGAACGACTTACTCACCAGCTCTTGTAGACTTGTCTCAGCCTGAAGGATGTGAGCTGTGTTAGTAAAATGTAAAATATATTAAATTCCAAGTTTTCCTTTCCCAGCCCCGGCTCCCAGAATGACGACTCCAAGACTAATTAGTTATTATTAAATTCTAGGCCATAAGCTTTGGCTCATTCTATGATTAGCCCTTAACTTATTTAACCATTTAAACTACTCTATGTCCACCACATGGTTAGTTACCTCTCTTCAGTCCCGGCCTGCTTCTTCCTTCTCGTTTCTGTCAGCATCTCCTTGAGCAGCTCCCTGAGTTCATCTACTGCCAGTTTACATCCATCTCCTTGTGGCTCTCTTGAATCCCTCTTTTATATTATCATTATTACCCAGAGTCTTTTCACTTCCTGCCAGGGTCCCACCTCCTATTTCCTGCCTCAGCTCATTGGCCATTGGCTTTTTTAATTGGCAGGTGATGCTTATAACAAATTCTCTCTACAGTAAAATTTCTCGGGTGTTTGACCTTGTGGGAAGAAGGGTTTATTTTGGCTTTCATTCCATCGTGGTGACACCTTTTTCATCTATAGTCAGGAAGCAGAAAGTGGCAAGAAGTGGGGTTGAACTAGATAGCCTCACAGCCTGCTATCAGTGGTCCACTCCCTCCAGCAAGGCTTTAACCTCCTAAAGGTTCCACAACTTTCCAACCAATACAACAATCTGGGACTTGCTATCCAAATACAGAAGCTTGTGGGGGGCATTTCACGTCAAGCCACAACATTAGAGAAATTAGAGAATTTTTGGTACAAATCCTTTCCAAGTTGGAACTCCTTCCCCTATCCATTTACCTGTTTGTGAGCATGTTGGAGGCTATCATGGCTCCCACAAACCAGAAGTGAGCTTGAGTTGAGGAGGGCAAAGCCCTCTTGCTGGCCTTGAGCAGCATGCCCAGAAAGCTTCATAGTTGACAGAAGAGTGCTGGGTGCTTCTGGTTCAGTCTTTTTAGAAGTTGTATAGCTGCTTAGATGGGTACTGTTACCTTGACTCAGCTAAGGTAACTGAAGTTTTCATAAGAGACATCAGAACTTACTATTTCTAAAACTGAACTCCTTTGGCTTTTTTTTTAAGACACATTTCCAGGGTGGCCTGAAACTCACTATCTCATGCTGCCTCAAACTTATAGCAATCCTCCTGCTTCGGTCTCCCTGAGTACTGGGATTACAGGCCTAAATCACCACACCCAACTTTTTACACACACACACACACACACACACACACACACACACACACACACACACACACACACAGAGTTATATTTGTTTATGTATTTTGCGTGTGCATTTGAACTTGCCTGAGACCAACTGCTGAAGGTCAAAGGACATGGGGGAAGGTTTACTCATTCTACCCTGCAAGCTCTGACATCAAGCTCTGGTTGTCAAGCTTGGCAGCATGATTCTGACTTGCTGACCCATGAATACACACACACACACACACACACACACACACACCTTAGGCAGGAGGGAGGGCCTACAGGCTCTTGGTTACAGAATATCATCTTCTTGAAGAGGGATGGCTTTTGTAGCAACAGAGATGTTTCAGAGCTTGAAACAGCATCTTAAGCAACTAGTATATTACACTTCCTAAAATTTTATTTAGTATGTATGTTCATGTGTGCACATGTATTTGTTTGTGTGGGTGTGTGTGTGCGTGCGCGCGTGAGAGAGAGAGAGAGAGAGAGAGAGAGAGAGAGAGAGAGAGAGAGACTTCGCTTGAAAGATGAGGTAGAAAGAGAACTGACCTCTGAAAGTCCTCTCTCTCTCTCTCTCCCTCTCTCTCTCTCTCTCTCTCTCTCTCTCTCTCTCTCTCCTCTCCCTCCTCCCTCCCTCCCTCCCTCCCTCCTGCCACTGTGCTGCATATAAAAGAAGTAGTACTTCTGGCAAATCCTCCTGTCTCTGCCTCCCATCTCACTGTAGGAACACTGGGATGACAAACGTGTATTCAGCCTTTTACACCGATTAAAGGGCTCAATCCTCAGTCCTGGGGCCTGCATGGCAGATGATTTTTTTTTCCTTGAACCACCTCCCACCCCCACAGTGAGTAATTTTTGATAGACTGTCTCTTCAACCACTGATCGGTCAACAGTGCCACGTGACGGGGTTTCCATCTGCAGCTGAAGGGGCTTGGGAATGCGCACCGGCTTTGCAGCGCCCCCCACTGGCTATCTTCAGTTCTCTTCTTTTCCCTTCCTTGCTGGTTGCTGTGGAATGCGAAGCTGGACTCTATTGCGAGCCTAGAGGACTTCTTCTGCCCACTCAGACCACGGTGGCCTCCCTTCTGCCCTCCCACAAATCTCGGAATCCTAATTCATTCTCCTTGCCTGACTCAACTTCCACTCTGGGTCCCACCCTGTGTCTTTCATCCTTCGCTAAGAATGTTTCAGTAAGGAAGTGCTTTGAAATATAATCTGACCTACCCTCCCAGATCAGGCAGTGGGAGCATAAATATAGAACACGTCCTGGGGATAGATATTTTTATAAGCATCAGAAATGTTAATTTGCATTCTTTGGAGACCTCAGAACCACCATCCACTATGTGGATTTGTGAACTCCACTCCATGCTTTGGACCAACTCCTGTCTCTTTTCATCTGAGCGGGAGGCCTCTTGGCTTTTCACCAGGACAGGATGTTTCTCATTTCCAGACAGATGCAGATCAAAACTCCAACCGCTGGCATGTCAACTATGCCCTCATTTTAAAGTCCCTATTACCATCCAATTGGGACTTGGTGGGTGACACTATTTAGCTTCCTGGCAGCTTGGTGGAAACTATGTAGAAACTCAAGCCCCTACCTAGGAGCTTCGGCAAACACTGGTTCCTCCCCACTCCCCCATCTCTTCCCCCTTTAGAACAAAACATCTTTTCTTCTTTTCTGTCATAGAGGAGCTCTGAGAGCCCTGAATTCTAAGGGTTGTGGCTTTGCTGCCTTTCAGTCTCTGTGTGTTTCGATCCTCAGCCATCACAGACAAACTGTTAAAAGTGACACTCAAGGAAGACGATAGTGTACCGTTCGGTATCCTAAAGCTACCACGAAAGATCTAGGGAACTGGCTTAATTTTCATGTTCCTCCCCCTCCTAAAAAACTATTAGCTCTTCTTTTCCAGAAGAGCAGAGCCTCAATTTGACACAGCACCCTAAGACTCCAGGAAGGGGTGGAGATACGGCATAGCGGTAGAGTACTTGCCAAACATGGACAAGGCCTTTAGTTTGATCCCCAGCACCACAAGAAATCCAGGTACACCCCTCCCTCAAATACACAGTACTACATCTGCTGATATCTATAAAGCCCAAACCCCATTGGGTTAAGAACTAATCGCCAGGCACCGAGCACGGTGCCGAGCCTCATAAACACCCACCTGCACCTCTGAAAGAGAAAGAGGAAAGGAGACAAGTAAAGGGGGGCCATTAGCACGTCTCTGGTGCTGATTTAGAAAGTCTGGCTGCTGGTTGCAGCAGATGCCTGAGCAGCATAAATCCAAGTAGCATCTGGCTGGGGAGATGCTTCCTGAGGACGCTCAACGGAAAAGGCACCTGATTTAAGCTCTCTTTGGGATAAATGGTTGGAGGTTATAATTCTGCAAGAGAACCATAGATCAACTGGATCTGGAAACCGAGACCGGGGGGAGCTATAAACACCCATGGATTGTTTTTCCGGCTCGTTGAATCTGGAGCCTGTATTGCTCAGATGAGCTTGGGAGAGTTGTGCTGAGAGCTATGGAAACATCAGATTATTAAGAATTTATTTTTAAATCATTAATAAGAAAACGAGTCGCTTTGGGGGGTCTAGTGAGGGCCCGGCTGGTTTTGTTAGTACCACATCTGGAGAGCTCAGAGCTACCCAAGCTCCAAGCTTAAGCCGTTGGCTTGTTGCTACCTAACCAACCAGCAATACTCGACTTTAAAGACCTGTTAAGTTCCAAGAGTCTACTGGGAATCTCAGCTTGATTTTAGATTCCTCGTGGTCAGCCAACGGGTCGCTGTGGACTGACTGACAGGGTTGCTCTCCTGAAAATAAGAACTCTCCAACATGGAGGGGAAGTGTCAGCCGTCTCCCGATTCCCCCACTCATTTCTGCCACACTCTGCTTTCTCAGGCGAGGGACCAGAAAAGCAGACTCAAGATGGAGACGCAGTCTCCGCCCCTCCCAGAGAGAAAGCTCCTGAGTCACTTAGCAAAGGCCCTGTGCAGGAAGCAGCTAAACACAGCACTCGTTGCTTTTATTGGCCTCACGGGACTTCCTCCTGAAGTGAATATGGGTCCTTTCATAACTATTTAATGGCTGAGGAGATGGTTCCTTGGGTAAAGTGCTTGCTGGAAAAACAGGAGGACCTAAGTTTGGATCCTCACCATCCATATAAAAGCTGATATGCCTCTGTGACCCCAGTGCCAGGGTTGGGGCAGGGACAGGAAGAAGGCAAGGACTCTCTGGCCAGTCAGTGGGGTCGAAGTGGTGGGCTTCATCTTCAATATGAGACCTTGTCTCAAAAACTGAGGTGCAGGGTAATAGAGGAAGACTCTAGATATCATCCTCAGGCTTCTACACGCACATACAAACATGGGTACATGAACCTGTGCATATATATGAACACACATACCTCACCCCTCTTCATACATACATCACATACATGCACATACACCACATCCCCATACAAACATACACACACACACACCCCACATCCCCATACACACATACATACATGGGTACATGTGCCTGTGAGTACATGTGAACACACACATACATACACATATCACACACACACCACACACTCACATACATACATCACACACACATACATAGAAATACACACACATAACTACACATACAACACACACATATACACACATACAGGATACACACTACACACACACGTATATCATATACCACACACACACACACACACACACACACACACACACACAACTTAAGAATAGCTAGAGAGTTATAGAAGTAAGGTGTAAGTTTAGGTGACTTCTAAAGTCGGTGTTCATGGAATACTGAAGGCCAGAAAAGCCAAAGTCAAGCTCCAGCAGATCTGATGTCTGGAGCACCCGCTTCTGTCTTCACAGAAAGTCACCACGTGGAAAAGGAAATAGGAGAGCCCTCTCTGTCCCTTACGAATACAGACCCAAACCTTAGGGCTCCACGCTTACAACCCAACGGCCTCCGAAAGCCCAGCCACCAGCACCACTGCACTGCAGATATGGGAAAATCAGTCAAGCCACAGCCCATGCTGAGCGGGCAGAACCTGTCTTGCATAAGCACATTATCATACACGGATCAGGAGGCACCAGCTTCTTACCTGCCTTGGCTGAGGCGACTGTCCGAGGGACTGTCATTCTCCACTTGGCATACGTTCATGTGTCTGTAAATTTGCCCTTAGCTCACATGAGGTAATTCAGAGTCTATTTTTATCCTCTTGATATGAATATTCATAATTTTACTGTAGTCATTTCGAGGTACTTAATTACAGGCTGTGGCCCCAGGCCCCACCAGGGGTTTTATATAACACATGGTATGCTCGCTGAATATCTTTTTTAAACCTTAAAAATTCAAAAATCTTAAGCACAGAAGATGCCTTAAGGCTTTCAGCTAAGGAGTCTTGTATAAATTTATTGACTATATATAAACTATAAATAATATTTGAAATATATATCTTTAAAAATCTCTAGGAACATCTTCAATGCCAACCTCCACAACCTCCACTTTCATTGGTGCTAAAAAATACACAGCCATCAATTCAATCCATCCTCTCTCCAAAGCCCTAATGAAATTCATTGGGTCATCAAAAAGGAGGAGGCATGACTGCAGAAGCAGAACCAGTTGGGAAGAAGGGGGGACCAGAAGAGTGGGTATATGTATGTGTATGTGTATGTATATGATGTATATGTATTTGGTGTATATGTATGCGTATATGTGTATATGATGTATATGTATGTGTGCATATGATATATGTATGTGTATGTGTATATGTATATAATTGTATGTATATGTATGCATGTATATGTATATGATGTGTATGTGTATGTGTATGTATATGATGCATATGTGTTTGTATATGTTGCATATGTATATTATGTATATGTATGTGTATATGTATGTGTATATGATGTATATGGGTGTGTATATGTGTATGTATATGATGTACACATGTATGTATGATGTATATGTATATGATGTATATATATGCATGTGTATATATGTATACGATGTATATTTATGTGTACGTGCATATGTGTGTTGAAGATTAGTGAAATTAATTAAGTAACACAGTAATTTTTAAAATGAAAGAAAAAAATGGGTGGAACTTAACACAGTAATTTAAAGAAAAATGGGTGGAACTTAAGTTTCTCTCCTCTTGAACATGAACTGGACCCATGAACTCACTTCAAATGCCTATAATCCAATAGGAGAAGTGGTCTGTCACTTACAAGGTTAGGCTCTAGCAAGGCTGCATCCTTTACCCTGGGTGATGCTCTCTTCTGCCCTGGGAGAAGACTGCTGCTCTGTGATAGCTGCCCAGTGGAGAACATGAAGGGAGCCTTCTCCATCTATCACTGGGGAATGCAGGCCCCGAGGTCAACAGCCCACAAGGACCTCAGGCTTATCCATGACCATGTGAGTGAGTTTGAACGTGGATCCTTCCACCTCAGCAAGACCTTTAAAGAAAATCCAAGCCCAGGGCTGGAATCCTTCTGAGATAACAGAAGTTTTAAGGTACTGAATTTGGGTTATTAACTGATTAGTCGATTCATGTATGTTCATGTGTATGAATGCATATCTGTGTTTGAATCCATCTGCACATGTGTGTGTGTGTGTGTGTTTGTGTGTGTGTGTGTGTGTGTGTGTGTGTGTTGAGGCCAGAGGTCAGCCTTTGATGCTATTCTTAAGGAGGACTCCACCTCGTTTTTAAACTGTCTCCCACTGCCCTGCCACTCAGCAAACACTCTAGGCTCCTCAGTGAGCCTCCGGAGTCTTCCTGTCTCTGCCTCCCCAGATCTGGAATTACAAGTATTCACTATGCCCAGGATTTTTCATTAGTTCTAGGGCTCAGTCTTAGGGAGGTTCCCCTGCTCCTCAGGCAGGCTCTGTACTGAATGGATAATCTCTCACCACCAGCCCTCCATGCCTGCTATTGTTGGTTTGTTTGTTTGTTTGTTTGTTTGTTTGTTTGTTTGTTTTGACTATAGTCCTCAACCTTTTTCTCTCAACACCCTTTCAAGTACAGCCTTCTTCTTTTTCAGATTTCTTTGCTATTTCCCTTCCTTTTGGTGAGGGAGGAGCCAAATGGATCTATTTAGTGTTGTTCAACATGAGCTGGACCCATGGAACTCACTTCAAATGAGTATGATGCCCTAGGAGAATTGTTCTTGAGCCACTGAACACAGACTGTCTCAAGAACAATGGCTATACCATCAAGGATGGGGTGGGAGGGAACCTCTTATGGAGACAGGACCAGCTAAGCCAGAGGGTTTGGGCTCAGTATTAACAAATAAATTCCAGTGCTTCGGCATCTCCAGATCTCAGGGAGGCAGCCTGGACTCCTTCCTCTCCTTCTCTCCAAGTGAATACCAGGACTCCCAGCTCTAGCCTCTAACCCATCCCTCCCCTCCATCCTCAGTTAGTCAGCTCAACATATCCTCCCATTTCCTCTACCTGCCCTCATGAGTACATTCTAAACTCTAAGCATTAGCAGTAAGTGGAAGGGGGATAGTTCAGAGTCCATCTTTTCCCCAATATCTGAAATGAATCTTTACACCTATGGTTAGTTTTAACTATCAACTTGATAAACCTATGATCACTTGAAAAGAGAGCCTCAAGGAGGGAGGCATTGTCTAGATCAGATTTGTCTATTGGTATGTCAGTGAGAGGTTGTCTTGATTCTATTTGTTAATGTGGGAAGACCTAGCCCACTGTGGGTGGCACCATTCCCTGGGTGTGGGTTCTGAATTATATAAGAATGAAGAAAGAGAAAAGGAGTAAGCATCCTCTGCTCATAACTGGGTATGTGACTATCTGACTTAAGTTTTTGCCTTGACGTCCTCTCAGCGGGTGGTAATTTTGGAACGTAAGTCAAATAAATCTCTTCCTCCTGATTTTAAAAGATTAATTTGTTTTTAGTTTATGGGTCTGAGCATTTTGTCTCTATATGCTATACATTTGCACCATGTGAATGTCTTAGGCTCACAGAGACCATAGAGGGTTTCAGATTCTCTGGAAATGGAGTTTCAGATAGTTGGGAGCCACCATGCTGGGAAGTGAACTCAGGTCCTTTGCAAGAGTAACAAATATCCTCAACCACTGAGCTGTCTCTCCATCCCCAACTCTTTCTTCAGGTTGTTTTTTGACAGAATATTTTATCATAGTGATGTGACAGAAAATGGGACATCTTCCAAACACACACACACACACATACACACACATATTTATACATACACACATAGACACACATACATGCACACATGATTCCACGGACATACACACAGACCACACACAGGTACACATATACATATACACACACATGCACACATGAATACATGTACCTCCACACACATAAACACACACACACATATACACATGCAGACATACATACACATATATGCACACACACCTACACACACGTGCATACACACATACACAAATACACACAGACACATATACACATGCAGACATACATACACATATATGTACACACACACCTACACACACATGCATACATACATACACAAATACACACAGACACAGACACAGACACACACACACACACACACACACACACACACACACACACACACACAAGAACCAATGGTTCAAAGTGAGATTTTTACTCCTACTTAGCTCCTTCAATAAGGGAACATAGGGAAAAAATAATCAAAAGTGCTCTTAGTTTTAAGAGAATAAAGAGAGCTCCCCTCATTCTGGGGTGGTGAACAAGAACCATACAATCTTTCCAGAAAGTGACTCACCCACAAGTTCAGAAAGAACTTGTAATTCTACCCTATTAGAACATAGCCATCCCATATATGTTACATACCTAGAACATAACCATCCCATACATAATACATACCTAGAACATAACCATCCCATTTATGCTACACACCTAGAACATAACTTCCCATACATGTTACACACCTAGAACATAGTCATCCCATACATGTTACACACCTAGAACATAACTTCCCATACATGTTACACACCTAGAACATAACCATCCCATACATACTATACATCTAGAACATAACCATCCAAAACATGCTACACAGCTAGAAAAACATGAAAGTTTTTAGTGCCGTGAGAGAATGCCTATGATATAATATAAGGTATGATCTACCAATCTGTATTTTTCTTCATTCTAATTGTATGTGTGACTCATAATTTCTACAGAACTGGAATTAATTTTTAGATTCATCTAAGTATTACCATTTTCCATGTAGATCAGGAAGAAATGTGGAGGGAATAATCTGAAAGTAACATTTAAGACTCTTGTTAGAATTCTCCTTGAGCCGGGCGTGGTGGCACATACCTTTATTCCCAGGGGAGGCAGATCTCTGAGACTGAGGCAGCCTGGTCCAAGACAGCCAGGGCTACACAAAGAAACCCTGTCTTGAAAAACAAGAACAAAACAAGAACCCAAACCTGGATTTTCTTTATTGGCCTAGAGAGATGCCACTCGGGGAAAACAAAACCAGCTGATGACAAAATTTACTCCCAAGCTTACGGCCTCCTTTCCCCAGCTTCTGAGGATAGCGGTGTCAGTCAGGAAGGCTAACTCGAATAAAGAATGATGCTGAAACCTTGTTCACAGAACAGAGCACAGGTTTGCTCCTGTTCTTTAGTGGGCGGTGAGAGACTGCATTCCGTACCCTGGGATGGTGTGAGTATGGTTTGTCTCCAAGATTCAATAGGAATGTGACCAGTATTGTTTTGGTTGGTGCTGGGAGGTGGGGGGCTTTAAGTACTGATTACGTCTTTAAGTGGATCAATGATATTTTTGCAAAAAAGCTTGTTGCCAGGAGAGCGGGATGCTATAAAGCAGGGACAACCTTCCTGTTCTCTCCCCTCAGGGTATCTGCTTGTCTTTCTGTTTCTGCCATGAGCTATTCAAATGAGAGACCTTACTTCAATATATAAGTTAGAGAGTGGTCACGAAAGACATCTACTTACCTACACAGCAACACACTCACACACACACACACACACACACACACACACACACACACACACACACACACACACACACCTTTGCTCAAGGAAAGAGGATGAAGAGATCTTTAAAATGCGTTCCTAAACCTGACAGCCTATGTGAACTGAAAATAATGAATCCTAAGAGAAGTCAACCCACAGGGCCCATCACCATCTTGCTTCTCGTATGCCAGCCTAGAGGCAGACAGAGATTCATGAGAACTTCAAGGGACCAGGACAGAACACCTAGTAAACTCTGTATGTGTCTTCAAGAAGATCAGGGACGGTTCTAGGTCAGTACAGGTGCATGATGGGTCACGCTGTCACCTTTCCACGGCAGCCACTTGTATGCCAGGGAAGCAACAGCACAAGAGAGGTTCTCTGCCCTGGACCTGCACAGGAAGCCATCCGCCCTGCCCAATCTTCTTGATGCTGATCGTGGGCATGCAGTCCTCACTGGGAGCAATGTGTGTGGCCAGAGGGATAAACGGGAGCTCCATAAATAGCTCAAGCTATTCCAAAGCCATGACAACAAAGGCCTGGTTCGCAGACTTTGGTGCCTCCAGGGGCAAGACAGGAAAAGGAGGAGCCACGAACCACAGGAAGGAGCTGGCTCAGAGAACCTCAAACACACCCACAGCCCGAATGCTCCCCAGGGAATCAGGACTGCCAAAGGACCCAGCTTCTAAGACAGGCCAGAAATCAGGGATTTATGGGAAATGTTCACTTTTCAGTGATCACTGCAGGACCAAGCAAGATGTTTAAGTGCCAAAATCTGGTCCAGTCTACCAATCTCTTCCACATACAGAGAACTACACCTAAGGTCATAGGACAAGAGGTCAGCCTGCAGCAGGTGACGGCAGCTACCCACTGTGTGTGCTGACTTCGAGCCTTGAGCTTTTGAAGCTGCAGGGCAGAGAGAAGACCTCCCTAAGAGAAAGAAGCAGAGAAGTGGGGTTGGCCCTGCCATCAGGAATGGACAGAGCAATGTGGGCATAATGTATTAACATGGGCGTGTCCAGCCTTCTCTTCCCATCCGCTTACAGTGGGAGCTGGGAAGAGAGAGTGTAAGAAAGCAATCGGCTCTGGTTGCTGCCTCCGAGGTGGCATGCATCTGTGACAGCATCTCAGGGAGAAACAGTGAGCGGGATGAGGTCACCTTCCGTGGGCTTTGAGAAGTTCCAGAAGATCCTAAATTGCTCTTAACCCATGATTTACTTTAAGGACACTCCAGCAAATGTTGATAATGGCAGAAAGATATTCATATCCAATAGTGTTAGGGGGACCCCACTCCCCAAATCACTCTGAAATATGGGCAGACTCTTAGCTGAGGCTGGAGTACTGAAGTCTACAGAAGTCGATGGTTTGGGAAGGGGATCAGATGGTTTATGAGGAAAAGACACACTGGGGCTAGGAACTGCCTGGTGACAGACTTGAGGTAAACCTCATGAAGAGGAAAGGGACATATTGGAAAGTCGGTGTGATGTCCTGCCTGCCTCCCTTTGTCTCCAGATCAGTCCTGAATCAGAACCGATAGCCCTATACCTCTGTGCCAGGAGTGAGTGTTGTACAAGTTAGTGAGTGTTGTAAAATGTGGTGTGTTTCCCTGATGTCTTATGGGGTTTTTTGTTTGTTTGTTTGTTTGTTTTAGTTTGGTTTGGATTTTTTCCTGAGGAAGGAATAAATCTTATGTTCATGTGTAAGAAAGAAATGTTGAACTATTGTGTGACTGAGTTGACAAGGTACTGCGGAGACCTGGGCAGTTGGGTGGGGTCTGTTTGCCAACCAGAAATTCTTTTTTTTTTTTTCCTTTTTTTCCGGAGCTGGGGACCAAACCCAGGGCCTTGTGCTTCCTAAGCAAGCACTCTACCACTGAGCAAAATCCCCAACCCCCAGAAATTCTTTTTGCTCTCTCTGAGAATAGAGCTGAAGCTTTTTCTCGTCAGCCTCAGGTCTGATTGTCAGGAGCTGTCTGAAACACTGTAGAAGCCGTGGGTACTCACCCACAATTCTCAGTGAAGAGTATCTTGTGCCGCTGGGACTGAAGAGAGATGATGGCTAGGCCGAGGCTCCTTTGGGGGTCAAGTGAACCTTTCACAGATATTTATATTACAATTGATAACAGTAGTAAAATTACAGCTGTGAAGTAATAACAAAAATAATTTTGTGGTCGGGGTCACAGCATTAGGAAAATGGAAGGCCACTGGCTTAAGGAATAATGGGCAAGCACAAGAACCAGAGTTTGGTCACCAGCACCAGCATCACTAGGCAAGGGGCCAGTTTCTCCACTGTCAATGCTGGGAAGGCTGAGATGGGAGGAGCCCAAGGCCTTGCTGGCCTAGAGGAATCTGTGAAAGGATCTCTGTGAACAGCACAAGGCCGAGAGCAATGGGGAAGGCATCCAACGTCAACCTCAGGATTCCACACGAATGTTCACAAAGGTATACACATGTATATTAGCCTGTGCACATATATATGAGAGACAAAATAAATACACGGCATTGTGGAGGTGAGATGAAAGGGCAAAACCTGGTCCCTGGCATTGTTGATAGAGGGTTAAAGCCAGCAAGCATTTCAGTACCAAAACGCATTCCCCAAAGGCCAAAGGCAGAGATCCCACCCCTTCTCCCATGGGAGTGGCCCATCATGGGAAAGCATTGCCACCTGCAACATAGAAGCAATGCAGGGGCTGCCTGGTAGACTGGTGTGGCCATCCAGCAGAAGTCTATTTAAAGAAAGGATTAGCAGACAAGCCTTTGGGGAGGAACTTTCCCCAAAGGAGGAGAGCCAGGAAGGTCAGAGTTGGTCTTAGTCATCAGAGGAAGAGGAGTCCAGGCTTTGTGACCCTGAATCAGCCCACACACTCAGCCAGAATTCTGGAGAGAGAAGATTGAGCCAAGACAAAAAGAGATGTACTCATCAAAAAACAGTTTAGACTTCTTGGGGTGCAAGAAGGGAAAATGTCCCCACACCCAGGAGCCTCAGCACTCTTGGGGTCAGAATGTGAGGCTGGCTGAGCAGAAAGAGTCAAAGCAGTGGGCGGTGCCTGGCATAGGAAGTAAGGAAAGACATAAGGAAATAAGAGCCTACCGGAAGTAAGAGACTCTTATTGAGGTTTCTGGGCTGCAGACAACCTATGGACCTCAGATACTGGAATGACCAAAAGGTCTACACTGTAGGTATGGAAGTTAGTCAGATCAGAACTTAGCTTTTAAGTTACATAAGCTGCAGGAGGCACCAGCAATGATAAGATCCAAGGATCCCCCTCATGATAATATAGACAGTAGGTCCTCCATGCCTGGAAATTTCCTCTCCTTTACTTAATGGTTCAGTGATCAGAACATACCTTCTCTGTAGTAACACTGACACTGTCTGCAGACACACCTCATAAACGTCACCTCCATGGACTTTTGTAGTCACAGCAATAGATGGCTTTCTCAGAATAAGAGTTCCCGAGGAAATTCAAAGAACAAAACAGATAATGCCAAGTTGCCACAAACGGTAGACAAAACCAGATGGGTCTGTGCCCAGCCCAACCCTCAGTCTCAAATCCTCTGACCAGCCTGAGAATTCTACAGAAAAGACAAGGGGAATAAAAAAAATAATAAAACTTTGAAACACAAATATTCTTGTGATCGTTAGTTTCAATTACCAACTGGACACTGTCTAGAATCACCTGGCACAAAAGTTTCAGTGAGGGAGTAGCTAGACCTGATTGACCTGTGGACATGCCTGCTAGTGGCAGCAGGGTGGAGAGGTGGTGGTGGAATCTTATTTACTAATGTTTATTGATTTGACAGGACCCAGCCCACTGTGGGTGGTGCCATTACCTAGGCTCTGCGCTAAGGGTAAAGAAGGAGGCCAAGTACTGGCAAGCATGCATGCATGCATTTCTCTCTGCTCTTGACTGTGGACATGATGTGAGCAGCTGCTTCAGTTTCCTGCCTTGATGGACTGTTACCTGGGATTGTAAACTAAAACAATTCTAAACTCTAGAACTAAAACTCTTTCTCCTTATGTGGCCATTGTTGGTATTACATCCCAGCAGGAGACTGAAAGTAGGACAAAGATCATGCTGTGAGAATGGAAGCAGACAAAAGATGTCCCTGGAACTTTACTCCTCTGCAGCATTTGAGAAAACACTCTGTGGTAAGAAAGGAGGCCCCACAGGAAAGGCTCAAGACAAGCTTACCGTACAGGTCAATGCAGAAGCTCACATCAGATCATCTGCTAGCTTAGGATGCAGTGATGGAGGGCAAAGATACCCAACCCCGGAATGTCTCCTTTCCCCCAGCCAGGATGTCAGCCTCTGGCCCGCTCTGACACTTCATGAATATTCATGAACATTGGCTCAGTGCATTCAGAATACCCTTGAGTTTGAGCTGTCTCTACACTTCCCCGTGCCCCCACCCCGGAAGTCAGGTTAAATAAGGATGTAGCCCTTACAGTTTTCAAAAATAATGCATTTAATTCTATTATTATCTTACCCTTCCCTCCCCAGAGCTCTGGTTTTTATCCTGTTATTCCTAACTATACCTGGTGGCAATGTCACAATGTCCGTGATGGAGATGTCAGATGGAGTCCTCTATCTCCCATTCACACAGACAGTGTAGTACTGTCCAGATCACACTAGCTTCTGAATAGAGAGTCAGAACAGAAGATCACTCAGCAGAAACTCGGAATGGCACGTGCCTAGCCGGGCCACAGCTCTGCTGCTTTGACCTGGGGAAAAGTGCTCATTTGGGTGACTTAGTGGTTTCCTGTTTTGTTTTGTTTTGTTTTGTTTTTCCTGAGGATCCTACTCATGACAGCTTCCTATCTGTGCCAGAACCATAGCTTACAGCAGCCCAAAGTTGCCCTCTGAGGGTCTGAAGTTGAAAGTCTAGCTAACGCCAAGATGTCAGAGGGGCTTGTCACCCCTGAAGGCTCCAGAAGATAATCTGGCTCCTTGTCTTCCTGAAGCTTGGAAAGGTGTTCTCGTCAGGGTTTTACTGCTGTGAACAGACACCATGACCAAGGCAAGTCTTATAAAGGACAACATATCTTTGGGGCTGGCTTACAGGTTCAGAGGTTCAGTCCATTATCATCAAGGTGGGAACATGGCAGCATCCAGGCAGGCATGGTGCAGGAGGAGCTGAGACTTCTACATCTTCGTTGAAGGCTGCTAGCAGAGTACTGGCTTCCAGGCAGCTAGGGTGAGGGTTTTATAGCCCACACCCACAGTGACACACCTACCCCAACAGGGCCACACCTACTCTAATGAGGCCACACCCCCTAATAGTGCCATTCCCTGGGGCCACAGCTCTCCTTGCGCTATGCCAGTTCCTCACTCTCCCAAGCCTGTGGAGCCACAGAACCCATCTCATTTCATAGCACTCAGTTCTGCCTGCAGCTCCCACTTATAAAGACCCTAGTATTACCTTAGGTCTGGCCAGAAAACCCAGAATCATGTCACTATTTCAAGGCTGATGAGCACACCAATTCTACCTTTATCCTTAATTCCTTTTTGCCATACAAAGCATGGGATCACAAGTTCTGGAGATTATGATTATTAATTTTTTGGACCACATCACTGTTGCTGTAAAATTATTTAAAATGCTGTCTTTTATCCTGCACTAGGTCTGGCACTGTAGTGCCCTAAGATATCTGGTAGATATCATCCCAGTCAGCACTTTGCTCCATATCACACTGCTGATGGCTACTCTCTGAGTCTGGCAACAATCTCTCTACTCATCTAGTTCCCAAGGCAGGTTGCCACCACGTCAGACATATACACCCCAATTCCATGGAGGCCCAGTGTCTCCAGCCACCACATACTCTCTTGAATTCAATTAAATTGCCACATGAAAGAACACACAACACAATAACCTCTGATCCAATTGATAAGATATAATTGCCCACCTAGACATACAAAGCCTTGTGCACATCCATCCCTTAAGAATATTCATAACAACCTGTAAATGTACAGAAAGGAATCTTAACATCTGCCTCCATTTTCTCTTGGCTGCTCCTCCTCCCTTGCTCCAGTCTCCTCCCCTCGCTAAAACTTTTCTCCTGCTCATCCTTCATTCTTGTTCTATCTTGTACCTGCTTTCACCTGTATAATGACATCATCCTACACCTCTCTCTCTCTCTCTCTCTCTCTCTCTCTCTCTCTCTCTCTCTCTCTCTTTCTCTCTTTCTCTCTCTGAAAGACCTGTATGCTTTCTCCTGCTGTGATGAAATATTCTGAACAAAGCCGCTTGGGGAGAGAAGAAAGGGCTGTATTTAGCTTACACATCCTGATCATAGCCCATCTTTGATGGAAGCCAAGGCAGGAACTCAAGACAGGAATCTGGACCCAGGAAGCCATGGAGGAACATTGCTTCCTGTCTTGTTTCCCCAGTGGGGTTCACAGCCTGCTTTTTATACATCTCAAGGCCACAGGCACCAAGCACGCTAGGATGAGACCTCCCATATCAATCATTAACCAAGAAAATGCTGCCACCAACTTGATTACAGGCCAATCTGATGGAGGCGTTTTCTTTATTGAAGCTCCCTCTTCTCAGATAAACCTGGCTTATGTCAAGTTGACATTAAACTAACCAGCACACCCTGGAAAGATTCTAGCTAATGCTGCCCACCCAGACTGTCATCCTTAAGTCACAGCAATCATCTGCTGAGGTTCAGTCAACCTCTTATACCTCGTGTGGAATAAAAATGACCAAGACTCAGTGTCCAAACTCCTGTGATTTTCCACTCCAGCCACAAGGAGGGATGAGACATGGCCACACTCCTACTAGAACTCAAGAGTTCACAAAAGCATGAACACTCCCTTGATACTGAAATCTAGTTTTGAAGCACCCAAGAGCAGACTCCCCTTCTGGGGAATGCAGAATAAATTAGCTTCACCCTCAGGGGACAGCAGCGGCATGTCTCTCTACCCCACATGGACATGAGTTGCCCATTCTTCACTCTCCACAAGTCTCTTCATTGGCCATCTCCATGGTTCTGGGAGCTTTTCCTCAAGCTGTCCTTGTCCTTCAGATCCTCAGCAGTCATGGACTGACACCTAACTCCTGAGTATCCTTTTTGTTGAAGGTATATACAGCATCCTTAACCATCTATGGTAGACCGCGCAAGGGCAAAGGGGCAGCTGAACATGAGCACCACTCCTTCGTGCTCTGAATCAGCCTAGCTGCACAGCTCGGATGATATTCAATACGAAGGAAGACTATGCATGACAAGATCAGGGGTTCAGAGACTGCTGGTTCTTTCAACAGGCGCTGCAGTGCGAGTCAGGCATGGTGAACACATCTATAACCTCAGCACTGGGGAGGTAGAAGCAGGATGATCTAGAGTCCAAGGGCATCATCATCTGATGTATGGTGAGTTCAAAGCCAGCCTGAGCTACATGAGACTCTTACTTAAACAACAACAACAACACCACAAACCCAACAAAATAGTAAGTTTGTATTAATACTCCTGCCTCTCTGAAACGAGACCAGTAGTCAATGTTGTCATCTGGTCCCAATTCTGGAGTTCTGTTCTGATGACCTATTGCTGTATCACAAACTGCCACCCGCATGGACAAAGCAGAAACCATTACACCTCCCAGCACCTGTGAGATGTTGATGCAGCACAGGGCCAGGTAACCCCTCTGCTTCTCCTGTATCCACTGATGCAGCTTTCTGGCCCTCGGCTGATGACGGACTGACCTGGAAGGTAACAAAATGCCATCACTGAGACAAGGCCACTCTCAGCCTTCACCATGCTCTCTGTACAGCTTCTGTGGGCACTGAGCTAACTCACACTAAGCTGCTGCTCCCGGGGGACTCATATTTAGGCACTCGTGAGTGCAAACTCTTGATACCTGTCAACGGGTCTATATGCAACTTTGAATATTGTCTCTTTCTAGTTAAAGACACCCAATAGAACCCAAATTTCTATTTTTGTTTTTTGTTTGTTTAATATTTATTTATTTAACATATGTGAGTGCTCTGACTCAGGTACACCCGCATGCCAGAAAAGGGCATCGGATCCCATTACAGATGGTTGTGAGCCACTATGTAGATGCTAGAAATTGAACTCAGGGCCTCTGGAAGAGCAACCAGTGCTCTTAACCATTGAGCCATCTCTCTAACCCTGAATACAAATTCCTAAAAGGGATTAATTATATGTGGTGTTTTCTTTATAATGAAGCAGAAGTTGGGAAAGGTTCAACATTTTTCCAACCTTTGGTAATCTACCTCGAATTTCTTTGTGACTTTGTGTAGCTTAAGTACTGGGAATTTCTAATCCTTCCCACTGCTAGCAAATACTCCCCTCTGGTACTCCTGAGTTAAAATCTGTATTTCATCTCTACTACCTCAAACACAATTGGGGAAGTGGCCCGGGTGGCCACGTTCCCTGATTCTCACATGTCGGTGGGCCTTTAGGTCTGGTCTTTCTTCTTCCCCATCATGGCTATCTCTCTCCTTCCTCTATCTCAGTTCCTAACCCTCACAAATCTCAAAGTCCTGCCTAAATGTACCCGCCCAGCCAACAGTCAATGGGCTAGGAACCCAAAAGCCAGTTGGGGACAAGGACCTTCAGCATTTGGACATGCAATTTCCTAATTTTTTTCGGGGGGGGGGCTGGATTAATTCAAAGCATTAGAATCAATTCCCAACAACTTTGAACTTCACAATGCTATACTCAACTCTTATTATCAGACATCATCTCCAGAGTCTAAAGTTTAGTTTCACCATTTTCCACCATTTCTATAACTTGGTCATATCTGCAGATAGTACCCTTGGCACTTTCATTGTGGCCTCTTTCACAGATTGGCAAACTTCCATTTCCCTTCTCCATGTATACTGTTGACTCGTTAACATTGCACTCGTAGCCAACAACACCTAGCTCTCACCCGAAGCTGACTGCACACATCTATTTCTCCTGAGAGCACACCCCGAGCTTCTCCCACCAGCCATCTCCTCAGCACTGCCTGTGGGGTTGATTCAAACACAGAGCTCAACAATAAAGCTCTCAAAATTCAGAAAATGTGGCACAAATACGAAACAGCTAATTGGCAGTAGAGAGAGCTGCAGCAAGACGCAGCATCACCTTGTTTGACCTCAGAGCAAAGCATGGCAGAAAAATCAAAGGTTCGCTGCTCTGCACCCTCTGAGCACAAGTAGCGAGTGAACAACTGCAGCTGTTGACTTTGCAGCTTGGAGAGTGTTTTAATGAATACATGACTTTGCAAAGGCCAAGAATGTGGAATGAGGGTTAGTGCTATCGAATGCTGCCTCAAGAATAGGCTGTGGGTCATGTTAGCTGGCCCTGCCCATAGGATATCCAGGTAGAGCCTCTCTGAGGTGATGGTCTCGGGGAATTGGACTGCTTAGTTCTGATTTTCCTTTATCAAATTAGGTGTGCTCCTGTGCTTGATGTGAATAATTACATCAAATGTCACGAGGTATCCTTAGCCAAACTAAGGACTGGGAGAACTCTGAAGTGTGTTTGATAGGAAAAGCTTACTGACAAAGGATATTGTGGACTGGAGAGATGGCCGCTAGAGGGCAGAGCCTTTGCTGCCCAAGTATGAGGACAAGAGTTCAGATCCCCAGAAGCCATGTATATATCAGAACGACATAGCAGCCCACCTATAATCCCAGCATTTAGAGAGAGAGAGTCGGAGGGGGGTATGGAGGGAGGGAGGAAGAGACAGGGGACAACCCAGTGAGCTCCTGTTTTGGCAAGGGACCATGCTTCAAAATATAAAGTGAAAAAAAAATGATTAAGGACATTGGGCATCAACCTTGGGCCTCCATGTACTGCACAAGTACACACGCACACGCACACATGCACACAGCATGCACGCATGAACGCACATGTAGGATGGTCATAAGGTGAAGGCAGGTACAAGATAGAACAAGGCCTGTCATTGGGTGAGAAGAAAGGACGTGTGGGAGAAAAGTTTGAGGGAAGAGGAGGAGACTGGCATGGAAGGAGACTGGAGACTGAGGAGACTGCAGGAGAAGCCACGGAGAGAACATGGAGGCGGACATTAAGATTCCACTCCGTGTATTTACAGGTTGTTGTGAATATTCTTAAGGGATGGATGTGTACAGGGCTTTGTATGTTTAGGTGGGCAATTGTATCTTATCAATTGGGTCAGAGGTTATTGTGTTGTGTGTTCTTTCGTGTAGCAATTTAAGTTTAAAGAGAATGTGGGGCGGCTAGAGACACTGGGCCGCCATGGAGTTGGGATGTGTGTTTCTGGCCAGAAATCTACCAGATATCTTGGGTCACTGCAGTGCTGGATCTAGTGGGGGTTAAAGAAAGCCAATTAATATAATTTTACAACAACAACCACACACACACACACACACACACACACACACACACAAACCATTTAAATTTTCTTACATTGAGCATAAGGAACAAGACACATGTGACATAAATTAATTATGTCCCCCTCAAGTAGTGCTACTCCCTGATAACCAAGCATTCAAATATCTAAGCCTATTGGGGTCATTCTTATTCAAACCACCACAATCAGCCATTTAGGAAACAAGCCCACCACCATATCCTTCCCTTAGCTTACATAAACCTATGTTCTACCAAACTAGAAAGTCTTCGCCACTTACTCCATTTATAAAAAGGACCAAAATCATTTAACACCTATCTCAGATACTCTCAATTAAGTTGGAACATTGGACCTAGCCCAGAATGATCTAGGAAAACTGGGACTCCCTACTTATGAAGGTACCATAATAAAACGTAAACCCAGCAACATTTTCAAGGCTGGTTTGGTTGTAATGAATTGTATCTTCCCAATTATGATACAAATTGCTTCCAGAGGACACCAGCTGAACTCTTCCCTGTAAAGGCACATTGAGCAGACCTTAATTGGCTCACAAACTCCTGCAAACTATCTGAGAGATCTGTCTACCTGGGCAGCTTACTTTGGTAAGAAACTAATGATGTGTCCACAGTGATTAATGACCACCGTGCTCAGGGGAGGAGCCATTCACAAGTGACTCTCGCAGCAGCTTATTTGAATGTATTACCCTTGACTCCTTCCCTAACTTTGACAGCATCTGGGCCTTATTTCCTCTTGTCATTCTGTCTTCTAAGGGGCTAGGTTTGAACTTGAACCCCTCACCTCCAGAAATGTAACAACTCTAACCTTGAGGTCAAGGCAGGAGCAGGTGGTCCTCTCTCCATTTCTATTCTCAGCTCTCTCAAAACCAAGTCAATCAACTTCCAAGACTGTCAGTCAACAGCAGGACGGAGTCCTTCTGGCATCTAGATACTCAAAGGCACAGTTTTATTTCAGACTTGGTCCATTCCTCCTCTGCATGTAGACACAGCCTACATTATTTTGCCCTGCTTGCCAAAGATGCTACTGTTATCATAATTCTGCTTGGTGTCTTTCATGGAGCTGCACTGGAATTTGAGTCCCTTGGCACTACCTGCCAACACAGTACATCCTGTGTTTATATGTGCAGAATGTATGTATGTATGTATGTATGTATGTGCAACACAGTATATCCTGTGTTTATATGTGCAGAATGTATGTATGTACCAGACTTACTGAGGACAAGGGATTCAGGCATTCCCTAGGCTCTTAAAGGGATCATCTAAGACGTAAGGTCAAAACATGGGGGCCTAGAGAGAGGGGTCAGCCATTAAGAGTACATGTTGCTCTATTATGAGGAACAGAGTCTGAATGCCAGCACCCAGAAAAGTCAAAACAGTTATGCCTGCTTCAGAAGGAATATTATTCCATGGGCAGATGGATATTTCTATGCTATATTTTATATGTACATAAAAGCTGTGGCCTGTCCCCAAAATGTCAGAGCCAATCTCCACCTTCATGTTCCTCTGACATTCCCCACGTACAGAAACCTCTTCACGTAAACAAGCCTACCCCTTAACTCTTTTCTGTAGCTGACTCTGTCCCTGCTGACACAGATTCCACTGGGACTTAAAGAATCACAAAGTACTCTTCCTTGTGTTCTCTCATGAGCTTATTGGATTTCCCATTCCAGAAAACCCTCCCTGCCCTTACCCTGCTCAGGTACTGAAATAAATTAACATTACCTCCTCTGTGTTTCGTGAAACTCAAGACTCCGTTCCGTCTTCTACTATCTGCTCTGGTGAAGAATATTTTGTGGCGAGAAGTGGGGAAATTGACTTCTCTACAAAAATAAAACCAAAACTACATGTGCAAGGTGTTTCTCCTTAAGATTTCATGGCGCTAAAATCTGACTTTAAAATGTCCATGGCCTTGCCCAGGACAAATGTTTAGGAAAGGACCTGGTAAGCAGGACAGTTAGGAGACCATGCTGCTCCTGGGTTAGATACATTAGAGGTCCTGAAAACATGTCCTCCAGTCTGTGGTCCTCACTCATGGTACCAAGTCCTTTTAAAAAAGCTCAGAGAAAACAAAGTATATGCCTATGGGAGGAGGGTGTCTCAGTGTCCTCATGTCCTGTACACGGAGGTGACTCTCTTAACTCCTTGGCCTGATTTTCTCTGTAAGTATTCATGTAAATAACACGTTTTTATGAATACAAACAGCATCCAAGCCAAACAGACCATGTTTAAAGTCAACAAGACCCCGGGGCTGGGGTGTTGGTTCAGTTAGGGAAGTAAAGGTGTCCATACAACATAAAATCCAGGCAAGGCCAAGCATGTCTGTCATTCTCACACGGGGAAGTAGAGACAGGCGATTCACCATGGCCACACAGCCAGCCACTACAACTGATGTAGACAAGCGATCTCCATAAGTGTAGTTTTGGGCTATTTATTAGGTTCTTATATCTACCACATTTCCCATCCCAATTTCTTCTAACCCCCAATACTGGGAGAGAAAGAAACTTAGCGGAGGGGAAGGGCGTAGACCCCTTTAGACTACTTCCTGCTGATTAGGGGGGTCGAGTTCCCTGGGGCAAGTCCAGTCTTTGTCCTCGGGACAGCTCCAACCAGCAACCAACAAACAGCAAAAACAATTATTAGCAGCAGCAACCAGCGAAAGCAGCAATAGGAACCAGCAGATGCCGACCTCTACGGCCTCTCGGCCTCTGGGCCTCTGGCATTTCTATACCCTCTCAAGAGTCCCCCACATTCCAAACATAAACTATCTTTAGCTGGCAGAATCACGCCCCTTCCAGAGCAGGAAACAATCATAGTCGGCTGCCTGTGGATAATCTAAAGCAGCCCCATAGCCCACACCTGGGGTTAAAACAAAAACATATTTACATAACTGGGTTTTATTTTGGTTTTGGTTTTAAGAAACCAAAATCCTCATTATAGATCTCTCAGTTCGACGAGAGACCCTGCCTCAAAGGATAAAGTGAAGGGTAGAGGTGGGGTGACCTCAATATCAACCTCTGGCCTCCACGTGCATTCCCACACACATGCTCTTGCACCCCCTAAGCACACAAGTATGCTATTCACACACCCCAGCGTACAGAAGTCCTGGGTTCTGTCCTTCAATGTTGACTTTTCTTCTCCACGGAACCTCCTGTTTATAAAGAACGCATCCAGAATGAGGCTGTGATTTTAATGATCTCCTCCCCCAGCCTTTGACCCTGCAGATAGCATTCTGTTTGTTTGGGTTTTTTTTTTTTCTACCTTATTTCCATGCATAATTTTCCGTGCCCTTCGCCTCT
This sequence comes from Rattus rattus, assembly GCF_011064425.1. Classification (NCBI taxonomy): domain Eukaryota; kingdom Metazoa; phylum Chordata; class Mammalia; order Rodentia; family Muridae; genus Rattus; species Rattus rattus. Next base: position 161,030,983 of record NC_046157.1, read on the forward strand.
CGGAGTTGCCTGAGGAGCGGGGGATTACAGGCTCATTGAACACTACCCTTTTAAGGTTGTTCCAAATCTACAAGGATTTGGCCCATTTTCTGCAGGGTAACTCTGCCTTTGCAGGCTTTACTTAGCTTTCTTTTGTTAAAGGATGTAATGAGAGCAAGCCTCCAGAGCTCCGAGATAGACAGACCAAGAGCTGGTCAAACCCCTTTGATGCTTTTGGTCCAAGCCAGCAACGTCTCCCTGGAGGCGGGGTTCTATGGGTACCCAGGGACATGACCGCACTCTGGGAACAGGGTCTGTGTGGCTTTTACTTTGCTCAGGATTTGCATCAAGACTTCTGGCCCCTCTGTGGAGACCAAGCATCTTGTTTTCTGTATTGCCGATATTTTGACTACACTGCAGACCACAGGCAGAAAGCCACCCCATCTCCAGACTTGTTTCTCTCCTGAACGGCCGCATATCTCATCTGTGTGGTGTCTAGAAGCTAGCCCTCCTGTAACCATCCCGTGACCTCCTATTAAAAATAACCAATTTGTGCCTCTTTTGAACCTCGAAGTGTTTCACAATCAAATGCCAGATAAACCCCACAATGTCCCATTCAAAGCGGCACAAAAGGACGGGAGCCGAGCTTTCTTGGTGGTTACAATAAAAGTCTCAACCACGTGATTTTCTACTTTGGGTTACCCCAGTCAAAGACACTTCTCGGAAAAATGCTTGTCAGACCCACTAGGGTAAGTATTTCTGCCTTGCAAATAGCGATATGTTGTAAATACAGAACAGCTTTACATCCAAGCCCACCAAGCTGTGTTTAAAGACTGAAGCCTAGCTCTCCAGTAGCTGCTTCAGGGACAAGGCAGGGAAAGAGAGGGGAGGGACACTTACTGCTGTCACACCATCTCATGAGACTCAAAACTCATAGCTATGCCAAAAGATGGATGTCACATTCTCTACTTCTTTTTCTGTTTCATATTGTAACGCTTGAGACTGAGCCGCAGGCCTCCGGGACATTAAGCAGCACTAATCTACACCTCAAACTCTCTTTTGACTTTTTACTGTTTAGTCAAGATCTCAGAAAGCTGCCCCAGTTGGCTTCAAGTTCCTGGTACTGCCCAGGCAGGCCTTGAACTTGTGATCTTCCTCCATTAGCCTCCAAAGTGGCTGAGATTTCAGGTCTCTATCTTACGTCCTAGCTCTTAATTCCTTATTATAGATGAGAAAAGCAAGGCTCAAAGAGGTTCCGTACCTTGCCCAAGGTCATTCCAAGCAGTAGAGTCAAGATGCAATATTACCTGTAGAGTATGCTAACCGTTTCCTCACCTAAAAGGCCTTTTCAGCGGAGCCAGTTACCAAAAGCAGAGTCCCAGCCTCTGACTATATGAACTAGCCGGTGACCTAGAAAACGCAGAATCGTGCTAGAGAGAAAAGAAGGCCCCCGGAAAGCGCAAGGCCCTGGGTTCGGTACCCAGCTCTAAAAAAAAAAACCAAAAAAAAAAAAAAAAAAAAAAGAAGGCCCCCGGAAAGAAACGACAGAAGGGTCTATCCTCAGAAATGGCCCTGTTCAGTTCTCAAAGCACACGATTGGATCTCCATTCCTCTGACGACTATGATGCCTGAGGAGGCTCAACCCAGAGGCACTGGGACTTCCAAAAAAATGACCAGAGTGGGAAAGGAAGTAGGAACAGGTCCAGACCACAGAGAAGCGGCAGTGGGGGGTGCCTCATAACAGGTTTGTTTAGTGTTCTGGGAACAGTGGATTTGAGGCAAAAAGTATCTTCAGGAAGGAACAGGGAGGTGTTATGTGACTTTTTCTGTTGTGTGGGGAGACATAAAGCCCAGACAGTGACAGAGCAGAGAAGCAATTCCACCCAAGTTTTAGGTGGGTGAACCGGTGAGCTTCTCGTGCTTACTTACGAGAGCATGCTCCTTACAGCAGCATAGAAGACTCAAAGCCAGCCTCAGCATGGAACTCACCAGAGCTGCAACCTTGGAACCCCAGGTACAACTCTGGCTCCTCCCAAAAGTCTCCTACCCCAGGCAATTTCTATTAGTATAATGCCTCAGGGAGGGGCCTTATGAATCCTGTAGCTTTCTCTCTCCATCTGGGGGGGGAGTGCTTTGGGAGGACTTTCCTTCTAAGAGGGGGTGCAGCTGGGAGGTGACAGCTACCACACAAACGGAGGAATCAAGTCAGAAGAGAGGTGAGGCCAGGGCACCCTGGTAATCAGAAAATTAGAGCATAAATCAGAGATTAGCAAGCTCTGTAGAGGGAATGGGTGACCAGGCACTGGACTAAAATTAACGATCAGAGGAGAGCACCTGGCAGGAAAGCCACATTCCAAGACACCTTTAGCATAGCCGAAATTACCCCCAAAACACAGAAGACCTCCTCAGCCCTGCACCTGGTCACCCAGACAGGGTCAGACAGGCATCTCAGAAAACTCTGAGCTAGCCAGTGCTGACTGGATGAGAAACAAGAAAAGTAAGTTGAAATCATCCATGGCCAGAAAACACACCAAGGGGCTAACAATAACAACGGAGGCGTTTTGTTTAGAAAATATGCTTGTCTCCTGGCTGTGAGTTCAGGACAGGATCTAGGGAGGGTTATATCAGAGAATAAAGTGGAAACCAGCAGAGGAGCAGGTCTGATATAGACCTTCAGCCTCTCCACAAAGCACAGCTGAGAGCACACCTCACCAACACCTGCACGAACCAACAAACGTGTATCTATACCATATACATACATACATACATACATACATACATACATACATACATACATACATACAACCAAATTGAAAGGTTTAATTACATTCCGTATATAAGAACAAAATGAAGGCAAAAGCTTAATTCTTAGGGACAGGCAGCCTCTCTGGAGGATGGGGAGGAAGGTTAAGAGAGAAGTGGGGATGGGGGAGGGGGAGGAAGACAGCAGGTAAGCAGGCTATTGTATGCTCTGAAAAAAAAAATGCCTTCTCAGCCATCACACACCTGCTCGGGACCAGCACAGGCAGCGGTTAAACTTGGAGCCAAACTACGGTCCCCTCCCAGATCTCCAATTAAGCGTGGCATCTGCTGAGTCATGAGGTCCGAGCGTTCCTCCAAGTAAAAGTGCGAACACCGCCCAAAGTACCTGTGTGCCTGGGAGCTTTGGAAACTAGGAGAGGCACGGGGCGGTTTCTGTGACCAAGCCTGGGCAGGATATAAAAACTCAGCACAAAAGCATGTTTAACGTACAGGCAAGGAAGCTTCTGGAAGCCTGATAGGAAAGACATTCTCCGAATTGCAGTAAAGGAAAATCAACCCCACCCTCACCCCCCCCACCCCACCCCATCCCCCACCCCCGTCTCTCTCTCTGTCTCTCTGCTTTCTGACATTAAGACATTTTCTCTGACACTTTTTTTTTTCTTTCTTTCTTCTTTATGGTTCTAGCTTGCTTTCTATTGCTATGATAAATACCATGACTAAAAGCCACTGGGAGGTGAAAGGGTCTGTTTCCCTTACCTCTCTCAGGTTCCCAATTTTGCTTCCGATTTCAAAGCTGTTACTGTCGCCCCACCCCCAACGTGAAACTCAGTGTTTCGATGTTCCTGAATGAGGAAGCCTAGTGGTGCCAAGTCTAGGTGTGGACTCTTTAACTAAGGCCACTTTGTTCTAGTGACCCTGGAGGACGAACTTTAACTCAGAAAAGTCTATTTCCCGGCTGTTCACGCCCCTTTCCTTCCTTTCACCTTCTCGTCTTTTTACAACGCTCTATTTCTTTAGCATCTTCATATTAAGTACTTATGAAGTACATATTAGTACTTCATATTAAGTACTAATATGGTACTTAGTGCCGTCCCAGCTAAGGTCCTAGCTCCTTGAGGAATCCATTCGGGAACCCTGTGTGGTTCCTTCCCCTCCTCTCCTCAGAAAAATGCTCTCTTTGTTGTTTCTTTGATGTTGCTTGCTCCATGGCTGGTGACTTTCTCCAGGTTGCTTTAATACACGGCTCTCACACGGCTCTCTGGGTTTTTCTCCAGGGCTTTTGCCTTCCCTAATTCTTAGAGGCAGCAAGCCCTGGTGGTTCACCTTCAAGAAACTAGTTGGATTCTGACACATGTGACCTAAGTCCCTCTAAGCCTTCCACACTCCGTGAGGTTTAAAGGTGGGTAAAATAAATAAATAAGTCTTACCTGGACACCTCAGAGATATGCATCCTATAGAGACCAGTGAGGGAAATGGAGCCACCCTCAACTATAGTAACACAGGGCATCGTTTAATAGAGACTTTTGTTCTGAATTTCTTCTCATACCCAGAGTCAACATGAGAACACAATAACCAAAATATCTTGATTCATCCAAAAATGATTTGTATGTGAATAGACATCCTTAATTGTCAGACAGTCGTATGAATTATCATGCACTGCACAGCATTCCAAAGTATATACACAATGTGGAATGAATAATGTGACTAATTAATATGTGTGTTGTTTTGCATAGTTAATGTTTAGAGTGAGAATATATGAATTCTCAGCATTTTCTGAGAAGATAATATGTATATTAACTATTGGTTCTGTGTCCTGCGATCTCTTGAAGTTATTCCTCATGTCCAATAATAAGTTTGTATCCTTCTATTGACATTTCCCAGAGTACCTCTTTTAACAACCCCAGTCCCCAGTAACCACCTTTCTACACTCTCTGTCTCTGATACACACACACACACACACACACACACACACACACACACAAATATATGTATATATATCATAGTTTTTAGATTCCACATATCAGTGAGGTCATGATGTATTTGCCTTTCTTTTTCTAGCTTCTTCATATACCATAATGTCAGGTTCATTTACATTGTTACGTTTGTTAGGGTTGCCTTTATCAGGGCTGAATAGTATTCCATTGTGTATATATGTCCTGTTTTCCTTATTCATATTGCATTGATGGACACGGGTTGATTGCACAGCCACTGTGAATAGTGCTGCAGTGAATTCTGTGTGTGTGTGTGTGTGTGTGTGTGTGTGTGTGTGTGTTATTAATAGATGATCGGATGATTCTATATTTAGTTTTCTGAGGAAACTCCAATGCAAAATTAACTTACAAAAAGCATCTGATGAATATAATACTGTTTCTTTACTATAAGGGAAAAAAACTATACACACTATTTTGTAAGTTGCTTTTTCTGTTTTCGTCTGATGTCATATGCCCTAGTCAGTTTTAACTGTCCAAACTTGACAAAGCCTAGAGTCACCAGAGGTGGGACACTCAACTATTCCAATCAGGGATATTCAAGCCTATCTGTGGAGGATTGTCTTGATTACTAATTGATGCAGGAGGACATGGCTCACTGTGGGCGGCATCATTCCCTAGGCAAATGTTTCTGGGCTGTATAAGAAAGCTAGCTAAAGGGTTGGGAATTTGGCTCAGCGGTAGAGCGCTTACCTAGGAAGCAAAAAGGTCCTGGGTTGGTCCCCAGCCCCGGAAAAAAAAAAAAAAAAGCTAGCTAAGCACAAGCCTGCCTATGAGCAGCAAGCAGCAGCCTCCATGATTTCTGCTTCAAGTTCCTGCTTGAGTTCCTTCTTTCTTTAATGATGGACTGAGGTCTGGAAGTGTAAGTCAAATAAGCTTTCCCACTCCAAGCTGCTAAAGAATGAAACTAAAACAGCATATACAGTATGCCTTAGACCCCTTCCCATTGTATAGTGTGCCACGCTTTGTCACAGGTACATGGCTCTGTCAGGACCCACCAGATCCAGCAACCAGTCTCATACTGATGCACAAAGGCTGTCTCGAGGTGAATCTCTGGGTTGGTTGGTAGGTTTAATGTTGGTTTGGTTTGCATTGTGCTTTCAGAGATCCATAATTATTTCAATAATGTCTTAGAAACAGAAATTAAGAATTTTATAAAAAACGTTTCTGAGATCCTTGTTTACCTAAATAAATTTTTTTTTTTTTTTTTTTTTTCAGGGCTGAGTACCGAACCCAGGGCCTTGCGCTTACTAGGCAAGCGCTCTACCACTGAGCTAAATCCCCAACCCAGTAAATAAATTTTTTAAAAAAATTATTTATTTATTTTATGTATATGAGCACAATGTAGCTGTCTGCAGACACACCAGCAGACAGCATCAGATCCCATTACAGATGGTTGTGAGCCACCATGTGGTTGCTGGGAATTGAACTCAGGTCCTCTAGAAGAGCAGTCAGTACTCTTAACTGCTTAGCCATCTCTCCAGCCCACCATGTATATATGTATATATGTATGTATGTTTGTATGTATGTATGTTTGTATGTATGTATGTATGTATGTATGTGTGTATGTATGTATGTGTATGTATGTATGTGTATGTACATGTGTGTATGTACGTATGTATATATGCTGTCAAGAGAGCTCAGCTTGAAATGTGAGGAATTGTGTGGCAGGACCTATTTTCTGTATGTTCCTACAATCTGCTTTTGCAACTAAGTATAATTTTAATATAATTTTAATTAATATCCATAAGGAAATATTGCTGTAATGAGGTCTTCACAGTAACCTACAAACCTGTCTCTGAAATATGGAGAAATTACATCATAAGGTGAACTGTGAAATTAGATTACAGGGTGAACTGCATGTGCTTGGAATAAACCAGCTCACAAAGGGAGAGAATCTTAGAGACTTGACCTTCTGTATGGGGCTCCTCAGGAGTCCAGGAAAGAAGCAGGTGTGTTGAATTGAGTTCGGGTGCATTGTGGGAAGGGGCACGTACCAACCAGTAAGAAGAAATCCACTGGGACACGCTCAGTTGGAAATGCTGCAGTGGACCTGGGTGGGGCCTTTCCCTTCTTGTTTAACTGCAATTCAGGATCAAAAACCCAGATATGAGTGTCAACTAGTCTCATCTTAGAGACTCATTGAGGCACAGTTGGTATATCCTGTACGGGGGAGGAGGGAGGATTCTGCTCAGCTTTTGCTCAAGTTCAACTTCTGCCTGTCCTTCCATGTCCCTGTCTCTGTCTTCTGCTGATTTGCTCAGGGTCACAAGGCAGCTCCCACATTTCCCTGAGCCCTAGCTTCCTTGATCGTATCTAGAGAAAAATTAAGTCCTGAGCTTTGCATCGATCGAGTGACCCCCTGAACCCATCCCTGTGACTGAGTGGCTGGCATACACTGCGGTTGGGCTTTGTCCAGAGCAGATCCTTCTGGCAAGAGGGGCTATGATCAACAAACATCAATTAAGGAGTACCCTTAAACTCAAAAGGGACCAATCTCAATTGATCTCCTTTCTTAATAATTTATTTAATTTTATTTTTTTATACGCGTTGGTGTGAAGGTGTCAGATCCGCTGGAACTGAAGTTACAGTTGTGAGCTGCCATGTTCTGGGAATTAAACACTGGCTCCTCTGAAAGAGCAGCCAGTGCCCATGACCGGTGAGCTGTCTCTCCAGCCCCAATCCCATCAGTTATTATGAATCACCGGCTGCAATGGGGGAGGGGGATATCCACACTCCCTTCCAGGCTGGAGTTCCCATAGACAGGAGTAAAAAGTCAATGTGCACTGAGCTTATTGGACTCAAAGCAAAAGAGTTTCGCTAATTCATTCAGCCCCGACAGTAATCCCCTTAGGGATTGATACCTCACATAGAAGGAGGCGCCAGCTCCAGGAATTTGAGTCATTTGCCTCAGATCATGCAGACCATCTGCATCAACGCTTCTAACTCGGACTTCATACACAGTCTGGCACACGCTGTCCCTGGTTCAAGGTCAGTCAAGTTTATCATGGGAAGCACATCTAGAGCCTGTGCCCCAGAGGTCATTGTTTGGGGCTTAAGTCACCAGTGATTGACTGGACATCTACATGCATGCGTGGTTTAGACTAAAATCAGCAGGAAAATCAGGCTCATTTTCTCTTTCCAGTTAGGCATTTTATAGCTGTTGGGTTTTTAGTGTGCGATATCAGATGCTGAAACCAGCTTACTCCGGGCTGATGCAATGCTTGGTACCCAGGTGCACCGAATTTTTTTTTTCATGACATCAGATCTTTGTGCTTGTCCCATGTGAGCAATCAGGATGCTATGAAGCTTAGATATAACTCCAAGAGCAGAGGACACATAATGAAATCTGAAAACAGATCTTGGGGGGAGTAGGGGGTCCTGCAGAGGTCTCTGTAACTCGTCCTGGCACTGTGGCAATGCCAAGGTTGGGTCTGTGTAACCTAGTGAGTATAACATGGTGATGAGGGTTTTCTCTTTGCTCTGAAAGAGCAAAGGCTATGGTGACTAATGCTGCGGTGAGAAAGGGAAAAGCCCACACTCCTTCCAAATACTGCTCATTTATTACTGGTATTTTGGATTGACTCCATGGTCCCTCATAGCAATTCTGATTAGGGACAAGTACTCCAAGTGGCGATGGGTGGAAGCAGGTGTCTATCCTGTTCAGACACACCACCAAGGGAGCTGGTCTTCACCGCCCAGCTGGAGAAGGCTCAGAGCAGCCATGCCCAGAATGTCTGGCTGGCCAGACAGGAAAGCTGGACACAGCCTTCAGTCTTTGTGCTCAAGCCAGAAAGGACTTTCTGCCCATGACAAAAAGAGGCTGTCAGCTGTTCTAGAGACCTAAATATCTCAGCCACAAATGAAGAAAGAGGAACAGAGAGATTTCGAGTCATAACATTTTATACAGACCTGTTGTTCTTCCCAAAAGTTGCAGAGGACCTTTGGGGTTGAACTACTCCTCTGTTCTAAACTTCACTGGCCAAGATAAAATACCCTCGGGATAACTGCTTTCCTAGGACAAAGCCCCAAGATGTGAAGAGAACATGTTAAAATTATTTTTCAGAATGGCACTGCAGTTTGGCAGCGGGGAAGGTATTGTGCTTAGTGGGGAGGGAGCTTGCAGGCTCGGTCCTGTATGCAATCCCAAGAATAAGGTAGAGCATGAGAGACTGAAAGGCTGGGGGAAATGACATCAAATGTAATAAAAAGACAATACAAAAATATTTTTCTTCCTTTCTCTTCCCTTACAGTGTTTTACTTGGTGTTTAATGTCTTTTTAAGACTTAAAACGTAAGTTTCAAAACTGGGACTTTAAATGAATGACACCGATTTGTACCAAGCTCCTTTATGTTCTGCAATTCATTTCAAGCACAAATTAAATGTGCATTGGGCTCGTTCGTAGAGCCTCCAAAATGGCACCCTTTGTGTATTGTAGTGCGCATGCTCCTTGGTTGGTTCTCCCTAGAACATAGCACAGGGCCCTGGCTGGCCTTAGCCCTTTCATTGTGCACATCACCTCACAGGAAGCTCTCAGCTCACTGCTCAGCGCAGAAGGACTGAAAGAAAAGATGGCCCTCCGTCCGGCCCTCCTTCCAAATCCTCACTTTCAGTGCCTGTGACTGCTGATCCAGGTCAGCACTGTGACTTTAGAAGGGTCACGGTGTTCATTCCCCTCTTCCCTCCGTAATTAACAGACAGGATAAGGACTTCATGTGGCATTCATCCCCCATCATCCTTTCTGTTCCCCGCTCTCTTCTATGTCTACCTAAAGAGACCCCTTTGTGCTTATGTCTGGTAGCGCCCTTTTGTGTGTGTGTGTGTGTGTGTGTGTGTGTGTGTGTGTGTGTGTGTGTGTGTGTGTGTGCGCCCGTGTGTGTGTGTGTGTGTGTGTGTGTGTGTGTGTGTGTGTGTGTGTGTATTTAAATCTAAACTTCACCTATAAAGAGAAAGCGAGAAAGCATGCTGTGTTTGCCTTTCTTCCTGTATCACCTCCTCTTGGTCTCCCCCCAGTTCTCCCTTTAGACTCTTCCATATGCTTCTATTTTTGTGTGACACATATTTCGATCTTGTTTTTGCATAGGCTAGGAAATACTCCACATGATCCTTCTGAGTCTGGCTTATTTCAGCGAACATGACAGTTTCCAGTTCCATCAGTGTGCATGCAAAATTACATCATTTCATTCTTTACCAATGAATGCTCCATTTGCGTGTGTCCCTCTTTCCACAGCCTTCTGTCTGTCGGCGGGTGTCCAGGCTGATTCCGTATCTTGTTGGTAGTGATTGGTGTTGCAATAAAGATGAGTGTACAGGTGCCTACAGCCCATGTTAACTTGGATTCCTTCGGGTATTATTCCCAGGGGTGGTATATCCAGATGTATGGTGGCCCCGAGAGGACATTTTCTGTAGGAGATCCATGTTTGAAGTAAGTTCTGGATGTCATGGGAAACACGGTCTTTGGGGAATGCCACTGCCACCCGCTGAAGTTCTGTCTGCCACTCAGCCACAGATGTGACACATTCAACCGGTGTGAGTCACCATAAATAATGACAGACCAATGTAATTATAGGGTTGTCTCTTTAAGAGAAATGTTTGTGTCATTTGTGACATGGAAAAAATGAATGTCAACCTTTAAAACATGAACTTTCCTTTCATTAAAACTTCCTAGTGTTAAGCATATTTCATTTCGGCAATTAAGAACTCATGTTTTGTCTCTAGACAAATTGTGTTAAAGACTGGAGCAGACATCATAACTGATGATGACCTTGTTTTATAACTGTAAATTATATTTATTTGTTTAATATTTAATAGTAACAGATTTGCTGAACTCAAAGCTTCACTTAGTCCTAATGAAAAATAGGCAAATTTCTCCCATCCTCCCCTGCTGACTTCTTGCTTCTGACTCATTTCCCCAAATGGATAGCAGGTAGTAATGTCTTAACTACTCCAGAGACTGCTTCAGACACATCTACAGCTTGTTAAATTGTGCCTCACAACAAATATATCCCCCTGGACTAACCCCTTGATAGCCTGGCTTCACTTGGAAAGAGTCTGACATGTAACTAAAGACCTTTGGCTAAGTCTAGGATAGGACCTAAGGACAGGCGCCCCTTAAGAGAAGAGAAGAGGAAAAAGATGGGAGAACCAGGGAAGAGAGATATGTGGAGTCAGGCCAAAATCAGAGTGACATGACACCATGAGGAAGCAGGAAGACTCTGGGGAGCTCGGAAGCTGCGCATGCACATGCGCATGGAGCCAGGAACCAGAAAGTCTGGAGTGCCCAGAAGCTGCACATGCGCATGGAGCCAGGCACCAGGAAGCATCTGGAGTGCCCAGAAGCTGCGCATGCACCTGGAGGATTTTGATTCGAACCTACAAGGAGCAGGGACCTGCTAGCACCTTGATTTAGGGGCCTGGCCTACAGAACCGTGAAAAAGCGAAATTCAAGTTGCTGTTTGTGGTGATTGTCCTGTCACTGTAGGAAACTGCCCTAAGCACTCCGCAATGCGTTCACTCCGTGCCGTGCGGTGTCCTTCCTACAAGGACCTAACTCTTGGTGGAGTTGCATCTTAGAGTTACAGCGTAGACAACTATTGTCTACAAGTTGGGTGTCACAGCAGCAAGGCTCTGCAACTGTCACCACCCCTTCCACTTCTGGAGGACTCTGAAGGCAGTGATAAGCTTTGTTCCTGTCCCAAGTTCTAATGGCTACCTCAGAGGACTGTCTGTGCCTGCCATCTGTATGGGACATTTTAATTTAAAATATTCACATATGAATACAATACTTACATCATTTCCACCTCTCTCTCTCTCCCCCCTGGAACTCTTCTCGTGCTCGCTCAACTCCTCAAACTCAGGACCCCTTCTTCGGTAGTTGTCGTTACATAGGAGTCAGCCTGCTAAGTCCAGGGATTTGTAATTGTATTTGATTAGGGCTGATCACTCAGGATTGGAGAACCTATCCCATGTGGAATAAGACAGCGTACTTACGTCGAGACACACAGCATACTCCTTGACACGCATTTGCCTTTACCAGTTATTCTAAGAGTCTTTTAAAAATTAATTATGATTAAAAGAGCATTTTAAGTGTGTGTGTGTGTGTGTGTGTGTGTGTGTGTGTAGGGACCTGAACTGTTGGAATCCCTGGAGCTGGAGTTGCAGGTGATTGTGAACAGCCTGAAATGAGAGCTGGTAACAGCATCCTCCAGAAGTGCAGCGGACCCTTAACTGCTGGACTCCAGCCCCGGTTATGATCTTAATTATACAAATTGATGGTGCGCAGTGTGGGTCACACAACATACATCTGCAGTATGCCGTGATCAAACCAGGGCACTTAAAGCTTCCGTCTCCTTAAACACTTACAGGTTTTATTAGCACTTAATAATTGTATGTATTTACTGGATACGGAGTTTTGACTTATTTACTGGCCCGCTGTCACAAAAAGTCAAAATCCAGAGTGGTTGTTAAACCATCGAAAAAAGTGAAAGAAAAATATTTTCTGCTCTTTGATAATGCCAGGGCGTAATTATATGTTTCCGGAATTACAGCTTCGGGGAGCTCTGAAACACATAATTTAGCCTGCTTCTGCTGTGCGAAGTATTCCATTGGAGCAAACAGTATGGGGGGCTTTTATACTCAGTTCATCCAGAAGGTAGAGGCATAATTTATGCTTTCAGAGTGAGGGAGAGAGAATACGCCCAGAGTGGCCAATTTTTAATTTCTGTAATTCTAATTTTTAACATTGAGGTGATGCTCTAGTTACTGTGGAAAATAAACGTGTGTTTCTTAGAGCCAAAGGCAGAAAACTCTGGGCTCTGGAACTCTTTCGTCTGGGGCTGGTGGGAATGTGGAGGGAAGAATGAACAGGCAGTTGGGGCTGCAGATCCCTCAGGACTGTGGAGAAGAGGAAATGAGCTTGGGAAGGCAGGCATTAGGAGAAACGAATGTCTCAACATTTAACAGCCAGAACAGTGTCCTGAAGCTCGTCAGCTGGGCATGGTTCTGGAGAGATTAACATAAACAGAGCATTTTGCCAAATACCTTCATATACATCATCCGGTCTCACTGGGGAGGCACGAGTCTGAACAAATGTTACCTCGCTACTTCGGGTTTCGAGACGCGGCCCGTCATGCTTGGAGCCTAGATTTTGAGATTTCAAATTCATCTTTTCACAAAATAATAACTACTTAGGTTATGCTCGCCTGCCATACCCAATGCCCTAGTGTCAACATCCGTGGCACATAAAGGGGGCATGGTGGGAGACACCTGTAATCTTAGCACTCGGGAGGATCATAAGTTCAAGGTCACCCCTACACTGCACAGTGAGTTGGAGGCTGGAACATGACACCAAGCCGTTCCATCTAGGATAAGGGTTACAATAAAAGTCATTTCAAAGTCAGAGAGCAAACAGAGTGGGATGTACTAGGTCAAGGTCACTGAGAAGATTGTCATGGGGTAAATTCTTAATCGTAAACACCCTGGAGGCTGGGCTGTGCCTGGGGATTTCTGATGATGGCTATGTAATGTGAGGTACACCTCTGCTCAGAAGCCACACTCACAGATCAACATCCAACTGAAGACAGCATTTCTACTCCAGCTCAGAGGTAACTCCAAACTCCAGTCAAAAATATTTCAAAGGAGGGGCTAGGGAGACAGTATGGTTGGTAAAGAGCTCGCAGTACAGGCATGAGGGCCGGAATACAATCCCCAGGACCCGTATTAAAACTGGGAGTGGCCTGTAATCCTAGCCTTGGGAAGGTACAGACAGATGGATCCCTAGGAGTCGTTCACCATCCAGGCTAGAAGAATCAGATCTGGGTTCAGTGAGAGACTATGTCTCACAAAGATGAAGTGGAGAGGTGAAAACACTTGATGTTGATCTCTGGCATCCAAGTGAGCACAGGAGGGCCAGCCCACGCACACACCCACGCACGCACGCACGCACGCACCCACGCACACGATATGCCTAGTAGACTTCTTTACAGGAGATGGGGTTTGAACAGGGCACATTGCTGATTTTAAACTGGATTTAAGAGCATAGTTCACCTTTTGCAGAGAACTCGGGAACTGAGATGCCCCAGGTCCTTCCAAAGCTGACCATACTTTACGGGACGCTGGGGATGTCTCTAAAGGCCAGGGCTGAAACAATAGCTTTTCACTCTGCTGTGCAGGGCTCCCTGGCTCTCCTCGCTAAGGCCTCTGTCTGTTCCCGCAGACCCCCAGTCCCTCTCTCCTGAAGCACCACCAGCCGGCAGTTGCTGACGAGGCCAACACACTCCGTGTGCCCTGTGTGCGCCCCTGCACGCTGTGTTTGCATATTTTATTTCTGGTTTCGGGCTGAATAAGGATTCCAGTTCTAAGCAATAGAAACTACATAAATTATTAGCCAGGCTGTGTTGGCTTTGTGCTCAGGTGAACCTTGCCCCAGTTTTAGTTGCTGCCTCCGCTGCTCTGTAACAATAAGCAGAGGACTGACATCAAGCCAGGTGGGAAGAGGACAGGCTGGCCCATTCTCTTGGTGTATTTTCCCCAGTTGGAGAATACTTCGTCTATGGGCTGCTAAATGGGACTATAGGTATATTTACCCACATAGATATCAATCTCCAAAGAAGGGAGAAAGAATTGGGAATTGACCTAAACGTTTTCAAGGGTACATAAATATAAATAAATCCAGGCCTTTGATCTCGATACTTTGGGGACAAAGGCAGGGACGGATAGCTTCCTTGTGAGCTCTAGGCCAGCCTAATCTACAGAGTAAATCCAAGTCAGCCTGGGCTACACAGAGAAACCAATTAATAATAATTAATAATTAATTGATAACGAATTAATCTGATTTATCAATTAATAATTAATTGATAAATAATTAATCTGTCTCAATTAATAATAATAATAAAATAATAATAATAATAATGAAAAATAGTTTTAAATTTTCAAAATGAAGGTGGTTATAAGTTCTGTGGTTGCGATGGCATTGCAAATCTTCTATGAGAAAGATTCACTGGATGTGAAGAGGCAGACACGTGGTTCCTGCGCACAGGTAGCCAGCCTCCTGCAGAATGCAGTTTAAAGTAAATGGGTTATCAATGAAGACTCCAATACATGGGTTAATTTAAGCTATGATCTAGTCGGAGAGGAGCCTAGCTCTACGGTCAAGGTATTTGTGAATGTATGTCGAGTCTGAGTCTTATTTCTGGGAGGCAAAACGAGGCCCCCACTTCAGCATGGTACAGAGGCCGTCGCAGCCCAGACCAAACCTAGACAGGAAGCGGTAGGTCGCCATGGGCTGGGAAGACCCTCCTAGCAGTGCCACAGAACTAACTTCCCTGGGCTGCATGCAGCCCTCTGCAAGTTCCTCATCCTCTCCACACAGTGCCACTCTCTGGGGACCGAGCAGGCAAACCTATGTGCCTGTGAGTGATATCTTATATTCAGACCAGGACAAACATCCATGTATTTGTTTTGTAACTTGTTTCTGTTTTTACGTTGTTATGTAAAGGAGCATATTTCTCCTAACATACTTATGTTTTATATCTTTACATTTGAAAAATGTATTTTAATATTTGCTTATACATCTCTCATAGGTAGATACTGTAATACTCAATATAGAAAAACTATGTATCTTCACCTGCGTAGCGCTCACAGCCTACAAATATAAATGCAACACGCACAATGCATGCACCCATGTGCATATATGTAGACATTATAAACATCATATAAGTAGACATTGTATGCATACTTTTGTATTTATGAATTTGTGCTGACTTGCTGTAGTGAATTAAACGAAACATCTCCCATCGCTCAAGCATTTGAATTCTTGATCCCCACTTAGTGGCTGTTTGGGGAGGGTCAGGAGGTGTGGCCTTATGGGGGGAAAAATATGTCACTGAGGACTGGCTTTGAGGTCTGAAAAGTTCCTTCTCTCTGCTTTCCATTTGTGCTTTGCAATGTGAACCCTCAGTTCCCTGCTTGCTGCCCCAGTTGCCATGCCCCACCCCCAAAGATGATCGCGGACTCTAACCCTCTGGGACTGTAAACCCTAAATAAATCCTTCCTCCTGTAAGTCGCCTTGGTCGTGGCATTTTATCACAGCACTAGAAACCTTAACTAAGACACTTCTGTGTGGGGTAGTTTGAATGACTGTGTATCCTCATGCTGGGACTCAAACGCCAAGGCGAGATTGTTAGAAAGTTGGGCCATCCGAAAGTGATGAACCATGACGCTTTCTCCCCGTTGGTGAATTAGGATTGTGACGAGTTCCTCTCTCTGTGACCTTCATCTTCCTCCTTCCTCCATAATGACTCAGCAGAAAGGCACCATAACGTCTTAGAAGCAAAAGCAGCTGTTGGCAGACAGAGATCCCCAGAGCCTTTGTCTTGGATTTCCGAGCCTCCAGAACTATGGCAAATGAATTTTAATTATTTATCCATTACCCAACTTAAGCCATTTTGCTCTAGGAGACTTAACTAAGATAATATATATGTATTTTAAAGGTTATCAGAATCAAAACTGAGTCATTTGTGTCCAATACTGACGAAATAACTAGATTAATAAGTATATAAAAGCTGGAAGGTTATGCACAGGGTCACCTCGTATTTGTAGCAGTTTCCTGGGAGACTAAGACTTTCCACCTTGGAGGGAAGCTCCTGGGGCCCAGGATGTTAGAGAAGGGGTGAAACAAAAGGATATTCTAAGTTGAGGGGGAAACAGCTCAGTCTGGAGAGAAATACCTTTAGCTCAGGAAGAAAACAACTAGAAAGCTTTAGGAAGTTCCTGAAACTGATCAGTCTTCTCCAAGCATATATAATCTGTAAAGGACTACTGAGAGACACCCTCAAGGCACCTGAGCTACTGAAAGAAGCAGAGACCAGCTGAGCCAGCAGAAAAGAACACCCCAACATGTAAAGGTCCCTGCAGATTGTGCAGTGTGCTCCAGGTTCCAGATTTTGGAAATCGTCACCCATGGAGGGGTGGGCTTTTAGTGATGCAGCTGTCTTTGAATCATTTCTGTTCCTGTAAGTAACCTCTCACCTATATTCTGTAAGTATCCCCAGTAAAACTCAAAGACTCACCAAACTGGACTTTACTGGTAGCTGCACTTTAGTCTGTCATAGGTTCCCTATCTGGGGTGAGTAGTTATTCCCAAGAGAACAGCTGTGTCCCCCACATCTGTGTGTTAAGTTCAGATAGCAGGAACTTTCCCAAGAGACTCAGCCAGAGCCAGAGCCCTGCACAGCAGTTCTGTGGAGTTGTCTTCCTAGGGACTGCCTGCTCAGTCTTGGACCAAAGCCACCCTTGCTACTGATCCCTGAAGCTGAGCGTTATTGTTTCAAAACAATTTATGTAATCTTCCTCATTTCTCCCTCAGACACCACTTGCCTCTCTGAATACATCCATAATTTACCGTGGTGCTCATATTCTGATTACAGCATGCAGGCAGAGTTACATTTATTATCTTCATAGATCCATCCGTGTGTGCACATGTGTGACAATGTGAACTTTCTTTGGAAACCACATGAGGTGAAAGGGGAGGGTGAGGAACGATCCTGGAGCAGTTCCTCGCACTGTTGCTTCCCTGGGAGAGGAGGATGGCTCAGTCCAGGCTGAACTGCTTGGTCAAGGCTGAGGCCTCAAGCTTCCAATGATCAAGAGGTAATGACAGCAGAATAAGGTGGAAGGAAGGGCTGGACGGCAGGGACAAACTACCAGAGAATGGAGTAAGAGGTGACAGGGACAAGACACAAATGTCAGATATGTAAAATGTATCCTGGGCTTACGGGGGAGCCCATCAAGCTTGTTGAAGGGGACAGAAAAAAAAAAGGGTATCGCCTAAGAGGCTTAAGAAGGACTCCTTTGTGGACAGCTTGGAGAGGCAAGCAAGTACCAGAGACAGGCAGACGCATGGAGACCAGCACTGTAAACCAGGAAGTTCAGGTGAAAGACCCACCCTGCCAGCGGGAAGAGGAAGAAAGCAATTAGGCACAGGCTCACATCCCTGAGTGCCCATGATTGACAGGCGGGTACCATAGCCCCATACAAGGATACATCAATGCAAGAGAGTTACTGCAGTCTGCCCACTGTCCCATACTGCCAGAGGTGAGGGGGAGGGGACCCCTGAGGCTTTAGCCACAGGGGCAGGAGGCTTCTGAAATGGAGACAATCCATCAGAAGGAAGCTCCTCATTTGAAAAAGCCTATTGGCTGGATATTTAATATCTGAAGCCTGAAGTCCTCCTCTTGTGGGGGCCTTTGCTGAATCATTCAGTAATGGCCACCACCGAGGCCTTATCAGGGTGAGATGGCACCTGTTTCCACTGGCTTTGGTTGCCACCACATCTTAAAACAGCAGACAGTTATTACCTTATGATTCTGCAGGCTGGAAATATGAAAGCAAAACTGGGGGCTGGGCCAGTTCTTCTGTAAGCTCTGCCTCTGGCTCAAGGTGGCCATCTTTCCATAACTTCTGTGTGTCCCAATATTTGCTTCTCATAAGGATACTGTGATGCTTTGTATATGGTTGACCCAGGGACTGACACTATTAGGAAGTGTGGTCTTATTGGAGTAGGTGTGACCTCATTGGACTAGGTGTGTCACTGTTGGGGTAGGCTTTTAGACCTTCCTCCTAGCTGTCTACAAGTCAGTCTTCCACTAGCAGCCTTCAGATGAAGATGTAGAAGTCTCAGCTCATCCTGCACCATGCCTGCCTAGATGCTGCCACGCTCCCACCTTGATGATAATGGACCGAACTTCTGAACCTGTAAGCCAGCCCCAAAGATATGTTGTCCTTTATAAGACTTGCCTTAGTCACGGTGTCTGTTCACAACAGTAAACCCTAACTAAGACAGATACTCAACCCCCACGTGTCTACCTTGATAACCTCACTTTACCATAAGCACCAGCTGTGTGTGTATTTGTATGTTGACAGGTGTGTGTGTGTGTGTGTGTGTGTGTGTGTGTGTGGCATGCTTATATGTGTGTGGTTACATGTGGAAGCCAGAGGACAAACTTGGGTGTCTTTCCTCCGGTACCATTGATTGATTGATTGATCGATCGATTGATTGATTGACACAATATCTTTCACAAGCTCATCAGGTAGGCTAGGCTGGCCAGTGACTCCCAGGCATCTTCCTTCCTTCTCCTCTTATTTCTACAGTTATAAGCGTGTACCAAATGTACGCCAATTGTTTTAAAAATGTGAATTCTGGGGATCACCTCTAAGAAACACAGAGAGGCACGTGGGGAGACGAAGATAAAGGTGATGTGTCTGCAAGCTAAGAAGGAAGCCCCAAGCTACCAGAGCTTGAGTGAGGCCTGGACAGGCACCCTCAAACACCTAACCACACCTCAATCCTGGTCTTCAGCCTTAAGGCCTGGAAGTACTTGCTTCTCCAGCCACTGGCCCGCCATGTGTTTTTTCATGTAGTCCTGGAAACATTCTACAGTGCCACCCCCCTTTACTTTACCCAAATAATACCTGTCATATCACCTCACTTCTACCTTTTTTTTATGGTTTGTTGCTGCTGGTTTTGTTTCTTTCTTTGAGATGGGTCTCTCTCCTATGTATACCAGGCTGGCCTTGAATTCACTGTGAGGCCCATGCCTGGTTCCTGCACTGTTGTAAATGGAACCCAGGGCTTCGAGTACACTAGGCAACCACCCTGCCGACGGAGCTGCATTCCCAGCCCTCACTTTTGCTTCTGCGTCTTCTTCCTTTCTTTTTATATCTGGCTTCTCAACCCCTTCCTCTGACCAGACTCTCCTTGCACAAATAAAGCACCTGCTTATTGACACTGGTCGTCTTGATATGTCAGACATTAGCGCGTCCCCTTCAGAGGCCTCCTTGTGGGCATGAGCTCAGGCAGTGTGGGCTGGGCCAGTGCTCCATACGCACTATCTCCAGCTTCCTCAGAGCAGTGTGCTGGGCCTGCTGCTGGGAATAGGGTGGGCTCCATCCCGAAGGCAGGACTTTCTAAAACTCACACTGTCTTATCCCCACCCACCACACATCAGGGATGTAGCACACGCTGCAGCACTACGTGCAAGCATTTCTGTCCAAAAAGACCAAGGCCCCCTCTTGCACAGACAGAAGTCGTACTTCCCCTCCTTGGAGTCTGTTGAAGGAAGCCCAGCCTCGGATCTGTTGAAGTGTTTGCAGGTAGTTTGTCTCAAAGGAGGTGTTTAGAGCACCCTGCCTCCTTGGTATACAAAAGACACATTTAGCATCTCGGGTATCTGAGGTTGGGGTGGGGGTGGGGCTCCGAGATCAAGCAGTGGGTGCTGGCTAACACTTCCATTCTCCTTGGGAACTTCCTCTTTTGATTGCTGAAGGTTTTACTGTTTGCTTTGGCTATTGCCATTCTGCATTGATTTATACTAATCCTTAGAGTATACACCAACTCACCACTTCACTTTTCAAACTTTTTTTTTTTTAGATAATCATAGGCATGTTAGGACTCTCTCTCTCAGATCTTCTTTTCACTGACAAGGTAAATACAGATGGTTCAAAACCAAGTTTTTAATGAAATTTTCCCCGGGAGGAGAGTCATTTGCTGCTCATCATCCTGATTATTTTAAAAAAAAAATCTTCCTTTCAGGGTTTGGAGGTGATTAAGATGAATGTGCGTGCTTGCACACTCTGTTCTGCTTGCTCTCCTAGGAGAAACTGCTCGGGCAGATCGAATCCGGTTCACGGGTGGGGAGACACAGTGAAAGATCCGATCTGTGGAGAAAAAGATTGAAAGAGAGGAAGCAGGGCACTCAGTATCCTCCTCTGACCTCAGAGTGCACTCACGAGACACGCCCTCGTGCATACACCATACATGATGTTTATCACTCGTGTGTGTGTGTGTGTGTGTGTGTGTGTGTGTGTGTGTGTGTGTGGCGCTCACACGTAACTGCTGAAGGGAGAAGCACACGCAGTGAGCAAATGAGACTCTGAGGGGATGGAAGGTGTTCAGCTGGCTGAGAGCTGGGACCCAGGGTAAAGTCCTTGTTTAAACTCATGAATGGGAATACGTTCCAGATGGGTCCAAAATTCCAATACATAGAACAAAGTCATAAAAATAATAGAAAAAATATGAGCGAGAGGCTTACGTGACAGCAGGGAACACAGCCTTCTACCGTGACACAGAGGGGAGTCACTGTGTTTTGACTAAGGCACTGTTAAGTCCAAGAACAGAGGACGAACAGCAGCTCCTCTCTGCATAAGTCTCTAAAAGTCACAAATAAAGCTAGAGGATTGTTAGGTTAAATGTCTCACCGTTCTATGTGCTGTTATAAAGACAGAAACATGCAAAGCTACCAATGGAAAATTATAGGTGAACGTTAGAAGTATCTGCCGAGAGTCACTGGACCGAGTCCCTGTGGAATTGCTGAGTCAGCGGTATTTGGGAAGGTCAGAAAACAAATGTACATTTAAGAAATAAAATGTGCTTCAACCCTGTTTTCTTGCCTTCACTTCAGCACAAAATCATATTACTGTAAATTTTTTTCATGTAAGTTTATTTCACTGATTCACTGGATTTCTTATTACATTTATTTATTTGTTTGCTGTCTGTTTTTGTTTAAAGTGTGTGTGTGTGTGTGTGTGTGTGTGTGTGTGTGTGTGCATCAGAGGACAACTCATAAGAGTTACTTTTTCTCCTTCCCCTGTGTACAAATTTTGGATTTTTTTCAAAAATACAAATAGAATTGAACTGGAAAATATAAAGTTGATCGTGTATTTTCCAAACATTTTTTTCTTCTGAAATATCCAAGATGGTCCATCAAAAATAAAACACATGATTTTAATGAATAACTTTTAAGATCACAGCATTCAGGCAACTGAGGCAGGAGGATTGCAAGGCTCACTGCAGAGTGAGATGCTGCCTCAGACAAGAGACAGGCAGGGAGGGGAGGGAAGAAGGACAATAAGAGAATTTAAATATGAAGTCACATAGACACAAGTGAAATTTTACAGCTGTGTTCATTAAATAAATCATATTAAGGATTTTCAGTGGAGATAATGGTATTTTCAAACCTAGCATCCGCTGCCCCTCTTGCAGACAGAAGGCAATGAAATGGTGCCTCACACCCCGTGAAGCTTGAGGGTGTGTGTATATACATATGTGTGCATATGTAAAATGCTACATACATTATATTAAACTATCATTCGTATAGAGTAAAGCGCGTATGTGTATACAAAATGCTGTAAATGTACAGAAGTCATTTTAATCTTACAAAGAGAAATAGCATCTACACATAAGATATTATATACACTGAACTCATTCTAACCCATCCAGAGAGGGAGGCGCACACCTACATATGGAAAGGAGAAAGCATGCATTATTCATAGGAACATGTTCATAGGAACGCAACATGTTCCTCGGCTGCCATGTGCAATCGCGAATGTTACTAATGTGGAAAACGCTGCAGATTCAAGAATTTGAACACTGAAAGAAGCCAAAAAAGTGGGGGAGGCACGCCACTCAACCAAGAAATCACACTTCTCATGCCAAAACATATTGAATTCCTACTCCAAAGGGTGGGGCTTCCCATCAAAAGCTTTCCCCTCACCAGGCTCCCGAGTCTGCAGACGGGTCCTCCTCAGCCTCAGCAGCACAAAAGACACCAGCCTGGTGCTGGGACAAGGGAAACTTTGGTTTCAAGGACAGGAACTGAGAGGGGAGAGCTGTTCTACCGGGAATGAAAGGGTTATTATTTAGGGCGTGTGCCCAATATATCCATACGGGGTCAGTTTTGAAGAAGACATTGACTTCCACACCATTTAAAGTCTACTTATTTTGTCTTTTCTTTTTCTTTAAATAAGGTCTCACTGAGAGGCACAGGCTATCCCAAAACATACTATGTAGCCAGAGTGGCCTGCCTCAGCCCTCCAACTGCCAGCTGGTATTACAGGCGTATGTTACCAGGCCCAGCTCAAAAGCCACTGTGTAACCAAAACACAAAGCAAAACAAACAAAAAAAATTATGAAGAAAGTAAGAGTATACTAGAAAACATATTTGCAATATCTGTGATAAAAGGAGATACAAACCACAGAACCATTGCTGTGTTTCTTTGGTGTTTTTGTTTGTTTGTTCGTTGCTTTGTTTTTTAAAGCTTTGTTTATTTTGTGTAGGTGAGTACACTGTAGCTGTCTTCAGACACATCAAAAGAGGACATCATATCCCATTACAGATGGTTGTGAGCCACCGTATGGTTGCTGGGATTTGAACTCTGGAAGAGCAGTCAGTGTTCTTAACCGCTGAGCCGTCTCTCCAGCCCCTGTTTGCTTGTTATTTTAAGACTTTAAAAAATGGCCCCAAGAGCTTCTTAGGGTTTTAGCAAAAATCTAGTGTAAAAGTGTCCCCAGAGGAAGATGCAAAATCATCACACAAAACAGTAAAAACTCCCCTCTCTCTCTCCCTCCCTCCGTCTCTCTGTCTCTCTTTCTCTCTCTCTTTCTCTCTCTCTCTCTCACTCTCTCTCTCTCTCTCTCTCTCTCTCTCACACACACTCACACACACACACACACCATCACACACCATCACACACTATTCAAACAAATGCACAGCCCAGGCTCCCTCTGTGCACTAGAAACCCAGTGTTATCCAGCTCAGGACACCTGGCTTATGGAAGAGACAGGAAGCCCACAGGGCAAATGCTCTACGGAGAGCTGACAGCACCAGGGACTTCCAGTCTGAGGATGGAGGGTTGGTGAAGTCACTGTCTCTGTCCATCCAGAAGACATTCTCATCCACCCTTGATGTGTGAACAGCCACAATGCAGGGCGAGCTGTGACCATCACAGTTGCTCTGAGGAAGTGCGAAGGGCATGCTGACTCCTGCTCCAGGTGCCTAGCAGGTTTTGCACATCCTCAGGCTCTGTGAAACCAAACACAGCTCTTTTAATTGACCACACCCTCCCCCCTTAGCACAAAACTAAAACCATGAGCCGATTAAACTCACGTCATTTCTTCTAAGAAATTGTCGTTTCCTCTATAAAACGCACTGGTTAAAAGTTGTCTCTTACCATTATTAAAGCAGCAATAAATACAGAACTAACATTTCAGGACAAATAGCCAATGAGCCTAAGAATAATTTATTCTTATTCCCCATTAACTGTGCTAAGCACCTTTCTATTTAACAGAAAACTTTATAAATCACCATAAAAGAGAAATATTTCTGGAACCAACCTTCAGAAAAGATGCTATGTGTCACCATACTGTGGATTTCCAGTCACTCCTCAGAACCCTCCGGGCATTGGATCCAGGACTGGTTTATTTTCACTGCCGCCTGATTAAATTTAGAATCACTTAGTAGACAGTAGCACACAGCTCCGGATGTGTCTGTGAGGATGTTTCTAGAGAAAGAACAATTCACTCTGAATAGAGATAGTACCTTGCTACAGGGTAAGGTCCTGAATGGAATGAAAGGAAACATAAGGAGAAAAGCCAGACACCCCAGTCCCCTCTTCTGGGTGGTCTACCCACTGCCCAGCCAGAAAATGGATAGCTCTCTCCCACCATAGTCTGCCATTGAAGTGTCCTACCCAAACACATGGGAGCAAAGGATCACAGGTAGAGCCCTCTGAACTGTGAGTCGAAGCAGATCTCTCCTCCTTTCAGCATTTTAGTCACAGCAACTGAGATAAAACAATTCCCCCAAGATACCAAAGTCTGGTGTATCCTTTCAGTCTTCAAGGTACCACCCCCCCAACACACACATACACACAACTTTGTAAGAGGAAAATTGACGTTGTTATGGGCGGCTTCTGCCACGTAGAAGTGCAGATAGTTGTGTCTGGCTGAATGCAGTTGATTGCTGACCCCTTTGTAGAACCATTTCTGCATCCCAGCCCTGACTTTACGGACACTGGGACACCTTAGTGGTGTCCCCATTAGTAGAGAGTTAATAACAAAATCTTTGACCCGTTCAGTTTTTGTCACCATGAGAATCACACTGAGTGTCGTTCTTCAAAGCTTTCTGTAGTATCCCAGGAAGACTAGGAATGTCCACCCATAAGAAGCTGCAAAGTCGCGCTTCCGTGCCCTGGGACACCATCAGATTTGCAAGAGGCGGCGTTAGTGGCGGGAACCGCAGAAGACTGAGCTATCGTTTGAGAGTTGGCCTTGGCTGTGATCCCCCATGTCCCACTCTCAGACTCAGTTTCCCCTTTTGGGAGCAGTGAAGGTGATCTCTGACACCTCTGCTTTCCATGCTCCTACACCATCTAACTCATCTGTCTCTGCCTTTGAACAGAAGTTTATTATGAAGCACTGACGCAAATAAAGCTCTGTCCTATTCTAAAGCACAGATCCATAGCTTCATGCAGGAGGACCCCAGCAGCCAAACTCCAGACTATGTGAGAAAGACATCAGCACACAGCCAAACACTGGAAGGAAGACCAGGACTTGAGTGGACTGCCTGGGCAGGGCCTACATGCCCAGGCTGGCTGCAACCATAGTCAGACACAGTGAGGTCCCAAGAGGGGTTGCAGGAAATTATCCTTCAGTGGAAACTAACATCCCGACCCCAAATTATCGCTAATTAATCAAACGCCGTAACAAACAAATATGGCAGACATTATAAATCTGAATGTTTCAAAGGGGAAAGAAATAACTGAATTGATGCACTGAAGTCAGTGAGCTCTGCATAAATGCATATGCACAGATCTAGATTATGCATATTCTTTTTTTTCTAACTGCCAACAGTGAAAATCTCACCAAATAGCATGAAACTTCGGGGTGCTGTTCATTTGTGAGCTTTGCTGGCCTAGATTGGACTGGCAAGGAGGGCAGTGGGTGAAAAGGCTTCATGCTCTGGCCACAATTTTGGAGCAAGTTCACTGGTCCTGTCCTGGGATATCTTTAAGGAGGTTCTGAGACGTGTCTGCAGAGCAGAGAGTTGAGAGGAATGGATGTTCTAGGTCCTACCTCTTGATGGCTCATTTCAGCTGTCAACTTGACCGGAATTGGAATCAGCCTTGGAGAGACAGAGCCTTGTCTCTGAGGACCTTTCCAGAGAGACCTGCCCTAAATGTGGGCAGCACCTTCTAATTGGCATTTGAACCATAGGTTTTTATTGTCAACTTGGTGGGATTTAGAATCACCATGGAAACAAGACTCTGGGCAAGTCTGGGAGGGGTTTTCTAGATTAAGTTAAGTGAGGTGAGTGTCTCCCATCTTAAGTGTGGGTGACCCCATCCTTTGGTCTGGGGTCGCGGACCATACAAAGTAGAGAAAGTGAGTCGAGCAGGAGCATTGTCTTTCTCTGCTTTAGCTGCAGATACAATGTAACCAGTTCCTCCTGCTCCTGCCTCCAGGCGGTCCCTGCAACCGGAGAGGTGCTGTGAGAGGAGGAGCCAATTCTCCCATCCATAAGGTCCTCTTCTCAGCTATAAGGAACGTGGCAATTTATGGTCCAACGGAGAAGCAGGAGTGGCCTGTGTGCCCTTCGTTGTCAGTGAGCACATCTCTCAGGGCTGCCACCACCCTCCCCTGATGACCGACTTCATCTTCTTCAGCCTCTCAAAGAGGATTATATAGCAGCAGTTCTCCTGGGAGCCTCCAGGCCTGCAGCACTGCATGGCTGCTGAGGTATCTCCAGCATGCAGATAGCCATTGCTGGACTACCCAGCCCATATGGAAAGCCCTCTTCTATTAAATACATGCGTTCTGCAGTGTGGATGTGCCAGGGTTGCTGCTAGATCTCACTCCTTTAGGACAGCACCTAAGTGACAGAGGAATAGCGATGACCCTGGCCTTCCCGTTGCAAGGCCACACTGCCCAGAAACCAATGTATGCAGCAGTGGCTGCAGCAGAGGGGTGCCAGTTACACACGAGTTCCAACACCTTCACACATACTTCCACCCCGGCTGAAGTCACTCTGTCTCCCATTTCTGTCTCCCTAGAGGACAATGTCTAGTCATTTGCATCTTCATTGTTCAAACCCCACGTTTTTTCTCTCTCTCTCTTACTTCACACTATCAATCACCATGACCTATGTTTTGGAACAACTCCCTTCCAGAGGCCACATTTTCTGCAATCGCCACTAACTAAAGAAAAATGACATTTTATCGAGGAAAGTTCACTGTCACAATTTAAGTTGTCCCCAGAGCCATTAAACCTCTGGTCCTAAAAGCTGTATATATTTTATGACCCACTTCCTGTTAACAGGCCCTAAATCCTCTGTAAAGAAGTGGTCATTAACCAGAGGAATGTTTTCCAGCAGATAGGCCTCCTCCGAAAAGTCCCTGGGAACGCATGTCTCTTCTGGGATTGACTGGTATAGCCTCAGGAGTTCTGTCTGTCAACAGTGAGGCCAAGAGGGCCTGTTCTTGATTTCATTTCCTTCCTGTAGTCAGTCTTTCTACTTCTTTGATATGAGTTCATTATACAGTGTAGATGTCGTGTATAATAGCACTTGTCTGTCACTCAAAACACACATTGAAAAACAAAGGACAACTTCCTAGACTCTGTTCATGTCTACCTGCATGAGATATGAATAGAGCTTTGCCTGCAACAGTCCTGTTGGGGGAAGGAAGATGATGATGTTGGTAAAGAAGAAGGAGGAGGAGGAAGAAGAGGAGGAAGAGAAGGAGGAGGAGGAGGAGAAGAAGAAGGAGAAGGAAGAAAAGAAGGAGAAGAAGGAGAAGAGGAGAAGAGAGAGGAAGAGGAAGAAAGAAAGAAAGAAAGAAAGAAGGGAAGAAAGAAAGAAAGAGAGAGAGAAAGAAAGAAAGACAGACAGATGGATAGATAGAGGTAATTTATAGATAAGTAGGTAGATACATGATAGACAAGACTGATAATAGATATCAGATGATAGGTAAATGACAGAAAATAGATGATAGATAAAGATGATAGACAATATGCAATCAATTGTCAATATCTGTGTGTTAGAATATCATTCAACCTTTACAAAAGGGATCCTGACTCCAACATAGATGAAAATAAACAGCAGACAGTGCTCTCAGTAAAATAAGGCAGAAATGAAAAAGATTACATATTCTCACTATGTGTAGAAGTAAGTGAAGTCTAAAACTTAAAGAGGAAGGCTGTGGTTATCAGGGCTGGGGGGTGGTTGGGGAGCGGCCGGTGGAAAGAGGCCATTCGTCCCCAAGTCTAAGGGCTGAGTTTGATCCCTAAACACACATGATGGAAAGAGAAAACCAACTCCTATACCCCATTCTCTGGCCTGACAATAAATAAATAAATAAATAAATAAATAAATAAATAAATAAATAAACATTATTTTTTTTCTCAAAAAACAAATTGGTATTATCAGGGGCAAGGAGAGGAAAAGATAAAACAGAGAGAGATGGGCAAAGGCAGAGTTGCCTATAGCAGCAGGAATTAATCTGGACATCATAGGCTCAGCACAAGAAGCATATTATAAGGATGTATAGATGCTGGAAATTCACTGACAGAGATGAATTTAAATTGCTCTCACAATTCAGGGCGCATGGAGAGGCCGTTTCTCTGCACTTTCTAAGTATCCAACCCAAAACACTAATAGTAAAGAGGAAAGCCCTTTGCTTTTCAGAACTGTTCTTGGTAACACTTACAACCTTAAGGACCTGGAGAGGGTGAATGGCTCAAGTGGTGTCGCTCTCAAAACAAACTACACGCACAGTACTGCTTCACCGGGTTCTCTGTTTTGCTGTGGCCAAACAAGAGAACACGCTTCCTCCCACACTCCTCGTCCCCAGCCACAGCTGGGAATTCCCCAGAGAAGCCTGTGAGATCATGTAGTTTCCGGTTTCCTGTGGTGATTTGGGACTTAAGTGTCCAGACAGAATGCACAGGGCTCACGTCCCAGCTGGGGCTCCATGCTTTCCGCCTCCCAAGTGAAACTGTAAAGGTTCCGTGGGTCTCTTTTTCCTTTAGGGCTCAGCTCCAAGAGCAAAGAACCTCAATCTTGGAGTGGTCTGTGTCTGTGTAGGTCCATACCTCGTTGGAAGGGGACTACGACTGAGGATAATTGATTCAGACCTCCATCTGTGTCTGCATACAGTATGAGCAGCTCGTCCTGATTTGTCTGTGATGTGTTTGAGAACCAACTTAGACCTGAGAAAACTAGCATAATGGTTATGTTCCCAGGTTGGGAACCCTGTCTGTATTATCTACATCCTTCGTTCTCCACCCTAGAGATCTCTGGGTTGAGGGTGAGAGATGTTACTACCTCTCCTCCTGAAGACATCTGAGCACGTCAAGAACAATTCCCTTTCAAACAGCCTCACCCCACCATCCAGAAATCTGTATGCAGCTGGTGTCCTAGCTCAGTGGTAGAACATACACTTTGCATGTATGAAACCTGGGTTTGGTTCCCACCAACAAAACACGAAGAAAAATTTAAATCAGGGTGGACGTGCCTACCACCATGAGAAGTCTTCTTCTGACATTGTTTTAAGAGTCTGAAGTAACCAAACCAGGCTTCCCCTTGGGAAAGATCATCAAGCATAACCGAAATGATCTATGCCTCCCGAAACCCAGCTCCAAACACAGGCCAATGGAACAAGGCAACGCCTGTCCGAGCCTTGTATGACATGATAAAATCAAACATATTTCCTGCTTCCCCCACCTGACTGGACAACTCCACAGTCCCCTGCAGCCGCTGTGCTCTGTTTGAAGTGTTTTCTCCCCCTTCGGAGCTTTGCACTGTTCATGGCTGTAATTCGTTCTACAAACAAACAAACAAACAAACAAAACCCATGCCTCCTTTGAGAGAGCATTGTCAATGGATATATTGAAAGAATACTTCTCCGTTTGCCGTCCATTCCCCATGCTGACTCATTTGCTGCAGTAGCCTTAGCTTCATCATCATCATCATCATCATCATCCCACCACCACCATCACCACCATCATCACCACCACCACCATCACCACCACCACCACCATCACCACCACCACCATCACCACCACCACCATCACCACCACCACCACCACCACCACCACCATCGCCATCACCACCACCACCATCGTCATCATGATCATCATCATCATCTGTATTTCATACAATGGGAGAGAGGTATCATTTTAACATGTTAGTAGATACTCCACAAAAGAGGAGACATAAATGTGTGAAATGTTACCCACAGCCATGAGCACCCCACTCCCCACCCATTACCTAGGCTGGAGGGAGCAGTGTTGGGGAGGAAGCAGAGCCCTGGCAGAGTTATGAGACCATTCTACTTCCTTGGCAAGTTCTTTTAGGAATTTCTTACTAACCAAGCAAGTATCAACCCTTTGTCCCCACAAATCTAAAACTAGGTAAAGTCTACCCACAGTAAACAGAAGTGCCGTATTCACAAAGGACACATGAAAAGTATTCATAGCACCTTTAATCATAACAACCCAAACAGGAAAATAGAAAATGACTCGAACATCCATTACCAGGAGAACTGAGAGAGGAGATCAAAATCAGCAGTGTTTGCACACAGTGAGTGCTACACTTAACTGTGAGGGAAGACAAAGGCCTCATTCAGACAGCAACGAAGATGACTCCTGAAGACACGTTTGACTTAGCCGTGAGAGTTACTGTCTATAGACTAGGGAAGTATGTCTGTGATACAGTGCTTCCTTAGCCTGCCTGTGGCTCTGGGTTCAATCGAGAAATGCTCCCTCTAGCTAGGCCCAGGCACTGGGAAAAGTGACTCCCATACTATGGGTCAGTGCTGTTTTGGAGAGGCTCAGGAAATATGGCCTCGCTGGAGGAAGTAGTCACTGGGAGAGGGTTTTGAGAGCACATGGCCTGACTCTACTTCCTGTTTCCTTGCTCTGCTTCATGCTTGCAGTTGAGGATGTGAGCTCTCGACTTCCTGCTTCAGCAGCTGTGCCTCCCTTGAGCTGCCTTGATGGACTCTCACCCTCTGGAACTACAGTCCTGAAAGCCTCTTCCTTAAGTTGCCTTAGCCTGGCTGTCTTGTCACAATTGAAAAGTAACTACTACAACACTGTTGCCAGACAGCAAGGCTACAGGTGGTGGTGGGAACTTGCTTGGCCCAGATGTCGGTAACCCCGGAGACTTACAGCCCTGGAACGTCATGGGTCACCAAAAGTCAACAGGACTTAGTGGCTCTTGAGTTTGTTGCCCCACACAAATAACGATGAAAACCGTGGAAAAGTGGCAATAAGGGACATGGAAACAAGTTCCATTGGGAGATATTAAATAAATAAAAAAGATACCCGGGAGAGCAGGAGAGGCCCAGAAAGAAGGAACATAGCTCAGCTGCTGGTCTATGTCTCTTTAATAAACTTAGGGCAGAAACTGGACAATAAACATTGAGGCGATTCCTACTGAGACTGGCCACATCTCTGAGCATGGGGCTGGATGGTTCAATGTGATTCCTACTGAGACTGGCCACATCTCTGAGCATTGGGGCTGGATGGTTCAAAGGTGAAGAGCATCTGTGCTTGCAGAGGACATTGCTTCCATTCCCAGCCACTGCATGGCAGTCCACAACTCAGTTCCATAACTGAAGTCCATAACTTCAGTTCCAGACCATCCAAGACCCACTTCTGACCTCCATGGCATCAGGCACACACATGGTGCACATACATACATTCAAGCAAAACTCCCATATTCACACATGCATAAAAATAGAATAAATAGATCTTTAAAAAATCTGAGCATATTAAAGCAAAACCAGTTAGGGATCCTATACTGTGTACTTTCTTCTGACCCAGCTAGGGAGATGATCATGGATGGTCACGTGCTGCTCGCCCACTTAGGACATGGCTGTCCGTCTCTAACTTCTGTTTCAGTAGCTACTGACCTTAACTGTCTGCTGACCATTCACCCTGACCAGGACCTGCTCTCCAACCTCTCAAGTGCTGCTGACTCCAGCCTGCTCTAGTGGGTGTCCTTCTGGCTGTTAACTAGACTGGGCTCTCTGTGTGGCCAACCTGTTGTCTCTACCGCGGGGCTGTCCATTTACCACATACAGGAAGCTAACTGCTACCATGCATCGGCCTGTAGCTGCTTTATCTCCTCCGGTATCACAAGTGTCCACATTGCAAGATTAGCCCACATGCAGTTAGGCGCCTGTGGACAGGCTCCTCAGGTAAGGAAGCCAGAGCTGTGCTGATAAAGGAGGCAAGAAGGAACATTCTGGAGTGATTGAGCTTTTTTACATCTTCATAGGGGTCCTGGGTTTCCGTTTGTCATTACTCACCAAACTGAACATTTATTATTTGAGCTTCATACATGCAAAGGTGTTTCTAGAGCCAGTTAGATGGCTCAGCAGGTGAAGACCCTTGCCACCCAGCATGACAACCTCAGCTTGGTACTCAGGACGGTGTGAAAGGAGAGAAGTGGCTTCTGCGAGCTGACCTCTGACCTCCACAAGTCCACTGTAGCACACACTCCCCGGGCCTTAAATAAACAATGTGGTAAGGGCTGGAGAGATGGCTTAGGGGTTAATAGCACTGGCTGCTCTTACCGAGGGATTGGGTTTAGTTCCCGGGGCTCACACCAAATTACACACAACTGCCTGTAACTAGGAGATCCAAAACCTTGTTCTGGCCTCCAGAGACACCAGCACGCACACGTGGCTCACACACACAAGCCCACACAGATAGCATAAGATAAAACAGGAAATCCCTTAATTTCATTTGAGTAATAAAAAAAAAATTGAAAACACAATCTTTGATTTAAAATGTTCTGTAAGATTCTATTCTGCAATTATCTATATGTGATAAGTAAATTCCAAACAAGCAAACTAACCTCTGTGTAATAAGGATGGAGGTGTATTGGAAATGAGGCAGGGTTTGTGACTAGAAAATAACACATTTGGGCTTTGGAGCCTGGAACATTCATTCTCAGCCTTGGGCAAGACTGTTGGTTCATAATTATTTGTGAAAGCTTGCATTCACAAATGTTACACATGTCAATTTCAGCATGTAAAAACGATTTTAAAAATACACTAACAGCGTCCCGGTTCTAAGAAGTCCCTCTGCTTGGCTCCAGAGCCCTGTTCCACACCCCATCTCCTTTGTCCTTTGGACCCATTTTCCCATGAGTTTCTTTGAAATGAAGCAGATTAGTTCTCTTTCAGGGGCTCTCCTCCAATGGCCTCCAGGCTTAGGTTTTATCAAAAAAACCTTATCACACTATTTTTTAATGTGTACTTTCTTATTTACATAGAAGATAAGTGGATGTAGACAATAGGTAGAAAGAAAGATAGATAGATAGATGATAGGTTATTGGGAGATGATAAATGGTGGGTGGATGGATAGATAGACAGACAGATATAAGGAGACAGAGTGATAGATTCCTGTGAGCACTGCATTTTCAGGATTCTGGGATAATCAGATCCTGATTATTTTACTTTCTTGGCTCAGAAGCTCCCAGTTTCTATGGTAATGTACCACCTCCAGCCATACCTGATGTTCTGAGATCCCTCATAATTGGACTGTGACATTTGATTTCAAATCCCCAGCATGAAACTGAGCGCTCCACTCATCGCTTTGACAGTGCGTTTTACGGCGAAATGCAAATTGCTATGCGTTCATGCAGCACATCAAACACGTCTGAAATACGTTAAGTATTCTGAAAGGGGTGGCAGTGCTGTCATTTGCTGGGACTATCCACAGGAGGGGCGGGCACGGGTGGGTATAGGCGTCATCCATCTCTAAATCTACACAGAGGGCAGATTCCTGGAAATACCAGAAGGACTCATATTTAAAACTTGCTTTTAAACATAATCTCTGATCATCACACCAGAAAAGCGAGACTCCAATGTGCATGTTGTCTGCTCAGCCTGTTTTAAGGAAAGAGGAATAAGGAATCGTGAGTGCTTTGTAATTCACTCCTGATTTGCTTTCCATGTCTCCAGAGAATATGCTTGTCTGCAGGACTTTTGTCACAGCGACGCTGAGAAGAAGAAAAAGAAATGAAGAAAACAGATGGCCCTGTCCTTCTCATGCATCACCAAGAAGCTACTGGGGCTCTCCAGCTAATCCTCCAGGACTGAACTAAAGGTGATTAAAGAAAGTGACCAGGAGCCCCTCCCATTGTCTGCAGAATTACTCTGTAGCTATTTCCCACAGAAGCAGCCTCGCTCCCGGAGACTCACTCACCAAATGCACAAGAACTTACAAGACCCTCCAGGCTCCTTCCTGAGGTCTGTAGCAGTGAGCAAAAAAACCGGGGAGAGGAGAGTGTGGTTTGCCTGAGTTCTCACTCTCACTGCGGCCAGCTTCTCTTCAGAGCTCCAGCTGCCTCCGTGACCCACGCTCCTGTAAGCAACCCCAGCAAGCTCCTTTCATCACCAAGTGGGAATCTGTCCTTAGTCTGGGTGAAGAGGCGTTTCTGTGAGAACCCTCAGGAAAAGTAACACTGAAAGAATAAGGAGTTCTAGAAGGACCAGCTTCAGAGACGCCAGCCTTTCCACTGGTGTGTGTACAACTTGCTTCTGCCCCGTGTGCCTGGCTAGTACACTTCAAATCCTAGATACACGGCGTGTTAGTTCCTCTTCTCTTGTGATAAAACACTATGACCAAGGCGACTTACGGAAGGAAGGGTTTATTTGGGCTTGCAGTTCCTGAGGAATACAAGTCTATTTATTGTAGCAGGCAAGAGAGTGGGACCAGGGGCTGGAGAGATGGCTCAGCGGTTAAGAGCACTGACTGCTTGTTCTTCCAGAGGTCCTGAGTTCAATTCTCAGCAACCACATGGTGGCTCACAACCATCTGTAATGGGATCTGATGCCGTCTTCCTGTGTGTCTGAAGACAGCTACAGTGTATTCATATACATAAAGTAAACAAATTTTAAAAACAAACAAACCATGCTGGGTGGGGGGGGAGTTCACATCATCAAATGCAAGAGAGAGAAGAATGGAAGTAGGTCCAGGGCTTAAACCCTCACCGCCTGATGCCAGGGACTATGTTTTCCAGCAAGGCCACACTTCTTAAACTTCCCTGAAACAGTGTTACCAACAGGGAGCTGCATCTTCAAATACTGTAGCCTATGGAGAAATTCTTCGCATTCAAACCATCATACACAGCTATCGGTCCAGTAACACGTTTGACAGGAAAATGTCACGGCTTCAGAGACAGCCCCTGGGAGGAGACTAGCATACCGTACTTCATTCCCAGTGGCAAGCCTTTGGAAAACCAAGGTTAAGAACAAAGGCAAAGGAAGGCAGAGTGCTAGTGTTCAACCTTCCACTACCTGCGAGCCCCACCCACTAATGTGCTTTTGCGCTTCTGTAGTGTCATTAAAGTGACAAAGGACAATTGCACCAACACATTTCCACCATCCAGGCACAGCCCTGCAGCCATGGTTACAGACATGGAAGAGGCCTTCAGCGACCTTTTGAGTAGTGACAACATTTGAAGTTGACCAAAGGCTTCAGCTCTCCTTTGTCATGACATCATGGAAAGTTCTTTCCCGGGAATTCTGAACTCTGAGTTCTTTATAAATCAGGTGACTGAGACAGAGCCTTAAAAATGAGTCAAATGAAAACCTCTGACTCTAAACCAATAGAATCGATGACCTTACAGAGGAGGTTAGAGGAAGGACACTGGGGGACAGTAAAGATACCAGAGTGGTAAACCACCTGAAAGCCATACAGAAGTGCCTAAGAAGAAACCAGGCCCACCGATATCCTCATTCCAGATTCTCAGCCTCAAAAAAAACTGTAACAAAACAAATTTCTGTTGTGTAATCCACCCATTCTGTAGTCATCTTGTTAAGGCGTTCCAAACAAATAAACAAATACAATATATAATTATTTAACAAAATGACCTGGTTAATGGAAATCTCTAGGAAGCCAGGACCGCTCTGTGAGGTCATTTTCCAGAAAGGGCAGTGATAGCTGAGGTCACATAGGTGAAGAGTCACGTGACGAGAAATCTCCAAATCTGAAGAACCCTGCCCCCCAAATCAAGCATCAAGACAGAACGCCCACTCGCTGCCCTGTGCTGTGTTTATTCAGCCCGATTCTTGGCCACCAGCGACAAAGGCTGACTCTTGTTGCTTTAAGTAGAAAGGACACCTGAGATGCAGTGCGCAGACCCCCTGAGAGAGCTGGAGAAGCAGGAGTGGTGGGCACAGATAGGGTGGATGGAATAGGCTGTCACCATTCTTTATCCTTGGTCCCTTGCATCCTGCTGGTCTCAGTAGATCTCAGCTTGGCACCCAGGCTGAGAGTGAAGGAGCCACATTCCTGCACCCAGGCACTGTTATAGGGAGGACGGAGGGTGGAGAGTGAGCTCCTGCTTACATGGCCGGAAGCTGCCCCATTTGCCTGTATTCAGCTTCCATAGTAGGATATAGGCTTATTCTCCCAACACACTCAGAAGGTTCGATAGCCCGGGGATAGTAAGAGGCTGAGTAGCCAAGAGGAAAACATCCTTGGAAAGTCTCCTGCCTGGGGCAATCATTGAACACATGGACCTGGGTCGATGTAGGAATTTTGGGAGCTATGGGAGCTTTTACAGCCCTGTTACGCATGACCCAAGGACCTAGGGTATCAGACACAGTGATTGTCCTAACTTGTTATCTACCACTGTCATAAAGACCATGGCTGAGGGGTTGGGGATTTAGCTCAGTGGTAGAGCGCTTGCCTAGGAAGCGCAAGGCCCTGGGTTCAGTCCCCAGCTCAGAAAAAAAAGAACCAAAAAAAAAAAAAAAGACCATGGCTGAAAACAACACGAGGAGGAACAGGTTCATTTCTGAAGCAGAGGCCGTAAAGAAGTGGTGCCTACTGCCTTACTCCCCATGGCTCACTTAGCCGGTTTTCTTGTAGGACTCAGGACCAGCTGCCTAGAGGTGGCACCGCCCACAGTGGGCTGGGCCCCCCTACATCAATCATGAGTCAAGAAACTGTCCACAATCCTGCCTGCAGGGCAATCTGATAGAGGCATTTTTCTCAATTGATGTCCTCCCCAGACGACTCTTGCTTATGTGAAGTTGACAAAAAATAAAAAAATAAAAATAAAATCTAACCAGTATAGTCACCAAGGTCATGCTAATGAAGACTAAGAACATGAAGACTAAGAAATGAGGGGTTGGGGATTTAGCTCAGTGGTAGACTTGCCTAGGGCATAAGGCCCTGGGTTTGGTCCCCAGCTCGAAAAAAAAAAAAAAAAAAAAAAAAAAAAAAAGCAAAGCTGGAGCTTTATTGAGGAGAACTAGGGAAGACTGAGAAAATGAGGGACAGTGAAAAATTAGGGGAAAGTAAGAGAAATTCTGGAGTATGTGTGTGTGTGTGTGTGTGTGTGTGTGTGTGTGTGTGTGTGTGTGTGCGCGCGCGCGCGCATGTGGGGGAGTTCCAAGCCACCACCCTTCCTTCCAGGGTTTTTATAGGTCTATGGTAGGACCAGGACAAAGGATGAGGTCATTGCTGTGGGTCCACCTAGTTCTCTGGAGCTACCGCAGGAGAGTGTCCTGTGATAGCTCACCAGGTAATGGAGGGACCACCTATTCTGTGCCTGCTTCTCTCGGCCCAACCAAGGAGATGTTCACAAGCTGTTCACATCCTCCCCATCCAGTTAGGGGTGATTGAGGTGCGATTCTGTCCGCCTCTGGCCTGCCTTTTGTCAGGCGCTGACCTTGGCTGTCTGCTACTGTGAGTGCCGACTGACACGTCCGCCATCCGGCTTGCAGGTGTCCTGCCATCTGTTAAGGAGGCTGCAGCCTCTTTGCTCTCACATTTACATGATCAGCGTATAGTTTCACCGTGGCAGACGGCTAACTCTATCCCAGCCACCGAGATATAGCTGCAGCCTTCCCTGGTTACCTCGTTCAGCTCTTTTGTCTGTCCGGGAGGGGACCTGGGGTTCCACTTCAGTTGAAGCTCCTTACGATTTGGTCCATTCCGGTTAGTTTCATTAGAAGTCAGAATATGCGAAGTACAATATCGGCTTACACATGCTCCTCAAGGGCTTCAGGTGAGCAGCAGGTACGCCTCCACTGTCCCAGAGCCCTGCCGGATCCTCATCCCCATCTCGCTCTGTTGTCTCGTGTCCAACTGTAAGCTCCTGCAGTCACATTCCTCACTGTTCTCGATCTTGCTTTGCTAATCCTTTGTGGTAGTTTGGATGCGAAATGTCTCCCAGAGGCTCGGGTATCTGAATACTCCTTACCCGATCGATGGCACTGTCTGGGGAGATTTGGGTGGTGCACATCACTCAAGGCAAGCTCTGAGAGTTTATAACCTCGCCCACTTCCATTTCCCTCCCTGTGCGCTTGCGGTTGAGGGTGTGAGCTCTCTGCTTCCTGGTCCTGCTGCGGTGCTATTCCACCATGATGGACTCTTATTCTTCTGGAACCATAAACGCAAACTAATGCTTTCTTCTGTAAGCTGCCTTGGTCATGGTGTTTCATCACAGCAACAGAAAAGTGGCTCACAGGCCCCGCCCGATCTTCCTTTTAATCCCAGCTTCTGTTGTACAGCACGCGTGCAACTTAGAGTTTTCACCATGCCCCTCTCCTCTCATTATCTACAGAGAGCTTGCATCAGCCTAATCTCAAACAGCGTGGGCAAGAAGACGTGGTCTCTGGTGAGCTTAGGACTCAGATGACGTGGAGGAGGGACGCGGGCTCCCTTTGAACCTAAACGGTCCTCTCTTCAGAAGACGCAGATAGCAAGGCCCTCCAAGGACCCCCATGCACCTTCAGTGAAGAAGCAGGAGCTGGTCTAGGAGGTAGGGGAAGAGAGTCTGTGTCACATGACATTGACCTGGGATGACCTTGAACATTCTACAAACATGTGACCCTAAATCCATTTTGTGACTCTTCTGGGGGAGAAAATGGACTCTGCCTTGTACATTCCATTTTTGGCACAACGAAAAAAATTCTAATAGTGAAAGACCTGCCGCTAGAATTGAAAATACGTGTGCCCAAAACGTGAATAATGAAACTTCTCGATAACTGTTAAAGGTGACAATCGGGTAGGTGGATAGCAGATGGCTGCTTAAGAATAATTGCTGGGTGAGCTTTAAAGGTGCAAATTGCTATTCAAAGAACCCTGGGTTTTAGACAAACTCCCACAGACATCTTGCGAACATATCCTCCGGCTGGATGAGTAACGAAGGCCGATTCGTCAGGGGTCAGTCCCGTGCAGTAGGCAAGCATCCTTCTTCATTAGCAGCCTAATGAATTATGGCTTCTGTGTGCTCGGCGACTGTGCTGGTTCTGGCTGCTCCTTCTTCTAACCAGCACTTAGCAAAGGCCATGTGGATTATCCAAGCCATAGCTTTCGACAATAAACATCAAGTGCCAGGTTTTCTTCTCAGGCATTTGGGAATACGTCCAACGATGAGCCAAGGCTTGCTAGCTACATACAAGGCATGTGTGTTCACTGTAATTCTATGAAGCAGCTAGTACTGGGCAGGGTAGGTGGTTGGGGACACAGAGATATTCTATGGCCAGATGTGACGGCCATCAGGTTTTGGTTCATTAGCACGAATCATTCCGTTTTATGAGCTTCAACAAGGATGTTACATATACATGCAGCATGTTAGAAACGACCTTTCTTCAGCTCTGCCAAGCTTACCACACGTCCAGGTCTTGCTAGGAACCTCCTCTCTGGCCTCACAGACAAGAAAAGAGCAGAACGCCTCTCCGAAAAACAAGTGACGTAAGGCAGGTTCAGATGAGTTTGATCCCCTGGAGTCACTCGTGACCAGAGGCCATCCACAGGTGTGCCAGTCCCTGGAGGTTCACCAGGGCCCAGGAGCAAACCTTGCCTGCGGGTATCACTCCACCCTCGAATTGCTTTCTGCACTACGTGGAAATCACCCAACTGAGAATAATTGAACTATAAGGTCTAAGAAAATAACCTCACGGCTTTTAAGTAATAGTCCTACCTATAATAATAATAATAATAATATAGTAGTAATGATAATAATAATAATAATAAGCATTTATTTTGCTCTCCAACAGTATGCCAAAAATTTAAATCCTAACGCTCCAAAGAGATTCGTGAGTAGCTCACTCCAGTAAATCTATTTTCTCTTGCCAAAAAAAAAAAAGTGCTGGAAAATACCCAGTTATGTTGGATCACGGCTCTTAAGACAGTCGATAACTAGTCTAAGTTAGGTATCTGAAGTCAGGAAACTGCATATGTAAATTTAAAAGGCCCTGTGGAAGGAAGAGGGTGCGGTGCAGCCTTAGTGCACAGGCTGAGCGCTCTACAACCAAAATGGGAAGCAGAGCAGACAATCAGGAACAGACAAATCCCTCAAGCACCAGAAAGGCACCCACAGGGCCGCCTGATGAAGTGTGCATTTGTGCCTGTGTGAGTGTGTATCCCCATGTCAGATGCCTGCACACCGGGTGAATCCATCATCTCTTACCTGTTACGAACCAAAAAATAAAATAAAATATCTTACTCCGTATCCTCAAGGTTCAAGCTTCTGTTGTGGGCTGGAGCCCCTCTTGCAGATAATCTGCACACATCATTTCTCGGGTAAGTGTTGTAAACCTCAGAACCACGAAAGACACAACAGAACTAAATCCATCATTTTGTAGCAAAGCCAGAAACCAAATAACTTTTCGCTGCTGCTGTTAAAACCACTCCAGTCCTGGGAGGTCAGAGCAACTCTTGTTTTCTTC
Source organism: Rattus rattus (assembly GCF_011064425.1). Lineage (NCBI taxonomy): Eukaryota > Metazoa > Chordata > Mammalia > Rodentia > Muridae > Rattus > Rattus rattus. The sequence continues at coordinate 161,071,251 of NC_046157.1, forward strand.
TGAGCAGGTTTATAAACGAACCTTCACAAGAGGATGTCTGTGAAGTAAATGTTTAAAGGCATATCTGGCTATAAAAATACTCCATCAATAAATATTTGGGGAAAGTCGAGTGTTTGTAAATATAGCGTCACCATGGGCGAGCTCCAGAGCAGCAGGGAAAAGGAGGGTGGGGGTGGGGCTCCACCATGGGGCGCTTGCATGGCCTGTGTGAGGACTGGGACCATCCTCTGAACTTCAAAACAAACAAACAGAACCTCTCCAATTATAAATGTTGAATAAACATTTATTAACAGACAGTAATGAGCTGTTAAATGTTGAGTCAATTTTAATTTGTTGTTTCAGTGTGATGGCTAATCAGGGTTGTCAACTTGACTGCATCTGGAATCAACCGAAATCCAAGATGCTGGGCGCACCTGTGAGGGGTTTTTCTTGGTCAGACTATTTGAAGCAGGAAGGCCCACCCTGAATGTGTGTGGCACCTTTCGGTGACCATCCACATAAAGCATGAGGAAGATGGAAAGGTTGCTTGCTCTTAGCCAGCATGCTTTCACTCTCACAGGCGAGTTCTTCTACCCTGCTGCAGCAGCATCCCTTCACTGATACAAGACTCAACTTCCTCAGGATACCAGTGCAGCCTGAAGATCAGCAGCTCTCCAGGAATCCTCCCAGCCTTCAGGGCCAGATGAAGACTGAGACATCCAGCCTGGCGGACTGAACTACTGGGTTCTCAGCCTCTCCGGCATGAGAAAGCCATTGTTACAGTATGCAGACCACATCTGTCACCCCATCTAATAAATCCCCTTCTAATATATATCCATTCCCTCATCTCTGTTCCTTTAGAAAACCTTACCTAATGCACTCAGGAATCTAACTTTGTTCAAGCAAGGTGAGGGAATTCTAAACTCCTAGGGAACTAAAATGCACTGCAAGCAAAACAGATGGACGCAGACAGTTGAAAGGCAATGAGAGAGGTGTGAAAACATGCTTGAGTCAGGATAGAGAGACGGAAATTATGGGACATGGGAAGAGAAAGTAAGCAGATCCTTACTCTAGAGTCTAATTCAGTGGTCCTCAATCTTCTTAATGCTGTCACCCTCTATTACAATTTCTCAATTGTGCTGACTCCCAACCATGAATACATTTTTGTTGCTATTTCATAACTGTAATGTTGCTACCATTAAGAACAGTAATGTAAATATCTGTGTTTTCCAATGGTCTTGGACAACCCTTGTGAAGGGGTCATTTGACACCCAGAGGGATTGAGAACCACAGATTGAGAACCACTGGTCTAATGAAAGCCCCTTGCTGGTTGAAAAAAAAAAAAAAAAAAAAAAGAGGCAATTCTAACACTCTTAACATTTGCTGTGAAGGCTACAGACACACAATAATTGTTCCTTTCATGAAGGACATTTATATTAAAGAAATAGTGACCCCAGGCTTACAGCCTGGATATGTGTGACCTTGAGTGTTGCCTCTTTCCTTTCCTAAGACATCTAGAAATCTCAAACACAACCATCACAGTGAAAAGAGCCTACTTTATTGTGCCCGGGCCAGCTAATCCGGTCAGGTGCCCTGGAGGTTTTGTCAGGTGATTTCATTAGTTCTCTTAGAAACATTTGGATGACAGGTTGCTGAAAACCTCGCCAAAACATTAAACACACTACTGTAAAAAACAAAAGAAAGCAGCAACAAGCTGGGAGTTGTGACTCCCCCGGAGAGCTCGAACCCACACTTGGTTATGACTCACTTGCTGCGACTGACTTTTCTAGAAGCCCATAGCCATATTCTCCCGTGAGTCTTTCAGATCTCTGAGAGTTTCCTCTCTAACCTCATGCTTAAAATATATTCAAATATCTCCCTGAAACCCCAAATCTACCTCATTCTGGCTAGTACTAAAATTCCTCTCTGCATCCAAGCCACAAATCAGGAGTTGGCCCGAGCTGAGGTCCCTAAAATTCTAAGGGCCATTGAGGGTGGAGGAGGGAGTTGTACCCCAATAAGCTGGCATCCTAGTTGACTGCTATAGAAAGGATGACCAAATTGAAACACAGAGGATTGAAACACACAGGAGGTAGTGGTGCACACCTTTAATCCCAACACTCAGGAGGCAGAGGCTGGTGGATTTCTGTGAGTTCCAGGCCAACCTGGTCTACAGAGATAGTTCTAGGGCAGCCAGGGTTACACAAAGAAACTTTGTCTCAAAAATCAAAAATTTAAGTGAATCCCAATACGGGGAAGTCACTTTATAAGCTCAAGTCACAAGCAAAGGCTTGGCTATCAGGAATCACTCATTTGCACTCCACTCTTACTGTGTGCTAGACAGCTGCTAATCCCACCGGTGGAGAATAGACTACCGTCACAATTCAAAGCCAAATTTGAAGAAGTTTTATTAAATATTGACTGGGATGGACTCTGGTCAGGTCTGACTTTAGATTCTCAGAAAATGGCCACAAGTCACACTTTTCAGGGGCCTAAAAGGACAAAAGCCATATCCACCGCATTTCTCATCAGCTCCAATCGGGAGCAAACATACATCCTGACGTCATTTCCTGCCTACAAACCTCCCATCTACATCCAATCAGGGGCAAGTGTACACCCTATTTCCGGACCTATTTCCGGTCCGCTCACCTCCCCTGCTCCCACGGAATCAAGCACATCCGGTGCAGATGGGTCAAATAAGCATAGGACAAACAGGAACTTATTCTTAACTGCAAACAGAGCTGTTAACCTGCAAGGTGTTATTTTTCCTGTCTTGGTCTCACAGTACCATGGAGAAAGTGCAGATACCGAGATAGATGAACCCTAAGCCATGATTTGCTCTCCTTGTGCTCTGAGACAAAGGTCACTGAGTGAGGTGAAATTCCAGCGTGCGCTGTGTATCATCAATCAAAACGATGGGACGGTCCCTTGTCTCAGACACAGAGCTCTACAGTATATACAGTTAGTTTACTGGTTTTCCTGGGACTGTCTCATCACCCCTGGGATCCCCACATCCCTCCATCTTGGACCAACTGGTTGCTAGAATGAAGGAATGGTCCAAGTGGGAAGGGAGGTATAGCTAACAGATATCTGTAAGCAAGACCGGGTGATGGCAGACTACATCTGGCCTGATGTGTGAACCCGAGCTCATTAGCATATAGATGGTAAGGACGAGCAGGAAGCTCCCCACTGAGGTGAGAACAGGGTAGGTGTCAGTCCAAGTGGGCTGGGTCTCCGGGCCAGGTGGTGTCTAAGGCTCGGCTATCTCCCTCCATTCCCCTTCAGGTAACCAACCACACCTGATGTTTGCTGTCACCTTGGTGGTCTGACGTATCCACACCTGATTTTATTAATTCATGCTTGCTCCTCTGTCTTGGCTCCATTCCCTGGCCAGCTGTACTCTCTCTCTGTTCTATTTGCTATCTGAGCAGTAGCCTCACCCCCCCTCCCCCGCCCCTTCTTTTTCCTTTCCTTGTCTGGACTTAGTTCTTTTAATGCCAATAGCAGCTACTGGACGGATTTAAAGGGCCATTCTCAAAGGAAACTCACTATCAAAGTCAGCAAGAAATATGCTTTCTGATAAATCAGTTTCTGTAAAGGAAAGAGTGGGTTGGGAGAGTCCTTCCTCCATGCCACATCTGTTCCAGATGATCAAATCACACCACGTGTGTGTGTGTGTGTGTGTGTGTGTGTGTGTGTGTGTGTGTGTGTGTGTGTGTGTGTGTGTGTGTCCACGATTCAGATGGGTCTTTCCACCTCAGTTAACCCACACTAGAAATTCCCTCCCAGACATGCACAGAGGCTTATACGGTCAGTAGACCATACACACCAAGCCTGAGATGTAGCAAGACAGAGCCGACAGCCTGTGGTAGCTGGGAAGACTCTAAGTAGCTTCTGTGAAGGAAAGAGGAGACAGGTTTTAGAGTAGAAAACTGTAGGAGAGTGACACTGAGCCTGGGACGGGAGAGGGGTTGGAAGGGGGTGAGGTAATTATCCTAGGTCCAGAGGCACCAAGGCAGGGGACTGTTTTCAAGGAGCATATTCAAAGGGGCTGGAAAAGATTCCCCAGGGACAAATGACAGTTTTCTCCTGTCCTGACTGACCCAAGGCTACAAGTTCAACCCAGGCCACTCTTTTAAAATGAGACTCTGAACTGATCGTGGTGGCCTTTAATAACCACATAGGTGAGTGGATTTCTCTGAGTTCCAACCCAGCCTGATTTACATAGCAAGTGCCAGGCCAAATAGGGCTACATGAGACCTGATGTTGAAAAGTACCAGACTCTATAGGGAACACGATGGCTTTGGCTAGTTGTCGCATAAATATTTCAGACTCCAGTGTCCAGATCTGACCTTATTGTTTCCTGTTGTATGAAAAAAAAAACTTTCTTGGGGAGATGCTACTAACTCCAGATAAGGATTCCACAACAGACCAAAGTACCACCAAAATTCAACTTGATGAAGCAATGAGTTTTATTGGGGTTACTTAGAGGCTCAGGGCTCACTTACAGGAGCAGAAATAACTCAGAGATACCTGCATCACTAAAGCTCACCCCAGCATGGGTGACATCGCACAAAAGGTAGGAACCTGGAGCCCACTGCACAGCCTACAGGCAGTTTAACTGGTCAGAAAGTGTCTTAGTCAGGGTTTCCATTCCTGCACAAAACATCATGACCAAGAATCAACTTGGGGAGGAAAGGGTTTCTTCAGCTTACACTTCCACAATGCTGCTCATCACCAAAGGAAGTCGGGACTGGAACTCACAAACCACGGAGAGATGTTACTTACTGGCTTGCTCAACTTGCTCTCTTTTAGAACCCAAGACCACCAGCCAGGGATGATACCACCCACAATGGGCTGAGTCCTCCCCCCTTGATCATTAGAAAATGCCTTACAGCTGGGCCTCATGGAGGCCTTTCCTCAACGGAGGCTCCTTTCTCTATGATAACTTCAGCTTGTGTCAAGTTGACACATAAAACCAGTCAGTACAGAGAGTATCCTTTCCGTGTGACTCAGGTGGTCTAAACCTCTTCTGGGCAGCAGATCTGGTCCCAGGGTCTTCTTTGCTGCTTTTATTGCTTAAAGTGAATCTGGGGCCAGTGAATCTGGTTCATTTCAGGACCTTCCTGAGCCTATTTTTAGTTGTTTACCTTCTTGTTTAGGGATCTTCTCTATTAGATAGATTGCTTCAATCTTGGAGGAAACTTCTGCACATTTCCCCAGCTGTGGCCCTATTCCAAGAAGGAGCCATCACCCCTTAAGTCAGAAGCCTGGTTCTGGATTCCTTGTCTCTTCCTGTACTCCATAGTTTCTGCCTTAGTGGCACTGTGGTGGTTTGAATAGGTTTGGTGCCCATAGACTCCTGTTTGAATACTTGGCCAGTGAGGAGTGGCATTATTAGGAGATGTGGCCTTGTTGGAGGAAGTGTGTCACCGTGGGGTGGGCTTTGAGATCTCCCTACTCAAGCTCCCCTCAATGTGGAAAGAGAGCCTCCTTCTGGCTATCTGGTTTCCTTTCGGTTGCCTTCAGGTAAAGATGTAGAACTCTCAGCTCTTTCTCCAGCACCATGTTTGCTTGCATGCTGCCATGCTTCCTGTCAAGATGATAATGGACTAAACCTCTGAAACTGTAAGCCAGCCCCTATTCAATGTTTGCCTTTAAAGAGTTGCCTTGATCATGGTATCTCTTCACAGCAATAAGACCCTAAGACAGACATTGCTGAATGCATTCTTTGCTTGCTACCACGACCACCGGTCTCATCACTGCTTGCTTCAGTGTCAGCAAGAAGCACCTAACTGTCTCCTGAATCTTTGCCTCTTCAAGTCTGTCTTCCTTACTGTATAAAGGGATTTTTGAATGGCAGATGTTACCATGTTTGAATCCCCTGTGCTTTAAGCCTAAAGAATAAAAGCCATAACCTAAGAACAAAGAGAAACTTCTGAGAACAATAGGAGAAAACGATATTATTTTCTCAAGATGGACTCTGCCCTCTGGATGAAGCGATAAATCCATATTCATGCACAGGACACTTAGATATAATTTGCCATCCTTCTTTGTGTCTGGAGTTGCCAGTGATCTCTGCGTTAAAAAGAGTGGGCATTCTTCTCAGTGAGATCTCGTTGGAATAAAAATCTTAGTTTATTATTTTAATCATTTGAGCTTAAAAATGGCTCAATGGCCTTAGTATTAGCAGTCGGTAACCAGCCAAATCCCTAATGTGACACAAAGGAACATTTTGTTTTCTTTTAAAAAAAGAGCTCAGAGGGTACCAGCACCTAGCACCCTGCCTGATGACCAGGGTTCTATGTCTGGTATCCACATGATAGAAAGAATAGATTCCTTAAAGTTGTTCTTGTTGGCACCTACACACACACACACACACACACACACACACACACACACATACATACACACACACATACACACACATGCACATACACACACACACACACACACACAGACCATGCATACACACACACACAGACACACACACACACACACACACACACACACACAGACACACACACACACACACACACACACACACACACACACACACATACACCCACACACAGAGACACACACAGACACATACACATACACACACAGACACACACACACACACACACACACACACACACATTAATGTAATAAAAATTTATTGAGCTAAAGGAAGAGCCTCCTTCATTCCACCCTCCCTTCCAGATGTGTGTAGCGCTCAGCCCTGGGCAGTGAGTGTCACAGAAGCAGGGCAGTCACACCCAGGGCAATCTTTGGAAAACTGAGAATGATGTAATCAACATATATGTATGGCCTCGGCTCATTAGAAAACCGGTGGCGCTGTGAGCGAGACTGGTCACAGTGTTCTCGGAGAACTTGTTGTTTTGTGGCACTCATGGCCTCACGGTACTTCCAATTTCCCAGAGGTTTGCTCTTGGTAAGAAAATGCTTTTGCCCAAACTCACAATAGCTATGAAGTGTTATTCTGAAAAGTATGTGTCCCAAAGACAATGAGGATGGGCCCAAGAGAGATGGCTCTATAGCTAACAGCATCATGCACTGTTCTTCCAGAGAACTGGAGTTTGATTCCCAATATCTACCCAGCAGCTCACAACCATCTGTAACTCCAGCTCCAACGGATCTAAGACCTCTAGCCTCCCCAGGCACCAGCACTTAAGTACACAGACTCACACAGATATATGTAATAAAAATAATAGGGCTGGAGAGATGGCTCAGCGGTTAAGAGCACTGACTGCTCTTCCAGAGGTCCTGAGTTCAATTCCCAGCAACCATACCGTGGCTCACAACCATCTGTAATGAGATCCAATGCCCTCTCCTGGTGTGTCTGGAAACAGCTACAGTATACCCATATAAATAAAATAAATAAATCTATAGTAATAATAATAATAATAATAATAAATATTTTAAGTCATTAAAAAAAAGGACAGCCACAGTCATATCATGATTCTACCCATAGATACCTTAGAAGCAAGATCCAGAGCTTAGGCTGGGTGGTCCAACCTCAAGGTGATGGGTACAATGTCAGGAAGATGTTCCTGTGGGCGTCACTGTTGAGGACTTAGAATGCAAAGGGGCACCAAGCATTTGAAAAGCAAGTCTCTGTGGGGCCCTGGGTGATCCTGGCTGAAAGATGCACGTTACCCAGGAGAAAAGATGCCCAGAAACTAACTTCCAACAGACTCATCTCACTGCCTCTGCCATTAGGAACTGCAAACCCATAGCAGAGATTTCAACACACAGCGGTGCAGGCTTATAATCCCAGCACTCAAGAGCTGAGACGGGAGAACGGCGAGTTTGAGGCAGGTTCAATGCCAGCTTGTGTTACATGGAAACTGTCAAAAAGAAAGCAAGAAAGATTAAAATATGCAGTATGTAATTACAGGCTTTTAATATGGTCTTTGTTTGTTCTTTGGGAGTATTGCCTCCTGTTGGTGTCTAAAAGACCCTCTGACATGTTAGGTGATCCTACTCCCTACACCATGAAGTCCAAGTTCTGGAATGTCCATCCCATTTGCCTGGTGGAAGGCCAAGTATGGGCTCAGGACGCTCCAAAGACCCAGTTCTCAGCACCAGAAAGATTTATTTGCCCCAGAGAAACAAAGGGCAGGGGATAAGAGACAAAGACAGGAAATAGAGGTTGAGAGAGAAGGGGAAGGGAACAAGGGATAAGGAGGAAGAGGATTTGTCTCAGAGGGGAACAGGGCAACAGAATGCCTGTGGCTAGTGAGGGGACAGACCATACGTGGACATGTTTATTAGGTGAGTCACAGGGGCTTTTGGTTGCTGGGCTTCAATACTTTGATAGCTGGATCTCGGTAGTCAGCCTCAGGAGGAGGAAGTGGCCAAATGAAGGAAAAAGACCTCGGCGTCTACCTTTAGGAATGCAATCCAACAGTTTTTACCAAGACAGAGGGCACGGGGGAGAAGGCACGGCCTGCTAGACCCGCGTTCGCCATGCCCGGGCTGACTAGAGTTTCTTCACCTAGAGTTAGGCGTTGCCAGTCCCTCAGAAACACACCCGTGAGAGTTCTTTCTTAGTGGGCAGTAGAAGGAATAATGTCAAGAGAAGGTGTTGATTGAAGGTGAGACACCCATACTCACCAGAGTCTAAGAATGCACAAGACCATTAGCTTTTTACGTGTTGCATACCATGTGAGGAGCCTTGTGGTTACATGCATCTGTAATCCTACCACTTGGGAAATGGAGGTAGGAGGGCCAAAAATTCATCTTTGGATGCATAGAGTTGGAGGCCAGTCTCAAATACACCAATGTATACACACCACCACCACCACCATCAACAACAACAAAACCCACATGTGGCCCACTGTGAATCACCAGCAAGAAAGGGTCCATTTAACACGAATCTCAGATCTATTCCCTGTGATTGTGACTCCATGCAGAATGGCCAATGCAAAAATAAATGCGCTTAATGTGGCTGAAAGGTAGAGAGGGCACTTATCACACAAGAGAGGCGGGAAAGAGGACCGTGGGAAGGAGAGGAGGAGCAAGTGACAGTGAACGTGCCCTTTACAGCATCTTAAACAGCACACACGGGGAAGAAGAGCTCTGCCCACCAGTCGGTGGGACAGCAAAACAGAAGAAAAACCTACAGATGGTGTTGTGCAGCTATTTCCTGGAGTTGAAACATTCTCTCCTGGTGGAGGAGGCGGTCTCTTAACACCGGGAAAGTAAAGGAAAATGTGGTCGGCTTGGAAGCCTGCAAAGTCGCAAGGCTCCCAGGCTCCTCTGGGAAGGCGAGCTGCAAACAGTGGCTGTAGGGAGAAGTGTTCAGTGGAGCTGTCTGCAAACTGAGTAGGGAGCTGGAGAGACGGCTTAGCTGTTAGAAGCACACAGGGCTCTAGCAGAAGACCCAAGTTCAGTTCCCAGCACCTAAACTGGAAAGTTCACAACCACATGTCACTCCAGCTCTAAGGAGTGCGACGCCCTCTTCTGATCTCTGAAGGCACTGTGTGCACCTGCACATAACCCGCGCACAGACACATAATTTCCTTTACAGGGCGGAAACAAGCAATGTACTAAATACGTTTTCTAAAGAAATTACATCCATACCAGTCTGTAATATTTAAATACACAAAATGATTGTCTTCCAGTCACAGATAATTACCATTTTAATAGACATTGAGAAATTATAATTATGTATTTTTATGAATTATATGTATCTATATGTATATACAGATGGATTGCTGAAGTGATATATGAATACATATGCAATTAAATCAAACTAATTATCATGTCCATTCCAAATGCTCCTCTTCCTTCTCCTCCCTCTCCTCCTTCTCCTTCTCTTCTTCCTCTTCTTCTGTGGTAAGAATATTTGAAATTATTATTGGTTTACAAACAATTCCACTAGGCTACACCCTACGGCTTCCTAGCAACAGCTTTCATTGCTGCCAAGGGTATGAAGAGGGACTGCTTGCTACCCCACCTCTCTCCATCTTTCTCTTTCTCGCTCTGTTCCCACATGTTCCCTGCAAGCCAGCCTCTCCTCCTCTCTTTCTCTCTTTCTTTCCTTCTCTCCCTTTCTCTGCCTCTACCCCTTTCCAGGTCCTCCCTCCCCTCCCTTTTCCAATAAACTTTCTTTATATTAGGCTTGTCACATGGCGTGATTCCTCAGGAGACCACCTCTGCGATTATACTGCTTTATAAAACACAATAATTATACTTAGGGACCTAGACACGTATGTATAATACGGCGCTATTTACCGCCTCTTGCTTACTTTTCTTGTAGTGACACCTGAGACCTGACAAAAGCGACTCCAGGGAGAAAAGGTTTTTTATTGGCTCACACTTGAGGCACAGTCCATCTTGGAGGCGGGAGCTTGAGGAGGCAGCTGGTCCCATCGAACTGGCAGAAGTCAAAGCTTCCGGTTCAGTCTGATTTCTTCTCTTTTCATAGTACAAGACTCCAGGCCAGGAAATGGTGCTGTCTCCTTTCAGAGTGGGTCTTCTCTCATCAATTAACCTAATCAAGATGATCTCAAAGAGACACTCCCAGAGGTCAACCTAGTTAAGATAACACCTCACAGGTGTTCCTGGAGTCTCATCCCTGAGGTGATTCTGGACCCTTCCAAGGTGACAATCAACACTAGCCATCAACACAACTGCGTTTGTCACACTGCGCAACAGGGCTCAGAAAAGAAGAGCAACCCAACGTATCCCTCCAGTCTGAGGTGAGGCTTTCTATCCTCTGATCCACATCTCCCCACCCCCACTCTGACTCCATAACAACCATTTTAATCTCTGTGTCTGTTGTTTAAAATTCCACAGATGAGTGGGAACAGGTGGTATTTGTCTTTCCGTGCCTGGTTTATTTCACTTAGCATAATCGTTCTCCAGTTTCATCCAGATTGCCAGGAACGACAGCATTTCCTTCCCTGCTGGACGTGGTAGCATTGGAATTGTGCGTATGGCGTTCCTTTGCTTCATTCGCTTGCCTGTGAGTACTTAGGTTCCACAGCCATCACTGGGAGGGAATACTGTTGCAAGTGACACGGGAGTGCGGCCATCCTCTGATATACTGATATCAAAACTCTTGGGTAAATAATCCAGACCGATGGATCATGCCAACTGTATTTTCAGTTTGCAGAAAACTCTCAATACTGTTTCTATAATAGTGGCACTAATTTTCATCCCCATCAACAAAGTACCAGTGCTTTGTTTGTTTCCTGTGTCCTTGACGACGTGTGTGTGTGTGTGTGTGTGTGTGTGTGTGTGTGTGTGTGTGTGTTGACGGAGATTGAATCCAAAGTCTTGGCTAGACTAAGCAAACATCCTAAGTGCTCCATCCTCTTAGGAACACTCTCACTGCTTACTTTTTCATTTGTTTTATTGCTTTTTAATTTGTTTGCATTTTGCTATTTTGAGACAGGGTCTTCCTAAGGTGCCAGGCTGGCCTTGAATTAACTCTGTAGCTCAGGCTGGCCCTGAGTTTGCAGTCTTGCTGCTTTTGCCTTCAGAATGGCAGGGATTACAAGGCTAGACCACTAGATCTGGCTTTTATTCCTCATTTTACAATTTTGGTTTTTATTATGTGTGTGTGTGTGGGGGGGGTTACACACATAAGAGCAAGTGCCCTAGGAGGCCAGGGGTGTCAGATTGCACTGGAACCTGAGGTAAAAGTCAAGTCAGGAGCTATTCATAGTGGGTACTGGGAAGTGAACTCAGGTCCTCCGCAAGAACAGTAAGTGTTCTTAACTGCTGAGTCATCTCTCCTGTCCTGTTCTTTGATAATATCTGGTCTGATAACTGAATTGATACTTAACACTGTGGTTTATATTCCCCAAATGTTTAGTGATATTAAGCATGTTTATATACTGCTGTTGATAGTCTGTCCCTTTGCAGAAATGTTTATTTCCGATCCCTAACCCATTTTATAATAGATTATTTTTTTTCCTCTAGAATTGTTTGAATTCCCTGTATAGTATTATTGGACAGCCATTTTCTTCTTAGATAAAACATCCCATCTTTGAAAGAAGCTCTTAACTCAGCACATCCAAAAGGGAGGTGAAACGTTTCATTCTGCAGGGCAATTGGTTAAACCTCGTGAAGTAAATTCAACAGCTTTAGGAATTCCCTGAAACTAAACAGATTCAATAGGCCCCACCCCTCCCCAGCATTTATAAGCAGTAAGAGCTCCTGAGAGGCACTCAAACAAGAAATCAACCTTTTCCTTCTCTAATTTACTTTTGGTTACTGCATTTATCATGACATTGGAGTGAAACTGTAACAGTCCAGCAGTATCTAGGTCATTTTACTTCCTGGTATAACTTACAGTGATCTCTCAGGAGCCTCTGGATTTCTATGGTACTTATAACATGAAGTGGGAACTCCTGGTTTTGTTGGAGACCCAGTTCTGTTGTGTGTTGTTTTTCTGGAAGCTGTCTTAGGAGAGGATGTTTTTCTGAGAACAGACACATGGTGTTTTTCTGGAAGTTGTCTGGTAAAAGGGCAGGTGATGTTTTGTTAGAGCAAATGCTTGAGAGGCATGTGATGTTTGGAAAGAGCATAAGTATAATACGACAGACAGTGGCTGATGCTCTTTGCTGGTCATTGTTTGGCTTTGCTGGCACTGGTCTTCGCTGCCAATCCTCTTACATTGGTTCACCTTGCTTTCTTCATTGATGTTGTTTCTTCGTGGAGAGAAATGCTGCTTCTTGCCACTTCTGTGGACTAGTGCTGAAGGAGCCTTGTGGTTTCTTCTGGATCAAGCCACTGATGCTGATTCGGATTTGGTGTTTGCTGAGTGCACTGGACCACTGCTATTGATTTGTGTTTGGTGGACTCGACTACTGACAACGAAGATTGGAATCATCCCAAAGAAGTATTTCTAAACAGGTCTGCAACCCCCGTTTCCTATTAACCTTTCTTTTCTCCTACCTCTGGTGGGCGGTTGAAGCATTGAAGAACCATAATTAAGGTAGGTTTTGAAAAATCCAAGCCTACAGAAACATCTCTTGTTTCTGATTCACTGAGTCTTCTCTCTTTTCCTTGTAGTTGGTCTAGCTGAGAGCTCCTGGCTTTACCATTACAGCCAACCAACTCTTACTTTTACTGGTCTTTTGAGTTGCTTTTGTAGCCTATATTTCATCCACCTCAGCTCTTCATCATTTCTTCCCCTCCTCTAAAAAATCATAGCTTGTTCTGGAGCCCTAATCCCACTGATTTGTCGTCATCATCGTCTTCTTCTTCTTCTTCTTCTTCTTCTTCTTCTTCTTCTTCTTCTTCTTCTTCTTCTTCTTCTTCTCCTCCTCCTCCTCCTCCTCCTCCTCCTCCTCCTCCTCCTCCTCCTCCTCCTCCTCCTCCTCCTTCTTCTTCTTCTTGACTGGGTACTGCTAGTTTCTGCAGCTAGGTGCTCCTTAGGTAGAAGGGGCTAGAACACATATTATCTTCTTAGCTTCTCACACATTGCTTGGCATGCAGTAAGCACTCCAGACACAGTCACCGCATACGTAGTGGATAAAACATGGAAGTGGTGACTATTTGCAGTTATTTACATAAGTTTCTTAAAGCCCATCATTTTGCCTTCTGGATTGTACATTGAGAGAGTCTAGTGCTTCCATGCTGTCCTAGTCACGTGGTGTGTGTGTGTGTGTGTGTGTGTGTGTGTGTGTGTGTGTTTGAGGACAGCCACCAATATGGATAGACTCAACAATTTAGAGTTTGAAGAAAAAAACAGGATGTCATCCCCCAGGATGACAAACAGGTCATACAATATTTTCTGACTAATTTAGATGTTCTTTCCTTTAGGACTGTAATATTAGATTCTTGGTAAAGCTATATCCTCTGGGTTAGCAGAGAAGTAGCAAAGGTTAGAGCCATGTCTGGAGTCCCTGTGGCTCTTGGTTCCTGACAGAGTCCCCTCAGAACTCCTTCAACTTCATCTCATCCATTCCCACCCCCAGGGTTTCTTTTTGGTTATGTAACCATACACAGATCTTGGCAGGCTCTGCCCACCACACCCCTTCCTTTCCCTGCTGTATCTGACCTCAGTTTTCTCTGACCTGCTCTAGCCCCAATTCCCAGGGCAGTCCCTATGTTCTTCACAGCTACTTGGGTTTTCTTTAAGGTACCTATCATGGGCTTGTGGTTCTTTCCTTCTCCATACTAGCACCCCAGTGGCAGGAGCAGATCTCCCCATCTCTCTGGGGATCATCCTCTCTCAGGGCCATGCCCAGGGGCTAGCAAATAGTAGAGGGTAAATAAATACTACCTCAACAGCACTTGCTGCTCTTTAGAGGGTAGACATTTCTGGACTGTCTGATGATTTTGCTGTTCAATGATTTTTTTTTTCTAGAAAGGAGGTTATATTTACTTGACTCTGAAATATATGTTTTCCTCCTTGCATACCTGGGATGTCATGAAAATGAGGAAATGTTAAAAAGTAAATTACGGATTAGCGTCTCACTGTTTACTCTGAGAATGGATATATAAAGAAGGAATCTGGATGTAGCTTAGTGGCAAAGGGATTTCTTAGCATGCTAGTCGAGGTCCTAGGTTTGATCCCCAACACACACACTGACAGAGAGAGAGAGAGACAGAGAGAGAGAGAGAGACAGAGAGAGAGAGAGACACACAGAGAGAGAGAGAGACTTAAATAAATATATAGTCATAGCAGCTTATCACAAACACTATGTCTTAGACTTTCATCCGGTGACAAGAAAATATGTAACATTTTAGGCTAAACTTCAAATCAGATTCATGTTTAAAATACGTATAGAATTTGTCTCCAAAGCAAGAAAAGCTAAGGCATGTGAGGGCAGTTGCCCTCTGGTCTGAACTCTGAGAACGCAGCTGTGCCCCTTGGAGTCACATCTGCAGCTGACCTCAGTCCACGGCTATTACTTTTTTAGAACCCAGCTGACTTTCATTGTTTTATTTTTGAAAGTGAGGTTGGAGTTTTATTAAGAAGAAGTTTAACAGATTTAAGTGTGGGTGTTAAGAGAGAAAGAGAACTGCTTTTTAAAATATCGAAATTTATTTTGTGTACTTTTCAAGACAGGGTTTCTCTGTGTTGTGTA
Organism: Rattus rattus; assembly: GCF_011064425.1. Taxonomy (NCBI): domain Eukaryota; kingdom Metazoa; phylum Chordata; class Mammalia; order Rodentia; family Muridae; genus Rattus; species Rattus rattus. The sequence goes on from NC_046157.1 coordinate 161,086,289, forward strand.
GCCTTGGCTGTCCTGGAACTCACTCTGTAGACCAGGCTGGCCTCCAACTCCGATCTGCCTGTCTCTACCTCCCAAGTGCTGGGATTAAAGGTGTGAGCCACCACGGCCAGGTTAAAATATCAATGCTTTAATTTTGTTGCTGTTGTCAGCTAGCTAGCTATTATCTATCTATCTATCATCTATCTATCTATCTATCTATCTATCTATCTATCTATCTATCCATCCCGGCCAGAGATTACAGGCATCAAGTTTATCTGATGCTGGGAATTGAATCTGGGTTTTGTGCCTGCTAAATAAGTAATTTACCAACTGAGCTACATCTCCCAGTCCATTTACTTGCTTGCTTGTTTGTTTGTTGTTGTTGTTGTTGTTTTTAAAGGACTATTTATTTTATGTATGTGAGTGTCCTGTAGCTGTCTTCAGACACACCAGGAGAGGGCATCGGATTCCATTATAGATGGTTGCGAGCCACCATGTAGTTGCTGGGAATTGAACTTAAGACATCTGGTCAGTGCTCCTAACTGTTAAAATTTTAAGCAAGAGCTCTCTGGGTAGCCCAGGCTGGCCTCAGACTTGAGGTTTCCCTGACTCAGCACCCCCACACACATACCCCTGAGTGCTAGCATTACATAGGAGCACCGGCACACCTGGCTCATAGCTGACTCTTTTAACAAGAATTGACAAAGAATAAATTATAACATTATCTTGTTATAAATCTAACTTTCTACTCAAAATATTAGTCTTAAGAATCATGTTGATGTGTTGTCAGTTTAAAACAAACACAAAGTAGGGGGAATTTCCTGTGGATTTGGTTAATCAGACAATCTCTTAAATGTGATTTTTAGGCAGGGAGACATTTGTTACTGAGCTTTTAAGAAGAAAGCAGCTTTGTCGTGAGAGAGAGAGAGAGAGAGAGAGAGAGAGAGAGAGAGAGAGAGAGAGAGAGAGAGAGAGAATCAATCCATCGAGAAAGGAGAAACCTACCAGGAGTTAGATTACACCCCAAAGAATGACTCTTCCTTTCCTGGGAGCTCTCAATTTATTTTGTTCCCCTCCATGCCACTGTTTTGATCCTTATTGATTTCATCCCTCTAAAGAAATACTGTCCTCTTTATCTCATGGCTGAGCATGCACCCTAGATGGAGAGATGCTTTACTGGGCCTGCTTGTGATTCCTAAGCAGTCATTCCCTCGTGTGAAGTGTTTGCCAGGTGGAGGGAGCATTGCGGCTCACTAGAGAGTGTCTACAGAGTTCAGCTCAGTAAGAGGTACTTGCCATTGCTCTTGTTGTTCCTGGTAGGGCTGTAGCTGCTTTACCGAATACTTAGCACAGAGCAGGAGCGGCACATGGAGGAGCACTGCTGGGTTTAGTAATGGCTATTCTGTGTCTACTCTCTTCTCTGCGTCTCACTTTCTTGGATACCGACGTCAAAAGTCAGTTACTTTTGTATCAGTGTAACAAAATACCACTTTCCTGGATACAGATGTCAGAAGTCAGTTACTTTTGTATCAGTGTAACAAAATACCTAAGAAGGAGAATAAGCAAAGGGGGAAGGATTAAATTTGACTCACAGTTTCAGCAGGTTTTCAGTTCAGACCTCAAAAGTCAGTTACTTTTGTATCAGTGTAACAAAATACCAGTTTCCTGGATACGGATGTCAGAAGTCAGTTACTTTTGTATCAGTGTAACAAAATACCTAAGAAGGAGAATAAGCCAAGGGGGAAGGATTAAATTTGACTGATGGTTTCAGCAGGTTTTCAGTTCAGAAAGTGAGGGAGGCAGCTTAGTTCCTGGTGGAGGGGGATGTATAAGAGACGTGTTATCGTCATGGGTAGTCGGGAGGTAGAGCAGAAGACAAGAACCAGGGGCCAGGCTCTCATGGGGGAAATCCCCATCCTGAATGACATACTTCCACTGCTTTCCAAAAATAGCACCACTAGGCTGGGAAACAAGGACTCCAAATGTGGTTCTGTGGGGGTAGATTTCAGACTCAAGGCTTAACAGCATATGAGACATCCCCAAAAGGCAGTTTCGTAGCATGCCATGCACACACCTGCGGAGGATCCATAAAGAACTTAGCTGAGGCACTGCTTTGGACACTGTCACTAACCTGCTTCCTAAAAGCAAAGTGGATGTCCCTTTGAAAAGAACATTTCTATTTGGAGTACATTAAGAACCAGACTCATTCACTTGGATTTAACGTGAACCAAAGAATATTATTTATCAGAACAAGTATGTATAAATAATAGGTTATATGTGTAAGTGATGCACTGTGTACGCAGTACTATGCTAAACAATATTTACACATTATCTTCACTAATTCTTGCATCATACCCGTCTGTATTTTTTACATTTATTTATTTATTTATTTATTTATTTATTTATTTACTTACTTATTGGGAGAGGGTTTACTCATGTCACAGCCTTAGTATATAGTCAAAGGGCACTTCCTTCTACCATGTGTGTTCCTGGGATCGAACTCAGGCTGTCAGGCTTTGCATGACAAGTGCTTTTACCTGCTGAACCATCTTACCTGTTCAATTACACCTAGCCTAAGGGGAGAAAACAGGCTCAGGTGGCCTTGCTTCATGTAGTTGAGTTGACATTTGAGCCCAGACAATCAGATTTCCCAGCCCACCACACTGGGTCTCTTTCTTTCTTTCTTTCTTTCTTTCTTTCTTTCTTTCTCTCTTTCTTTCTTTTTCTTTTTTGCTTTTCTCTGAGTTTCGAGACAAGGTCTCATAGACCCCAGGCTGACCTAGGACCCAGTCTGTAAGAGAAGCTGTCCTTGAACTCCTGATTCTTCTGTCCCTATCTTCCAACTGATGTACTGTAGGTGTGTGACACTGTACCCAGCTCTTGGAATTCTTTAATCCACAAGACAAACAAGTACCATTCTTGTGCTGAAAACCCCTAGTTATCGACTGGGTTATTGCTGCCCCATTTTCACCAGTGATGCTCATTGAATACTTGAACATGGTCACTGCTTGGGGTGGCTCGTTTTCTCCTTTCTTCTGACTTAGAGGTCTTTACAAAAAGAGAAAGCCATAAAAGCTGGTGGAACCACAAAGCATTGGCTCACCAGGAAGCACATCTAGAGACCTCATTCCTTCCAGAACACTCAGAATGCTTCACAGATGACTTAACCTAAACACAGTGTTTAGTTCTTCCGAAGTCAGATCAGACTTAGGGCAGGAAGAAGTGGGCTCCTCTTCCTCTTCCTTATTTTGTTTCAAGATCCTGGATTCTGTCTACTCCTCACTCTGAGTGGGCACTGGAGCCCATGCCTTCTGCTCCCCCCAGGCAAAGCGTCACGTTGCAGTCTTGATTTCTGCCCAGCTCCATACTTTGATGTGCGGTGTGTCTCCAGTAACCCAAGCATTGCCTAGGCCACACTTGGGCTTTCTCACCTACTTGCTCCTTTTTAAGCTTTGTGCTCCGGGCAGCTGAGGAGCCTTTCATGGGCTGGGCCATTTGCAGTGTTTGGGGACTCATCTTTTTATACCTTTGATCATTTACAACTCGCTTGTCTTTTTCAATGTTTTATAAGCTTTTCTTCTTTTGAGACAGATTCAGTCTAGTAATAGATCTAAGCTGTCTTTGAATTCACAATCTTCCTGCCTCATTTTAGCAAATACTGGGATTAAGGTATATGACACCTAACCCAACAGGCCTTTAAAAAAAAGATCTATCTATCTATCTATCTATCTATCTATCTATCTATTTATTTTGTGTAAATGAGTGTTTTGCTTGAACATATGTCTGTGTACCACAGGTATGCCTGGTGTTATGAAGGGCAATCAGAGGTATCAGATCCCCTGGAACTCCAATTAGAGATGGTTATAAGTTGCCATGGGGGAGCTAGGAGCCTCTGATCCATCTTTCCATTCTCCAAGACAGGGACTCACGCATCCCTGGCTGACCTTGAATTTACTATGTAGAGGAGTATGACCTTCAACTTTTGATCCTCCTGCCTCCACCATCCTTCAATCCCCTTTCCTCCACCTCTTGAGTACAGGCTTGAGCCACCGCATTTCCCACTTATTTGGTGCTGAGGACGGGACCCAGAGTTTTGTGCATGTTGGGCAAGCGCACTACCAACGGCGCTATAACCCCAGCCCAGCCCACGTCCATTCATTCTCTCCTTCTCCCTCTTTCTGACATGGTTTAGACAGGAGTCGTTTGGAGTAGCAACAGTACAAATAGCTAATACTTAGTGACTGCTGCTCTGTGCTAGACCCTCCGCTAAGTCTAAGCTCTGTACTCATCTAGGTAAATGACTCACACAGAGGCTGGCTCCTGACATGCCCTCCAGTCTGGATGCTTTCGTTACCTCCACCCCTACCTCCTCCAACCAGGTAAGTCACCTGCACCTTTAGAAGACTGCCTCTTTACAGCTACATTAAAGAGTAATTAAGGAGTAATTGTTTCCATATTCTAAGAGAATAAGAAATTCCACCACGAGTGCAAGGATTGAGGGGAAGGGGAGCATAAAGAACATGGGAGATAGAACACTGGCTAGAATTCTGACTCTGACGCACCCCCCCATGTGATCTTGCTGACTATGATAATCTGTGTTAACATCTGAAGTCACTTTGAAAATAAGAACGGTAACTGTGGCCGGCGATTAGAGTGAGGATGGACTCAATGGGCTGCTGGATTTGGATCTGTGACAACATTAAAGACGATCGCTACCGGCTCCAAGTGGCAGCCTTCCTTCCCTGCCCTCACCACCACCGCAGTCAAAGGCTGGTTTGACCTCACTGAGGCAATCAACCCTACAGGCCTCTGTCTGCTCCGGTGAGATGACTCATGAGAGTAGCCAAGCTTGGGCTGCTTTTGCTCCGTTGCCTCGCAGTGTGATCATTCACTGAGCTCGCACGGAGCCTCTACTTCTGTGTGTGAGCCTAGGCAGAGAAAGTGTAAATATGCTGACTTGTATTCTGTTGCAGCCTGCCCAGTGGACAGCTCTCCTCCCTTTGTAGTAGTTCCCTAAAGCTGAGTTATTGTTGTGTTTTTTTTTTTTAATTCTCCGTTTTACTGCTTAACCTCTCCTGGGGGACCGAAGGTTCCCCCCGAAACGAGCACCGGAGGTCTCCATCATCTTTGTTCTTCTATGGGTAAAGGGGGACCCCCGAGCCTTCAACCCTGCTCCCTCAACTGGCGCTGTTCAGGAAGGAGACAAGGAGGAGTGTTGGCGGGAATCGCGCCGGAGCAGTGGAGGCGCCAGTCAGCCAAGCCTTTTCCCTAAGTAAATCAGCCGCTCAGTCGTCCCCGCCCATCCAGAGCGCCCCGCCCCCTTCAGCCAGGCCCCGCCTTTGCTAAGAACTGCCCTCCCCCAGCTCCGGGCACAGTCCCTACTCGCTCCAGCCTCAAATTGCCCACGCCCCTTTGAGCACGCCCTGCCCACGTCTGCCCCAGTATCGTCTAGGCCCCGCCTCTCCGACAGAGACTCCGCCTCAAAAGTGCGAATCCGTCCGGGGTTCCTACGCCCCAGCCAGAGCTTGACCCCGCCTCTCTCCCGCCCCGCCCACAATTTTGGCCCCGCCCCTCCCGCGGTCTCTGCTTGCGCTCCGCCCTCCTCGAGCCCGCTGTTTGCGCCCCGGCCCCGCCCGCGCTCGCGCCCCGCCCCGGCCCAGACCACCTCTGCGCCCGCCGGCGGGGGCTGAGCGCTCTGGGCTGTCGCGGCGTCTGGGTACCTCACCACCTCCGCTGCCTCGATCGCTGTGGCTGTGGTTCTCGGAGCCGTGCGCGCCCCCGGCCGGGTGAGCCCCACAGGACAAGGGAGCCGCAGGACCCGTGGGGCGCCATGCGAGCCAGGTAGGAGCCCGGGGCCGGACGGCGCACTCTACCCCTTGCGCGCTGTGGCTTCGGGCAGCATCCCGGACGCAGGGGCGCGGCTAGCCCCGAACAGCTCCGAACCCCTTGAGCTCCCGGTGCCCTGCCCTCTGTGGTCAGGGCCTGACCCGGGCTGCGGATCGTGGTCGCTAGGGCCTGGGGCGCAGGAAAGGCGGAGAGGGGTCGCGGCGCCACCCGCGCGGTTCTGGGGAGGAGCGAAGAGAGAGCGGCTCCGGGTTAAACTTGGTGACAATGCACATTTCAACTTCTTCGGAGAGCCCTCCTGGAGGATGAAATTGAAAACTCCAGTTTCTGTCTTGGTGATCGAGTGACCGCGCAGCCCCGAGGTGACAGCGCCGGGGTGTGCGGGTGGGAGCGGTTAGGATAGAGGAGCGTTGTTCTGCAAGTGCTGTTTACCGGGAAGCCGCCCTGCGCCGCCCAGTGTGTCTTGTTAGAGGGCTTGGGGGCTAGGAGGCTCCCCGCTGGGATCTGGCGTTGTAGTGTGCAGGTTTAGGGGGCTTAGTGTGTACTGTGGGGCTGGCTGGCGCTGGCCCTTCCCCGGTGTGGGGCGCCTGCAGATGCCGCGCGGGAGGAGCGGTGGAGAGCAGGCTGGCCGCTCTGCGTACGCAGAAGGTTGTGGAGCCTCGTGGATCTACGAGATTGGAAAGAGAATACCATGCTGGGCTTTATTCATGTTTATTCTTCCCTTGTTAGTGCAGCAGATTCGTGTTCTGTGATTTAGCAGCAGAAATAAAGTTCGTATAACTTTTGCTCTGATTATAAAAGCAATGAGTGCCCAGAGCGGAAATAAACAACACAAGAGATCTACCGCCGATCACATTCGTTGGGGGTGGGGGTGTCCCAGCCTTGTAGATTTAATCATTGAATTATACCTGGCGCCTCCTTGCCTAACCGGGAGAAAACCCTTGCATGAAACCATCCACTCTCCACCTTTCTGATTGTCTCGTGTCCAAAGTTTGGATTTTTTGATCTGCCTTACCACAAAGGCTGTTTCTGATAGTCACGAGTACCCTTTTGATGTACTGGGGTTTCCCATAAGATGGTGGGTACAGATGGAGAGAAGCGGGGACCCGGTACCTCAGCCCAGTCCGTGGTTTTGGTGCCGAGCCTTGTAAAAATGACAGTAATGATTCTCAATCTGCTTCCTAGGCCACCATAAAATTTAATGGATGGTTTGCAGAGCGTTTTTGGCATCCTTAGATGGACAGCGGCTGTATTTCAATGTGCTAGGGAGCATTTAGCTGTTGTACAGTGTCATCTAGGTAGCTAGGTAAAACAAGCTACCTGGAGCTTGGCTCTCCTGCCCAGGAAGCAAGATCTAGGCAGGCCTCAGGGATCCCCAGAGCACACTCCATTCTCCTGTTGGTGCAGGCAAAGCCCTTCCAAGTGAGAGGCTTGAAAGTAATTGGTCTTCTCAAGGATCCTTCCTGTAGCATCTTTTGGACTTGGGGGGAAGGGGTGCGGGGTGTCCTAAAGTCAGGGGGCATTGGTGCCTGGGACATGCAGAGCTGTAGAATGCCCTGTAAACGCCTGCCCAAGTCACCCTCCAAGAGAGAACAGTTGGTCCTGGGAGGACACATGAAGTGAACAACCTGGTTTCCCAGCGATTTGTTTTCGGTCTCACGTGTTTACCGACTGAACAATGACCGGCTCCCAAGCTGGCTGCAGAAATGCCAGCAAGGCCTCTGTGGACTTTCCTTCTTTTCCTGTTGTCCCCAGGACCTGGCACCAGGCTTTACTGTTCTTAACGAACAATTAATAGGGATCCAGACCGAGAGGTGAGGCACAGGCTGCCTTTTGTCCTTACCCAGTCTCCCCCCTCCCAGAACCAGAGCCAGGCTGGAAGCTTTTCTTCAGGTTCCTGGTGACCCTTTGATAGTTTTGTTTCTAATTGTTGCTCCCACCAGCACTTTGATGTGTCCTGGGTCTGGTTGCAGATGTGAGCTCAGACAGGGCCTTGGAAGGGTCCAGAAAGCTGGCTGGATAAATTGTTTATGAGGCACCCTTCGCTCTGGTTGTTGTTAACAGAAGTTGTGTTGCTAATTTTCTGGGTGGGAGTAGAAGGGGCTGGGGGTGGGGGAGTGGGGCTTCCTAGAATTTCTCCTTTGCCGGTTGCTAATCCAGCAGCAGGCTGGAATTATTCCCCTCTGGGCTGTTTGCTTAGACTTTCTTTTTATTCTAATGTTGGTTCTAGTCTGATAATGAGATAGGAGGATGAATGATGAATGGGGTTTACACCCTCGATTCCTGGGAGGCCTCTTGGGTTTGAGTCCTCTGTTCCCAGCCAATTAAGAGCCTTTGGCTTTCTGAAGCCAAAAGGTGTGTGTGTGTGTGTGTGTGTGTGTGTGTGTGTGTGTGTGTGTGTGTGTGTGTGTGCATGCTGTATTGTCTCTTGGGGAAGAAGACCATTGATGTCTCTCTGAGAACCCTTGACCTGAAGGAGTCCAGAGCCACCGTGCTCCTAACTTGCAATCCCAGCTCTAGACACAGCATCTTAACTCCCAGTTGGAATCGTATTCAGTGAGTGGACAGCTTTGTGGCTTCCTATTGCTTTGTTATTTTCAGGGTTGACACCTGTGTGGGATTGTGTTACCATCTTTCTCCCGAGACTTGGAATCAGGTCCCTGGGACATTTCCCAGGGCCCTAGAGATAAAGCACCAAGATTTCTTTGTCCCAAGGTTACTATCTGACGGCCAGGAATGGGGGTAACCAGCAGATAGCTTTGTTAACCACAAGTGCACTGGCTGCTGCATTTGTCACTCCATTTCCAGCACAGCTTCTAGTGGCTTCGTCTAGGTCCTGGCTTTAGAGAAACTTTGCACAACACAAGCCCTACAGCTGCCCCTCTTTGGAGAAGTGACAGGAAAATTATTGACCAAACCCCAAGACACCCAGGGAACAATGCATCTGCATTCAGTGTCCTCCAAGAAGCCTTGGCCAGCTACTCAGTAGGCCCCAGGGCATCTGTGTTGCATAACTCCACACCCTAGGCATGAAGGCCAGCTCCTGGGAGAAGATGTGAGTCTCCAGAGGGCAGAGATTGCACACTGCTTCAGAAATGAAGGCATTGAGGATGAGTTTTAAGGAGGGAGAGGTGACCATCCTAAATGGAAGAACATCTCATCTGTTATGCACCTGCCAGATGCTCAGCACCTTCGCACCTTCAGTTGTCAGGGAAGCTCCTTAAACAGTTAGGTAAGCAACTCAAAATAGCTTCAGGAAGTCCCTGAAACTGACCAGACTCACTAGGTCCCTTTCAAGAGTAAGCAATAAAAGTGGAGAGTCACTCTCAGGCTAGCTAAGCTGCAAAGAGGACTCTGAGATCAGACCTGCTGCCCGGAAGAGGTAGAGACAAACGGAGTTACTTAGAAAGGACACTCCAACCTGTTGAGCTGTCTGCAGGCTGTTGCAGTGTGCCCTGGGTTCCCAGCTCTTATGAGCTGTCACCCATGCTGGGATAGGCTTTGGTGACTCGGCTGTCTTGAGTCATTTTAGCTCCAGTAAGTAAGCCCGATAAAACTCATTGGCTCACCAAATTGGATTTTTGGTGGTGGCATTTATACTTTGGTCTGTCATGGGCTCCCCATCTGTGGTAAATAGACATGTGTAATGTCTCCCCAGGACAAGCCTTGTCACAAAAACATCACTCCAGTGACATTTCTGTATCTTTTTGGAATCTTCAGGGAGTCCACACAGATACTCCTGTTGACAGGGAAGCTGGCAGGATTTTGCTAGCTCTTCCACCCCAATAGGTTGATGCATGCTCGAGCCAGGATTTGAACCTGGATCAATGCTATCAGAACACCCACACCCACACACACACACACACACACACACACACACACACACACACACACACACACACACACACCCCATCCCTCCTCACTGAGTGCTGAAGTTAAAGAAGCGAACACTCCCAGTCACGCATTTGGGGAGTGCTAAGAAACAGGCACGGAGATAGCCAGATCCCCCTTTCTTACACTATTATAAAGGAGCTCACATTCTGAAGGTGATGAAGCCTTCTCCGCCTCGTGGAAGGCAGCCTTTGTGCACTCCACCCCCTCCTGCAGCGGGTGTCTTCACCCTACCTGTCTGCAGGGCAGAGCTTGATGTGTCTGGAAGATCTGAGGCTCTGCAGCTGCAAGAGGGCTGGCAGAACTGACTGAGCCTGCCCCGGTACCACCGAGAGAGGTATTCTGGACTGATGACATCACAGGAGTTACGATTGTAGGAAGGCTGTTAGGTGAGCATAAGATAAGGATTCCACCTTCCTCTTTACAGCCAAATAATGACACACTAACAGACTATTCCTATCTGCTCGGTGGAGGCCTGCCCCAGGAGAACTCTGTGGATGCCTGGTATCTCAGCTCTTCCGAGCCCGTTGAATAACAACAACAAAACCCCACAATCCTTCCTTTCAGAGAGTTTTATGGATCCAAATTCTTTTCAGTCTTCTGGCCACCATGAAGGTCCCAGAGTCTGAATGAAATCCGATGGGCTGTTTACCCAGCCTCTGGTGTAGGAGGCTGGGTGCCAGGTGTGTGCTGGGAACCTGCTCCAGGGAGGAAGACAAAGAGCCTGGGTGGCGGCCTCTGCCAATTTCTGTGGTGTAAACACTCCCACCCGGGCTGATTTTAAGCTCCCAACGTGGGCTGGCAAAATCCCTACACATTTAACCATATGCGGGAGCCAGGCCCCCCAAACGGTTTCAGGCCATCTTACATGTGCTGGGCCCCAACCCCTTCAGTGAGGTGACAGACTTGCCTAGCTTGGGCAGGGTCTCCCTGGATGCCAATGTTGCAGAGGTTTTCGGGGGACACTGTGCAACCTAATTTGACCAGCAAGGGAGCTTCAGGCGGCTTTAAAATCACCAGGGACCTTAAAAATGCGATTTTTGCTCCCACCTGGTAGGAATCTCTCTGAGTGTAGGCCTCCAGGTCTATAGAGGTAGGCGTGTGTGTGTGTGTGTGTGTGTGTGTGTGTGTGTGTGTGTGTGTGTGTGTGTCTATCTGTGTGTCTGTCTGTCTGTTGTACTGGTGAAGGTCAGATCAATCTTACTGTCACGCTAAGGAGCTACCATCACCCTCTTTTTAATTTTGCCCGCCTGTATATATGTGCACCACACGAGTCCCTGGCTCCTGAGGAAGTCACAAGAGAGTATCTGATCCTCTGAGACTGGCATTACAGGTGACACCACCCTGTGGGGTCCTCTGCAAGAGGGACAACCCAAACTGAGCCATCTCAGGTCCTCTACCTTTTTAAGATTTAGACAATTTTTTATTTATTTATTTACCACTGAGCCATCTCCTTGAGCTAAATCCCCAACCTACCTTGCTTTTTTAAAACAAGGTCTCCCACTGGCCTCAGACTCACCAAGTTATGCTGGACTTGTTGGCCAGTGAGCCCCCAGCCCTGGGATTACAAGCGTGCACCGCCACGATGTCAGCTTTTTGCAATGGGTGGGTGGGGATTGAATTCAGGTCCTCCTGCTTTCCAAGGCAAGCACCTTACCTACTGAGCTGCACCCCTGAACTCTCAGCTCATCTGTAACTTTCAAGTGCCCAGGTGATGCTCACATGAAACCAGCCTTCAGTACCACTGATGTATACAAGGAGGAATTTGCGTAAGAAGAGAATTGGACAGGCAGCTTGGGGTGAGGTGTGGCCAAAATCCTGAATTTTGGTGTGTGTGTGTGTGTGTGTGTGTGTGTGTGTGGCGCGGGGGTGATGTTTCCCTGGTGCAGAAGATTATTCAGGGAAGTGCTCTGTTTTGGGGAGGGGTGGGCAGAGGCCAATTTTCCCAGCTGCCCTCTGGAGTCTTGTGTAGCCTTTTCATCACAGAGTAAGTCCTTCCTTGCCGGGTCTTGGTTGCTTCTTCTGGTTTGGAAGAAGACTGGGTAGAAGGGATTTGGTTCTCAGGTATGTGTGTGACGAGGTGATCTTGCACGTTAAAGCAGAGGTCAGGAGGCCCAGCCACCCACCCACTGCAATCCCCACCCACCCACTGCAAAAAGCTGCCTTCCTGGGGACCATCCAGGTAAAGGAGGAAAGAGGTCCAGGGCTCTATCAGGGTCTTTTTGAAATCGTTGGGCTTCACACACATATAAGGGGTGCTTATATTTTTTATGTTAAAATAATTAAAATAATTAAAAAGTCTAAGCACACTCTTTAGCAGCATGGAGAGAAGTACATGGGAGAGAAGTGTCCTCCAGCCATGGTTAGCAAGACATCTTTAACCCCAGCCAGCTATGGTTAGGGAAGACGAATTTTCTTGGTGTGGTATGTGTAGTATTGAAGAAGACACCAGGTCACAGGCTAGGGAAGAGAAGGACCACAGGAAAGGGGACAAGCCTGAGCTCTTCTCTGCTTTGTGGACTCACTGTGAAGCTGCTACCTTGGGCCACCCAGGAAGGTGGGTAGGAGGGCTAAGGGTCTGCCGATGCAGAAGCAGGTGTCATCAGGTGCTGTGTTAGTAAAGGGAACCAAGAACCCTAGGATGAAGGCCTGGAGGCTTGTGGGTTAGGCCTGAAGGAGCTGTGCGGTTAAGACAGGGGAAGCCTCAAGGGCAGAGGGGAAGAAGAATTGTGAGTAGTAACAGAAGCAGACCCATCACTTAAGGGTAATCAAATAGACAGGATGGCCAGGGTAGGACCAAGATGCTCTCAGATATTCAGTGGCTGACATCACATGGGCAGTACTATTGAAGGTCCCAGGGAAGGAGGGAAAGACATTCTTCAGGACTAGCAGGCTAAGAACAACCTCCAGGTACCTGTCCAGGTGTTACAGCTGCAGCTCTTACCCAGCCTTTGTGAGGGCTGCAGGACGGCTTTTGTTTTAAGGACATGGCTCATGGGATACCTTCATCCCCTCCGCCTGGTTTCCTAAGGTCAAGAGCTGCCTTGTGCCATTTATCTGTCTGTCCAGTGTCCTTTTGCCTTCCCCCCCCCTTTCTCTGTAACATACTTATGTGTGTGAGCACATTTTTGTACAGGTGACCATGCATGTGTGTGCATGTGTATGTGGAAGCCAGAGGACAGCCTTGGATATCATTCCTCAGGCACCATCTACTTGGTTTTTCTTGATAAGATGTTCTCTCAGACCTGGAACTCAGCAGGAAGCTCCAGGGGTTGGTCAGTCGGTCTGTCGGTCTGTCTGCTTTGGGTCTCCAGGACTGTGATTATGAGTATGTGTCGTCACACTCTGCTTTTAGTTTTATAAGGTTCTGTCCTTTACGATTGGCCTCCTCCCCTGCCCTTTACCTGTTCTAATTTATGCACCTTCTGTGCACGAGCCAAGGGAACCACAGTGGTGACTCTGTCTGGCAAGCCTCACTTTCTCTTCTAAGGTGTCTTGGCACTCTAAAAATTAAAGTAATGCCTGACTTTAGTAGTCTGGCTTATGAACAATAATCAGCTTACTTATACGTGCAGTAAAGTAGCCATCACAGAGTCATATGCAATTTAATTTTAATTCAGGCAGATATACCCTGCCTTTGTTTACCAGTGTTACATCATTGCTCTCTGTAAAGAGGCTTGAATAACTTTAGGATACAGAGTTGTCTGTGGGATATCCTAAAAAATTCAAATCCGTTTAAGTGTTTGAAATTCACCAAGAATTAATGGCTCTGACAGACAGCAGTGCCAAAAGTTTGCATGTAGCCCACACATACATGGATATGTAATGATCTACCAGAAAACAATTCATGGGTGCCTACGTATCACATATGAAACATTAACACATCGTGTGGGCCCACAGCAGCCTGTGTCCTGTGCAGCCCAGTGGTGCTTCGTGACCAGAGGACAGTCACATAGCCCTGGCTGCTACAGTTTGCTCTTCTCCAGACATCCCTTCACAAAACTTGTGTTTCATTTCAGAAATCTGTCCCCAAAGCCTTTCAAAGAGCAGTTCTCTTCCTGGCAGGGACTGGGAAGCCATTGAATAGCTCACCTTTTAAGGGTTGGGGCCAGGAAAAGGCATTTGAATTTGGTACCTCTCCAAGGCCATAGTGGAGATAAGAAAGACATCAGGATCCATGCAGACGCCATCAGTCACTGCCATCGTTTCTGTGCACACCTGCACACTGAGTTTGGCTTATGTTTTTATCAGAATTATTCGGATAGAGGGAAAGGACCTGTCAATGTTTGGACACACATGCAGACGCATACACAAGTGCACACACACACACACACACACACACTTGAAACAACTGTTCTTTTTAAATGAGTTTTCTGTGATTTCAGGTTCTTCCTGACCTTATTGGGCTCTTCCCTCTAGCAGGCATTGCGACATGTCTGTGACACGTCTTTAAGTAGCTGTTTCTTTGTGGTCAGTCAAATCTGAAATGGGCTAGTTTGCATAACCCCAAGTCATCCAGGAAGATCCTGCTGGGAATTAAGTGACTGCCTATCATGTTCTCCTAGCATGTTGCATTTGCACCAGGCCATTGTGGCAAACAATAGCTGAAAGAAGACTGTGCTGAGCTAGAATTCGAGAAGTTCCCTTTCCCCGGGGGCCTCTCCAGTGGCCTTTTGCTGGGCCAGTTTCGAGTCACAGTGCAGAAGAACCTGGGCTTCCCCGTTCATTCCTTTTGAAGTTGGGCCTGCGAGTGGTGACCTCAGGGCTGACCTCTTGCAGTTGGGGTTTTTCAGATGAGGTCACTGAGAAGCATCCGCACCCTGTCTGAGGTGGACTGAGGATTCATTCTGACTTTGGGCCTCTTGTCCACTGGAGTTTGTTTTTAAATATTGAGTGAATGGAGCATTTTGTGGTCAGGGCAGCGACCTGGTGGAGGTGTGACCTGGTCAGGATGTCTCCTGGTGAGAACAGAGTGCTGGGTTTTGATTCTTTGGATTTCCAGCTGACCTTTAAAGAGCAAGTGTGTTCACCTCGCCCTTTGTTCAAGGTCCTGGGAGGAGGAGGACGAGGAGGAGCCCAATAGAGGTAGAGGAGGGGGTAAGGAAGAGGAAGAAGAGAGATGAGATTCTGCAGTTTGTGCTCCAGGACCCCAGACATAGGTTGGTCTGCTCTGCCTGACAGCATAGAAAGACCCCAGGAAGGTAGGAAGCAGCTTCCTAGAGGATTCTGTGCCTTGCTTGGCTGGGGGTGGCCAGCACCTTTACAGATGCATGAATTGTCGACAAAACAGACGCTTCTTCCTTTTTAAAAATTATCACACACCCCAACCAAAATCTGTATTGATTTCACATTATCACTCAATAACTGTGCATTTCTTTTAGAACAAAAGAGAGTATTAAAGGTGAGGAAGGTCACATCAGCAGTGGTTCACACACCAGGGATGGAGCCATTCACATTTTTTATGTGTGTCAAGGTTCGATGTCATGGTGCTTCTGGCTACAGGGATCTTTTTCGAACAAATACTTTTGGTTTTGTTTTGTTTGTTCTGGGTGCTTGTCTGAAGTTGATGTTTTCCGGTTGATAAACAGAATTTGCATTCCTGCTTCTGACAGCCAGGTTCGTGTTGAGCTCTATTGGGTCCATTTTATATTTATTGAGACAGGGTCTCAGTCTGTAGCCCTGGCTATCCTAAAATTCGCTGAATAGTCCAAGTGGGTCTTGAACTCACAGGAGATTCTCTTCCCTCTTTCTCCAGAGTGAGAGCGCTGGTATTTTTTTTTTTTCTTCTTCTTTTTTTTGGAGCTGGGGTCCAAACCCAGGGCCTTGCGCTTGCTAGGCAAGCGCTCTACCACTGAGCTAAATCCCCAACCCCGAGAGCGCTGGTATTAAAAGCAGGCTTAAACCACGCAGTTCATAGTTGCCCAGATCATAAGCTGCATTCAGGGAACATCTCATAAACATAAGCATCTTTCAGTATAACCTTCCCTCACAATGAGTCTTACTTTTATTCTGTTCAAAATCTATAAAGCACCGTGTTTGACTATTGGTGACTGTCATCCCAGTACAGTAAAGTCCCTCACCAGGCGATACTGCTGGGGGCAGTTTCTGTTTGCTCTAAAAGCAACGTCCCTTGCCCACTCCTCTGAAGGGCTGATTCCCCAAGGCGCACTACTTTTGGAAGTTTGGATTCTGTTGGGACCCTGGGGTGGGATGAGGAAGGGGACAGATGGGTGGTGACTTCCACCTGTTCAGGTTCAAGAGCTGAGGCCTTGAGCTCTTCTGGTCATGCCACAGTATCTGGGGAAATTTATGGGCTCTTTATCAGAAAGACTGCATTGTGATTTAGCACAGGGAAGGGTGCCGCCTTGACTTTGGGAACCTCTGCGTTCATTGAAAGAAGCCCTGGTTCAGGCTGCTGATGGCCAGGTCACAGTTCTCCCTCCAGACTGCAGTCCATTGTCACAGGACTTCTCCAGTCTGGCAAGAGAGGAAAACCAATTTATGGGTGGAATATTTTTCTGGCCTGTCTCCTGAGAGTGGTTTTGGCACTGGCTGATCCTGTGACTCATCTACCCATTGGTAACATGAAGCAGCATTTTGGGGGCCTTGTAAAACTCTAAGGAGGGTCACAGACTGGCTTGCCTGGCGGTCTGGAACGCTCAGGGCTCATTAGCTTTGCTATTTGGTTCTGAGTGCCAGGTGCTGCCTTCACTGGGTTTGAGGTCGAGCTCTGGGTTAACATTAAATGTTAACATTAATGTTAACCCACTCGCTGCCTGACTAGGTAGGTAGAGGCGGTATCAATCCCCAGAGACAGCTCTGCTAGGGTGTTTACTCACCACAGGAGAAAGTGTTAAAGTACACGGGGTAGGGCTTACAGGTTGAAGTTGGGGTGGGAGAGGATTCCCAAAGAAGCCTTATGGCATGTAGTAACGTGTGGGCCAAGGTAGGTGAGGTGGGAGTTTGTGGGCTAGTGGGTAGTCAGGTTCCAGGCTTGGGGAATCCAAAGAGCCAAAAAGGGATGCAGTGGTAAGAGAGTTGTCCCAGAGCAGCCGAGGAGGATGCCAGAGGCAGGTACTTGGTCGGAATGGCCCTTCTGGGCTCCCGTCAGCTTTGAACTTTATTTGAGGACACTGGGGAAATTTGATTAGATGTGTGAGCATGATTTGAAAGGCCAGGGGGCAAGCTGCCCAGCAGGTGAGCAGTCCAGGGGGTGACATAGCTTAGGAGGTGACCTGGCAAGGGACTGAGCCCTTGGGTCCCTTCCGTGAGGACAGGTGTCCTCTGCACACAGAGTTGGGTTCCCTGCCTGCAGCCTCACATGAATGCCACACAAGTGAAACATTTTCCTCCAGTCCCGTTATGAGATTTTTATAAAATTACTCTCTGTTGAAAAGCCTCTCCCTACAGTTCTACAATTTATCACCCGGTTGCCTCTGCTGATGGGAATGGCTGCGTGGAGTCTGCCCGTGTACTGGCTTCTCTGAAATTGATCAGGAAGGAGGCTGGTCCTCTATGGAGACTGTCTTCTCTACCCCCAAGTTTACTGTTAATGTGTAGTTCACCGACTACCAGAGTGATGTCTCTCTAGCACACATATGCCTAGATAGTCTCGAGTGTTCTTTGGGGAATTGGATACAGCCTGCTTCTAAAGAAAGCGGAGGTCCTCAGCATCCTCAGGGAAAGTTCTGAGGATGCTGCCCCGAAAACTAAGAGTGATTGTCATAAACACCTTTTTAAAAACCATCCGGAAATCGACTGCTTGCTGAGTGTGAGTTTGAATCTTATAACAGAGAGAAGGAATGATTCCTGTGAGCTGGGAGAGAATGAGAATGGCAGTGATTATGTGATTCTGCTACACCAGGAGGTGGAGTCACAAGTGACGGACACACTCAGAGCTAAATGCCAATTGACTGCTTAGCAGATGATAAGAAACTGGGCATTATGGGAAAATCTCGGGGCGCCTGTGACGGCGAGATTATTAGTTTGTCTGTAGTTCTCTTTTGCCTTCAGTTGGTGCTGCTGGCAGTCATCCCACAGAGCTCTCGAACAGTGGCCTGGAAAGGAACATGCAGGAATCGGTTAGGTGCAAGCTTTGCCATGGAGACCATTGGGTCACACCTCCCGCTATTTAAGGAAACAAAGCAAAGTGTGCCTTTGAAATGGGAGCAGAGAGGGTCAGAGAAGCGGTGGCTGCTGTTTGCAAAGTCCTGCCAGGCAGTTGGTTACTACTGCAGGAGGATCTTTGATTTACTTAGTCTCCAGGGACGTTCATAGGGTTAAATGGTCCTGACCCTGGTTGACCAGAAAGAACTGAAGCCAGATAACCATGCAGGAACCCAGGGCCTTGCTACTTAGAACACCAGGCAAACATGGCTAACCCAGGCACCTGCGCCTTGTGCTTAACTTCCTGCTCCTCTCCACCTCTTCCACCTGAGCTGTGGAAGTCTCTTGTCTTCCTTTGAACTTCAAGGTTCTTCAGGAACTTCAGAAATTAAGTCATTTTCATGGGATGGCAAGTTCTCCCAATATGGACCAATGTGAGCATCGCCCGTCCAGCGGAGAATCCGGAGCTTTGCTTTGTTAAGCTAGCTTTATGGGTGAGAGAAACCATGACCGTACTGATGTGAGAGGCCAAGCTTGTATCATCTCTCCTCTTGAGCCCGACCTGTCTCTGTTGTGTCAGAGTAATTGTAGTGACAGACAGGGCTTCCTTCATTTCTGACAGCCTGTCCAGAGTCTTCAGCATTTTGTCCAGAAACTTATTTTTCCTGTCCCAGTTGAGGGAGTGGGGAGTCTTACTGTGTGCGTGTAACAGAGAGAGTAAATCGCACTGTTAGAGCTGAGAACCACAGAAGCCGGCAGTGAGGACCAGACTGTCTTCCTCAGGCTGCTCTCTCAGCCTGTCCACAGGTCCTCTGGACTCCCTGGGTGGACAGGCCATTGCTGGAACCAGTCAGAGGAGCACAATGGGAGGTGGGAACCTGGGGTGTCAGGTGACAAGTGAGAGGTGGGTGATCGGAGGAGCCTGGTGTGGTCCAAAGGCAGGATGACTGGGTGAGACCCTGGGTGAGAGCATGTGGAGGTGTTAGAGGGGCCTCCATCCTCACCTTGATGCTTGGCTTTGCCGTCTCTCGCCTCCTGGCTGTCCCTAGGTCACCTGTGCTCTTGGCCTCTGGAGCAGTCTGTATGCAGCAGTTACCATCCTCCACCCTGCTTCCTGTACATCTCTACACTTGAAGCTTAGGGCAATAGGATCAACCCTGTTCTCAAGGTAAAAGAGAATTCTCCTATGCTGTGTCTAGCGTCTGCCCTCACATCACAGCCCCTCCCGTCCCTTTCCCTTTTCCCATAGGCTCTTACCATCCAAGCCCTTCAGTATTCACATAGCTACTGGCACTGTAGCTGCCTCGTCCAGAGCCCTGGTGCAGAGTACTCAGGTGTGATGCGACACCGGCTGCTTCTCCTCATGCCCTCCTTGGCTCCCTCAGAGCCTGCTGCCTGGTTGAGGAGATCTGCTCCTGGCCCTGCCTGGTAGGTGTTGGAGAGGCATCTTTGACCTCAGTGGTGTGTGTCACACATCTCCATATTCTGATCACCCACCAGTAAGAAGCTCACCACTCGGTGGACCAGAGTACCTCCTGCCACTTATACAGAAACCCACCCCTTCCCTGGAGGTGACTTCGGACACCCGGTCCTTCTCACGAGTCCTTGGTGGAAGGAGTGAAGTGTGGGGGCTGTTTGGACTGTGGTGTACCAGAGACTCCGTTCTCAGATTAACCGAGGGATAGTAATGATGTCTGACAGAATGTTCTAGAATGACCTTCCTTTTTCTGACACGGTAGTGATGGCTGATGGAATGTTCTGAATATTTTTTGAACTCTGCTTGGAGTGGGTATTTGGGGTTGGCAGTGTTTTTGGTTATTCTTGGGCACTTGCAAAGCGGTTGTGTTTTCTCTGTGATGGAGAACTTGGCATTGATCACTGGTGTTGTGCTTCCTGTTTGCTGTATGATGAGTGTCTTTATCAGGCAGCCCCGGTATGGACAGAAGGGTTGCTGTGGTTGGTTCACACCTTGGTAATAGCTTCCTCCCTCTGGTCTTTCGAAAGGTAGACCTAGTTGTCTTATATAGCCCAGACCTCCTTTTCATAGGGATTGTGATACCCACAGTGGGCTGAACCCTCCCACATCAATTATAAAGAATCTCTCCCAGACAAAGTTATAAGCCGATCTGATCTGGGCTATTAATTGCAGTTCTGCCTTCCCAGGTGATCCTAGATTGTGTCTGATTGACAATAAAAACTAACCAGGATGGGCCGTGATGCTTACTGCAACCCGGGGTTACACCCAGACTCCTTCTCCTCTTTCCAGGGTAGGGAATGCTGTGTCTGCTAGTGCTGTAAGGCATTTTCTTGTTTCTGATATCTAGTTTATTAGTGTGTGCAGTATTTTATATGGGTTTTCCTTCTGTGTGCTTAGTCTTGATCTGTGAGTGACTTTGGAGTATAACAGGTCTTTCTACCTCAGCGTACAACTCTGTCTTCACGGAAGCTTGGAGATCACGTGTTAACATGAATGCTCATGGGTATCCTGGGACCTTGAAGTCCTGCTACAACCTTTTGTGAGTCACAGTGTGGCCAGTGAGTGAGTTGCATGTCTTTGAGCCCTACCTCCAGTTTTCTACGTTTGCTTCCTGGATTCACCCAGGAGACGCACTCAATACCCTTCACTCATGACACACCATTGAAGTCTTGGCTCTCTTCCAAGAACCAGACTATGGATCTGATGGTGCCTCCTCCTGGCCTGTAGGTGACCAAGGGCCTTGCTGTGTCACAGAGTGAGCCCGGGATAGCATACAGAGTCTTCAGCTGGCTTTCCAGCATCCTGCCTTTAGCCTGCCTTCCCTGCAGCCTCTGTATTTACACAACCTTTCATGGAAGGTGGGAGGGAATGAGCTTCCCCACCATTGCTGCCTGGAGCCACTTGAAACCCTTGCAAATTAAGACTTCGTTCTTTGTTGAGACAGACCTGAGATCGGGGAGCATAAGGCTGTCAGTGATGAGCACAGTGGAAATGCCCAGTTTGTCTGAGTGATCTAAACTCACTATAGACGATTTAGAAAGTCAGAGAAGAAATTAAAAACGTATCGCTATTGCCATGAGAAAATTCACACAGACATTATTTTCAAAGTGGAGTCCTTGTTGTCAGTTTTGCAGCCTACCATTGTTACTGGCCAGGGCACAAGGATAACATCCACTAGTGGACACCAAGGTCACCGGCAGGTCATCCAGTTGTGCAACTGTTCTAGGGGTTAGAAATCACTTTCTGGGCTTCTATCTCCAAGACTTTTCATTGACTTAGGTCATGAGGTTGCCTGCTCTGTACATTCTGGGTAGTAACTGTTTCAACCCACCCTTCCTCTTCAAGACTGGATTAGCCACAGAGCTGTCCTGCTTCACTCTGCCTAGCTGCTTTCACAGAGGCAGAATCATGACCTAAGCCACCGCCGCATTTCTGGGGAAGATGGATGCCCCCTGCCCTTGATTGGACAGCCAGGCTCATCAAGCCTTGTGGTTGCCCAGTCCTTCTTTCTCAGCCTGGGGTCTGAGGACCACGTTGCCGACAGGGACTGCATCCCTGAGTGCTTTCCCAGATCAACTGGGGCTTCAGATTTCAGCAGCTTCTCAGCAGCCTGGGGACACAGCTATAGGATGAAGAATATTCAAGGTCCCGTCCCTGTTTGTGTGGGACCCTTGTGGAAGCACAGGGAACTGTGGGGGATCTTTAGCTTCTGTCTTAGAGATGGTGCACCCCACAGGGATGTTATGATTTGGTGATTGTGGGGTGTGGGGTTCTATTTCTTGCTGTATTTTATGGTGTCGCTCAGAGCACAGGCTAGTGGCAAGTTTCAGAACATGACAAGAACATGGGGCCTGTCCCTCCTCAGACTGTTCACTGGCTAGTACTAGGGAAAGGGAGGAACTTGAGCTGGCCCACATCTCACCCTGAGGTTGAGTTTCACTACCACGGGCCCTGTCTGTTCATGACATAGGCCAATTTGTAATGGGGATGACGATTTGTAATGGGGCTCACAAGAAAACACCCCGATTAGAAGCAGTGTGGAGTGTGCCTAGCACGAGCCACGGTCCTGCCCCTCAGAACCAGCTGTGCCCAGTCGTACAAACAGCCGCCTTTTTCAGGGGTTCAGGAACTGGCAAGGGAAGGGGGTGAGCAGTGGACCTTGGGAGTCAGTCGTGCGAGGGAGTAGAGTATTTCTGAGGGTGAGTGTGTGCACACAAGAGCTCTTTGGATGACAGGTGTTACTGTGGGTTGGATCGTTACCACAAATGGAATTGGTGCCCTTTCTTTAGAGCCTCAGTGGCAGCTGCCAGGCAGCTTGCAGGTCTCAGGGCTCTGCCTCTCTCCTGATGTCGTCCTTCTGCAAGGCCAGGGCCTTTCATCCCCAACTGAAGTTCACAGCAGTGGGACATGAGCCCAGAACCCTGGTTGCACCTGAGTGTGGTGTCCTTTCCTTCCCACACTTGGATGGTATCGCCACCAGGCTTTTACTGGCTGCCCGGGGACTAATTCTAGAGTCTGACCAGCAAGGCATCAGTAACCCAAGACACTAAGCAGTTTGCCCAAGCTTCAAGAGTCAGCAACCGGGCACAGGTAGATAGTCCTGGAACCACAAGATCTGGAGATCCTGCTACCCGAATCCTCCCAACTCCTGTGTATGAGCGTGTATCTGTTCTCCCTCCTCACCTTCCTGTCATCTTCAACACAGTCTGACCCCAGAGAAGCTGGTCTCTGAACCCCGAGCCTTGTTCTCACAGCCATGGGGCCTAAAGCAGAGTCCAGGGCCTGATGCAGTCAGTGGTTGGCTGTGCCTTCTAGTGGTTAGCGTCCCAGTTTACACCTGCAAAGGATACCTGCAGACTTAAAGCACCGCTGTCAGGTGAGCAAATCTGTCAGTAGGAACGACTGCTTCAGGCTGAGTACAGATCAGGTAATGACTGGTTTTGTCAATCAATGGTACACTAACTAGAATCACCAGAGAATAAAGTCTTGATGGGTCTGGGAGAGAGGCTTCTCCGGATCTGGTTAGCTTGTGGGCATGTCTGTGGGTGACGTCTCGATTGCCTTAATTGATATAATTGATGTGGGAAGACCAGACCAGTTTGAGCCCTGGACTGTAAAAGAGTAGAGAAGGCTAGGTGAGTACTAAACACGCATGTTTTTATTCCTTTCTGCTCTTAATTGTAGATGTGGTGGGACTTGCTGCTTCAAGTTCCTGCCGCTTCAACTTCGCTATGATGGAGCTTCTAAGAAATGCATGGATTATCTGTTACTACCTATTATTATTATTACTACTACACTATTACTATTATTATATTAAATCTAGTATTATCCAGTATTACCTACTTGACTAGGTGGCGGAAAGATTCTGGGGAAGGCAGGTGGGATTCAGACCCCCTTTTCGTTGTCCTGTGATAAGCACAGATGTCACCTGCAGACATTTTTTCCCTGCCACTCCCACCGAGGCTTCAGTGAGTTCACAGACCACTCTTTCAATACCGAGTAGCGACTTCAAGTGCATCCAGATGTCAGGGCAGGTGTGAGGGAACTCGGGGTCTCACACATGACTGCCTGCAGTTAAGCCAGGGCTTCCATCCCCTGGATTTGTGCTTCCTGTTGTGTAATCCACGTGGGAGCTGGGTCTTTGCCTCTCTTGCTGGCAGTGGCCCAGAAGCATCTTTGAGCGGAAGGGGATAGGAGCCAGGGAGGGGACAGGGGCCTGGGGGAGGGGTTTAAAAGACGCTGGCCAAGTGTCCACAGTCCACCTAGCAGTGCTAAACCCTGACAGTCTGCTGTGATGACAGTGGAGTCCCCCTGTGTGGTCATCCCGCCAATGACACATAACCGCATAGAGCTAGTGAGAAAAACACAAGACAACTCCCAGCTGCAAAGCAGCTTTTAAAGCACCTGACTGGTCCTCAGAATTGTCAAGATCACCTAGCAGAAATATATGGGGAAATCACACAGTCCAGACGGCAAGATGATGGGTGATGCCCCGAATGGGACCCTGGAGCAGATGAAAGGACCAGAGGGAGGCAGTAAGTGGGGAGGTCCAGCATCTCCCTTCTCTGCAAAGCGAAGCTCAGCCAGCTGGGCCCCGTCCTCTTGCTATCAGCAGCCTCTTTGTTCAGTCCTGACCTGGACATTTAGAGGTGAGCTAAATGTCCCCGCTAGCCGTGGTTGAGCTTCTAAGCAATGCAGGGATTATTTCTTTGCAGAGCGAACCTGAGGGAGGGAGAAGGGTGCTCAAGACAATGGGCCATTAATAAACTGCTCTGAAATTCAGAGCTCAGGGCACCGGGCCTTGGAGTGAGCTGGCAGGTGTATTGGGAACCTGTCAAGGTCCACCACGCTAATCCTGCCAGTGACTTAGGGGAGGGAGGATGGAAAGCGGGATGGGATTAGCTCTCCTGCAAAGTCGACTGGCTAAACTTTGCCCGGAGACTGAGTCACATCAAGCACCTGTTGAATTAGATGGGGTTAGTCAGTGTACAAGTGAGCCCAGGTCTTGGGAGTAAGCATTTGCATGTGCTCAAGTCTGTCTGTCTGTGTCTGTCTCCCTTCCCCCCTTCTCTCGTGCGCACTCGCGTGCGTGGTGTGCGTGTGTGTGCGTGCGTGCGTGCGTGCGTGCGTGCGTGCGTGCGTGTGTGTGTGTCGGGGGGGAGAGTGAACTTAAGTTTCTAATTTTAGGAGAGGGCTTCCTTCCAGGGCCCAGCTCACACATGCTGAAATCCTCCAGCCCATGACTTCTCAGATCTTGCTTGCCTGTCCAGAAACAACCTAGTGATGTTAAGAACGCAGTGTGTAGCCCAGCAGGTCCGGGATCGGGGACAGCTGCTAGCACCTACTGTGCAGAGTTCTGGGTACCTCTCAGGTGTTCCTATCCACAGTAACCTTCTGAGGTGAGATCGCTGAAGAACTGAGGGTGAGCAGGCCTGTGGCTTGTGGGAGGGGTGGCACTAGGTTCCGGTCCTGGAGAGTCTATGGTCTGTTCCGACCTCCACACCTGAAGCATCTCGGGGGGACAGGTGGCCGACAACCTATAGCTTCCACATTCATGAAGATGTCTTGGCTGGATATCAGAGGCCACCTGCCTTGGGCCTCTGAGATGTTATGGTTGGGGGTAGACACCCCGAGGCCTTCCTGTGACTTTCTTGGTATACACTGGGTGCTGGCCTGTCTAGATGAGAGCCACACCAAGGGGAGCTGACTGCTGTTCCGTGCTTGTGGTCCTCAGAGGCAGTGTAACCCACAGACAGCCAGACTTGCCAAGCCCTGGCCCACCTTTTCCCCAGGCACCGTTCTCCTGGGACCACTCTGTCCTGGCTGCACCCTAACTTCACCTTCACCCCACCCCCATCCCCACCCCTGCAGGCTTCCTCCAGAGCCCCAACATCACGTTTTCTTCCTCATGCACGACTCTCTGAGCTTACTGAAGTGTACATTTGAGGTCTGATGTTAGACACAGACCCCTCCCCCCCACATCTGCCTCACTTACCTGGTATGCCCTCCAGGAAGAGCCTGAAGGTTTATGGAGCGCTTTTTCTTTTTTTATTTAAAGCAAAGGCCTGAGTGTTGTGGTGGAGACTTGAAGGAGTTTCACTCCCTGGGCTGCCGTGCACCATGGTCACAGACCTGTAGTGAGCAGCAGTTCCTCCTCTGATTTCTGTTTACACACACCCTTCTTCAGCGCGCACACAAATGCCTAACTCCCAAGATCTGGGCTCACTCAGTATGCCGACTAACCCCATCTAATTCAACGATGCCCTCCTTGGTGGAGAAGGACCACAAGGACCACGTTCATCTGTTCCCTGACTCGGCTAGTGTCCGATGGTGCTGAGGTGTGAGGGGCAGACACAAATGCTGGGCCCCTCACCAGACCCTCGGTCCTTTCACTGCACAGAGGCCCAAGGCTGCCGGTTCATGCGGCACTCCCAGGGGAACCCTCCTGGCCTCCTTCCTCCTTGCAGACTGGCGTCTCTCCTCACGCCTGTTTTGGGAGTGTTTGATTGGACACTGTTTACACACAGAATGCAGCTTTGTGTGACTCCCAGCTTCTGACAGTCAACTGGTGTTTTCAGTTGCCAGAGAGGTACGGACACCCCAACAGGAGGATGCTTCAGGGTCCTGGGAGCTCTGACCCAATGAAAGAAGCCGAGTCTTTATAGCTATGGCACGGTGGTTAATCCAGGTGGGGCGATCGTTGAGTACACTAACCCCACCTGGGAGGAGCAGCCGCGCCTCAGAGAAGAATCTGAGGCCTCTGTTGAGGTTTGGCAAGAAGGGCAAAGAGGATTTCCGGGCAGGGTATGGGCTAGAGCTGGCCTGGTTCTCTTTCTGAGCAAGATGAACAGGAATCAGGGATGCCCAGGAGGAACAAACTGAGTTTTCTGAGGCTCTCGTTGTGCTTAGTATCTGTTGCCCCTGCCGTGCAAGGGACCAGGCCAGGGGTTCCCTATGCTTTGGGTAGCTGTAGACAGAATGCAGAACGTCAGTGTGGCCGTTGAAGAGTCACAACAGAGAGCTCTTGTCCAGACTTACACAGCCACTGCTAGGACAGACGGACTTCAGCCTGTCTTCCCTACCCCCGTTTCAGATGTTTTATTTATTTTTCTAAAAGATTTCAATCTTTTTCTTCATGCCTACGAGCATTATTTTTGCCTGCACGCATGTGTACCGTGTGTGTCCCTGATGTCCATGGAGACCAAAAGAGGGCATCAGACTCCCTGTGGTGAGAATTATAGATGGTTGGGAGCTGGGAATCGAACCCCGGTCCTCTGAAACAGTAGCAAGTGCTCTTAAAGGCTGACCCATTGATCTGGGCCAGTCAGTTCTTTTGTCTGGTGGATCCTAAGTAAGTGCGGCGAGCTATTCCTGTCCTGACTGTGTGATGACCGTCTGCTTGATTGCATTTGTACAACACAGAGTTTGGTCTGGTGTTCTCTCCTGTCTCTGGCTGCCTCCAGTCAAATTAATTCACCAGAATGGTAATAGAGCTTGCCTAGCATGGACAAGGTCCTGGGCTCCATCTCCAGCACCGTTTGGCAGAGCTTAGTGGCTCACACCTGTGCTCCCAGCACCCCAGGTAAAAGCAGGAGAGGCAGATGTTCAAGGCCATCCTAAGCTACACAGCCTGGGTTACAGGATTCTCTGTCTCAAATCAAAACGAAACACAGGAAAAGGTCAATGTCTGTTCTGCCGTTAGGTGAGGGAGCTTGCTTAATAACCCGTTGGCTTTGTTCACAAACTCCCCGTGAGTCGTCTCACACCAGCACAGCAAAGAAGCCACAAACCACTGTTCACTCCAACCAGGTGATCAGGTTGATTCCTCCCGGCAGGGTCTTGATGAGACCTTAGCCTTGCTTGAGAGGCTGAGGACCCCCACCCACCCACCTGGAAGAAGAAGGTGTCTTCACTCAGCTAAACCAACCCTGATTCCCAAACCACTGCAATGGAGAAATGTTCAACCTCTGTTGTCTGGGGTCATTTGCCATGCAATGCTGGGTTCCTTTTGACCCGCCAGGCTGTCCTTGGATTTACCTGTGCGGTGCGTAACTGAATTTCCCCCATTTTCACTGTGGGGATTTCTGTAGCATGCCTTGTCTATGGACTTGTCCCTGCTTCTTCCGAAGGGGAAGGGCTTTGTCCTCCCTGTCTGCCCCAGCGTGCAAACTGCCAGAGGAAATTGGATCCCCTGCACACCTCCACCCTTGAGCTGTTCCTCCGAATCAAGCTCCACACTGACCACCTTGTGCTATCGGAGCTGCCCGGGGTGATGTGTATCTGATAGACTCTCAATGCAGGTACACCTGCCTCCCCCCCCCCAACTCACGGTTCTGTGTGTGTGTGTGTGTGTGTGTGTGTGTGTGTGTGTGCGCGCGCGTGCGTGTGTGTGTTTCCAACCAGAAGATTATGTGCATGGTTTCAGTTCACCTTTCTTATTGAATCCTACAAAGTCTTCGAATTTACTAGAACATGGCAAACTGTTCTTCCCATGTTCTTTCACTGCGGGGGAGAGGGGGTACCCCACCATGGAGGGCTTTAAGACCGAAGGAGACTCATTGGAATCCTCCTGTCCCAAGGGACGCTAGGCAGGATTGTTTTCCAGCTTTTCCCAGCCGAGACCTGGGTGGTCGGGCCCTGGATTCAGCTCTGTCCCAGAGACATCCTCCGAGAGGGCCTGCCTGAGAGCTGCTTTCTCTCTGGGCTCCCTGGAGGTGGCTGCAAAGGAATGTGGGCCCCCTGGCTGAGCGTTCCAAACACACACGCATTCCTGAAGCAAGTTAAAATTAGAAAAAAGGCCGCCACATTTCCTGCCATTCAGGCAGTCGCTGGTGTTTGTTTGCACAAAGGTTCTTCGGTAACAATCTGGACTGGGTTTGGGAGGAACAGAGGTGAAGTCATGATTTTTCAGGAGGGAGGTGAGCGGTTTCCATGGCGACCTTTGTTGTGGGCGTCACCCGGCTTTGAGTCCTTGCGGAATGATCCTGGAATGGAAAAATGCTGTCAAACAACTCCTTTTGATAGTTCGCAAGAAAAAAAAATTAATTTTACTCGATTTATTTCTAGAAGGCAGCTGGAAGGGGAAGAGAGCACAGCCTCTTCTTCCGAAATGCCTGCCTCTCTTTTTAAATGACTCTTGTAAGTTTGCCTGCGGACCTCCGCTTTCTGCCTACTCTGGTGGTGGGAGGGTCATTCCCAACACACTCATCAGACAGAGTCCTCTAGGTTCACAACCTGTCCACACCTAGGGTATGAGAGCCTCGGTCTGGGTCCATGTATGAGCACTGTGAACAGCCAGCGATCATCTCTACAATAATGCCTAGCATCCCGGGGCTTCACCGTGCACAAGAGATGGGGACAAAGGTCTTGTCTCAGGGACGAGGGGAGGTGAAGGAGAGGCAAGTGAAGGGAGAGAGGGCTGGGCAGCAGAGTATGCAGTGTTTAATGGAATGTGTGTCCCGAAAGATACCGGGACCCTGGTCTTTGTGATTGTTACTTGTTAGAGCAAAGGGGTCTTTGCAGATCAGAGGAGCCTGGGGCTGTGAGGATTTCTTGGTGTTTTAGAGAATTGATAAAGAGGAGATTCAAGAGTCTCCCGCCAGCTCAGTTTGGGGCATAGCACTGCTGTAGGAACTTGGGTGGTGAGATCACCAGGAGAGACAGAAAACTAGACAGTCTAGGACAGGGCAAGGCTTGTGTTCGTTTTTAGGGGTGACACTACCACCCGATTGCCTTCTGCGAGGCCCCACCTCTTAATGAATTCATCTTAGCATCTCCAGTCTGGGAGACTTAAGGTTTCAGCATTCAAACCATGCCCCAGCCATACCATGCGTGGCTCCTACTTCTGTCCTACATGCAGACACACATGTCTCCGTAAGAGGTGGAAGAGAGAGGTGCGACCCCGGGAGCTGATGACAGACAGACGCAGATGAAACGAGCGAGCTTTGGGTATGGAGGCAGGGATCTGGGGACAAAGACGTGACCACTACACAGAGCCTTCCTTCCTTCCGGGGTTCGCTTCCCTGCTGATTGGCCTAGGACCATGGCACCTGCATCAGTACCCAGACCTAGCTGACAGCCCCAATCCATGAGCTCTGGTGATCCTTAGCCTGGGAGTGATCCATGGTGATTTTCTGTATTATTGATGAAAAAGCCACCTACTGGAGTGCAGGTGCCCCTTTTTCTTTCCCCTCTGATCTAGCAGGGGTGTCAATGCATCATGTTAATGGAACAAAATATTTGCATGACTTTCTAAGTTGGATTTTCTTTTCTTTTTTTATTTTTTTTTTGGTACCGACAATCCAACGTTGACCAGAACCAGCCATTTTTTTTTTTTTTTTTTCTTTTCTTTTTTTTTCTTTTTCTTTTTTTTTTTTTTTTTTTTTTTTTTTTTTTTTTTTTTTGTCGATCAGCCTTGTGTTTGTGTCCTGGCAAAAAGCCAACCCAGTGACCTAGAGCCAGCTGTACATTTCCCATCTGTTCCAGACTGTGACCCCCCCCAACCCCCTCCCCAAAGGCAGAACCCAGTATTATTTAGATGACAACTACTCACAGGAGCAGGATTTTGAGCCCTGGGAGGATAAAGTGAGAGAGAAAAACAGCAAGGGGTGAACTCTTGAAGGAATGGCCTTGTGGACATGGAGGCTGCACTGGGCTGGGACCTTCTTGAGGAGCTATGAGACCGTGCCTTGGAACTGTTCCTGGGGGCAGGGAGCATGGATCCTAGGATTTCTTTGAGGTATGTACTGAGGCCTGGTGTGCTGCTACAAGGGAGCACCCTCCACAGGGAGCACCCAGCATCTGCACTTACCCTGGTTGCCCCCTGAAAGGGATCTGTGTGTGCTGTGGTGTGATACCCATTATGGTTTGCTGCCTCTTGCAGTATGGACTTCTATTAGGCTGTCTTCGTGACCCCCGAGGGTTGTAAGAAAGGGAAATGTATTGGTCAGGGTTCTCTAGGGAAACGGAACGGACAGAACGAGTATATATGGGATTTATTAGCGTGGCTTACAGGTTATAGTCCCACAGTATAGTCCAGCGATGCCTGTTTCCCACTGGAAAAGTCCAAGAAGCCAGTAATTTTTTTTTCCTTTAATTGCATGCGGCTGGCTGTCTCAGCACAAGAAGGCTCAAATACCAGTGAAGGAATGAAATTGCGGTCAAGAGCGAGGGCAAGCAAAGGGAGAGCTTCCCTTTTCCCCGTCACCTATATAGGCTTCCACTAGAAGGTGTGCCCCAGATTTAAGGTGCATCCTCCCACTTCCGGTAATTCAATCCAGGAAACTCCCTCACAGGCTCGCCCAGCTGCTTGGATTGTAGTTAATTCCAGATGGAGTCAGGCTGACAACCAAGAACAGCCCTGGAAGGGAGTATTTCTCCTCCATCCAATGGGCGTGGGGAAGGTGACTCCAAGCCATCGCTGTGATAGCGCTGGGAAGAACATGGGAGAGGTGAAGTTTGAGCAGCTCGGAGGAGCCTGTCCTCCCTGGTGGCTCACCGTCCTCGTCATTCCGGGATGGGGTTGCCTTTTGTTTTTTTGTCTCGTGGTAAATCGTGCAGGCAACTTTCACCTCTCACGTTCAGCCTCACCCCCCTCTATCTCTGATTTCCAGCACACTTGCTAACCTTGCCAAATTGCTGTTTCACAGAGAGAGGCAAGGGGGAAAGGGAGCTGATGAGGAGGGTGAGGTGGCAGAGCGATGGCCGCCGTAGCTTCACATCCCTTAGAGCCATATGAACCCTGGCTGTGTGTGGCAGGAACTGAGTTCTAGCGGGCTGACCTTTCGTGACTGATTAATGGGGCTCGTGAAGAAGAAAAGTCGGAATAAATAGGTATGTAGAATAGTCACGGGAGAGGGAGAGAGAGAGAGAGACATACAGACAGACAGACAGACACTGAGGCAGGGCCCACTCTCATGGCCACACGGCTTCACTGGAAACACGGCTTCTGTTTGCTTCTCCTTTACCGAAGCCGGGCGGCTGTGGAATCAAGGCCAATAAACGGAGCTAGCTGACAGGTTGGGTGGGTCACTCAGCCCTGTACCACAGATCCAAAGGCCTCCCGAAATACTCCACAGTCCAACAGAGAGATAGCCAAGTTGCTGGTTTTCAAGTTTGCATCACTTTCAATTAAAAAAAAAATGTGTGCTTAAAACTAAGACATTGTCTGGGACGGTGGTACACACTTAACCCCAACACTCAGGAAGTTGAGACAGGAAGACTTCAGATTTGAGTTTTGTTTTTTTGTTTTTTAAATACAAGAGAGTTCTTACAGACTGGAGAGCCAGTTCAGTCTGTAACATGGTAACAAGATAAGCCTGAGAACCTGAGTTCAGTCCTCAGCACGCACATATACAAGGGAACCGTGGTGTGTGGTACGAGTATCCCAGTCCTGGAAAGGTGGCAGGGGCTCTGCCAGTCAGCCTGGCCTCGTTTGGTGGCCTCCGGTCTTGGTGTGAAACCTATCTTAAAAAAGAAGGCCCCTCCTGGGGACAACTCTTGAGGTTGATCTTGGCCTCCACACGCATGTGCACATACACAGGATGCGTAAGTAACAAATAAATGAAAGGTATTCCTTGCGATGTGGGCGTTGCTTTGTGTTCTGGGTAACACTCTGGTCAGCTCCTAGGGATTTCCACTGAAGTTTCATTTGGGAGAAGTTTAAAATACAGACTTCTTACAACTTCACGCAGGTTTGGGGCTCCGAGGGATTTTCCTTTCTCAGTTTCCATCTCCGGGGGGCGTGGTGGATTTGAAAGGAACAGCCTGAGATAACCCATCAGATCAGTTAACCACAAGTCCTTGGAAAGTAAGCATCCCCACCCTCTTCCCACTTTGCTCAGACGTCTGGTGTGGCCTTTCTCAACTGTGACTGTCACTCCATCCTGCCTCCCCCCACCCCCACCCCATTGCGAAGCTAAAGAGGGAAGGAAGGTTCTTGATCCACAATGAGTTAGGCATGGAAAGAATTCGGGTCTCATTGAAAAGCTCGGAACTGTGGCTGCATTTCTTTCTCTTTTGCCCCGACACTGTTGTCAAGGTGAGAGGTTGCCAGGGTGAAGATTTGACCTGTAAGAAGGAATTCTGAAGAGGTCAGCTGACAGCTCCCTCCTGGTGGTCCTTGGTCAGCATGGGACAGGTCCCCTCTCCTGGCCACCCCTTCTATGCTGCTGGAGGGAAGGCTGAGAGGACTTGAGGAAGCTGGAGCCAGTGCTCTGTGAAAACTGTCAAGCCATGTTATCTTATCGCCCGGCCTGGCATCCAGGAGGGAGGATTTCACTGTATTCCAGGGCGGAGCTGGGATTTGAGTGCCTGCTCCTGGATAACCCAAGGTTTCACACACTCACCTTTGCCCGTACTCTGCATCCCCCACTCCAGTTCTGCAGAGGCCCGGCCACAGCTGCCTTCATCTGCCTGAGGCAGGATATTTAACTTTATCCAACTTTTAGAACTGGGAGGTTTTGTCACCTGTAAGGGAAGGAGAAGGAAGGAAATACAACACAGGACTGCATTATGTCGCTGCCTGCAGACATCCGGCCCCTGCAGCCTGCTTTGTGAAGGACTCTCCCCTTTGTACTTCATTCTCCAATTATAGAGGTCGCAGATGTTGGCGGCGTACTGTATCAGTTCACAACCCCAGCTCTGCAGCCTCCGCAAGCCTCTGAAACCTTCCCTACTCGGTGTGCTTGGCGGGGAAGGGGGGCACCTGCCAAGCCGCCTCACGGGCTTGCCGAGGAGAGGACCGATGGAAAAACACATCTCAGGTTCACTATGCCAGTGATTTTCAAAGTGTCGGCTGGGGTTCTGTAAGTAGTATACGTTCTCAGGCTTCAGCGTCAGGAACCTGGGCAGGGTGAGGATGGCCGTTGAGTGGTCTGTGGCAAACAGTTCTCTGATATATGCCAGTGTCTGGGAACCCCAGCTTTACTCGGACGTAAGATATGGAGTTCTGAGCATTCAGAGACGCTTCTACTGCGTCCTTGGTGCCGAGTGTTGGGTAGCTTCTGTTTTGAAGAAATGAAGGACACGTTCCTCTCTCCCAAGTGGTCCATGGGCTTGTTGGGAAAAAAAGACCGAAAATGATAAACTCACGTTGGAGTTTTTCACTTGCTACAGAGAGCCTTGTTTTAACAGATAGGGCTATGGAGGTCCAGAAAATGTGCTGATACCAGACCCATCAGGCTCTTCTGAATGCATACACACACGTGTGGCTGACGGTCACCAGTCCCCCATCCCAGGTTGTTTGTTCTCATGCACACCAAGTCCTGCAAACGGACTGCTCATTCCCACAGGCCCCAGGGGTACTCCTTCACCACTGGTTCCCCAGGAAAGTTGCCAGGTCATAACCAGAGCGCCGGCTGCACTCAGCCTGGGGAGATGGCTTGCTTCTTCAGTGGCTTTTAGACAGTGGTCACAGACGTAGCTGGTGAACGTCTTCAGCCCCAGAGGAAGGCAGAAAGATCTAGAGGTATCCTTGGCTGTGTAGTATATAGACCAACGTGGGCTACATGAGGGCTTCTCTCAGGAAACTGAGGTAAATAAAAACTCTTCTGCTAGTACAGGCCAGAGTATGAGGTGGGTCAGACTGTGAGGGTTCTGAGGGCTGGCGAGATGGAGGAGGCAGTTAAAACCTGGACAAACAGCTTTTCAAGAAATGTCGAAAGCCAAGTATTGGTAGTCCACACCCCAAGAGTGGTGCTGGGGGTTAAATACACAGCCAGGCCCTGGAATTTCAGGGCACTCCTGGACGTCACAGGGGCTGGTGGAGCTGACCTGTACTTAGAGGCTTTGGGAGGCAAACATGTCACCCAAGGGATCAAGGCTGTACCCCTCCTTTATGAAGGACTTTGGGGGTGTTTTTTTTCTCCTCAGGTTGGAACCAACTCAAGATACTAACTTTGAAGTTGGGTTGGGTTGGTTCTTGCTTTCCTCTGTGGCCACGTCCTCGTCTTTGCTCTTCCCGTGCCCTCAGTGTGCTGGCTGCCCCTGGCACCACTCCTGGCCTCCAGCCCGCACCTGTGGGTGGGGGCCCACTTGCCTCTGGCTTGAGCCTGCAGCCTTCTGGCCCTGTGCCTGTTGCGTAAGTAGCCTGGCATGGAACAGGGGCTTGTAAACATCTCTGGAAAGCCAGGAAACAGGTCTTTCAGCTTTGTGGGCCAGAAGGGCTCTGAAGCTGCCCCCGTGGTTATAGCACAGAAGCTTCAGAGAAGACAGTAGCTGACATGTTGGTTTATCCAGTGAGACATCAGTGTAAGGAGACTTCGCTGTGAATGTCATGGAATGCCTACCTCATGAAATATCTTTTGATTCATTCCACCCCATCTCCCAACTGTGTAAAAATATGTAAGCATCCGCTTTTTCTGGACCTTACAGGGGCAGATAACCATGTTGGGTTCAGCCCACAGGCCATAGTTTGCCTCTGGTATAGGGTAAGGATTCACGTATTTCTGTCTTGTGTATTTATTTGTTCTAGAACCTCACCACTTGCCCATGGGAGGATTGGAGATGCAGGCAGGAGACTTGGATCCATAGATGTCTATTGGAACGCCATCTTGGGGTGCTAAGACAGACTATATATAGAACATGAGCTTGGCTGGATTAGAGAGCCAGGCAAGGCCCTTCGTGAAAGCAAGTGGATGGGTGTGAGAACATTAGCTGTCTCAGGCCTGTCTCCGTCAGCAGCATCCAGAGTGGCAGGACCCGGATACCTTCTGTGTTTTGCAGATGAGAATACTGGGTGTGGTAGATTATTTGATTGACAGTTTTAACGGGGAACCACAAGGCACGGGGTAGCATGGACAGCAAAAATTAGTTTTCCTAGAATTCAGCATGTGTGTGGAGGCAGAGTAGGCTCCCTCAGGGGCTGGGCCTTGGACAGCCGATGGCAGCTGGAGGCCATTGGCCATTGCCAGCATCACATCCATTTGTTGCTATGAATGCAAGGCCTCTCCACATTTTCCATTTAGCAAACCACCTTGTCATACTTCGTTAGGGCCTTAATTTCATTTTGCTTCCTTAGAGATTCTCTCTCCAGATGGAGTCACATTCTGAGATACTGCAGCCTGTGTGGGAGGTCATCTAAGAACGTGGAAACAGAGGGACTTGCTAGCCATTCTGGAGTAGGGTGTGGGCAGTTCTGTTTCTCTGTAGTTTACTGTTTGAATTTGGTGGGATGGTGGCCACGAACCTTCACTCAACCTTCTAGCACTGGGCTAGGGTCAAGCTCTGAAGTTTCATGTCTTCCCGGACCATGAGGGATGACCAGAGTGACATGAGCATCTTCTTGTTGGGCAGTGGGAGAAGACTTGAGACTCCTGAAAGCACATCAGTGTTGTCCTCTCGGTGTTGGGGCTTGAAGGAGGCTACCCGGGTTCCTTCCAGTGATAGCACTGATGCTTCTTGAAGCAAGTATCAAGATGTAGGCACCTTCCGGGCTTTATGGTGATTCGGTCTGCCCACATTCATTCATATGGTTGGTTATCTTCAATGTTGTGACAACTGATGGGCCCTGGCTCCCTAGTCTTTGCACAACCCTTTCTTTCCTTGTGCAGAGACCTTGGGTTTCCAGAGAGTCAGAGCAGGAGGAAGAGACATGAAGTGACCTCTGCTCCTGTCCTCTGGGCATCCCGGCATAGTAACCTCCAGCTAACTCTCCCTCCCATCCCCCAGTTCTGGGAGAGCAGGTGGTTAGTGAGCCACAGCCTGGTTTTGCTGTGCTCAGGGTCTGTCCCCGTTTGACATGGGCTTCCTGACTGTGGGCTTCCTGTAAGTACTGTGACAGGGATTACCTGGAACTTTGGACTCTTTTCACTTAAGGAAGCTGGCCCTTCTCCAGCAAGCCCAGCAGCTAGATAGACCATGGTGCCCTGAGTGCTCCCTCCCACTGGTTTCCTTTAGGATTGAGGTCTCTCTTGTTTATGAACAATTCTTCTTACGTTGTCTTAGCCTTTCTAGTGATATACATCAAGCGGAGTGATGTTTTCTCGTGCCCATGATGTCAAACACTGCCTTTGTGTTTACAAGTCCCATCTGTTTCCTCAGGTGGCATTTCCTGGGCGCTTTAGTGGGGCGACTTTTCCCCTTTTGGTACATCTGGGATTTGTATTTCCATTGAACCAGAGGTGAAGCCCATTGGGTGTATGATCTGTAGATGCAGGGACAGGGACTCGGGTGCTGGTTAGTGACGGTATGGGGCACAGATATGGGTCTGTGTGCATGACAGCTGTTGTGTGTAGAGTGGCATTTGAGGTGGGAAAGTGTTTAGAATGGACTCTTCTCCTCCTACACTGCCCAGGGCGGTATTCCTATTAATGTGCACAGCAGTACAACCACCCTAGTTCTCTAACGTTGACCTGGGGTAGATGGCATAAGAAACTCAAGCCTTTAGCCCCACCATATCTTACATGGTGCATAGTGATCAAGTCTGCCCTTGCTGGTGGTCTGTGACTGCCTCACTGTGTCACCAAGATACCACAGGTATGTCAGGAAGGGACCACACTGCTCCATTGGGCTGGAATCTGCCTGGGTTTGGCTGCTGCTCTGATAATAACCAATGGCTGGAGCAGAAGAAGTCCAGAGATGTGTCCTTTCAGCAGGGCAACCCTGGGAGGCCTGCAGTGAAGGCCTAACTGTCTGTACCTACCCCCACCTCCGCAAAGATTCCTTTCAACAGAGCCCTCTCTCAGAATCTTCTCACGCTGCCCTTTCTGTCTCCTAGGGCATCCCTCTTCTCCTGGACGGAAGGTCAGGTCTTGGAGTTCTTCCTCTGACATCAGGAGGCCAACATCCCCCAGCAGGTAAGCAGGCTGCTCCCTTTAATGTGCACCCAGTAGGGCAGCATCTGGTGCCTGAGATGCACAGACCAGTGCATGCATGTCAGGGTTGGAGAGGAGGGATGGCTTCCCTCCACACAAAGACTCGCTGAAGCAAGGGGAGATACCTTTCAGAAGTCTCTGGTGACCCGTGTCCTTTCACAGGCCCCAGCCATCAGCATCTCCCTTATAACCCTCTCTCTCTTCGTCTCCTCCAGCTCACAGTGTGCCCAGCTGGCAAAGGTCAGTTGCCTGAGGCTGGCACCTGTGTGCTTCCGGGATGGCCACGTTCCTGTTTACTTTCTGAGAATTCCCATTCATGTCCTATGGACAAACCAGCCCTGCAATTTGCTGTCTCTGGTGACAGCATGGAGCAGGGCCAGTGGCCTATCCTGCCTTTGCACAAAGGAGCTGTTATTCTAACATGGAGTTTCCCAAGTCCAGGGATACACAGTTGGTCCTGAGGTTATAGAGCACCCCCAAGCCCCACTGCAGGAGCATCAAGAAGAAGGGCTGGACCAGAGGGTTAGTGGGTACTTAGTGTTGTATTCTTTGGTTCGTTTCTGACCTTTCCCATCCGGCTGTCAGTAGGACCAACTGTCACTGTCCCCAGTAGAGTCAGTGGGGGAGGAATTTCCACATGATAGGGTGGCACTTTGTGTCTTTCCTTGTCCAGTGGGAAACAGTGGCTACTGCTAAGCACGAGGCTCTTGCTCTGGAGACTGACAAGGGAGTTGGAGGACCATCTGCCGGGTCATGTCATCTTCCGGTCTGTACCGCGAATGCATTTAAATAAAGCCCACAGCGGAGAGTTGTTCCGGCATTCTCTTTAGATCCACGGTGCCCTCTGTGAAGCCAAGCAAGCTGCTTAATACTTGTCTCTATGTCTCTCCCGTCTTTTCTGTCTCATCTGTGTCCATGTGTGCACTAGGGTAGGCAGAGTGCCTGGGTGTCCTGGGATACCACAAAGCACAGCAGGAGCTGCCAGTCCCGGGGTCAGTGTTCAGGCCCTGAGGTCTGAGGCTTAATGCCCAGGAAGTGGCCTGTGGCAGGCCTTTTCCTTATAAGTGCAGTTCCTTGCCCTGTAGATGCTGATCTGTTTGGGTTGTGGAAGCAAGCTGAGAGCCATCCACATTCCACACATTCTTTGCTCCTGGCATTGGCCAGAGGAGGGGCCAGGGCGCTGAAATTACTATCAGTTGCAGTAGCTTGATTCTCTCTGGATGAACAAAGGGGTTTCTAGAGGGTTGTGCAGCAGGGAATGGGGCAGGGGGCTGCTTCTGCTCTCCCCCATCAGTCTTACTGGTCTTGGCTATGGGGTAGAGGCTGGTTGAGCAGGCCCCTTCTGATCTGTGTTAGATGAGACTAAAGGGCGACTGCTCTTTGGCCCCAACACTTTCCTGGGTGGTATTTGTGTGGTTTGCTTTTTCTGGCACTCTGCCAGATGCACAGGGCCAGTTAGATGTCAGGGGAGAGGAAATAGGAGGTGCCCTGGGTGACTTTTGCCTTGGTGTCTCCTACTTGGGAACTCAGTGAGGTGAGGCAGGCCCTGTGTGCTCACCCTGAGGTGATACGACTTTGAGTGCAGTTCAGGGACTATATGCCGGTCATCTTAACCCTCAGAAAGCCCAGGACATGGTGGCTGTGATTCATTGTGGGCAGTTACTGTGGGTTTTTTTTTTTTGTTTTTTTTTTTGTCCCAGGAAAACAAATGTACTATGTTCTCGGTCTTTACCTTCATAATCAGATTGATTTAGAGGTCATCGTGATAGAAAGCTGCCCAGGGATTCTATACCCAGAGTTCTGCACTGGTGGCCATTTCTGTTGTTTACCTGGAGCCCCTGCTATAGAGGTGCAAAAGCTTAGCCTGCTCCTGACCCCTTTGCTTTTGCTCCAGTTGGAAATATTTTGCCCTGTGACCATGCATGTGGCTGCTCAAAGTGAGGGGCAGAGCGGTCAAGTCACTTCGAGACCAGCGTGATCAGCCCATGTACCAGTGATACAGTCTGAGTGTCTTGCCTGATAGGTTCTACCAAGTAAAGGCAGGAGAAGTCTTAAGCACCGCAGGTAGCATTGTAGACATCGTAGAAACACTGCAAACAGGAGCAGAGAGAGTCAGCGGCCGAAGGAAACGTTTTAGAGGGTTAAAAACACAGGCATGCAGCAGGCACACAGAGAAAAAGGCCCTCTGACTGCAAAGCAGAGGGACAGAGGGACATCGGTCTCTTTAGGGCTGTTTGTGTTTTAAGTCTCTGAAGTTTTCCCCCTCCTAATGTAGGGTTAGTTAGTTTGAAGACAGGTATGAAGGTTGATGGGTCCACAACTGTTGTCCTGATCTAGCTTTGAACTTGCTAAGCTGGACCATCAGCAGGGAGCCTGCTAGTGGGAGACAAAAGCTTACCGGACGTTTGTTATAGGCCACCCGGGCTTTTGACTGCTCATCTTGGAAATTAGACACCTTCATTACCTAGCGATGGCAAACTCCCCCACCCCCTCCTTGTCTACCCGGGAGTCTAATTCTTAGTCTCTCACCCAAGACAGTTAGGAGCTCAGCCCAGCAGGTAAGAACGAGCAGGGAGCCTGAGGTCTTGGAGAACCCGAGCTCTCTGTCCTGTGGGTCCCATCGTCCCCCACCCCAGCCTTGCCACTCTGAGGCCACCACTGTGTTCCACACCTGAGCGTGGCTCCAGCCCCCTGCAGCTTTGATGCTCACCCGCTCCTTTCGAATTGTTTCAGGCCCTGAGCTCTCTGTGTGCCCTGCCCATTTTACAGATGAGAAAATAGGTGTCTGAGAGGGCCTCATTCAGACTTAGCCCAGAGGGTTAGTATGAAGTAGCAGTGCCCAGGCCTAGAACTCCACCAGGTTTGTGTGCCCTCCAGGCTTCCTTGACTCACTTCTTAGCCTGTACCTGGGAGGCCACAGGAGCCATTGGGCATGTCCTATATCCCTGATCCCTTCACACTGTATGGAGAACACAAAGGAGCCACAAAATAGAAATTAGCAGGTGAAGTTAATGTTGGAATGGTAACTGTCTTTCAAAGTCAAATAGACCATTAAGAAATTAAATGGTCTAAAAGGAGGGTTCCATCAATCTATGGCGGCTGGCCTTGTCGACTGTTTTCTTTAGGGGGACAGCTCATGGACATTGCGGAGAGTCACTAACCAACTTTCTGACCCTGTGTTAGACCTTATATCTTGAATGTCCCTTGAAGGCCCATGTGTTGGAGGCTTGACTCTCAGCCTGGGGTACGATGCCCGGTGATAGGACCCTTAGGAGGTGTAGTTTTATGGGACAAAGTCATGGGCTCACTTTTGAGCTGTGAATTAGGATCAGGACACAGGGCAGGAGATAGTGTCTCTCAGACGGAGTCTTAATAACTAATGGCCACAGCCCGGCCTGCGCGGAACCCTCAGACCATCCAAGCAGCTGACATTCAAGTGCCGAGTGGGCCCCCTGGGGGGTCAGGTGTGACCTCATAGTTTCTGGCAGGTGATGAAGGAGGCCGGTGGTTGGCAGCGGCTACAGGAGGTTGTTCTTGGTGTCTTCCAAAACCTCTACCTTGAAATAGCAACAAAATACCTTTGCATCTCCAGTCAGGAAAGGACTTGAGCTGAAGGGGGGCAGGATCAGCAGCAGGGGGTGGGGTGGGGTGGGGAGGCTGGATGGAGAATGGAGCCTGAGCCCACTGACAGCCTCTTCAACCTCCTTCAAGCAGGTGTGCCCTGGGGACAGGGAGGACATTCTTATCATACTTGAGGCGGGTTGTAGAGGAAGAGAAATTCCAGTGTTGTTTATATTAAGGGCTTTAGAATGTCTCGATGAAATATACTTGGACTCGCGGAAGACCCTTCCAGTCCATTCAGAGACACTGATTCCCAGGCCCTGTGCCCTGAGTTCCCTACTTAAAGCAGACCGTGCAGACTGACAGGTAGGGAAAGCAGGGAGGTACAGGACGGGGTAGTCTGAAGGGGTTCTGGGTCTCATCACTCACCCCTGTGGCTACCAGGTGAGCTGTGCACACCGTCCACGCGCTTTCCCTACCTGTCAGTCTGCACGGTCTGCCCTCCGTGGTGGGGTGCCCCTCTCCCCCGCAGTGAAAGAACATGGGAAGAGCCCGTGTTTGCCGTGTTCCAGTAAATTCGAAGACTTTGTAGGATCCAATAAGAAAGGTGAACGGAAACCATGCACATAATCTTCTGGTTGGAAACACACACACACACACACACACACACACACACACACACACACACACACAGAACTGTGAGTTGGGGGAGGGGAGGCAGGTGTACCTGCATTGAGAGTCTA
The DNA here is from genome assembly GCF_011064425.1 of Rattus rattus. NCBI lineage: Eukaryota > Metazoa > Chordata > Mammalia > Rodentia > Muridae > Rattus > Rattus rattus. The sequence continues at coordinate 161,127,703 of NC_046157.1, forward strand.
TCAGATACACATCACCCCGGGCACTGACTATAATCTAAGTCCTCCAACGTTCTCCACTGCTGCCCTGTGTGACTCTTAGTACCTGATACTGGGCAAACACCATCTACTCTTTACACTGTATTCTTGAGGGAGTAACCATGAAGAAAAGCTATTCATGTCTCTTACAGACAATTTCTTAAAGATTTGTTTTAAAGATTTGCTTCACTTTTACTTATGTGTGGAACGTTTTTATTTCTTCTCTGAGAGCTCCATGTGTGTCTGTAGTGTGTTTTGGTTCTATCTACTCCGTCCTGTTCCCCTTGGACCACCACCACTTCCACATCCTCTTTCCGGCTTGATGGCCTCGTCTTTTCTTGTAACCTAGAGTCCCGTTAGTTCTGTCTATATGCACACCAGTGTGAGACCAGCCCCTGGGGCATGTCCCTCTTACCACGAGGGGTAACAACAGCTTGTGTGTGTGTGTGTGGGCATGCTAACACAACATTTCACAGCATCCTTCTGCACTCTCCTACTTCACATTCTTTCTAACCCTCTCTTTCCTGATGATCCCCGGATCTTGGGGGAAGACTGACATAAATTCCCCATCCATGGGTGAGTTATCACAATCAGTTATTCTCAGCATGTTGGCCATCATGAGTCTCTGAATTAACCTTTGACCTATATACTATTTTTTTTTGTTTGTTTGAATCTGTTTACCTGTGGTTGTTTGGATTCCCGGATGAAGGAGTTCTGGTAAAGAGGTTGGATTGTATTTATTTGTTTAGCTAGGGCCTCACATAGCCCAGGTTAGCTTTGACTGACCATGTAACCAAGGGGATGGCATTGGGCTCCTGACTCTCATGCCTCTGGGTTTATAGGCATGGACACCATGACTGTTACACAGACTGCACGCTGGGCAAATACTCTACCACCTAAGCTACATATTTAGCCCTGTATTTCATTCTTGAATTATTAAAATTATCTATGCAAAGAATGTATAGCGTGATGGCCCATACCTGTAATCTCATCCCTTGGTAGACAGAGGCAGGAGGATCTCTGCAAGTTCAGGCCAGGTAGGGTACTTACATGCACACGCAGTAAGACTCTGTCGAAAACAAAACAATTGTCCTCTAAGTACAGACAAATTTTTTTTTTGGTTCTAGCCACAATAGTATTTACATAAATTAATGTGGATTTACATAGATTAGTTTACATTTGCATAGACTGGTTTCCTTGGACACTCCTTTCCCCGCCTGTAAACAGGAATCCAGAGTCTCGGAAGATTCTCAAGGACTACAAGGGAATCGGATGTGTGCTCAGGCTTGATGGAGAAGGAAGGGACTAGGCAACTGGAAAGATCCAGAAACTTAACACAGCAGGCCCTGGGAACCAGACCTTGAGAAGTGAAGCCGCCCTTCAGGATTTGCAGAATCACATGTCCGCCCTTGTCTGTCATCCTGCCCTGTCACCAGGCCTCTGCTTCTCCCTCTAGGAACACCTGACCCAGGGATGGCTGCCAGCCCTTGCATAGTAATTCTTTGTGGGACATGGTCCTGGCCACTTGGGATTTCTTCCTTTGCCAAGGAAGATACCGGGGCTTATGAGTAAGGGACAAACTTGGACCTTGCGCTCCTGCAGTGTGGTCTGTTGTTTTGGTGTGTGACAGACAGTGGTGAGGCTCATTTTCCCTGGGGCAGAGACAGATCCTGGAGCCTGGTGTGTGGTGTGGACCAACCACACTGTACTAGGCAGTTGAAGAAGCTTGTGCGAAGCCTCATTGATGAGTCACCTATCTTGTCCCTGTCCAGTGCCCTGCCGGGATCGCCAGCAGCCCTGGACTGTGTGCTCAGTGAACACATCTTGGGTCCTTTCCTTTTCCCTTGACATGGCCCACACTCTCTCTACCCAGAGAGCATTCGATGTATACTGGGCTCAGGAACCCTTAGTGTGGTTCACAGAGGGTTCAAAACACCTGTCGTTCCTGCAGACCTTCACAGTACTTCGGTTTCCTATATACCTTCACTAGATTTAGTTTTAAAAAATAGTGTGTGTGTGTGTGTGTGTTGGCTGCATGTGTCTGTGCAGTGCCCTGCTGGCCGAAAGAGGATGTCAAACAGATCTTTTTGGATGGGGGTTACAGATGGTTATGAACTGCTGTGTGGTGCTGGAAACTAAATTTGGGTCCTCTGGAAGAGCTCTTCACTACTGAGCCACCAGCCACCTTTACCAGATTCTTGAAGGATTGCCCTGTAAAAGTAGCTGGCAGCCTGGCCTCAGAAGAAGGCCTTAAGGCCTGTGAAACATAACTGACCATACACCAGTCCTCACGAAGGAATTGAATGTCTCCCAGAAGCCACCAACAGAAGCCATTGTCAAACCTGTGTCCTTGATAGAGTTTATGCCTTTGGCATTTGAAAGGGCATACGCTAATATGTTAATGTGCTCACTTTTGGAACCACCTGCCTTGTGAAATCCCTGTGGATGCTGTTGAACTTGATGGAAATCGGAATGTGAAGGTGCTTTCCAATGACTGACAAGCCCAGGGAGCAGGTCCCGGCCTCTTACTAGAAGGTGGTTTCTGGTCAGCAACTCTTGGTGCTGAGGTGCTAGGGTGGACTTGGGAGGAGATTTGCAAAAGAGGTGGGTTTTTTGTTTTGTTTTTCCGAGACATGGTTTCTCTATCTATCCCTGGCTGTCCTGGAACTCCCTCTGTAGACCCTCAAACTCAGAGATCCACCTGCCTCTGTCTCCCCAATGCTGAGATTAAAGATGTACACCACCAGTCCCCCTAGGAAATGGGTTTCAAGTGATGTTCTCTTTGATCTTGACAAAGGGGGATTCGGGAAAACAGCCTGGGTTTTGTTCAGCATTGGTAAAGTGCTCTGTGTTGGTTTATGATTAAGCTTGGTCTGTGCTTAGCAGCGTGCAAAGCTCCAGTTGATTTGTCTTTCTTGATCTGCTCAAGGCCAGGGGCCCTGGGCTAGGCATTCATTCAAGCTTCAAGTTTACAGAGGAGGGACTTGCGCTTCCAAGTTGAACATCGTTAAATCAAGGCCAGCAGCTGGGAGAGATCGATCCAGACTGGGTCATCTGAGCTCAGCACCATTAGCCAGGACAGCCTAAATATCCATGAACTCAGATGTTGCAAAGTCAGAGAAGGTTCTAAAATGGCCCAGCGTATGAAGACATTGACTGGCAGTAGCCAAAGGCAGAGAGGCTACGCATGAGCCACTGGCTCCGGTAGAACACATGACTCCTGTGTGGCTTTGATCTCTTGGTTTCAGGAGAGCTTGGTGTCCTCTGCTGAGTAGTCTGCATCCAAGTCCCTATGGAGGCCTTGACCCAACCTGAGGTGCTGAGTTTCAGTGGATTGTATAACTTGGCCTGACTTCACATATCCCCTGAAGTTCTTTAGTTCTTTATCCCACATAAGTAGTTTTCAAACTGAGTACCCCAGGGGTCTTTTGGACATGACACCAACCTCCCTGTGGACAGCCCATCCCTGCCACTCGGACCTGATCTGTCTTCAGTTCCCTTTAGAGCAGCCTGGGAGGTGGTCCAGGAAGCACCCAGCAGCTAAGGCCAGCTGAACAGCAGAACTGTTCTCTGGCTGGGGCCTTCAGGGCCTGGGATTCTACAGTCTGGGACCATATAAAGTCAGAGTACTACTTAGCCAGATAGGGTGGCATCCCCACTGAACATCAGGGTCTATGGTACAGAGAGAAGAGCAGCTGCTTGCTCTCCTGCCTGCCAAGAAAGACCCCTCCCCTCAATCCGCACCCACCCCAACCATTTTATGGGACCCCTTTTCCCACTTCCCAAGTGGTTCTTAGGCTAAAGCCTAGATTTGAATTCACACCTTGGCCTCTGGCTTACTTTGTTCCTCTAGAAGACAGGAGTGAGAAGTTCAGCTCTGAGTGGGCCCGTACCAAGGTGAGATAAACCTGGAGTATATAGACATTGAACCCACAGTAGGTGACAAGATGCCAGAGGCTGCCCCTCTTCAATGTCTGTATCCAGGTGGCTCTAGGGCCAGACTCCCATCCTCCTCTCAGCTAGGGTCAGGGTTTGCTCAGCCAGTTTGAGCTGGTCTAAAGGAGAATGTATGCACAAACACTTTAGGAATCTAAAGCTCCAGGGACAGCACCAGCTACTATGGCTCTCAGCACCTAGAACTGGCCGCCGTTTGCTGGTGACAGCCTGGGGAAGCTTCCTGAACCCTCCTTGTTCTGCCTCTTCTCTCTGTAGGGCCTGCCTCTGTATCTGGACACAGGTTTTCTCTCTGCCCATCTGTGCCTTGATCCCGAGAGCAGAAACACGTTCTCACTGTACACGTTTCTCCATACGAGCAACTCTTCAGATGATTCATCCTGTGGGTAAACTCAGGGACTGACAGACTCCAGTTAGGCATGACACTAACCCGTCACAGTCCTGGTGGCACCGCACCTCCTGGGAGTGACTTTGTTAAAAGTATTCGTCAGTGGAGTGACCACCGACACGGTGGTTTTCCTCCAACACATCTCACATACACTCCCGAAGGTGATCCGGTAGGCGCTCTGTTTAGGGTAATGCTTTGTCTGATGACCCCCATCTCGAGAGTTTGACTAAGGATTCTCAGCTCCATGGTCTGCTTGTCCAGACCCACTCCATCATGAGCTGTTAGGTTTGTAGCGTTAGGAGGGTTCATTTGTATTTCAGGACAACCTAAGTCAAAGAACGTTCTCAAATGTTCTGCAACAGTCTAAGACTCTCAGTGAGTGGAGTCTTCCACTTAGCACGACTCAGTTATACTGTGGCGTGCACTAGCATTCTGTTCCTTTCTGAGGCTGTATAATAATTCTGTCTTACTGGTCTGTTCATCCTTCAGGGGTCATGGGTTTTTTGTTTGTTTTTATCACCTCTTGGCTGTTGCTGTGAATGGTGTGGAGTAAGTTGTTTCATTTAATCTTTGAAGAGCTGACTTCTCATATCCAAGGTCTTCGAGACCTTCAGCCGTTGACCCCCTCCTCCCTCCCCCAGGTTTGGCCCCAGTCTAGCGTGAATCCCTAAGCCTTAAGACCTGGTTTGCCCTGGAACTCCGGTTGTCCTATGATCCATGTGAGTCAGTCACATACTCTTTGCTGTAGTCCCCAGTGTGGTGTGTCCCCCAGCCATGTCCTAGTGAGCCCCAGGCTTGTCAGGACAACCTGAGGCCAGGTGTGCAGTCCCGGGGTTAATCACAGGAAGCTTTGTGAGGAAACAGCTTCCTGGACAACCTCTGAGCTGCAGCGTCTGAGTCCACCCTGAGAACCTTGCTGCTCCTTCTGAGGGTCCATTGAAAAGACTGCATCCCAGGCTGATGGGCCTCTCTGCCCAGTGGGTAGAGGCAAGAAGTGAGGGAGGAAAGAATCTTTACAGCCACACCTAGGGCTACCCAGGTTCCTCTCCTGAGGGATTCCTGTCTCCTATAGCCACTTCCCCTTCTTCCTGCCCTCTCCGTTCCTCCCCTATAGCTCCTTCTACCCTGCCCACAACTTGAAAAAAAATGTTCCTTTTCTGTTGGGCCTAGAGCGATGGCTGTTCTTGTCTTTGCTGGATGAAGTCCCCCAAGGTGGGACAGGGAACCTTCATTCTGAATCTTCTTGCCACCCTTAGGTTCCACAGCAGGCTAGGCTAGACTTCGGCCTAAGTTTTGAAGCTTCAGAGGCTGATACATACCTTCTTACAGACAGCGAGAAAAGAAGGCTATAAGGAAAGAAGTGTTATAAGGAGAAAGATGAGCCCGTCTCTGACACAGCCAACATAAGGCATACCTGACTGGGTCCGCTCATGCCGATTACCTGACGGCTTCCGTTGTCTGGATCCCACTGTCTGTCCAGTCTGTGCTTCCGACCACAGAGACGCCTCTGGTGGGTGAGAAGCAGGCTTTAGCTCCTGCAGCTGTCAGTTCCAATCCTCCTGGCTCCACTGCTAATCCTGCTGTAGCCACCTGTCCTGGTCCTGGTGCTGGGCAGACTGGTGCCCGGGAAAGCTGAATGTGGTGCTACCTTTGTGCCCAGAGCATGTGTTACCACCATCTTGTCCTGTTCATGGTACAGAAAAAAAAAAAGGTGGCCTAGGGCAGACAGGTGGGGAGCCGCCTGGTGTCCTGTGTCACCTCCTGCAGTGCAAGTTGCTGCCTTCAGGAAATCTTCAGGCTGCTTGCTTCCCAACTTTGACCCAGTCCCCAGGGAGGAGACAGGCTGGACCAGGATGAACACAGGACATAGAACTCTTAAAAGCAAGCAGAAGAAGGAAATGACAAAAGAAAGATGAAGAGTCCCCAGCAAGAGTGAGATGAACCCCCAAGCAAGAGGGAGCAGAAGGAGGCCTCTGTGTGGCTAGGAGGCCATGCAGACCCTAGAAGGGGCATTGGGAAGATGTCCTTGAACTGTCCCTTTCCCTCCTCTCTGGCCTCATGAGGCCTGAGTTGGGTGCTTGGTCCAGAAAGGCAGGAAAGAGGATGTTTGTGAGCCTAGAGGAAAGAGATTTTTCAGTCAGTCTGGTAGACCACAGGGCTGGGCCAGCCAGCCATTGGGAGGAAGGGAGGGAGGGAGGCCTGCTGCTGTGAGAGCTGACAGGCTTCCAGGGCCCAAAGATGCTGCTGTGAGAGCTGCCAGGCTTCCAGCTCCCTCGAGGGCCCAAAGAAGGGTCAGAAGCAGCCACTGAGAGGTCCGAGAAGACCATATGGTCATAAAGCAAAGGACGCCAGACAAGCCCCTGGCCGAGGCCAAGCCACTTGCTTCTTTAATGACGGTGTCTCCACTGGACCTCGTACCGCCCCTGTTGTGTGTAGCCCTGTTCCTTAGGCACTTTAAAGCTATAGGCAGAGAAGCCTCGAGAAACTGCCCTGTGCCTTCTGACGCTAGGTCACCCTGGCCCTAGTGCCAAGAACCTCTCCCCTTGTTCTTTCCATAAGAGTTGTAAGAAAACAAATCTGGATTGCCAGAAGGCCCCAGGCCTAGCTGGGCCCATTGTCCCATGAAAACCTGTCTGATAGGTTGCCCATCTGTTGGGTTCCAGCCGGGGGCAGAGGCAAGGGATCACGTTGTGCCATGACTCCAAGGGGAGAAGATAAAGCAGGAAGGTGTCTGTCTCTCCACCAAGTGTCCTGTTAGTGCTGATGACCACCACATGCCTGGGGGCCAAGTCGTGGTCACCACAAGTCCGTCACCCAGTGAGGTAGGTCCAAGGGATCAGGTATTATTGGAGGGACCGGCTGGAATTGTTCTTCCAGGACTGGAAGCCAGCTGGTTTGCATGAGACTGTGTAGCTGAGAGCTCTACCCTTCACAAATGACCTTTTGCTGCTGTATAGAAATGGTCCCTTTAGAATACACCAATTTTAAGAGCGCTTTAAGGCCCATTGTTTGAGGGGTTGCGGTGGGGAACGTACTTTTGGAGGGTTGCCTGGCCCTTCAGCCACACACGAATGCTTCTGCAGGCCTGACCAGGCTTCCTGCTCCCACCCGTATTACTCAGCTTGGCTTGCTTGTGTATGTCTAGAATGGGGGAGGGAGGTCTTCTTAGTGGTTCACCCCCTGCCTCAATGAGGGGGGAGCGAGGTCCTTTAGTGGCCCACCCCTACCTTACTGAGGCTGTCGGACCTTGGCCAGGTGGCCTGGTTCTCCACCTTCATTTCCTTATCTGTGGAAGTGCATGTATGAGTCTCTAGCATAGGGTGGCCATGGTGTTTGTGCAAATTTAGCATACAGAAGCACTCGGAATAGAGTCCGGTACATAGCCACCCACAGGTGGTACTCTAGTAGCTAGTAGTAGTTGGGGTGCAGCTCAGTTGTAGGGGGCATGAGCTAGTCTGCGTGAGGTACTAGGTTCTGTCCCTAGTTCAGAAAAAACTACACGCTCCTATTTTATTCTGTTGATCCAGCCAACCTCAGAGTCAGTATTCTGGGGAACAAATAAATATACTCTTCTGAGCTTTATATCCTGGTCAAATTTTTTCCCCTGAACATTAACAACATAACAACATTTAAAGGGTACTGGAGGGTACGTATAGGTTATCTGTAAACATTATGCCCATTTATATAGGAGGCTTGAATGTCTGCCAGTTCCTGGGAGCAGTTCCCTCAGACTCCAAGGGAGGAGTAAACCATGCAGAAATGCATTCTCTCATAACCTGGTGGCTAGAAGTTTACACTGGAAATTTGACAGGGCCCCTCTCCTTCAGGAGTTTTGGGGATCCTCTGTACCTTTGCCTCTTCCTGGCTTCTGGTGATGGCAGGGGATAGCCCTAGTGCCCCAGGGCTTGTGGCCACATCCCTCTGATTCCCATCTCCCTCCTCACATGGCCAGCCTTTCCTCTCTCTGCATGTAATCCTCTTTTCCTTAAAGGGTTAGCCATGAGTGGATGGAAGGCTCACCCTAACCCACTCCGAGCTTGCCCGACTGAACTTGACCACATCTGCAAAACCCTGTTTCACACAGCCCACATGCACACAGCTCACATGCTCACATGCACACAGCCCACGGAATGAGGACTTGGACCTACTGGTGAGGGGCACAGTACAGCTCATGATTGTGGCTCTGTTCCTTGGTGTCATCAGCATGGTGGCTTCCACCAAGTAGGGGAGTAGTGACAACTTGGCTTTTCTCTCTGTTTCTGGTAGATGCCCAGGCCAGCAGCTGTGACTTCAGGGAGCCTCCACTCCTCACAGCCTTTGCATCTTCAGAGCAGGAGCCTGCACCGTGCAGACAGCAGTCAGCAGTGCACATAAGCACTCCTGGCTTGGGGAGTGAGCACCGTAGACCTGTGTGTGCTGTTTGCTAGGTGATCGGTGCTGAGTCTTGGGTGCTGTGTTGTGTGCTGGAGACCGAAGGGCAGACGCAGCTCTGGCCGTGGCCAGATAGATGCGTAATGGAGTCAGCAGTTCCAATGAGGTCCTTTCACAGTAAAGCACAGGCCCCTGGGGCAGGTGACCAAAACCTCGGTGTCAACCCAGAGTAGCTTGAAAGATGTTTCGTGAACCCTTGGCTGCAGGGAAAGTGTCACAGGGTGCTGACTTACTCAGAGCACCCTGGGGACAGCTGGCTGATGGGAGATAGAAATGGCCCCGGACCTTCTTGGACAGGTTCCCAGGGTTCCTCTTACATTGAGCACTGGTCAGTGATCGACAACGGGCATGCTCGGTGGGGAAGGCCAGGGATAACCAGCTGTTCCATGAAGTGCTCTGAGTGGGAGCAGAGCCATCTGCTACTTCTCTCTTTGTTCTCGTTTTCTCGAGTACTTGTGTCACCGTAAAGAAAGCCTGGGAGAGCCCATCCCCAGTGTGTGATGGGGGCCCACATCCCTGAGCATGGTGAGGGAGGACCTGCGTGTCCACAGGCCTTGCTCTCGCCAATCTCCCTTCTCCCCCCGACTCACATGAATGTGTTCACACTCAATCAGACTCCGTGTCCCATGTTTTCTTTTCTTGCTATGCTGCCTCCCAAGCTCAGTCTGCACCATGGACTGGTTTAATATTCCACTGAGGATCAGATGACAAAGCCAAGGATCACACAAGAAGACCATGCCAGCCTTGGAACAGAGTGGGCCCTGCTAGCTGTGTGTCATGATGCTGAGGGCTGACCTGAGTGGATAGGGTCGGGCCTTTCTCTTTTAGAGTGGTGGTAACAGTTTGCTTATCACACAGGCTTTGGGGACAGTCAGGAGACTGGTGTATGTTTGTAACCAGCTCTACAGTCTGCTGGTCTCTCCCAGGATTGCTGTCTCTTGAACGGTGGCGAGGTTCAGTTTGTCCCAGAAGACCTATTTTAAGATCTTGAGGTCCACTGCAGGGCATGTCTAGCCAGCGTGGTAAGAGATGAGTTTTTTGAGACTCCTTGTCCATGTGGCCTTCTCTCCAGCCTATGCCATTGGTCCCCATTGTGGGGACTGTATGCTCTACTGCAGTAACTATGTGGGTGTCCCTTTGCATGGCTTTGTTGGTTGATGTCTGTTCTGCAACAGTTGCCAGGGCCCAACAGGACTTCTGATAAAAGAGCATCCCATAGCTATGCCTGCAGGGCATTGGGGCCCCATTCTCTGGTTCTGTTACCCCAATCCTAGTTTTTAATGGGGTGGTGTGTTCCTACTGAATCGCAGTGTGCAGGCAGCATCTTCCCATAGCCATCTTCAGAGGCCCAGTTACTTGCTTCCCTTCAAATGCCTCTCTATGACTCTTGAAGTAACTTAGCAAGATATTTTAAAATCCCACTCGGGGCCTAGAAGTGTAATTACTGGATGCCTGCCAGCATCATACTCATCCCTCAGGAATTTGCCAAGCAGGACCAGGCAGTGGCTGGTGGTTTTCGAAAATACACCCAGAAAGTGCAGGGCAAGGAAGTCTTACCCTCCCTGTGAGGAATTGTGTCTGGGAGATGTTGTTGAATTAGTTGTGACCCCAGAGAGGGGTTTGCTAAAGAGCAGGGCCACCCAGGGTCCACAAAATAGAGTGTTATTCTGCAGACAAATTATAGTTTTAGTCCCTGAGCAAGCTGTGCAGGCTCCCTGGGCTGGATAGGGCCCAGGCAGAGCTATGAGTTGCTGAACAAGGAAGGTAGTTCTGGGATGTGTGATGCCTTGTGTGACTGTTGTAGAATATGTGTACGTAAGTTAGACCATCTCTGAATAGGTCATAGGTTATGAGACCACATCACACATGCAGTTCATCGTTGACCCTGAAGTACTGTAGGACTCGTGACCTTAGCACATGGTGGCTTAACCAACACAATTATGTTCTGTGAAGGCCAGAGACTGGAAGTTCAAAACCTAGTACCTGCAAACTTGGTTCCCTGTCAGCAATGGAGAGGAACATCCCCACCATTCCAGCTCTGGAGTCTTGGCATCATTGGCACATGGAGGTTTCCTCACTCTCTGTATTTTCTCTCTTCCACTATGTCTGTGTCCACACCCATCTCTTTTCATAAACAAAGGATTGCCCATCAAACTCGGTTAGGGCTACCCTAATGATGTCATCACTTGGTCATCCATAAGGAAGATTGCACCAGGCCTCAGATCCGCGTGCAGGAAAGAGCCAGACCCTCCACGTTTTCTCTGGAGTTAAGATGCCAGACAAAGCCGCTGCTCTCACCCTTATGCTATACCCCTGGTGAACGAGCCCTCGGCCAGTTCTTGAACATCTCAAGCAACCGAGACAAGGGTGCACGAGAGTCTTTAAATCTCCAGTGCACACAGCCCACGGGACAGAAAGGCCGAAGGAGGTCGGGCTTAGAAAGTGACTAATGCTTTATAAAGTCAGCCCGCCTGTTTAATGAAGTACCTAGAAACCCTCTGTGTTTAAACCACAGTGGGGTGGGGCCATTAGGAGGTAACAGAACCTGGCAGAGCAGTCCGAAGCCCATGGAGGTGGGGGAAAGCACAAGGCTCCTCTATGGGTTTTGACGTACTAAAAACCACAAGCTATCTACAGAGGTTCCCTGCCCTGGCCTGAGTTTCTAACACAAGACTGCATTTCCAGGCCTTATACCCTGTCTTCTCTTGTTCCACCTTGGCTCAGATGAGACCACACTAGGGTCTCTCTCCCTGCTTCTCAAGTCGTTTAGCTAAGAGCTAAAGAGTGTGAACTTGGCCCGAGTATGTAAGTGTAAACTTGATGTATTCTGGGGGGGGGGGGCCTCTCTTGGGTACTCAAGGGATAGCTTGAAACCCATCTCAAGCTGTAGAATTCCCCATGAGCCCCTTTAAGTCCCTGGGTCCAGGCAACCCCCTGAATGGTGCTTCAGGGAGGCCATGCTCAGCATGCCTTGTTGTTCAGGCCCAGCTCAGGGTTATGGGAGACGTAGGTGGGCCGCTCCATGGGCTTCTCACACTGTTAAATATCAGTCATAGTCATATGAAGGGCCCTTGCCAGGCTTGGGGGATATACTTGAGTCCCCATTGGAGTTTATTCTTGCAACATTGGAGTCATAGAACCAAGAAAGGAGGGGAGGAGGTTGCTAGAGAGTGGGGCAGAAAGGCATAGCAGATCTGCCTGGAAGCTGAGGACAGCCCCTAGCACAGAATTGCCTGATCCCCAAATGTGTGGGTAGTGTCAAGGCTGGGCAGCCTGGTTCCTAGACGTAGCAGGGCTGGGAGGGAGGGGGTGAGGAGGAACCCACGATGTCCTGCCATGTCTTGAGAGTTGGAAATAAGAAATGCCCTATATGTTGCTCTGCATTTTAGGAGGCGAGGCCATTCTGTGAGAGCGAAATAGTTTTCTGTGGTAGGCACGAGAGCAGCTTGTTCGCCAAGGTTCCAAGAGTTGGGCGGACAGTGGGGCTGAGCCCGGCCTGTCCTCAGTCCCTCCGTCATCCACTGCCAGTTCAGTGTGACCACAAGAGGCCCCTGTGATGCCGGAGAGGGGCACAGGTGACTACTTCCTAGAGTAGGACATAAAGGGATAAAATGATGTTACTTTCCACGCCATGCACAAGAAAGAAATACAGAGCAGGCTAGAATATTAAGATGCTTTACATCTAAATCACTGTGCACATCTAAATTGTTAATGTCTTACTCGAGAACAGGGTCATGGGCCTGAGGCTGCCCACATCTCCATACGAAACCCTGGGGGTAGAGATGGGAGTAGAGGATGATGGTGTAGTGAGTGTACTCTACAGGAAGCCATGGGGGGCTTTCTTATACAAGGCGTGCTTCTAGAGGTGAGGGTGGGGAGCGGAGAATGGACAGCAGGTGTCCTGCGCCCTCCTTGTCTTAGTGGAGGCCAAGCTGTAACCGCCCAGGTTCCTCCTTGGGCTGGCGGGCACAGTTCCAGAGCCTGTTGCCTGCCCTGAACCTGAAGGAATTTCCTCCTCCAACCTCTCGTGCTCTTGGCAAGGGAACACTATTAAGGGTTGTGAGCCGTGCTTTTAATGGGCGTGGCTTGGGTGCCTTTTAAGTTTCCACCACAGAGTACAAGAAGCTGCTGAGGCTCTGGAGTCCACAGGTTGAGAAGAGGGTGCTGTCTTCAGATGGGAGGTTACAGCTTCTTCTCCACCAAAATAGGGAGGGCACAGGACTGTGAGTCGTCAGTTCGCCACTCACGGCTCTAACTTTTAGCTTTAGTTTTCTTGCAGCTGAGCAACTTCCAGCCCTGCACCAGGAGGCTTACTCCAAGTGCTCTGAGGGAGCTGAGAACAGGTTAGACCCAAAGAAAGTGATGGAAGCAAACAGGAGCCAGAAAGGAACCCCCAGCGTAGAGTGACTGCAGCTGCACTGATGAGAGGCTAAGGATCTTCAAGACGGACATTGAATGGAGGGTCAGTCAGAGAAACTGGGGCAAGTGAGGTTCTGGGGGGCGGAGCTTGCCTGCCAGTCAAATAAGTTAAACTGCAGTAGGAGAGCGTGGGGTATTGTGACAGGATGGGGATTGGGAGAGGGCGAGTGGTCTTTGTTACAGAGCCAAGAGTTCATTCAGAGCACCACTACCTGTCCAGATGCTGGAAGGAGAATGGTTTCGAAGTGTGTCTGAGTATGGGGAGGGATTGGCTGAGAGAGAGCAGAGGTCCCTGCTGTGAGCCCTGTTAGAATCCGGTCAGATCAGAGAGCAACAGAAACAAGGTCAGTCAGATCACAGCTGTATCAGAGACCCTCTGCAGGGAGGAAGGAGGGAATCGTTGGAGAACGTGGCACCGTTGGCAGAAGGGACAGATCTTACTGTCACCACTACCTGTCGTACTGTTGCCATCTCTTCAGGAAGAGGCTGGTCCTCGAAGTGTTCTGGACTCACGTCTTTCAATATCTTATTGCAGGTGAGCAGTCTGAGGCCTAAGTCCGCAGGCTACATTTATTCTCTTTAGGGATTCTAAAGATTAATGTTTTAAAGAACACAGCCTGTCTCCACCTCCACTCACGTTACTCATGTGGGATCAAGACAAGGTGCAGGAGTTGGTCTGTTCCTTCAGGATCAATCTCAGGTTGTCCGCTGAGATGTCTCACCAGCCTAAGAGTTGCATTTCAAAGCTTTGGGGTTTGTTTTAATGCATACACATGTGTCTGTGAGTGCGTGTGCATTGTGTATGTGCAGGTGCCCAAGGAGACCGGAGAGGGCAGCATATCCCTTGAAACTGCAGTCACAGGTGACTGTGAGCTGTTACGTGGCTGCTGGGAACCAAGCCATACCCAAACCCAGGTCCTCCAGAAGAGCAGTGGTTCTCAACATGTGGGTCATGAGCCCCCACAGAGATTGTCTGTCCCGAGTATCTGATGTTTACGTTGCAATTCATAAAAGTAGCAAAATTTAAGTCATGAAGTAGCAAGGAAAACAATTTCAAGATTGGGGGAAGTCACCATCCCATGGGGCCGTCGGGTCATACCTCCAACCCCAAGAGCAGACTTTTTAAAAGAAAGAATGGCACATTAAAATTTCTGTTTAGAAATGTTGACCATGATACATATGCATTTATTTTGTTTGGTTGGTTTGGATTTTGAGACAGGGCCTTCACTATATATCAGGGTGACTAGAACTCACTGTGTAGCCCCAGCCACTGTTAAACTCATGTTGCGTCAACCTCCCAAGGGCTGGGGTTACATTCATGAGTCAGCGTCAGACGTAATATTTTAAATCAGTTATTGACTAGACTGTGAGAAAGAAGCTAGCATGGATCAGTGTGCCAGGAGGAGGGTGGTAGGTGATGAGGTAAGGGAAGCGTGGCCATGCCGGGCACACTGGTAGGCCAGGGCACCTAGGCCAGGGCACGGAACCCTGGTATGCACCAGTTGATACTGCTTGTCAGTATCTATGAAGCAGTGGCTCTCCACCTTCCTAACGCTGCCACCCTTTAATACAGTTCCTTATGTTGTGGTGACCCCCAACCATAAAGTTATTTTCGTCATTCCTTCATAACTGTAATTTTACCACCGTTCCGAATCATAATGCAAATATCTGATATGCAGAATGTCTGATAGGCGACCCCTCTGGGGGTCATGACCCACAGGTTGAGAACTGCTGCTCTAGAGCAAGATTTTGGCTACAGAATTTAAACTGGGTAGATACATAAGTCAGTGACTTTCCTTTTCAAAAAACACTCCCCTGGAAATACAAGAGTAAAAGGAAAAGACGCTCACGGTGGCGACTCCATTGAAACCCGGTTTAAAATGTGTCTGAGATGCTTTCTGGACAGGACAAGAGTTGGCTATTTGAGACAGGTCCCATGTAACCCAGGTTGGCCTCAGACTTGCTCTTTAGACCAGGCTGGCCTTGATTTCTGGATACTTTCATATTCCTAACACCCTCAGACAGGGATTAAGGTTTGGTGAGTGCTGGACTCTGAACTGCACATGCTCTTAAACTTGACATTGGGAGGAAGTAAACCGTGGCCCACCGTTTATGTTTTATCAATAACACTTTACTGGGACATAGTCACAGATGTTCGCTTCATGTTGTTTGTGATTTGTTTTGGACTAAAAGAACAGAATTCAGTCTTTGTAACAACATTTGGCCTTCAGAGTTCAATTTATTCTCTGTCCCCTTACAGAAAATTTAATAAATGGAAACCCACCACACCTTTAGACAGAAAAGACAAACTAGCATAAAGATGTCAATTCTCATTGACGAAGTGTCAAGAAAATCCAGTGGGGTCACTCTTTGAGGGAATTAAGTGGTGAGGAAACATTTTATATTGAATTATTCTAAGGCTCGTGGAAGAAAAATATAGGTGTAATAGAACTAAGGTAGGATTTTGCAGAAGGGTGTCCAATGGAAGGGTGCCACAACTGTCAGAGGATATTACCACAAAAATTGTCAGGCCACTGGCATAGAACGGCCCCAGTGAGGACCCTCATGTAGGTATGCATTAAAGTGTGTGTGACATTGAATTAGTCTGGAGGGGACATGTTGTTCGGGAACGTCATGCAGAAGTAATTACTCAGTTCTTTGCTAATTAATTTTGTGACATTCCTCACCGAGAAGCCAAATAAATTCTTTGTACATTAATGTCAGCAACACAGACCAATTTTTTAAGTAAAGGAAATAGATGGGAATACTCAACAAATTTTTCATTAAGAGAGGCCATGCTGTGCATCCAGGGACAGCCAGACAAGAAAGATTGATATGAGTGCATAATTCAGACTTCAAGCCAGCCAGTGGATAAGCCGAAACAGCAGGGTGGGAAGGATGCTGGCAGCTGACTCTGTGTGAGAGTCCTCCACGTGGGAAATAGGGCCAGACAGAGAGACGTGGGCTCTTACTTCACAATTAAGAGCACTGGCTCTTGCTCAGGACCTGGATTCAGCTCCCAGCTTCCACATGGCAGGCAGCACATAATTATCTGTAATTTCAGTTCTGGGGATCTGATGCCCTCTTCTGGACTCCTCAGGTACTATATGCATGTGGTGTATATACATACACGCAAACATTCATATGTACATGCATATGTCATACATTCATTCATGCATACATACATATAGGAAAACACACACATATAAATAACTCTTTTTCTTTTTCTAAAGAGAGAGAGAGAGAGAAAAGAGAGAGAGAAATGGGGCCTGACACATGACAAGGTGTACTCTGAGACACATAGCATGAAGCCATCCTGTCACTGTTCAAACGGAAGCCTGGCATGACCGTGGCCCCAAGTGCTACTGTCACAGAGCCACTGTCCTCTTGGTCCGTTGTTGACTGCTTCAGGTGACACTGAGTTCTGGGTGATGGGGAAGGATAGTGACTCAAACTTGAATGTCTGCTCCTACTTAGCAGATTAGTAGAGCTTTCCTTCAGCTGCCTACGAAGGGTGAGAAACGAAATCCCATTGCTGTTGAGAGGTTGAGCTTCCCGAACCTTTATTGTTCTCATCTACACAGTCGTCCTAACAACATGATTTAGAGGCCAGCTGTGGAAGCCCCGGGTTGTGATACTAGCAGTTGGGAAGTAGAAGCAGAAGGCTAGCCTGGGCTACAGAGTGAGACCCTCCACTTCTCACCCCATTCCCACACAGAAAAGGAAGCAGGGAAGGAAATCATTCAAAGCGCAGTAAGATTGGGTATCAGAATGAGCTGAGCGGAAGGCGTAGGGCGTGACGGCCAGGCCTCTGCAGACCTGAAGACGAGGCTGTTGGCTTGGTCAGCCTAGCTCGACTTGAACTTTGCCCCCGTCTGTCGGGGACTTCATCATCTAAGGAGTGGGATGGTGAGGGAAAGGAAGCATTGAACAAAGTCCTACGGACTCACCCCAGCCACAGCACCGGGTCGGGGTACCTCAGGTTCTACCCACTGAGGTCAGTCCCCTCCATAGGTGTCAGAGAGAGATTGAAATGTTGGGGACCCACTCGCGGTCAGATGGCACGCCTCTGTGCTGAGAAAGTGGCCTTGTCACGTTGCAGAAGACCTGCCAGAGCTAAGGCTTGACGCAGGGGCTGGGAATGGGACTTCCCATTAAATGATGAAAAAAATTAGAAAACAAGGAAATTCAACGTTGTAAAAGGAAAAGGTCCCCACCGCCCAAGGTCAACAATTTCCTTTTCTGTCAAATGTACGCCTCTGGAAATGCAGTAGATTGAGCATTTGCCGTTAGACTTACTGAACTGATTTATTTCTGTATTACGTTGCTCTCTGAGCTATCCTCTGTGAAGGGTGCCTTTGAAGAGAGATGCTACCCTCCAGCTCACGAGGGTGCTAAGGGCATCCCATTTCCATGGCACCGTGGACATTCTATCTCCATCCGTAGTTTCCTAAGGACAGACATGAGGGGCGGTACGATGGGCAGAGGGTCCTCCATTTCCCCAAGTGAGCCTTGGCAGAGGTTGAGTTTGCGATGGGCTTATTGAGCTCGATACCTGGTCAGTGACTCATGGGCAGCTGCTCTCCAGGAAAGAAATACGCTTTCATCCCAGGAATTTTACCAGTTGCTTACTGTGGTAAACGGTGTCTCCCCCGCCTTCTCTAGAACATGGTCTTACTCTGTACCTCAGGCTGACCTCTGCATTTGAGGTCATTCTCCTGCACTATGAATACTACCCAGGGCTACCTTCACGTTAGCTGATAGGTGACATTGAAACTGTCCCCTTCCATCTTGGCTCCCTACCTTCTGGCTGGGAGGCAGACACTTACCGACTAATACCTAAGGCTAAGAGAGGGCCCTTGGGCATCCTGTCCTCGCCTTGCCTGTGCACGGCCTCCACATGCTGTCAGGCACTGGGCAGTGTGGCGAATGTTGTTTTTTTCTTATGCTCTATTTGATGGGCACAGCTGGGCCCCCTAGCCTGGCTTTTTGCAAGGACTGTCGCCGGCTGCCATGGATCTGCTTGGGTTCTGGTAGCCTCCCCCTTAGCCTCAGGGATACCCCTTCCAGTGTGGCCATGCCTGGACTCTCCCTCACTTGTGAAGTGAGCAGAGTGGCTATTCTAAAGCTTCCCAGAGTAATAACCTAAGACCATCTCATAAGAATCCTGTGATGAGTGGGAAGGATGTTTTCAATCCTGCCTGGGTAGACTTAAAAAAAGCATCTTTAAAACAAAGCTAACTGCCAAGTGGATTGTTTTATTTTTATATTTATATTGATTTATGGGTATGGTCTGTATGTGAATGCCACATTGTATGGTTGCCTGCAAAGACCTGAAGAAACTGCTACAGGCTGACACCAGCATTACAGGTGCTTGTGGGCCATTCAACTCAGATGTGGGGACCCAGCCCTAGGTCCTCTGCAAGAGCAGCAAGAACGCTTAACAACTGAACCTCTTCTCTAGCCCAAGTGGATGGATCTATTTAAAGAGCATTATCTAATTATACATGTGTGGTGGGGTGTCTGAACTTTGTGTTTTGAGACAGGGTCTCACTATGTAGCCCAGGTTAACCTTGAACTTGGAATCCTGCCTCAATTCTTTGATTGTAAATGCACATTGTCATGGCATGTAGCTGTGGTTGGTTGGTTGGTTGGTTGGTTGGTTGGTTGGTTGGTTGGTTGGTGTTAGCCTTTTGTTTGTTTTCCAGTATGGAAATCAGTGACTTCTCAAGAGAGCTGACGTCCAGTCTTGAGTAACATGTCAGATGAAGTCTAGACTCCAGTTAGATGAATGGACTTCTCTATTTCTCGACCCTGTGACCACACTTGAGAGATAATTGGGCCTTTTCTTCGGGGTCACTGAATGGAGATCAGAGCTTGGAAGTGTGTGTGCTGTCTGGGCTGGTCACAAGATCTTCCTCATGCCCCGTCTGCCGTCAGCTACACCACAC
Source organism: Rattus rattus (assembly GCF_011064425.1). Classification (NCBI taxonomy): domain Eukaryota; kingdom Metazoa; phylum Chordata; class Mammalia; order Rodentia; family Muridae; genus Rattus; species Rattus rattus. The sequence continues at coordinate 161,146,861 of NC_046157.1, forward strand.
ACTGGCGTGGTTTCCCACATGGCTCAGCAGAACAGACCACAGACGTGGTTGTGATGAGTAGCTCTGAGGTCCTAGGAGACAGGCATTGCTGCACTCTCATTGGCTGGCCCTCCAGACTCTGAGGTTCTCAGCAGCATGGGGCACAGGGGTTGCTTTGTCTACTATGGCATGAACAGTGTAGACCAGAGAACTCTCTTGATTTCCACCACAACCCTGTGCTCTCCCAACTCAGTTCATTGAACTTTGTTACTGACCCAGCCCACTCTAGCCTGCTTGGTCACCATTGTTGCAAGGTAGCAATGTCTCTGGCCCTTGGGCTCCCCTTTAAGCCACTGGTAGGTCCTATACATTGTAGGGATGGTTCGTGAAAGCGGACAGGTTACTGCCTTTCCCTGTGGGACATGGAGCCTCAGCTGTGACTTCTGTGACTTTATGCCATGGTGGCAGTGGACATGAAAAGGGCATCCCATCTTTAGAGTCTGAGACAAAGTCTTTAGGCATTCACGCCTCACATTGTCCCCGACTCCCTCAGTGGCAGAGCACAGGCTTCCTGCAGCTCCAAACCACTGCTGCCTGCTTTCTGGTCTCACGTGTTCCTGAAACACTCCACACAGGAGCCAGCATGGGGGTCTAGTCCTCGGGCCCCCTTTGGAAGCCATAGGGCAGCATTGTGCTTTATCTACAGGTGGCTGGAGGGAACAGAGAGGCTGTCTGCCTAGCTGTGGGCAGGGTTCCCATTCCCCTGGGCTGAGCTGACCCCTTCAGGAGGAGGCTTCTGAGCATGCTCTCCTCACCCGCTTCTCTAGGCAAGCCCTGACTTGGAGCCATGCTGTCCCCACATGGGATAGTGCTCACACCAGTCTGGTAGAGGGTTAGAGGCAAATTCCCGTGGCTTTGCCATCCCTGTGAGATCAGGTGCTGAAGTATTAAGGCTGTGGAAGTCTTCTCGTCTCAGAGTGACTCCTAGGAAGCCAAGTTGCTTCTGTACAGCCATTTCTTAGGGAGCCAGAAAGGGGACAAATACTACGTTTTTTGTGCAGAGGCTGGGGGTGTGAATCACAGGGCAGGTCAAAACTTACACTTTTATTGTTGTTTACTGGAAGAAATCTGTTGAAATCAGCCCGGTACTCCACAGACTGCAAGTAGATGTAAAAGGTGAGTCATGTTAATACAACCGGAATTGGCGGGGGAGGCTAACGTTCATGCCCTGCTCTCCGCCAGAACTTGGCTCTTCCTCTCAGACTCCGGGTTTCGGCCCAAGTCACACACAGTCCTGCTAACCCAAGACACACCCATCTTGGTGCCTTTCCTGGATTGGGTAGTTTCATTGTTCCTGGAGCCAGGGTGTTGGCAGAAAGGCCACCACATGCAGATCCCGTGACTGGGGGTGCAGAGAGAGCAAGCTGGCAGCAGCAGGGAGGGTGTGGAGCGCCTGAGGCAGCCAGCAGGATCTGTCAGCAGTTCTGTCTGTGTAGAGTGCTCGCCAGCCTCCTAACCCCCGGGGTCTTGTCTCTAAACAAGTCAGCCCTGACACCCAGAACGGGAAAGCTCAGTAGTCAGAGGAGTAAGACCCACAGCAGCCTTCTGGACCCACAGAGGGATGCTTGCCTTCCCAAGCACCATCTGGAACGTCGGAGTGGAGTTTTTATTGCCTGCCCCTGTCAGTGTCCTGAGAGAGACTAAAGAATAGGCAGCCTACCCTGGAGAAGGGATGGCTGGAGACTGAGACACGGAGGCATCCTCTTGGAGAAATATGGCTGTCTTCTTTGGCTTGGCCTGGATGTCTGGATACTTCTGAGATACTCTGTCAGTGTTTTGGGGGAGAATCAGCAGGGTGGGTTTCCCAAGTTCAGCTCATCGTGGTATAGTAGGAATTCCTGACTTTGAGCCTGCACAGCACACAGGAACAGAGACTGGGCGAGCTCACGTTCTAGGGGCATCTTGCTAAGGAAGTACAGGAAGAGTGTGGGGTGAAGGTGTTCCTCTTTCTACCGGTCAGATGCTATACATGAGTGAGTGAGTGTGTGGATGAAGGGATGGATGGGTAGGTGGGTGAGTCTAGTGATTGCCTGGGGAGAAACCTTTCAGGCCTCCGAAACAGCATGTACTGGGGTCCTGTTGTGGGAAGTGAATTTTGGCAAGACCTATAGGAAACTGACCCAAGAGACATTGGGCATTGCAGGGAGGGCCTGGAGGTGCTGTAAGCACTCCTGCGAGCAGAGAAGGGTGGGTGGAGAGACCTGGCAGCCTCTGACTGCTGATTGAGGTGTGGACTGCAGGATGCAGGCAGCCTGGTGAGAGGGAGCCAATTACTGTAATTGAGCTGAACTGAGGTGGTGTGCTGGTGCTGGGAAGGGTCAGGCGTAGGTTACTCTCTGACAGTAGAAGTGTGTGTGTGTGTGTGTGTGTGTGAGAGAGAGAGAGAGAGAGAGAGAGAGAGAGAGAGAGAGAGAGAGAGAGAGAGAGAGAGAGAGACTGAGAGAGAGACTGAGGAGCATAGGGGGCCCTCTGGCTGGTTGGCTGGTTGGGTGGAGCAGCCAGTAGCTAGTAAAAGCTAGGGGAAGGTGTGAAGCTTTCAATTGGATTTAGACCCAGGAAACCCTATACACCTGTGCGGTCCTGTATTTAAGATTGGTGGGTGTCGAATGGGAGTCTGGCCAGCCACTTGAGCCTTGAAGGACCCAGAGAGTGATAAACAGTGAGGAACTCGGTAATAACTTGGATGAGAGCCCTGGGGACACTGGTTGACTGAGTTTGTCTGATGAAGGCTAGCGCCCATGAGTCACCTAGAACTTGCAGAGCCCCGGGGGAAGGGGGTGGAGTCAGGAGGGAGGGTGCAGAGAAGCCAGGCTTCCTGGAAGCCCAGGTAAGCCGTCCTGGGTTTCACTTGGGCACTGAATGGAGAGTGCAAGGGCAGCTACTAGGCAGGCCGGAGACACAGCAGGTCCAAATGTAGTCAGGAGGGGTGTGCAGCTCCACAGAGCTGGAGATGAAGGTGAAACTAAGCCACAAGGGCGCAGCAGTCCTGGCTGGGCCGCTGACTTGCTTCCTTAGAAACCGGGAATAATCCCTAGAGATTTGAGGGAACAAGATGGCCTAACCTGGGAGAAAACAAGGTTCCCACAAGGACAGATGGTGGGAGAATCAAGAAGCCCCCAGCACCACTGTGAGGCTATGGAAGAAGAGGCCAGCCAGGCAGCGAGAGCCAGAGCTTCTAAGGAACTATTCCTTGTCTACAGGGCCACCTGGCCCTCTCGCCAGCCTTGAGGCTGTCCCAAGGCCTCCTGGGGTCAGTTGTTTCTGCAAGGTGAGTGAGAGGCTGAGGGTTGGTCCCCAGGTCTTGTCAGCTCTGTTAGAGGTCAGGCCAGGACAGTGAGCAGCCCAAGGGTCTTGTGGGTGATGTCACAGAGAGCAAGGCAACTCCAAGTGCTGGTAGCTGCCACACTCTTTGTATGCAGGGCACAAAGCGATGGAGTTGGTCAAGGGGCTTTACGTTCCAACTGCCTGGATTGTATTCTGAGGAGAGAGGAGGGAGGCAAGTGCAGAGGGACTAACTGTCCTGTCTCTTTCCTTCAAGAAAATGTCCTGAAAGGATGGGGCAGTTAGTGTCCCTGTTTGCACTCAGTGTGGTATTGAGAGTACCAGGGTCCAACTCAAGGGCCGACCGTCACTGGAGGGGAAAAATCTTTCATCCTTGAGGGTTTTTTCACCAGGAGACAAGTAGGGTTAGGGGGTGTGTGTGTGTGTGTGTGTGTGTGTGTGTGTGTGTGTGTGTGTGTGTGTGTGTGTGAGTGTGTGTGTGTGTACCCAGCTGTGCCTGAGTGAGCGCTGGGGCCAGTTTAAACACAAGGCATGTCAGGGTACTGGTGGTCACACTTAGGAGCTTGGCTTCTCCATCTGGTGGCAGATCCATAGGTGGAAACCTGTTTGTCCCTCGAATGTCTCCTCTGAAGGTGTCAGGATTTTTTTTATATATATATCCTACTGGTCTCTGCTGACATCCCTTTTGTCCATCCCCTGACTCAGGGCACTAGCTATGTTCCTCCCGTAAGAGACAACTATGATTCATCTTCTTACAACTCTGTGTCCACTCCTGAGGCCTCTCTAACTCAGAGATCTGCCTGCCTCCCTGGTACTGGGATTAAAGGTGTGATCTGCTACACCTGGCCTGCGTGTGCGCTCGCTCGCTCTCTCTCTCTCTCTCTCTCTCTCTCTCTCTCTCTCTCTCTCTCTCTCTCTCTCTCACAGTTATTCAAGGCAGGGTTCCTCTGTTTAGCTCAGACTGTCCTGGAACTTGCTCTGTAGACAAAGCTGGCCTCAAACTCAGAGACCTGCCTGCTTCTGGCTCCCAAGTGCTTGGACGGTCATGAGAGAGCCCCGGGCTATTTTTCTGTATCGATCACTTGTGTTTTCCACTGACCTCTGAGTCCTTCCCGGTGTTTGTGGAGAAACTGCAGAGTCTTAGCCTTGCAGACTCGACGTACGGTGTCCACCCCGTCCTGCCCTGATAAAGCTGCCCACTCAGGAATCTCCCAGTACCTCTGTGTGCCGTGGCCTTCTGTTCTAGACTTTGAGAGAGGCGAGGCTATCCAGCTGAGCCTTCGGTGCTGTGTTCTACCCCTGCACCTGGCCAACAGCGTTCCGCCTTCCTAGACCGGAAGTAACCATTCCCAAGGCGTTTCTCTCAACTACATCGCAAGACAGTTCCCAGCCAGGAGTGTTAGTTTCTTGCCTGTGGTTATGATAAAGCACCATGACCTAAAGTAACTTATGGAAGAGAGGATTTATTTTGACATACGGTTCCAGAGGGATAAGAGTTCATCGTGGCAGGCAGGCAGGCATGACAGCAAGTGTAGTAGAAGGTGCAGGAAGCTGAGGGCTCACACACTGAACCACAAACACAAAGGCAGAGGGTGGACTGGGTACAGCATGGACCTTTTAATCTCAAAAAAAAAAAAAAAAAAACCCTTGATGACAGACACACTTCCTCCAGCAAAGCTGCACTACTGAAAACTCCCCAAATAGGGCCACCAACTGGTGACCAAATACTGGGGCCTATGAGAGACATTTCTCATTCAAGCCCCCACACCTTCAGTGGCTTTTAAAAGTCCTCAGGGAAAGATGAGCTGGCCCATCCAGCCCTGGTCCCCACTCACTTGGCTAAGCACTCCAGGGCCCAGCCCTGTTCCAGACCAGGCTCAGGGGCCCTTGAACAGGGCTTCTCTGAATCCTTCTCCTACGGCCCAGCACATCCCTGGCTGTTTGCATGGGAGCCAAGGCAAGATTCTGCCCATAGGGTTCTAAAGCCAGGAGGTTGCCTTGAAGCTTTAATGACCCCCTTTTGTGCTGTCTGGACTCTGGTTCTTTAACCCTCTAAAAAATCAGTCTTGCGGCCTGGACTGGGACAGTCTGTAAGACACACACACACACACACACACACACACACACACACACACACACACACACCTCTTTAAGGGAGTAAGAGGGGAGGGATGGCGGAGGTGACCAATTCATTTCTGATGGAAGGACTTGTTAGACACAGGCAGGCACAGGTAGTAAATACCTGTGTCCCTAGAGCAGATGAAGTGCCAAAACATATCCCTTTCACACGGGGTCCTCAGAGCAGCTCTGAGCTCCACCAGCATCATCAGGACAAGCATGTCATGAGCTGTCACAGCCAGCAGACACCTCCTAACCTCACCTTCCCTTCTATATTGACTGCACAGTCTGCTGCCTCTCCTCAGACACCAGCCTTTAGAGTCTCGGGATACTTGGCACTGTGCAGCTAGAACACCGGCAAGCTCAGATAATGTACAGACTCTCGCCCATTCCCAAAGTGACGTTTCTCCGGCCTGTTTCCTCCACCCTGATTTTCCCAGTGTCCGTAAATGACAGCGAGTCTTTGGCATAGAGAGCTTGCGAGCAGTGATCTACTGGAGTCTTAAGGTGGGCGAGAAGCTGGAAGCCTTTCTTGGATCTCTGCCCACTGGTCACTGGAACTGAGGCTGGCCTCTGATGCTCTGTCGTCGTAATTGGTGTTCATTGAGACCTTGCTTCACGTTCTATAGCATTTCCGTCGTGCACATCCCTTTAAAACATTGCAAGCATAGTTAACGAGGTTTTAACGCCAGGCGAGGAGCACAAACACTGGGATGGCTAGGAGTCAGGTTGTGCACTGTTGTCAGCAGGAGGTGGGTGCAGAGCCTGTTCCTTCTCTGCATTGGTCTTTTGAGGGGGGGGGGAGTGTAGTGCCTGGGGCTGTGAGCTCACTGTGTCGTAGAGAGAGAGAGCTCTGTGAGGATGCCACCCCTGTGTCAGAGGCCCCATTTCCAGCCGTGTTCTAGATGGAGGGTTGAGAGCTCCACTGTTTGGGGATGATAGTGACCGGCTGAGACAGTATGGGTTGGTTTCTGACAGAGAACCTGCAAAATTCACACATTGAAATCAGCTCTTGTTGCTCTTTCTTGTCTGTCAGTCCTGGTTTAGGGTCTGCTCCAAGCCAAGTAACATCCCGCTACCAACACTTAAAGCCTGGTCTACCTCATCCCACTCCGAACAAACCGTGCTCACAGTTATGCCCGTCACCTGCTTAGGAATGGCAGTTAAATAGTGTGCCTAGTGTCACATGAATTAGCTATTTGGTACCCCTCAAAGACTGGGTTTATGATGTCTGTTTAGGTCCAGTGGAGACTAGGGGTACACAAAGGCAGGGAGCAGCACCTCATCCCATCCCCCTCCACCCTCCCTCCCAAGCCACCATGGCAAGGCTTCAAGAGCAAATGGTGTCACCGGCTCTCTGTTGTTTGTGCCAAGCCTCCCACGGCTACTCCTCCAATAGGACCCGCCACTCTAGACAGACAAGGACTGTTTTCTTCCTGAGTTCTGGAAGTGGCAGTGTACCACACAGTCGGTGGCTGTCCTCTTTGACTGCATTGAATGGCCATCCAGGTGCTGGGACACAGTTCACAGACCCCATTGTGCCCTAGGAAGAGCGTCTGTGCGCGCCCAGTGGGCACGGGATCTGGGCAGCTTGCTGCTTCTGCTCCCTGGCCAGAGCAATGAATTGGGCCTGTCTTCACCGGAATGGTCTGGAAGGAGGAGGACACCCTCCTCCCGTAGGATTACCCTGGAAGCTATGCTTCGCTTGTTCAGAGGAAATTATTTCTCCTCTCCCTTCAGGAAGAAGCACACTGCCAAGTGGAGCCCGCCGTGTAGCGTGACTGTATGAGACAGCAGCTGCCGTCCGTGCTGGAACTAGGGGAGGAGACATGAGACCATAGTACCTCACCCACCCAAGAGGTTCGCCATGGCAGCCCAGCGCATCCGGGCAGCCAACTCCAGTGGCCTCCCTCGGTGCAAGTCGGAGGGGACTCTGATCGACCTGAGCGAGGGCTTCTCGGAGACAAGCTTTAATGATGTCAAAGGTAAGCTCCAACCAACCCCTGCCCGAGGGGCACACTGACTCTTAGGTTTACAATCTAACTCTCCTGCTAGTCCTTCCTGAAACGGTGCCATCTATCTCCGGGAGAAGGGAGAAGGTTGTGTGTACACATGCACGCACTTACTAACTTATGTGTGCAGGAAACACGTGGGTTAGGAGACACGTGGACGCAGGTTCACTTGGAGGCCAGATGTCACTCAGATGCCACCCACCTTGGTGGTTGAGACAGGGTGTCCTCCTGAACCTGGAACCTATGATAGAGTGCACTAGGCTGGTGAGCTTACAGAATTGGGCTGTTGGGCGAACCTTTCAGCTATACGCATGGATCCCACCCAGGATGTCATTTGATTCCTGAAACTCTGCTTTGACCTTGCTGGACCACATCCAGTGACTTGTGCCTTGCGATGCATTGGTAGCATCAGGGTCCCTGAGTCACTGTGGTCAGCCTTCTTACCGCAACGGCAGTTCATTGCTGATGCCATACGTGTACACACACACACACACACACACACACACACACACACACACACACACACACACACCCTCCTTGAAGGGGACCAGATAGCATCGACTGCTCACTCTGAAGTCACTCCTTGTCTTCTTTCTCACACTGAACACTCAGAACTTTATCTCTGTTCCTTCTCCCTTGGCAAACTCAGAACTGTGTGATCCTGGACTGAAGCCACGGCCCCCGAGCCTTTTGCACCAGTTCCCTGCTCCCCTGCCCTGGCTTAGGCGAGCAGTATGGAGGGCCGCCCGCAAGTGTTCTTTGAAAGAAGGAGAACGAGCTGGAAGGTGTTATAGCAACAGAGTTAGTGGGAGTTGCTATAAATAATGGAACATTTGGGGTTTTGTGGGTTGTTTTTTTGTTGTTGGGGTTTTTTGGGGTTTTTTTTGTTTGTTTTGTTTTTTTGGTTTTTGGCAGTCAGGTGATGGGCAGTGTGTTCTTACTTTAAGCTTTAGGGGCAGGGGGATAGAAAAAGGTGAGTGAAGCATGCATGCCTGGCTTGTGCTCAAAACCTAGAGGAGAGAGCTGAGTATTTGAAAAATAACAGCAGTGACCCAAAAGCAAACAGCCTTGACCAAGTGTGCAGAGCCGGCGAGCTGCAGGGAGAGCATTTGAGAATCTGAGGTCACTCAGGACTGAAGAGCTTCAGTCTGCCCCGGAGGTCCTTAGGCCTTGATGACAGCTTCTCCCACCTGGTGCTTACCTGGTGCCTACATCAAAAGGCACGCAGCTCTTGCCACAGCACCTGCAGACAGAGTCTTCTGTCCACCTTCATGTTTTACCTACATAAGCACTTAGGCCAGGGCATAGAAAACCCCAAAGTTGCAAACACCCAGGGAGGTATTTTGCACTAGAAAACGACTGATCTAGGCTGTACTCCCCACATCCCATTAAGATGGGATTCCAAGACGATTTGGAGGAGTAAAATCTCTGTCCCCAGGTCCTCTTGTTCCCAGGTGTTGTCAGCATTTGATGGACGTGATGCATGTATGTCCTCCAGAAGAGAACTGAGGACACAGTCCACCGTGGTCGTTCTCCAAGGGACGGGAGAGCCAGATCTCTGAATGAAATGTATTTTCCTGTGTCCTAGAGGGAGAGTGCTCAGAATTTTAAGTCAAACCCGTTCTTATGCTTCAGCCTGGTAAAGCTAAGATGATAATTTGTGTTGATGTGTTTCAGACTGTGTGCAAGCATGCTTTAGTGCCTTGGCCCTTCTCTCTTTTTAATTTCAAAAATATTGCTGTAAGAGAATTAATTACTCGAAGAGAACACAACAGGAAAGAACTTTGGAGGGAGCTGTGTACTATTTAATTTTTATCTATGGAGTTTTTTGTTTGTTTGTTTGTTTTGTTTTGTCTTTTATTTCTAGTATATGCATCAGGGAAGAAATTGCGTATCCTGTCACTAGAGGGCACAATGGGCCGCAGATGTGGGAGAGAAGCACTTCGGTGGCCTCTAATCCTGCCCAAGTCATTTCCCTTTTCCCACTTGTCCTGCAGAGTCTCTTGGGGCCGAGGATGAAGGCCTCAGAAGCACAGTGTGACCAGCCCCCCTGTCTCTGCCCCCTCTTGACATATCAAAGAAAGAACTCATCAAGAAAGAATTCCTCCCAGATGGTCAGGGAGAGCTCAGAGCCAGGAGGAAGGCCTATGACTCCACCTAGCCTTCCCAAGTCTCTGATCTTAGTCAGATGTGAGAAATTAAGACGCTTATTCCAGAGGAGCCCTGCCCCACGCCTCAAGGAGAAATGACAGAGCCAAGTTAGGAGATGGGGTCTTGCTAGGGCCTGGCTTTCCTTCTCATCCAGCTGCATCTCCCTGCTTGGCCGTCCTTCCAGGGTTATCAGTCATCAGTTCCCTTGGGCTGAGGTTCTAAAGCTTAAAGACGTTGTGATTTTGCATCTTCTTGTAGACTGGGCTCCCATAGACAGGAAGGTAAGAGCTAAGTGTGACTTCCCTCGGGTTCTCATGCCCTTGACTGCTACCTGCAGTGTTCACATTAGCACACTCCAGAGAGGAAGCTGCTCTGTCCTTTGGGGGCCTTTGTTTCCTCCTTTCAGTGGCAGGATTTGTGTGACGGTTCAGCTTGACAGAATTGAAAATCACCTACGAGACAATTTAGCCAGTAAGGGAGTTCCCAGACTGAGTTAGGTCGGGTTAATTAGGCTGACGACCTAGCCTAAATGTGGGCAGCACCATCCCCTGGGCTAGATTTAAAAAAAGGAGAAAATGGGGAAGCCCGCTGAGCACCAGCATTCATCGCTCCCTGCTTCCTGATTGCAGACCAGCTGCCTCACAAGGCTAACCGTGCATTCTCTGCCATGGTGCTCTCAAACCAAGAGCCAAAACAAAGCCTTCCTCCATGTCATTGCCTTGGCTGAGTATTTTGTCACACTCGGTAAAGGGAACTAATGTAGTTTGTCACTGTTGTGACTTGTGGCAGAAGGGCCCAGAGTCAGGGGAATTCTGACTTGCTTGTCTACCAGCACCATGATTCAAACATTCTGGTCCTACTATGTGACTGTCGGCTCATGGGTGTTCCCTGCCCACCTACTGTGCGCCAGGCTCCTGTGGCGCTTACAACCTTCTGAGAGACGAAGACTTCCGCCCTTTCAGACATGGTCTCTTTAACAAAGAGATTGATAAGTGTAACACATACAGACAATCTTCAAGTATGCTAGCAAGACATGGGAACCTTTAGGGAGAAGTGAAGACCCCCAAATTCGAGGCTAAATTTGAAAGTTTCTAGGCAGGTTTGATGTATGAGGAGTCGTAGGAAAGGGTGACAGGACAGGAAGGTAAGAGTTAAGTGTGCAGTAGCCCATCCGTGTGAGTCCCATGTCTGGGGTTACATTTGCCTGAGGCAAAGGAGGGTGCCTCCTGGGACTCTGCACCGGCCGCTCCATACCTTCTCAAGGACTCCAGGCGCTGTTGTGAGATTCCTAAATCTCATCAAGTCTGCAGTGTGGTGATTGTGGTGACGGAACGGGGCCGGGGGTGGGGGGAGTGTAGATAAAGGGAGAGATTCCTTCTTCAAGGAGTCCAGACCCAGGAAAATTGCTTCCTTCCTTCCGTGGTTCCCATTGCTAAACTCACACACTTGGACAGACTTGGATCGACCTTGTTGGAGACTATGGCAGTGTTTCCAAGCACATGGTTTTCCCTAAAAGTCATGCACTATTTTCCTTAAAAGTTTCTGCCTCCCTGTCCACCCCACCCTTTCCCTTTAGAAAGGAGAGAATTCCTTGACTCCTCTTTTTGCACACTAGTGAACGTTTTTATCTTCTCTTCGATTTAAACTTGCCCTGTTTATTCCATGGAACTTTGAGGGTAAAGGAGAAATTTCCCCCTTACCCTAGTAAGGAGAAAAAAAATGAAATTAGAAGGGAGTGAATGGATTTCAAATGGCTTATGTATGACTCCCAACTTCAGGGTGAGCACCGTCAGGCCTCACCACAGCCTACTGAGAAAGATGGGGCTCCCATGGTTACATGGCACCAAAAGAGCGATTCAACTAAGGTCTGGTGAGGCAGCAGCAGCAGGGAACTGGTGTAGGCTTTGTGTCCTTCTAAAAGTGAGAGGGAAGGTTCCAGGGCCCAGGTAAGCCGGGTGCAATCCTACCAGCAAAGAGATTCCTTACTGCTTCCCCAGCTTGACCAAGGAGACAGAATCTGATTTGTTGTGTCCCCTTTCGAAGGAAAAGGAACCTGGCAGGAAGTGGTGTCTGGGCAGCCAGTGCGACAGATGAAACCCCAGTGGCCTCAGACTTCATCCTGTATCGAGCAGCTGTTAAGTTGGTTTAGCTGAGAATTTTGTCCTTTTGCTTGTTTCTAGATACACAGTAGGTTTTAGAAAATATTTTCTTTGCGCTAACAAGATGGTTTAGTGGATAAGAGTGCTTGTTGCTTAAGCCTGACTATGTGAGATAATTCCTGGATCCCACAGTGGGAGGAGAGAATCTAGTCCTGGAAGTTACCCTTGGTTTCCCGCACCCTCACCATGTGCATGTGTGTATAGACAAACAACTTAATATCATTTTAAAAGGAAAGAATGTTTCTCTCTGTTAGCTAAGGAGACCATATGTCTATAGACTAAATAAGGCCCTGGCAGAGGGCTTGCCTTGGGGGATATTCCCCTGTCTGTTTCCGTCAGAAACCATTCTCTCTGTCCCCTGAATAAGCATCTCCCCTGGGCCTGGCACACGTGGGAGGTGAACACATTCATTATTTTTCCAAGTACGCATCCCCAGAAGATGACTTACTTTGTCTGTTCCAGGTGTTGCCTGTGGTAATCACAAGCACAGTTGGCAAAGAACCATGAATTACCCTGGGTTGTTTCTAAAGTGATGGTTTCTTAGGCTGTGTTTAAGTAAAAGTAGTTATTGGGTAGTAATACGATGCATGGCTAGACTTCTGATTGTCAAAGAGCCGGGGGCCCCAGGCTTTAAATAGTCATTTAAAAAAAAATCAAAAGTGTGCCCAGGCGGTGGTGGTGCACGCCTTTAATCCCAGCACTCGGGAGGCAGAGGCAGGTGGATCCCTGAGTAAGGTGCTAACCTGGTCTACAGAGCTAGTTCCAAGACACAGAGAAACCCTGTCTGGGGAGGCGGGTTGGGGACAGACTCCAAACAAACTCAAAATCACTGTCACGTAGTCAGTGAGGGATGGGTGGCGCTTTGAAACGGAGTTAGTCCTAGTTGTCGAGGACTTGCCCTGCTCCTCTTCTGTCTTCCATACCAAAAAAGACAAGGATTTGGTGATCTTCACTTCCTCGTTCCCGGTCTGTACGTGCAGCACGCTGCTGCCTAGCCCAGAGCCTCAGTGTTGTCCAGCATTTCACATCTGTCCTCTCTTTCATCATAACGATAGTCCTGGCCAGAAATTAGGTAACATCAAAATGAGATGTTCAGAACAAGGGGACATGTCCACCACCTGTCATGTAGTCTGTCTTTCCAAGGTGGCCGAGGGACATTCTTCCCGGTCCTCTACTTCAATTGGAAGGTTGGCTCGGAAGGGGTTGAGTGGCTCCTCACCGTGGCTGGTTTCTGTTGTTTTCCTGGCCGGGTTGGTGACTGCATCATGGCACCGTCTGTTTCTAGCTGGTCCCACCTACCTGACCCCCCCAGTCTGGAAGCGTCTCCCACACCGGTGTGCCCGACCTCACCCTCTGTCTCTTTATGTTTTACGCAGTGCCTTCCCCCAGTGCCTTGCTAGTAGACAACCCCACGCCTTTCGGGAACGCAAAGGAAGTGATTGCGATCAAAGACTATTGCCCAAACAACTTCACCACCCTGAAGTTCTCCAAGGGCGACCACCTCTACGTCTTGGACACGTCTGGTGGGGAGTGGTGGTACGCTCACAACACCACTGAGATGGGCTACATCCCATCCTCCTACGTGCAGCCATTGAACTACCGGAATTCTACCTTGAGTGACAGTGGCATGATTGACAATCTCCCGGACAGCCCTGATGAAGTTGCCAAGGAGCTAGATCTCCTAGGGGGCTGGACAGATGACCAGAAACAGTCTGGCAGACCCTATAGTAACAACCCCTTCTGGAATGGAGTCCGAACAAACCCCTTTCTGAATGGGAACGCACAGCCCAGTATGGATGAACTAAACCCCAAGAGTACTGTGGATTTGCTCCTGTTTGACACCGGCACATCTTCCTTCACTGAATCCAGCTCAGCGACCACCAACAGCACCGGCAACATCTTCGACGAGCTCCCAGCCACCAATGGAATCCACTTGGAGCAGCCTGTCAAGCGAGACAACCCCTTCTTCAGAAGCAAGCGCTCCTACAGCCTTTCGGAACTCTCCGTCCTGCAAGCCAAATCAGATGCTCCCCCAACATCCAGCTTCTTCACAGGCTTGAAGTCACCCGCCCCAGAACAGTTTCAAAGCCGAGAAGACTTCCGAACCGCCTGGCTGAATCACCGGAAGCTGGCCCGTTCCTGCCATGACTTGGACCTGCTCGGCCAAAGCCCAGGTTGGGGCCAGACCCAAGCAGTGGAGACAAATATCGTGTGCAAGCTTGATAGTTCTGGGGGCTCTGTGCAGCTTCCTGACACCAACATCAGTATCCACGTGCCAGAGGGCCACGTCGCTCCTGGGGAGACACAGCAGATTTCCATGAAGGCCTTGCTGGACCCTCCGCTGGACCTCAACAGTGACAGGTCCACCAGCATAAGCCCCGTGGTGGAGGTGAAACTGAGCAACTTAGAGGTGAGTACCTTCATCATCTTGGAGATGAAGGTCTCCGCCGAGGTGAAGGGCGACATCTTTAGCAAAAGCACAGTGGTCCTGCAGTGCCTGAGAAGCGACTCAAAGGAGGGCCCTTATGCACCCATCCCCCTCGCCTACAGCTACGGGGACACCATACAGGTGCAGCTGGACAACCTGGAACCCTGCATGTACCTGGCCATCGTCGCCCAGGGCTCCAACATTCTCTACCCTTCCACCGTGTGGGATTTCATCCACAAGAGGGTCACCGTGGGTCTCTACGGCCCCAAACACATCCACCCATCCTTCAAGACGGTGGTGACCATTTTTGGACATGATTGCGCCCCTAAGACCCTCCTGGTCACTGAGGTTACCCGGCAGGCTCCCAGTCCTGCCCCCGTGGCCCTGCAGCTGTGGGGCAAACACCAGTTCATCCTGTCCAGGCCTCAGGATCTCAGGGTGTGTATGTTCTCCAATATGACCAACTATGACGTCAAGGCCAACGAGCAAGCCAAGGTGGTCAGAGGGTTCCAGATGAGGCTGGGCAGGGTCAGCCGTCTGATCTTCTCCGTCATCTCCCAGAACCCCAACGAGCTGTCCGACTTCACGCTGCGGGTGCAGGTCAAGGACGATCAGGACGCCATCCTCACACAGTTTTGTGTCCAGACTCCACAGCCACCCCCTAAAAGCGCCATTAAGCCATCCGGGCAGAGGAGGTTTCTTAAGAAGAATGAGGTTGGGAAGATCATCTTGTCCCCATTTGTTGTCACTACCAAGTACCCGACGTTTCAGGACCGCCCCGTGTCTAGTCTCAAGTTTGGCAAGCTTCTAAAGACAGTGGTGCGACAGAACAAGAGTCACTACCTGCTGGAGTACAAGAAGGGCGATGTCGTGGCCCTGCTCAGCGAGGAGCGCATCCGGCTCAAGGGACAACTGTGGACCAAGGAGTGGTACATTGGCTACTATCAGGGCAAGGTGGGCCTGGTGCACACCAAGAACGTGCTGGTTGTCGGCAAGGCCCGGCCCAGCCTGTTCTCAGGGCCCGAGCTGAGCACCTCGGTGCTGCTGGAGCAAATCCTGCGGCCCTGCAAGTTCCTCACCTACATCTACGCCTCCGTGCGGACCTTGCTCATGGAGAACATCAGCAGCTGGCGGGCCTTTGCCGACGCCCTGGGTTACGGAAACCTGCCCCTCACCTTCTTCTGCCGGGCAGAGCTGGACAGCGAGCCGGAGCGGGTGGCGTCTGTTCTGGAAAAGCTGAAGGAAGATTGCAACAACCCTGACAACAAGGACCGGAAGTCCTTCCAGAAGGAGCTGGTGATGGTGAGTCCTAGGCAGGCGTCCAAGCCTCGGGTGAGCTTCCTGAGGCAGACAAGCATGGGTTATACGGGGCTGAGTCACGAGGGCACTGTTGGGAGTGTCATGGGGTAGGATCCTTAAGGACCCCCAAGGAAAGTGTCTCTCCCCTCTTCTACCACAGTTCCGAGCCTCCGAGGTTTCCTGTGGTCCTGAATTCACTGGTTGGTTTTTTGGCAACTTGACACGACCTACAGAGTCCCTAAGAACTGGGCACATAAACTGAGAAGTTGCCCCGATCAGATTGGCTTAAGGTCAATCTATGGCGCGTTTTCTTGGTTAATGAATGATATGGGAGGGTCCAGTCCACTGTGGTGTGTGATGTGCTGTCCCCATCAGCTCATCCTGACCTGTATAAGAAAGCAGACTGAGAGACTCATGGGAAACAAGCCCATAGCTCCATGGTTCAGACTCTGTTCCTGCTGGAGTTCCTGCCCCGGCTTCCTTTGGTAATCAGGATGTGTAAGCCAAATAAATCCTTTCTTCCTCCAGGTTCCTTTTGGTCACGACGATTATCACAGCAATAGAAAGCAAACTAGGACATCATGGGAAAAGGGCACAGGGCTGTGATCCAGAAGCTTCTACCTGGGTCTTTGAAGGATATCTCTGTCTCATTACATTCCCCGGTAGGCTGTGACGGAGAGGTAGAAGCCTTTGCCCCAAAGCCTGGCTTTTGATGTGTGTTCTTGCCTTATGTTTCCTGGCACCTCCAACATACTGGGGTGCCTTCTCGCTGCCTGGGGTTCATTTGAGTCCATGGGGGCCAGACTCTTGGCTGGTATAAAACAAATTGTGAGTCTCAGAAATGCTTTAGAAAGGGGAGATTCCATGCCTGGTTCTGAGACGCACTGACCTCAGACCAGCTAGGGATGTTACTGGAGACCTCCTCGGGTCAGGCAGCAACCTAGGCTTTGGAGCATAAGGTAGTGGAACAGCCCGGTGTTTTCCCACAGGCCGCTCACCTCCGTTGAGTGGTTCTAACGTTGTCAGTAGAAACACTTGGTGAGCTCCTGATCCTTCCTGCTTCCACTGTCCTCAGCTTTTTGGCCCTTCTCCTCCCCACCTGCCCTTCTGTATGACATCATCAAGCATCTCACTGAGTCAGTACAGATGACCCTCCAAAGTAGAACAGGGCCTTTGAATAGGACCCATGTCATGACACAGCATGGGACGAACAGGCCTGAGACTCCCCGAAGAGAGCAGATGGCAGCATGGATTGTGGTTAGGAGGGGTCTTGACAGTTAGGTCCCAGGGGATTTTGATGGCAGCAGTTTCAGTGGGAAAGAAGCCAGAAGTGAAACGGGACAGCCATGGGCTCTGCATGTAGATCTCCCACAGGGGTGGAACAGGTCTCTTTCATCTATAATGCCATCTGAAGTGGATTTCCAGAAGGTCGTGGAGAGTCCCCCTTGCCCTGGCCTTCCTGGCTAGTTGGAGCTAGCATGTGTTCCCTGGGAGCCCTTTGACAGAATCCTTCATTGCCTGCAGAATTAGGCGCATCTATTGTCCCTCCCACCGCTGAAGAACATTTGCCTGGAACAGGTCCAGTTCCTTCCTCTATGGGAGATGGGAGCTCTGCGCCCATCTCCTGAATACTTTCATGGTCTCTCTTACTCAACATGGCAAGTTTGGAGAAGGTTTTTTGGCTTTTTTGGTCTGTGGAAGGGGTTGGGAGGGTTCCAACACTGAGTCCCCTCTGCCTTCCAAACTGGAGGAGATACAACTTGGCCTTGCCTGGAACTTGGCCCTGGGGCAAGGGCAGTTTTATAATAAAAAGGAAAACAGGTTTCTCCGTTTTCTGCCCTTCCCAGCTATCTCAGGCATTGTCTCCCGAGGAGCTGAATTTTAATAGCTGGCCAAACCTTAAAAGCCCACTGCTGGCCAACCCCAGCATCATCCACCTGCTGGATTTCTCATGGATTCATGACCAAGGGTCCGTTAGGTTTTCTATAGACTTGGCTGCAGCCAACAGGTCAGCTAGGCCAGTGCCCTCTTGTAAACTGCCTTAGCATTGTCGCCACCTCTGCTCTGGCAACCATAACCAGAATAAGTAGGAAGTTGCAGGCTTCAGGTGTCCACTGTGCAGAGTGGAAGGGAGAGGTCTCACCAAGGACTAGAGGCTCCTCTCCATGGCCACCAGGCTCCTCCCCCACACTGTAGACCTGTGGCTGCCCATGCCTCTGCCTGTGGCCTTTTCTCTGTGTCCTCCACGCAGCAGCTGTCCCCTTGCTGGGAGCCCTGGAAGCTGGTGTCTTTCTTGCCTAGAACTCCTGACCATGAATTCTCGCAGATGTCCACCCCAGTGTTCTTTCCAGCCCTTAATGGAGCAAACTTGTGATCCTAGACCTTCATGGTGCTCTCTCAAGTCAAGATTGCTATGTATTTGCTTCTCGCTACTGCCCTCCATTATACCTGAACTCCATGGAGGAAGGAGGGCACAGAGGAAATCCTCAAAGACAGAGCGGGTGGAGGAGTGAACGACTGGCTGTGTGAGCAATGGCTTCAGCTAAGATGCATCTGAGCCTTCTGCGCTCTTGTGGGTCTCATGGTGCTTCCTTTCTCTCCTGTCATTCCTGCCCTGTGTGTATCGAGGGCCTAAGGCACGATGGGTGGGATTTTGCAGTGGGAGTTCCACAGTTGGCTTTTCTGGGATAGCCTGCACTCCGGTACCTTTTCGTATTTGATGGGAAGCACTGGTGTTTTGATGATCAAAGCGGGAGAGCCTCTGGGAAGCCTGTGTGTTGTATTCTAAGTCACAGGCTCTTCCCAGGGAGCAGAATGCACTGTTGGGGACATAGATAGCCAGTGTCACTTTGGAGTCAGCTGGCTGAGAGTGACAGGAGACACTTCGAAGGCTCTGAGAAGCACCATCCCTGAAGTCATTGCCCAGATCCTGGCAGGGGTGGGGGACTTGGTTCTGTAGCCTGAAGTTTGGTATGGGGATTTGGGGTTGTTTCTGTAAGGAGAGAAACCGCAGAATGTTCTGTTCTGAAGGTGTTGGAAGCCTGGTACATCTTCTGTTGTACAGTGTGGGCCATGGGAAGAGGGTTCTCTGAGTGTGTTTGAAAGCCATGTGGGAACACATGTCCATGTATGTATATTCTGTGAATACACTGAGTGAGGAAACAGTTTGACTGCAAGCTGGTGTGCACATTCTAGATCTGAGTTACTGTCATCTCGCCAGCATAGGTCTGAAGTGGCCTGGGGAGAAAAGGGTCATAGGCAGAGAATGCACAAGGGACCAACTCTAGGGACTGTGATGGGACTGTGATGGGTTGTAGCCAGTAATATGCTTTTTAGTTTAAGGCTTTTAAAAATATATTTGCTTGTATTGGGTCTGTGTGTCTGTGTGAACACATGCTTTGGTCCCCTTGGAGACCAAGGAGGGGGAGAGGGGCATCAGATCCATTGGCACTAGAGTGACAGGCGTTTGTGAGCTACCTGATGCATGTGTTGGGATCTGAACTCTGGTCTTCATGACAGAGCAGCAGAGTAAGTAGACATACTTACTAAGCAGTCTCTCTAGTCCCACGCAGCATGCCTTTGGTGTGAAACACTGTTTCCCATTTTAAGGACACCACCTTGAATGGCCCCTGTGGTCTCTGTTCTTTTAGGGGGAGAGAAGTTGTTGGTTGGAAATGAGAGGAAAAGAAATTTAAGTAGAAAGAACCCACAGTGACACCATTAAAACCCTGGGAGGACTGTGAAAGCCTATCCCAAACCCCAAACCGTATCCTGAAGACAAAACCCCCAGCAGTCCACCGGATCACAACATGGGACTTATAGAAAGAAAGCTACAATGGGCACATTGCAGGAATGTGTGTGAGAAAGGAGTGAGATTGTAAGGCAAAAACTAGGAAGGCAGTTGTCTCCAGCAGGGCAGTGGATCGAGCTGCCCAAGAAACCAAGGTGGGTGGCTATCAAGAGAATAGAAGAGTCTGGGCTGGAAGAGTGGCAGGGAGACTCAGGATGGATCAGGAGGAAAAGCCCACCTTACAGACCCTGCAGACCAGGAGACCACAGAGACTGAGCTGCTAGCTGTGTGGTTAACTGGGTGAAGACACAGCTCCGTCAGTCATGTCCCTTGTGTTGTGAGGAATCTTTTCCTTCTAGACTGGAGCATCTCAGGAGCAAACACACTAACAAAAGCCCAAGTACCAGCTTACCTATTTTCCTAAGAGCTCGTAAAACGGGTCAGCAACAACATAGCCTGTGTCCAACTCTTACTGTAAATAATATCTCACAGTGACAGCGTGTCCCTTGACCTTCCAGCTGTCTGTAGTGGCTGTGATGGTTAATTTTAAAGTCAGCCTACCACAACCTAAAATTGTTTGTAAAAAGAGTTTCTGTTGAATTGTTAGATGCAGTGGTCATGACTGCAGGGGGATTGTCTTGATTGATGATTGATGTAGGAAGACCCACCCTGCTGTGGGCGGTGCCATTCTCTAGGCATGGAACCCTGAGACTGTATAAAACGGAAAGCAAGAAGCAGACAGACAGGATGGGTGCGTTTGTTTCCCTCGGCTCTTGACCATGAGCATGATATGCTAGCAAGTTGAGTTTCCTGCCTTGACGTCCCCTCAGTGATGGACTGTCACCTGAAATCATAAGTCAGATAACCCCTTCCTCCCGTATTTCTCTAAGTCAGGATGATTCTCACAGCAACAGAAATCAAAGTGGAAGAGCTGCTGTCTGGCAGCGTCTTTCTGCTCCCCTTGAATGCTGGGACAGAAACCAGTGGCCTACAAGCTATAGTTTCAATCTGTCCCTTCACTCATGTTAGCAAAATTCTACCTGAAGTCAGTATCGTGTTTTGTTTTCTTTGGTATTTTCCGGCATGCCTTTGTATACTTGAGTAAGCCATGTGAGGGGTGGGGACCTCCCCACCTGGAATCCTGAGGCGAGTTTTCCATTACTAGTACTTGCGTGTTTCCAAAGCTCACCTATTTGGAGAATGCGCTCAAACACACTGAATAACAGGCACAGCCAGGGCTGGGCTCAGAAAAATTGGAACGAGAGGAGTAGAGCACAGGATAGGTGAGACACCCTCATAGCTTACGTCAAAAGCACTAGCCTAGTCGTTAATGGCTACTCCCAGAAATGGAGACTTAGCTGCCCTGGACCTGGCCCTGTGTTCTCTTGACCAACAGTGGCCAGAGAGTGGCCTGGATTTCTCAGGACCTTTGTATTCCGTGCCCAGAGCCCCAGGGGACAGAGCTGGTTTACTGGCTCCTGCCAAGAGTTGACTTGAATCAGAAGCAGGTGATTTTTGACGCACTCTGTCACCTAGGATATAAGGTCACCTCCAGAGCCAGGCACCCAAGACTTGTTTGATGTGACTGAGTGACTTGCTGTCAGGCCATCTGTTCATTTGCATCCTCTCCCCAGGGCAGCACATGGAGCTGAGGTGACCTTTCCTGCCTCTGTTTATCCCTAAACTCACAACCCATCAAACAAAGCTTACACCTGACACTTGACCACCAGCACACCACACATCTGCTCCGAGACACATTCATATGATCATAGTTTTCTTTCTGGAACATAAACACATACTTAGTTCTATTTAAAACAGTTTCTTTCCTGCCCACAGCAGGGTGGGTCTTCCTACATCAATCATCAATCAAGACAATCCCCCAAGCAATAGTTAGCCCCTCTCAGGAATACATAAGTAGTTGACATGAGGTATAACCCTTCTACCCCGGCATCATGTTTGGGTCAACACCCGGTGTCATGTGCCCAGCATCATGGAGAGAACCTCAAGAAACTGGGACCTGCCTCTGCCGCTGGTCTCCCTCTGGTCTCTGTCTAAGGGGCTCTGGACTTAGCCAATCAGCATCTGTCAGTGTGTCCTGTCACCAGCACAACAGACACACTTGGCCAGCTTGAGTCAAGCCTTCCCATGGCTGGGAATACCACTCACCTTCCCCTACTGCCTCTGGGAAGAGTATCAGTCCGGCCCTGGTTCATAGGCAGGTGGCTCTTATAAGGACACTGGCCATGGTGGCCTGCCACTGTGACCTTACCATTGTTCATGTTATATCCCAAAAGCCCTGTAAGGCTCCTCTTGCACATGCACGGTGCTGGGCAGGGGGCCTGTACGCTCCACAGGCCTTAGAACTCCTAGGCGAAAGAGCATCATCAACAGGTTGACCGTCCCCCAAAGCCAAGCCGTCCCTGGCCTCATGCTGCATTTCATCTTCCCAGGCTTTGCTGAAAATGGACTGTCAGGGCCTGGTGGTCAGACTCATCCAGGACTTTGTGCTCCTGACCACAGCCGTCGAAGTGGCACAGCGCTGGAGGGAACTGGCCGAGAAGCTAGCCAAGGTCTCCAAGCAACAGATGGACGCCTATGAGTCTCCTCACCGAGACAGGAATGGGGTGGTAGACAGTGAGGTGAGTGGGGCTCCAACCCCTTGGTTACTTTCCTTGCCCCTCAGTTTATCCTAGGACCATTGGGATACAACAGTAAATTATCTACTTCATAGCACTCTGGCAGGGCAGGCTGAGGTGAAACGAGTTTGCCCAATACAAAGTATACCCTGGCTAGGCGGGAGCCATAAGCCCGTCCTGTCTTCAGAGCCTGGTGTAGAGGGATCAGGGCTGCTCTGCCACCATCTGGGAAGTGCGCGCTGCCCTCTCTTGCTAATTTTACTTTTAAATGACCTCCTGTAAGATCAATGGGTATATTAACAGAGCCCTGGGGGGTCCGCTCTATTGGCTGAATCCCTGCTCTGTTACCTAACTTAGACAAAGGTGGGTGTGCTGAAGTCATGCCCATGCCCGACACTACCTGTTTGTGGAGGTGACCCTGGAAAGCTGATTCAGACCCACCAGACAGGGAAGCAGCAAGTCCCAAGCATGAGTGTGTGCTTCCTTTGCATGGGCGCTTTCTGATACACGGCTCAGGTGAAAGCGGTGCTATGAGGCAGGAGAAGTCCGTCCTGTGACTCAGACACAGGAGGACACCACCGTTCCCCCAGTGCAGGCCGGGTAGCAGCTCGCCCTGCTGCTGTTACAGGAGTGACTGAGGGACCTCACCATCCTGACTTTTCTCTCTTCCTTTTTCCATGTTTCTGCTCCCCGCATCACCCAGGCCATGTGGAAACCCGCCTATGACTTTTTACTCACCTGGAGCCACCAGATTGGGGACAGCTACCGAGATGTCATCCAAGAGCTGCACATAGGCCTGGACAAGATGAAGAACCCCATCACCAGGCGCTGGAAGCACCTCACGGGGACACTGATCCTGGTGAACTCACTGGACATCCTGAGGGCAGCTGCCTTCAGCCCTGCGGACCATGATGACTTTGTGATCTGAGCAGGGCCCCTGCCCTACTGCTCACCAGGGCTGGGGCTCCGCCCAGTAGTACTGGGACTCCGCCTACTACTGCTGAGACTCCGCCCACTAGTGCTGGGACCCCGCCTACCAGGGCTGAGACTCTACCCATCATCTGTCCACAGGGGGCGCCCATGCCATCACCTGGTGGTGCACGGAGGGATGGCTGCTCAGGTCCAGGCCCATCTACCAGCCATGCGCAGGAGGGACTGAGGACTTTGACTCTCTTCCCCTCCCCTCTATCCAGGGGCAGGTCCCAGGGGGCTTTCTACTTCCAGTTGCCAATTGTGTTGCTTTCTATATGTTGAAATGTACTTTAAATTTAAAATCACTTTTTTTAACAGAAGACTTAGAGAGGACGTGAGAAAGGCGGTATCTAATTTTTTAATGGACTGTAAAGGTTATTTAAAAAAAAATTCACCTTAGTAAAAGCAAATGCTGTTGAGGTCTTTGTGTTCTTTAAAGGCCTTTGTAAATTATGTCCCAGGTGTATATGGATATGTTAAGGCCATGGGTGTTTTCTGAGCCCCAGACATATCTTGCATTTTGACATTCAAAGTGGGAACGATACTGGCTTCATGCAGAAGTCCATGTTCCACTTGTCACCTGTGAGAAGGCAAGTTTGTGGACCCGGTGGCTTTCAGTAGGTGGCCCTGAGGCTGCCCACCTTCCTTCCTTTCTTGCTGTCCTCAGCGGCCATCCACACAGCATGTTGGTCTGTGTGCTTCGGTGAGCTGCAAAGTCCCTGCACGGTAGCTTGGTACCATTGAGATTCTTCCAACAAATAAGAAATCAGCTGGAGTTGGGGGTCCCTGTCACCCCTGTGTGTTTGGTTATTTGCAGTAACGTCTGAAGAACAATGCCCCGAGAGCAAGGTGGTCCCTGCCACTCTGGGCCATTGAATGCTGCCTCCCTCAGGGCAGTCCCACCTCTGCTATAGGTGGGAGGGACACTCTAGCACCCAGCCAGAACCTGGTGGCCCCTGGCTCTTCCCAAGTCCACCACGGTCACCTGGTGACTTTTCAGGTGACATCACATGCTGGCATGTAGAGGTGTCATCTGCCGTTGCCAAACTCCACACCTGATCTCTCACGTTTAACCTCCTCCTTCCTGGTGCGCCCACATCTCCTTAGGATAACAGTACAAGGGGATAGTGTAGTTGTATAAATGTTAGCAGGGGGAACGTTTTCCCTAATGATGCTCTCTGGAAAGCTGGGAGCTTGCAGACGATTATATTGAACATCAAGGTGATGGGTCATGTGACCCATGTTGACTTCCAGGCTCACACAGAAGCCGTGGCATTTGCGGAGGAAACAGAGAGTAGAACACATACCAGAAAGACCAGCAGTTAAGTGACCTCTGGTAATGGGAAAAACTCGAGCTGTCTGTTTACAGGGCCAGTTCCAGACCTGCCATCTGCTCTGCAAGCGCGGGCTGATGACCGGTGTACAGCCTCCGCACGGAGCTGAAATGTCTATAGCTTCTGAAGCGGCACCTGCAGACCCCGACTCAGACGTAAACAGTGGGCATTAGTGCTGCAAGAACGAAGTCACAGGCCCCCCTGGTCACCGCAGTAACGAAGGCCTGTCACGCTACACCTTCATTTTGTCCAGAGAGCATCTCTTTTGGCCTTTTTCCCCCAAAGAAGAAACAAAACCAGTCGCACCTTAAACCATGGATATTTTTCCTCAGGGGCTTTGAATAGTTTCCTATGCAACAAGTCTTGTAGCACAAATTAAATTCTACAAAAGTTGCAGTAAATTTTATTTGGATATTTGAACTGGTTAGTGTGTGTGTGTGTGTGTGTGTGTGTGTGTGTGTGTGTGTGTGTGTGTCTTTCTGTGCCCAGCCAGACTTTAAATAAAACCTAGCATAAAGTCAGTCAGTGAATAGGTTCCTGTCAGTCACTCTGACAGTGTGGCGGTTAGTATATAGGGGACGTTTTCTCTAGCTGTTAACTTAATTGTTCCTGAGTGGGTAGTGTAATCATTCATGACAACCAGGTAGGCGTCAGTGTTACCCAGGGCACCCAAATGAAGGAGGCAGATGTCTCCTTGTTCCTGGTTCCTACCGCCTGGAACTGGTACCATCATCCCGTTCACAGAGTACAAGACCCAGCAGTTTCTGAGTGTGCTTGGCATCTCTGGGGCCTGCTGAGAGCAGCCAGCAATGGAGGCCTTGCCCTGGTTACACTTCCCGTTGTCAGGAAAAGTGGAGCAAGGAGTGAGTGTAGGCACTGGTCCTGGGGACCAAACCCAGCTAGAGGTGGTGGGGAGGAGCTGGGCTCATCAAGAGCCTGTCTGAGAGGGTGTCTTCAATTGGACAGCCCAGGACAGGCCAATTAGTCCTGGACATCAACCCCTGGTTTAGTCCAGATAAACCTGTTCTCAATTTAGCATGGTTTGATGAGTTTTTGCCTATTTGGTAGTTGAAGGCCAAGTCCCAGCTGGACCAAAAACAGGCCAGACCTGGGAACTGTGACTATAGGGTTGACACATGGGCAGCATTGAGAAGCTAAGCCTCTGAATGGTCTAGGCTTGTCAGATGGCCCAGAGCCCTGTGAGCTCAGCCCCCTCCACCGTCTATGTCTGTGTTAATTCTGGTTACTCCTTCCTGGATCTCGAATGTCCCCCACAGGCCCTGGAGTTAAAGGCTTGGTCCTCAGCAGGTCACTGTTGGGGGGTGGGGGTGCAACCTTTAAAAGGTAGGACCTGACAGGAGGAGGCTAGGACACTGAAGTGTGCCCTCGATGAGCACTGGGAGACGAACTCCTCCCTTCGGTTTTTGTTGTTTGGGGATTTTGTTTTGGTTTGCTTTTAACCTGGCCATGAGGTGGATGGCCTCTTGGGCCATGTAGTCCCTACTGTGTATGTTTTCAAAGGCTCCTTAACGGCAGAGCCAGTCAGTCCTTGACATCAGCTCCTGATTTGTGAGTCTAGATAAACCTGTTCTCATTTCAGAAGGATTTGCTGGATTTTCACCTATTTTGCCGTTGAAGACGTAATCCCATGTTAGCCTCATAACTTACGTGTTACACGTGGCTAATAGGAAGATGGATTTTTTTTTCCAAGCGATAAGTGTGGAAACTATTAGAGCCTTGATTAGGTTGGGCAAGTGCTGTGCCACAGAACTATACCTGGGCCCCAACCCCACCTCCCGCCCCAGGCCAGAAGCAAGGATTTTACCCCAGAGCAGCCCTAACAGATGCTATGAACTTGAAAACTGCAACCTCTCACCATTGCAGAGCCCAGAAATCCAAAATGAAGCTATCAGATGACCTAACCAGTTCATTCCCTCATTATTAGGACACCAATAGCTGGACTTAGGTCCCACCATAACCTAACGTGGTTTCATCTACACAGACTAATCCAGATGACTCAGAGGTAGCGGATTTCGACACATTGCAGCTTTCGGACACCATGCAACACAGCATGCCGCATCTCGCCTTCCAAGCCGCTCGGTGAAAACCGGTGTTTTAATTCTGTTGACACAGATACTATTGATATTGACAAGTGGCACACAGCTTGGGAATTTGTAGGTGTCCTTTGGGACCGAATACTGAGAGAAGATGTAAAAATTAGATACAGGGCTTGGTAGCATCCACCTTTAATTACGGTAGGTGAATCTCTGAGTTCAAGGCCAGCCTGGTCTACGTATCGAGACCCTGCCTCAAAAAACTAAAAACAAACAAAAGCAGGGTGGGTGGGGGTTGCTGGAGAGCTGGCTCAGTGGTTAAAAGCCCACACTGCTCTTGCCGAAGACCAGAGTTCAGTTCCCAGCACCCATACTGGACAGCTCACAACTGCCTGTAACTCCGGCTCCAGGGAGTCTAGCCCCACTTGCCCCTTCAGGTTCTTGCTTTCACACAAGTACATACCACATAGCACATACCACATAGCACATACCACATAGCACATACCACATAGCACATACCACGTACGTAATTACAAACAAATAATAAAGCTTTAAAAGAGATAGGCTTGGTTTCCAAGAAAGCAAGACGGGTTTTACCCGTGCTAAGTTTTTGTTTTGACCTCCACCCTTGGTACCTACCGAGTCAGACTTTAGAAATTCTTTTCTCGAGTGTTTATCACCGGGCCACAACACCCAACTTGTCATAGAACCTGATCAGGTCTCACTAGAGCTTACCAGCCAAGCAGTGAGGCTGGAAGTAAGATCTTTGCTCTCACCATTGCCAACCCCTCCCCCAAATGCACCGAATCCTATTTCCTGTGCACTCTAGCGTCTCTCTTCTCCCCTATGGAACACAGAAGTCTTCTTTAAGGGAATTACTGGGGATCGAACCTAGCCCCTCACCTATGCCAGGCAAGCACTCTACTGCTGTGCTAATGTCTCAGCTCTTGATTTTTTAAGATACGGTCTCGCTAACTTGCCCAGGTCATTCTTGAATTCCCTCTGGAGACGAGGTCTTGGACTTCCTGCATCCCTCTGCCTCAGCGTTCCAAGTAGCTGGAATTTCCAGGCCTGGCTCCAGAAATCTTTGCTTCCCAGGTGTTCCCTTCCCTCCCTCCTGGCAGGGTTACATACTGCGCTCTGCACGGAAGAAGCCTGTCTGTCTCTCAACCCCAAGATGATTGTTACAAGAGGGGGGTCATTGCTATGTGTAATAGATTTTAAACTGAGACGGCTGTAGCTATTGGAGTGGGTAACAGGCTTCGTGCTGTGCTTACTACCAGCACAAAAGCAAGTGGAAACTTGAATAATGAATGCATCAAAACTGGCTCAGATCCGAAGAGGTCAAAGAACATTTTAGGAATGGAACTCGGCAAACCGTATCCCAAGAACAGGCGCACCAAGAACAGGAGACCTTTCTATTAGGTACCTGATGCTGTCACAGAATTCCATGCTTTGCAAACTAGCTTGAAAGGAACTCAATTAGCTCTTTGTGCCACAGGCCCCTTGACAATTTAATGAAGGCAAGAGACACCTCACAATTCTATAAATGCTTAAAATAAAACCTGGGAGGACAAAGAAAGGCACTCCCCCCGTATATGTAGCAAAGATTATGACTACAGGTTTTAAGTATGCTGCTTTACACATTAATAACACCACCTAGTGAAAGCACTCATCTGCACCAGATGCTAAGCACAGTGATTGGAGGTTTGGGCACCACACTCCACAGAGCACACAATGGTTGGACTTCCTGCATCTTACTCAACCAGACAAACAATGGCTGCAGTCTCGTCAGCACCAGACATGTGGCACACTGATGGAGGTCTCATCTGACCAGGCATTCAAGATAGCAATGGAAGGTCTCATCCACGCTAGACACTCAACACATCAGTGGAGACTATTCAATCAGACACAAAATAGTGGAGGTTTTTATCCCACCAGACTTGCAACACAGTGATAAGCATTTAGACATCTGCAAAAAACATTCACAGACATAGAGGTCTGAAAATTCTCTGGAGTGTCTATAACATTAGCTCCTTGAAACTCTTGACAGAAATGATAATGCCCAGAAGATAATAAAAATAAAAAGTCAATTTTTCCTTCATTAAAAAAAAAAAAAACCACTCATTCTGAGGAAGCCAGTCTCCCACACTTTAGCTATCCACATTGTTCTAAAAATCTCTTGTGTTAGTATTTTGCTCCAAGCTAGGAAGGGTGATCATTTAAATTTTTTGATCCTCTAATTTATTATTTTGCCTGATGGGAGAGAGGCTAAGACCTGAAGAAATTAATTGGGGTGCGAGATCAGGTATCTAAAGTCATTTTTCTTAATTTTCCATTTTAATTGGCTTGTCTTAAAAAGATCGGTACTCATATATAAATACATTATACACATACAAATGCAATATGCATTATGCATTCTTATATGTATACATATACACATATACATATATAAGTAATGCTGAGTATATTTCTCATCTCGGAGAACCAACACAGGGTTCAAGGATGTCCCAGCAGAGGACCATCAGTTCTTTTGGGGGAGGTCTTACACAGGAGCAAGCAGGTGAAGGCATGCTCAGTGGAGTGGATAGGGAAGGGGGAGGGGCCCATTGAGGGGTCTCTAGAGCAGGAAGAGCAGCTGTGGGGAGACAGGCAGAAGAACAGCACCCATAAGATATGTACCTGTACCCCTACTAAGAGTACGGGGTATGGGGGAGGCCATGGAGGAGAGAGCTGTCCTGGAGGCTCTAAGAGAGAGAAAGGTGCT
This sequence comes from Rattus rattus, assembly GCF_011064425.1. Classification (NCBI taxonomy): domain Eukaryota; kingdom Metazoa; phylum Chordata; class Mammalia; order Rodentia; family Muridae; genus Rattus; species Rattus rattus. Next base: position 161,175,902 of record NC_046157.1, read on the forward strand.
TTAGTGGTATTTACTAGGCACTGCCCTAGACTCAAGGGGTGTGCTGTCCCGAAGGAGCCAAGAAGCTGATAGGAGCCAGTATCTACCAGATCAGTATCCAGGGTTAGGTCAGGAAGAAGCCAGAGCTGAAGAGAAGAATTTCAATCCAGGGCAAGAATAGAGGGTAGCCTTGGCAGGGAGGGGGAGGTATCTCTGGGAAAGTGCTGTGTGAAGAACAGTGACTGCAGTTGGTTCTAGGTAAACCACACACACACACACACACACACACACACACACACACACACACACATGCCTGATAAAGTGATATAAATTTTAATGATTCTACTTATTATACATTTATTATTAATTTTAATTTTAAAAATTAAGAAAATCAAATACCATGTGGTTTTGATAAATGTTTACACTGTATCATGGTTAAATCCAGTTAAGTACTTACCTCAAACATTTTTCTTCTTTTGAGACAGACTCTTGTGTACCCTCAGACTGGCCTCAAGCTCAATATATAGCCAAGGATACTTAGGAACACCTGATCCTCCTGCTTCTGTCCCTCGGGTACTGGGGTTGCCAGTGTGCACCGCCTCACCCAGCTCTCAAGCAAAGTACGTTGTGGTGAAAATTCTCCAAGTCTTTCCAGCTCTTTGAAATGTGTAGGGCACTGTTGCTCTATACAGGCAGCCCCTGTCTAACAGCTCACCAAGCACCCACTCCTCAGCCTCTTCCTCCTCAGCCCTTAGCTCCTGTGAGATAGGAATTCTCCATTCCATGTGTGGGTTTGAGAACACATATGTGTATGTGTGTATAGATATGTATGTGCATATATATATGTGAGATAGGAATTCTCCATTCCATGTGTGGGTTTGAGAACACATATGTGCGCATGTATAGATATGTATGTACATATATGTATGTATATGATACATATAGATGTATGTGTGTATGTGTGTGTTGCTGTCGGCATGTATGTAGACATGTGTTTCCAGGGTGTATTCATCTTTGCATGCAAGTGGAGGCCTCAAGTCCAGAGTCTCTCACTCTCGATCATACTGTGTAATCGCTATTCCTGGTTGTCAGTTTGACTATATCTGGAATGAACTAAAGTCCAGAATTGGGGGGCTCAGCTGTGATCCAGATTTTGAGGCTGAAAGACACAAGTTCCTGACCTGGATCTTGGCATGGAGATCTTGAGGCACAGTAGCCATGAAAATCTTAGGCCCAGGCAAGGTAGTACAGGGTTTTAATCCCAGGAGACTGAGGCAAGGAGATCCATGAGTTCAAGGTCAGCCTGGGACAAAGCAAAGCGTGGTCGCACGCACCTTTACTCTGGGCCTCATCTGCTGTAGACTTAACGTAAGGACATTGGAAGAAGGAAGACTCACTCTTCCTCACCTGCTTGTGTTTACTTTGCAGCACATCTGTTGGAATCTACTGAAGCCCAGCTGAAACAAGGAGCCCAGTGGGACTGAGCAACCACTAGACTCTCAGACTTCCCATCCACAGCTGCCCACTGTCAGGTTAGCTGGACTGCGGACTGCAAGTCCTCACAACAAACTCCCTCAATGTAGAGAGACATTCCATAAGTGCTGGGACTCTAGAGAACCCTGACTAATACAATACCCCACCTTATTCATTCATTCATTCATTCATTCATTTTTTACAACAGGGTCTCTTGATGGACCTGGGGCTCCCTGTTTTGCATAGACTGGACGGCAAACAAGCTCCCAACTTTACCTGTTCCCCAACCCCCAGTTCAGGGTGACAGGCGCATACCATAGCAGCTGGCTTTTAAGTGACTTCTGAAGATCAGAACTCTTGCCGCGTGCTGCCCCCTTCCCCAAGACCATTCTTTGCCTTTGCCTTTCATTCTGTAGCAGTCACATGCCCGAATTCACACGCATGTGCACACAGGCATGCACACTAAACATATGCAAAGAATAGAGAACTAAGTGGCAAAGTGAAAACAGGGTATATGTGCTGTGGTTTGGAATGCACCGCTCAAATGTTCAGACATTAAGCCAAGTGCTGTATGTAGTACATGGCCGTGATTTGGGTGTTCAGAAAGTTGAGGCAGGAGAATTATGGATCTGAGGCTGTGGACTACATAATGAAACTCCATCTCAAATTTACTTATTTGTTTGTTTGTTTAAAATTCACGTACAGAGCTGAAGAGTTGGCTCCCTGGTTAAGAGAACATATTGCTTTTGAAGAGGACCCAAATTCAGTTCCCAATATCCACACCAGGCGGCTCACAACTACTGTAACTTCAGTTCCAGGGTATCCTCTTCAGTATTCCATGGGCACTCTATACACACACACACACACACACACACACACACACACACACACACACACACACACACGCATGCATGATTTAAAATAATAAAAATTTAAAAATTAGATGTGAAATATAATGGCCAATGTATTGATCACCTTTAAGAAGTGATTGGATTAATGAGGGCTCCTCCATAGCACTCAACTCACTGGCTCCTCTGTGCTCACCCCCCTACCCCATCCTGAGAAGCTCTACAGGACACAACGCTCATGGCTTCATCCTGAAAGAAGAGACCCGTTCTTCTCCATAACCGTCAGCTTCCGGTCTCCAGAATTGGGAGGGTCTTTGGTATTTTGTCATAGCAGTTCTCCAAAAAGTGAGTCGGATGAGCAATCTAGGCCAGTGACCAGTCTCCCACCTCAGACACAGCCACAGAGGATGTGGGACTCGGAGGAGAATCCATTCCATCTGTGTTAGATTAGGCAGGCGGCTGTGGGTCTCTGAGAGAGTGGCAAGGTCCCCGGACTGAGAAGGCATTAATATAGAACTTTCCTGGAATGTGGGGGCAATAAGGTCAGACGCTGTGTCTGGGGAGAAAATCAGACTAAAATGTAAGTAAATACAATACGAAGGGCACCATGTATCTAGAACTCCGGCTCCACCTTGTAAGACTGGGACAGTACTGAAAGAGTAGAACTGAAAGAAAGCCAATACGTAGGAAGTAAGATATGAGACTCTTGTCACATCCATCGCAATGGACATTAGGCTTTAAAATCAACTACTGGTCATTCTGCTCCTTCTCAGTTCCCTGTGACTGTTACTCGAGTCTTGTCTCCTCAGCTCATTCTCTGACAGAACGGTCCTTATGAAAATTAGCCTGTGATCCTCTCTGCTTAACCTGCCTCTTGGGCTCTCCCCTTGTCTCCAACGGAGATTTCTGTGCCACCACACAGGTCATTGAGGACTCAGTGTGACGTCTACCTACATACATGAGAGTTTGGACATCGCCCTGTAATTATCACTAAAACACATTTTGGCAAATTGGTCCTAACTCTAAAATGCATCCCTTTGTTTCTTTTGAGTGGTGATGTGCCTTTTATCTGAGGACTGACATTGGTTGACAATGGGTGCCAGTGATGGCAGTTGTTCTAATGCCTTACTTGGCAACGCAGAAGGCTGGGTGGGGGCAGGCACCACACATCTTTCAAGACTTGAACTGTGGATTCAAGGAGGGCTTTGTGAGCCATGCAGCTCTCGGTGGTCTGGATCACGCCTTCTGTATGTCTTTCATCTTGCAAACACTCTCACTATATCTGGAACCCTCAAAGCACAAATTCTCAGCTTCCTTTGCAGCTAAATATATACTCATGACCAGCTTCCGCCATGCAGAGCTCTGGTTTGGGAGCCAGCGACTGTAGGAGCAAATGACTTGAGAGAAGTCTCCAACTTTCCAACAGGCGTTGAGATGATCCCGCCATGGGGTTACAGGAGACTGTGACAGTTTACTGCTTCCCTAGTGCTGGGCAGGGCTGCTACTGCAGAATGTTCCTCTTGGGGACAGTTCTAGACATTCCCTGGCTGTTTAACATTGAGTGGGGGACATCCCTCCTGGAGCTCCAGTGCCGGTCAGCCCTTGACACTTGGGTTGCTGGTACCTAAGCATCTGCCTGAGGATTGCTGACCTCTTCCAGTGTCAGCTCTGTTGGTCAGATTCCTCTTAGGGCATCTTCCTTTAAGACGCTAAAGTCCCTTCCATTGCTTTCCACAGATGTCCTTGTTTTGCAGTAACTTGGTGTGACCCACACTGTGAGTGGAGCGGCCAAAATACCCAAACACAGGCAGTCAGTTTGTGGTTGATTGAACAGTCATGGCAGGCAAGTGCTCTGAGGAAAATGAGGCCAGGTATTCATGCCGGGAGATCTTTGGGTGCACCTGGTTGTATTTTCTAGTTTGTTAAACAGATATATGGGGGTTTTTTGGGGGGGAGGGTGGAACTTTCTATGCTGTTTCTAGAAAGTTCTGTATCTGCTCGTTTTTGGTTCCCTGGTCTTTCCGCTGCAATATTGCATATGTTCAGCCCAGCCGAGATTCGCACATTGGGAGGAACCAGTGCTTGCTTTAGTTTTCACACACCCACATGTTTTTCTGCACTCCTAAGTGCAAAATCAGCTCGCGCCCAGGGTGCAAGATCATCCTTCGTGGGTGTGAACAGCAGATGCGCGCTGGGGAGCGCCAGCAACTCAGGTCCTCTCTGAGTGGCCAAACCCTTTCTGAGTGTTGGCCCATCACATCCAAACAGTCGGGAGATGGGGAGGGGGCCTGAGGGGATGCAGGTAGCTGCCTGGCATGCAGCAGCTCAACTTCCCATGTACTAGAAAAGCAGAGCAAGTGAATTTAGTCCCTTCCCTGTTTGACTCCCAGCCTAGTTGGAAAACAAATACAGAATGGATTCCCGCTGAAGTCCACGCTCACAGCAACTTGTAACAGGAGCCCCCTGTGCACGAGAGTCAAAGCATGCTGTGGAGGCAGATTCCTTATGCGGCCAGCAGATGCCTAGGAATGTAATTATGCTTCAAAAACTTCAGAAGATTGGATTAGCCTTCTCCGAGGCAGCCGCACAGCACCTGTATATAACCCTAATTATCACATCCTCCAATGTGACAGATGAGTTGAGAAGCCGAAGGGAGAGGAGGTGAAGCCTGTGTGCCGGAGACCTGGAGTACTTGACCTAGTTAGAAATCATTCACACAGCCCTGGGGATTTAGGTACAATTCCTATGACGTGGGAGACACTATCATGTTCAAACGTTAGATCTGTACGAAAAACATAGAGATGTTCTGATGGCTAATGTCGCTACCCCACTGAGCAACCAAAAGAAGAGAAAATGTGTTTCTCGGGAGGCCTCGAACATCTCTTGCAGAAGAGTCCTGACCTCTTGTTTTCTTCTTCCTTTTAGTTGGCTTAGGGTTCCTGATGCTGTGATGAAACAACATGACCAAGGCTTGGGGAGGAATGGGTTTGTTCTGCTTACACTTCCAGGTAAGAGTTCACCACTGAGGGAAGTCAGGGCAGGAACAATAGAGACCAAAGACTGTGTTTTATAAAAAGAAAGAAAGACAGAGCCAGGAATATGTTCGGTAGAGGCACGGTATGGTGAGGTGAAAGGGGGTGCCTCTGTGGGCCCATACTGAGGCATCCCTTCCCCCCTGAGGGAGGGAGGGAGGGAAAGAGGGAGGGAGAGGGAGAGGAGAAGGGAGAGGGAGGAAAGGAGTAGAGGCTGGCATGAACATGTGGAGTGGAGAAAGGGTGGAGAGAGAAGGGGCAGAGAGGGAAGAGGGTAAGAGGGTAAGAGAGTAAGGGAGTGAGGAGGGGGCAAGCAGCCCCTTTTATACTGAGTCAGGCATACCTGGCTGTTGCCAGGTAACTATGGGGTAGAGCCTAGAAGGAATGCTAACAAAGACCACACATGTGCAGGCAGTTGCTCTTGGGTTTCATTGTTTCCCAAGAAAAACAAGAGAATGTAGCTGTTGACTAGAACCCTAAGCTGGAGGGAGGGAGGGTCTCCTGAAGAGGTGTCCCCTTAGCCCCTGGAGGAGACTGTTGATTGAGAATGAATACTTCACATAAAAAAGGTCTCCAATCCCCAAACAGAAATTGACATTCGAAAAAGGAACTTGGTTTTGTCACGTGTGACTGTATTCTGGAATATAGTTCCCCTCCCTCAGAAGTGAGCTCTGCCTTGCAATTATATGGTACTTCAAACAGGCAGCTTTTCCCTGTCCTTATTGATAGGATTGTTTTCAAGATGTATTCAGCATACAGTACCTCTCTTTGCATTATTTAAATGCTTACAATAGGCCGGGAACAGTGACATAAACGTTTAACCCCAGCACTCTGGAAGGCAGAGGCAGGGGGATATCTTCTTTGAGTTCAAGAGCTGCTTAGTCTGAGTTCCAGGACAGCCGGGGCCTCATCCAGAAAATCTGTGTCAAAACCAAACAAACCAACAAAAACCAAAAAAAAAAAAAAAAAAAACCCAAAAGTAATGAAAACCATTTACAATAACTGATCTTATTTTGCAAGGCATTCAGATGACAACAGATGTCCGGCTAGTTATTAAACATAATTATTATTATTCTCTTCTCGCAGCTGGGGGAGGAGTCAGCACCAGCCTGGTAACCTGGGGAGACAGAGGGACTTCAACCAAGATCTTTTCTTTTTCCTTTTTAATGGAACAGTGCAGATCATGGATCAACATTAGACCCAATAGGAGGTACACAAGAAAAGCAATGATACTGGGATGTGTCTGTCTGTCTGTCTCAGAAGCGGGGTGGTGCGCATCTGCATTTGGCGAGCTTTCCACCTCATTCTCAGGAGCACTGAGGTGTGAAGACAACTTTGGTTCTAACCCAGTGCTAAGACACTGGGCTGGAAAGGAGGCTGTAGAGTGCGAGTCTGGGAGGGGGCCGGGCTGTTTCTGATGTGCTTCCTGTTTCACTAATATCCCCTGCCAGCCGCTCTCCCTGTCCCTCTGAACTTCAATTAAAGCCAGGCCATTGTTTTCTGGGAGTTTTCTCTGATATAAACTACACAACTGTGACCCCAGCTGCCCCCACATGAGGGAGAAATAGCCCCAGGGTTTTGCAACAGGGCCTTTATCGCCTTTGCTGGTGACTCCCAGCAGCACAGTGAGCTCCCAGGGGAGGAGAGAAGCCACCTCAGGGTGTGAACACAGGACTGACAGAGAGGCTATTTTCGGGAACAGTGGCCTTGCAACGTGGGCAGCTAGCTGTACAGGGCTGGAAATCAATGCGGACCAGTCTACAGTTGGGGCTTTGCAAAAGGGATTTTCCACAGCAGGGCAGGCTTAGCAGGTCCTCAGTTTCAGGGAAGAAGTGGCCTGTGTGTTTCTACAGGATGTATCAGAGCAATCCGGCTCCTTACTGTGGGCTATACATTCAGTAGGAGCCCCCCTGCCGTCTCTACTGGGGCATCTCAAAACAAGACAGCAATGCCCGCAGGTCAGTAAAAAGCGAGAAGATAAATCACTCTGAAGACAGTTCAGGCGACTGCATCTGCTTTAGTGCACACAAGCAACCACTTACATGGAAGGAGCCTGTTGACCGTGATTGGTTAGCACATTACCTGGATTGTGAACACTCAGACCACCAGGGTCTCTATGCAGAGGAAGCACATGGAGGAAGACTCATCGACAGGCCCGCTTCCTGCTACTCACACTGTTTCAGAACTCAGAGCTCTGACTTCCGGGGCATAGTGGGCCACTTCCGGGGCATGGTGAGCCACTTCCAGGGCATGGTGGGCCACTTCCGGGGCATGGTGTGCGGTGTTTCTTCTTTAGAAGCACGGTGTGCCAGGTAGGCTGTCTGCCAGGCCGTGCCTGAATTTTCTCCTACATTCACTCCCCTCTGCCCCTGTTGAGTGTCCTTCGCAAGCACCCAGGCTAATAAAAACCTCAGATATTTGCTTAGGGCTTACTTGATATCCATTCTTGGGGGAAGGGGGGAAGGGGACTTCAGAGACAATAGCTTATTGGACCCTTATTGGCAATGCCTTTTGTGGTAGGCACAATTATTGCCCATGTTTCATAGATAAGAAAGGAAACTGTTGGGGTATGTTAGCTATGTAAGTGCAGGCCCCCAAGTTCTGGTTGCCCCAGAGACAAAAAAAAGCAACAAAAAAACCCAAAAACCTGCAGATAGACCCAAGTCATGCAGTGTGACCTTGCCCCCAAGTTATTTCTGACTGGTGAATAAAGATGCCTATAACTGGACAGAATTGGGATAGGTGGACCTTGGTGTTCCTGGCCTTGGGGTCAGGAGACTAGGAGGGGAAGAAGGTGGAAGAGAAAGAGATAAGACGCCATGGGTTAGGAGTCAAGAAAGCATGATCCTGAAAGTTGGCCAATTGGAGTAAGTTATAATTTGGGGTTATTGATAGAAAATAGATTTTAATAATATACAGGGTTGATTATCTGCCTGCAGTGGCGAATTAATCTGCTCTATGCTCTCCGGGGGTCACACTTCTAGCCACCCACCAGAGCCCTCTGAATTCTCTAATGAAAGGCACACATACACACACACACACACACACACACACACACACACACACACACACACACACACACATGCTTAATTTTGAGATGCCTTGACTAGCTCAATGATTGGGTACTTCTAAAACTCCCTGGAGCCAGCAAACACTCTCCTCCAGTATTCCTGGTTTAACACTTCCTAAATCTATATTTTACCTTTACTTCCCTGTCTCTTTCTGGGCTACCCTCTATCTTTGCTGCCCAAGACATTTCTGGGCAGCCCTTCTGGGGGCTGCTTTCCTTCTGGTACCTACATTTCAGTCTTTATTCCTTTCTGGTCCTTCCCAGCGTGGTCTTTCCTACCCCTTCTCCGGTCTGCACTTTCTTCCTCCTCCCTCATTCTTACCCCAGGAACCTAGAAGTCCCACCTCCTTCATCCTGCCCAGCCACTGGCCATTGGCTATTTACTGATTAATCAAAAACCAGCTGGGGACCGGAAGCTTCAGTGGTTGGACATGCAGATACCCCATTTGGGGGGCTGAATTAAGACAAAATATTAGAACCAATTCCTAACATTTGCCTAGTTCTAGTGTTGATTAGGGCTTATTATAAGTATAAAGGTTATATGTGTCTTTTATTCAGAAACTAAATGTCAAAGGCAGGGAAGAAACTCCCAGACTGGGATTAAATATTATCAACAATAAGAAACAGAAAGGCTAAGCAATTTTCCCAAGCTCACACAGCTAAGGCACTGAAGTCCACTTGTAGCCAGCCAGTCTCTCACGGCATGCAATGTCCCTTTCTCAGTGTCTCGGTCACTGTTCTATGGCTGTGAAGAGACACCATGACCAAGGCAACTCTTATGAAAGAAAGCATTAAATTGTGGGTTTGCTTACAGTTTCAGAGGTCAGTCCATTATCATGGCAGGGAGCATGGTGGCAGCAGGCAGACATGGTGCTAGAGCAGTAGCTGAGAGTTCTACACCCTGACCTGTAGGCAGAGAACGAGGTAGATGGAGAGGGAGAGACTGAACATAGCTTTTGACCCTAGGTCAGCTTCCTCAAACAAAGCCACACCTCCTTCTAATCCTTTCAAATAGTTCTAACTCCCTTGTGACTGAGCATTCAAATCTATGAGCCTATGGGAGCCATTCTTATTCTAATTCCCATACCTAGCATGCTCAGGTAGTGGTTAAATGTGACACGGAAACCCCTGGCTTGAACTGAGCAAGGTGTCTGCCACACAAGCAGGAAGACTTGGTTCTCCAGTAGTCATGTTAAAAGCTGGGAGGACATGGCTGCCCACCTGTTGTCTCACTTGGAAGGATGTGGAGATAGGGGATGCCTGGAGCGATTTAACCTGCTTCGAGCCCTGGGTTCAAATGAAAGACTATACAGAGGGTGGAGAGTGTCAGAGGACAGTATGTGACACTACACACACAGAAATACACACACACACACACAAACATAGACACACAAACAGACACACAGAAACACACACACATACATGGAAACATACAAACACAAATAGAAATATAGACACAGACACACACAGAGAGAAACACACACACACAAACACACAGAAAAACACTCAGAAACAGACACACAGACACAAATACACAAATAGACACACACACACAGAAACATAGACAAATACACAGAAGCACACACACAGAAACACACACTCACACACAGAAACATAGACACGACTTAGAGTTTCTATTCCTGCACAAACATCACGACCAAGAAGTAAGTTGGGGAGGAAAGGGTTTATTCAGCTTACACTTCCACATTGCTGCTCATCACCAAAGGAAGTCAGGACTGGAACTCAAGCAGGTCAGGAAGCAGGAGCTGATGCAGAGGCCATGGAGGGATGTTGCTTACTGGCTTGCTTCCCCTGGCTTGCTTAGCTTGCTCTCTTATAGAACCCAGGACCACCAGCCCAGGGACGGCACCACCCACAATGGCTGGGTCCTCCCCCCTTGATCACTGATTGAGAAAATGCCTTAGAGCTGGGTCTCATGGAGGCATTTCCTCAAGAGAGGCTCCTTTCTCTTCGATAACTCTGGCTTATGTCAAGGTAACACACAAAACCAGCCAGTACAGCACAGAAACATAGACACACACCCAGGTACACACACACACACACACACACACACACACACAGTCACACACACACACAGAGTCACACACACAGAGTCATAAACCCAAACAAAAAAATAATCCTTAATGCAAAGCAAATGGTGAGATTAATGGTAATATCTAGCTTTGGGATGTTTTAAGAGAAGGAAGGGGTAAGCAAAACAAAGCTTAAAGGTTTTTACTTATTATTGGAGTGTGCACTGTGTGTGTGGGGGGGGGTGATTTGTGTACTACAAATAGGCATTTGAAGGCTAGAGGGTAACTTTGTAGAGTTCATTCTCCCTTCTACCATTATGTGGGTTGGGGGATCAAACCCAGGGGGCCAGGTTTACACTGGAAGCATGTTCACTTACAGAGCCCTGTTGCTCAGTCCAGAAGAAGGGTTTGCTGTAAGCTTTTTGGCTTTTTTAAAAAATTCATTTCAGGGGTTGGGGATTTAGCTCAGTGGTAGAGCGCTTGCCTAGTAAGCACAAGGCCCTGGGTTCGGTCCCCAGCTCCGAAAAAAAGAAAAAAAATTTCATTTCATATGCATGAGTGATTTGCCCACTTGTGTATCTGTGCACCACATGTGTGCCTGGTGACAAGAAGGTCAGCAGAGGGCCTCAGTTTCCCCCCACCCCCGGAACTGGATTCATAGAGAGTTGCGAGCCATCCTGTGGGTGCTGCGAGTCAAACACCAGTTCTCTAAGCAAGAACTCTTAACCGCTCAGCCATCTCTCCGGGCCCCTGGCTTTTGGGCTTTAGTTTTCTCTGGTGGGGCACACTCTGGTGGCTAACCAGGAGACAACCATGAGGCCAGCTGCACTGAGGGGACTTCCTAGGACTTTAGTGAGCATGTCGTCCACTCATAGCAGGGCAGGAAAATAGATTGAAGCACATTTATGCAGCAAAACGCTATTGGCCGTGACTTGAGGAAAAGCCAATCTCTATGGGGTAAGTAAGGTTCTCCAAGATACAGTAAAGGAAGTATGCTTGTAATGTGGAAACTCACACTTCCGCTGAAAGGAACACATTTGGGCCTAGACCCCTGAGGTACCTGGCCCTGCGGGAGACTGGTATTTGAGGGGAGCCCGCTTCAGCGATACCTCCTTCGTGCTGTTTCGTTTGTTTCTCTGAGCCAACGCTAGTTTCCCAATCCTCCAGCTATTACAGACAGTAATTTATGAAATGACAGCAATTTGGAATTGGCTGTAAGTACTCAAGAAATAGAACGAATACCCCAATTTGCAAAATTAAAAAAAATCAAAGTACCTAATTTGCATGCTATTAATCAACAGAGTGGGCATGTATCCGCAGATAATCAGAATTAAGTGTATACAACTAGAACAAGATTATTTATTTATTCTCCCACCCAGGGCCCATGCGTGGCTTTTAAGGGTCTGTGAAACCCCAAACGGTGTATACATTTTTGTTAAATTGGTTTCTGTCTTCTGAGGAGACTTGCAGCTTTTTAGAGACCCCCTTTTTTTTTTTTTAATTTTCCGGAGCTGGGGACCGAACCCAGGGCCTTGCGCTTGCTAGGCAAGCACTCTACCACTGAGCTAAATCCCCAACCGTTTTTAGAGACCCTTAAACAGACTCACCATCCACAAAAACTTAGCTTCTAGCCTAGGACTGGGGAGGAGAGGACGCCATGTTGGGAGAAAGCCTACGGTCTCCTCAGTCGTCTTATCAGCGAGAGAGGAGTCTGTAGATGGAAGTCTGAAGCAGCTGGAAGTGTCTGCTGTTCATGCCGGCTGAGCCCACCTGCACCCCCCACTTGTCAGCAATACATCTGTGCTCCCTGCTCGTGAAGAGCATCATCTACAAGCTGCCAGGATGGCACTGGTACCCAGAGCAGCTGTGCTAATGAAAGGACTCTTTTTTTTTTTTTTTTTTTTTAAATTATCAACTAACTGGTTATCCCTGTGGTTGAATGGTCTGGGTTAGGAGACCAGTCTCCTGTTTCTCCCTGCATGCGCATTCACCCACAGGGTGCGGCTTTCCTCCATGGTGTAGGTGGTTGGGCACCTCCAGACAGGAGCCCCATCTGCCTTTACCAAGGAAGTAAGGACTCTGCCACAGAGGTTCAGCCAAGGCCCTATGGCATCTCAGCTGGCAGGGTTATGCAGTGGACAGCTGGGGTTATCAGAGTTTCTTGGGCAGGGACATAGGTTCGGAATGCAACCACAGATCATTAGGGACTCCGTATGTGGAAAGGAAGGCCCAGCGGGTACAGTAGGGCAAACTGGCTTCCTGAGCCAATGGAGAGGGAGTGTGTTGTGGGGAATCCCCTGGCCAATGGAGGGATGGGGAGCCGGATAAACTGGTTTACCTGGCCAATCGGGGATTGGAGGAGCAGCCTTGGGCTTGGGGGCGTGGACAGAACAAACTGGCTTCCCTGGCCAATGGGGAGGGGTAGGGGGCCGGACAAACTGGCTTCCCTGGCCAATGGGGTTTTGGGGGTGTGGCCCGGGGGTGCAGTACAAACTGGCTTCCTCCACCAAACAGGAGAGCGTAGAGTACACATGCTTGGGAAACACAAACCAGAACTAGGCCTGAAAATTGACATCCTAGTGTGGCCAGAGGTCAAAACTCACCATTTCACTCATGATGGCTGAGAACAATTTATGACTTCTGTTACCGCCCAGATAACAGAGAAGGGAGAGGGAGAGACACATCTGGGGCATCCTAAAAGATTCCCGGATGAAAGCAAAACGTGCCTTTTACTTTTATTCTGTGCTTGCTTACTTTTTTTATTCCTTTATTTCAGATAGGATGTTGCTGTGTTACCCGGACTGGTGTCCATCTTCTGGGCTAAAACAACCCTCCTGTCTCAGCTTCTCTGAGAGCTGTAACTGTAGGTAACTTCTACCCTGCCTAATACACAAGTGGGAAAAAAGACCTCTTCTGTCTGTCTGTCTGTCTGTCTGTCTGTCTGTCTCTCTCTCTCTCTCTCTCTCTCTCTATATATATATATATATATATATATATATATATAATTTTAAATGTATTTATTTACTTAGAGAGCTTACACCACGTGGCACACGCGGAGATCAGAAAGCCGTTCTCAGGAGTCTGGTGTCTCCTTCAGTATGTGGAGTGCAGAAATCAAACCCAGGCCGTCAGATTTGTTGACAAGTACCTTTACCTGTCATCTTGTCAGCCCTAAAATGTATTTTTAAAAAAGGAAGGAAGAAAGAAAAGCCAGACAGCGATGGTGCACACCTTTAATCCTAGCACTCAGGAGGCAGAGGCAGGCTGATCTCTTGAGTTCAAGGGCAGGCCCATCTACAGAGCCCTACCTTGAAAAAAGAAAAGAAAAACAGACAAACTACAACAAAAACCAAACCAATAAAACAAACAAAAAACCCAAGACAGAAGAAAATAATATTCAAAATAACCAAATGCACTTCATTCATCTGGAGGTACAAAGTCACAGTTTTGGGCGCAGCCCGTCTTTGTGGGTCTTTGTGATCAGCAAGCAGCTCAATATGGCTGACCAGGGCACACCTTGCCCTACTCTTGTCCTCTATGGCCAGGAGAGGTAGGAGGCCTCTCCTTGCTGGGTACCCTGAGTGTCTGAGAACGCCCTTGAGTGTTGGATTGTCTCCTAACTAGGTGCTCAAGAAGGGGAAGATGCCCGCTCACCAGCACTGAGGCAGGCGGAGGGCAGCAGGAGATGCTAGACTCCCAGAGGGAGAGTCTCCACGTGACCAAAGAGGTGCCCAGGGCACACAGGACTGCCAGTGCAACCCTCTCCTTCAACATAGAGTTCAAGTCCATGCAGTAGACTGACTTCCTCTCCTCCTGTGATGTTCCCTCGTCTCCGTGACAGGCTTCTCTCTCTGACAGCCTCTCAAGGCCATGGCATCTATGTCACCTCAGGCACAAACAGTCGAGGGTCCCACTACACCCATTAAACTGCCAGCAAACGTCTAGACTGGGCTGGGCCACTCCCTGCAGAAGCTTTTAGGGTTTTTTTCCCCCCAGGGAAATTTGTGCCACGTGACAATTTTCCAAAGACCAAGAACTCGTTAACTGTTAGACAACCGACAGAAATTTGATTTCCTATTTTTTTAGCCCCAGGTATCTTTGAACTTAAAGCCATCCTTCTGCCTCAACCTCCTAAGAGCTGGGATTATAGTCATGTGCCAGCAGGCTCTGCTAAACTATTTAAAACATAAATTAAAAACGTTTTCCCCTGGGTTGGGGATTTAGCTCAGCAGTAGAGCGCTTGCCTAGCAAGTGCAAGGCCCTGGGTTCGGTCCCCAGCTCCAGAAAAAAAAAAAGAAAAGAAAAAAAAAAGTGTTTTCCCCGCCTCCCTTCCTTGTTCTTTACATTAACTATGGAATCTTAATTGGAGAACCTTTAACCTTAAAGAGATGTAACTGGAAACATCAGCCTTCAGATGTCCCCTTATTGTGACACAATGGCTGTCTCGAGCACGCTGGAGATCATCTCGGCTCGGCTAGAAGGGAAAAATTACTGAGTCTATCTTCAGAAAAATACAGCTGAAGAGAAAGAGTAAAATTCCATCTCTGAAAGAAACTCAAAACACTCGACTCTTGGCTCAGTCTTTATTAGAAATTATTAGAGAATAGTTTCAGACCCAACCTCCCTTTCATGACTGAGCAAGATGGTATTTTTTAAATCATCCAAAGTACCTTTGATCTACGTTTTCTACACACCCAGGGGAATAGCTGTGCACTTCTGAGAAGCTGTAACTCTGGGGCCTGTCAGCCCTTTCATTAAAGCTCTGAGGGTGAATCGGAATCCGGGTCTCTTTCCCATAAATCTTCTTTGTTTATCGTTCCTCTGACCCATCTTAAAGGGAGTATATTTCACGAAGTGTGAGTCTTTAGAATATGTTAGGCTTTCTTCCAATGACGTGTGAATTTTAAAGTGTCTGGGGCTCCATCAAAAGTTAGAGAGGCACTCCGCGGGCTGTGTAAGAGGCCCTAGCATCTCTGTGGAAGTTGACCTACAGTCCTGTAGAGAAACTGGTACAAACCCCAGACACTCAGTAAATGGCCAGAAACTGTTATCAAACAACTCAGGAATGAGAGTCGAGTCTGCCAGCTTGCACGACTCTTCCAAAGCAGGGCCTCTTCGGAGACCATGTGAGTTCACAAGGGTCACAGCTGGCAGCTGAGAAAGCTAAGCACAGAAGTGTGGTCTGGCCGTGGACCCCACTCAGAGCACAAGGTGGCAACTCCTTCCACGGAGATGTCTCTTTTCCTTATATCTACGCTCACCCCTCCTGTGGGCGCCGTCCCCAACAGCATCCTAGAGTATCTCCCTGGCCCTGGCTTTGGTTGAGCTCTGCTAATAAAACCCCCCTAGCGGGGTTGGGGATTTAGCTCAGTGGTAGAGCGCTTGCCTAGCAAGTGCAAGGCCCTGGGTTCGGTCCTCAGCTCTGGAAAAAAAAGAAACAAAACCCTCCTAGCTCCATGGGATATGAAGTTACTTTCTGATTGTGCCTCCCTCACAGGGACCGTTGTCTTCAATCGTCTCACCAGGAGACTGGGGGTGGGGTGCTCTGTCTGTCTCTGCTATAACTCACATCCCTGATGGCTAGTAGAAGGGGGCAGGGATGGGCACACTAAACCTAGCATGAGGCAGGGTGTGACTAGAGGGAGAGAGAACTAACGTGTAGGGGAGGGGTGGGGAGAGGGAGGGGGAGGGGAGGGGGGAGATGATGGAAAAACACATGGCAGAGTTTGTGAACAGAAGCCGGGCACAGGGCTAATTCTGCTGGCTATATTCTAATGCACTGTTTCTCCATCTTCCTAATGCTACAACCCTTTTAATATAGTCTCTCATGTTGGGGTGACCCCCAACCATCGAATTCTTTCTGCTGCTACTTCACAACTGTAATTTTGCTATTGTTATGAGTCGTAATGTAGACATCTGATACTCAGTTGGTCTTAGAGTGACACCTGTGGAAGGGACCATAAATTCCAAGGGGTCACAACCCACAGGTTGAGAATCACTGATCTTATTATGCAAAGGGCTGGCCACAGCCAGTGCTGGCTGGCCAGAGAGCTTCTTTCTCCAGAGAACTCAGCCAGCCCAGTGCTGCCTCTTCACTTCGTTCATCGCTGTATTAAATTGTTTATGTATATGAGTGTTTTGCCTGCATGTAAGTCTAGACCACATGTCTGCAGTGTTTGCAGAGGCCAGAAGAGGGCGTCTGAGCCCCTGGAGCTGGAGGCAGAGATGGTGGTGGGCTGCCAGATCTAAGCAAAGAACAGCCAGTGAGTGCTCTTAACTGCTGAGCTGTCCTTCCACCCTCCGCTTATCTTATTAATATCCCTTAAAGCAGCTTCCTTCACTGTGATTGCTTAAAGGAACAAAACTGCCACCATAATATATATATTATGAGTATTATATATATATGATATATATATTATATATATCATATATATATCCTCATAACCCCAGCTCTAAATGTTTGTCCTGGTCTGGAAAATCGCAGGAGCCTAACATTGTTACCTGTAGCTTTAAGGCCCAGCTCTGTCAAAGTGAAGGGCTTTGTGGACCCACAGGCACTTGGGCCACACCATCACAGTGCTAAACAGACCAAGGTCTGCCTGGGGAGGGAAGAAGGGTGGCAGCCAGTCTGTTGGACAGTTGCTAGAATACATGGTTCTGACCAGACAGGCAGAAGACTACACCAAGCAGCCAGGGCCTCCAGGAAACAGTTCAAAAGGTTATACATTAGTCACAGGCAAGAACCATGTCGGGAGCCAAGGCAAGTCTCAACTAGATCAGCCTGATTCAAAAGTGATGCAATGCCAGCCACAGATGCTGAGTCACTTCCTAAAGGAAGACAACGGAGTGTAGACCCTCCGCGATGTAGGATTCTCTGCACCCAATATCCAGCCTGAAGAGGGGGGGAGATGGTGATACACAGTTACAAAAGCAGACTTTTATTTTCTTGTCTGCTTGCCATGTTATAATGTCCAGTCAAAAGCAATTTAAGGAAGGGTTTGTGTTATCTCCCAATTAGAATGGAGTTTGAAGGAGATCAAGGTGGCAGGAGCTTGAGGCATCTGGCCACTTAAGCCAAGTATTAGAAGAGAGCAATATGTGCTTGCTAGTGTTCAGCTTTGTTTCTCTACTATATACAGTCTAGGATCTCAAGCCTAGGGAATGACGGTGCCGCCCATAGTGGGCAGGTCTTCCCACCTCAATTAATGTGATTAAGAGAGTCCCCTATAGACATTCCCTGAGGCTTGACTTACAAGCTAACAATACTAAGAATCACACATACCCAGGAAAGAAGTAAATGATGGGACAAACATATTTAGCAGAGAAAGACTTTTTAAAACAGCTGTTATGGGGCTGAAGAGATGGCTTGGCCGTTAAGAGCACTTGTTCTCCTAGAGGACCTAAGATTCCCAGCACCTATTATCAGACTCATAGTTCCAGAGGATAAAACATCCTCTTCTGGCCTCTTCTGGCTGGCACTGTATTCACATGGTATACATACATACATACACACACACACACACACACACACACACACACACACACACACCTATACATACATAAAATAGATAAAAGTTATTCCATGGAGAATGATAACATAATGAGACATGGATTCAAAAATAATAGGAAAGGGGGTAGAATTAGAGCAGAAAAACAAAAATCAACCAACCAAACAAACAAACAAAAATGGGACGTGAGAGCTAGAAAATACAATACTTGAAACAGTCTGAGTAGATGCCAGGGAAGGGAAGATTAATGAACTTAAAGATAGAGAGGAATGACCCAAATGAAGACCAGGAGGAGGAAACCGTTTTAGTGAGCCAGCGAGCAGGACTGAGCAGTCCAGTGAGCATACAAACAAAGCTCCAGCAAATGGACTCTGTGGGGAGGTGGGCATGGAAGTGTGTGACAAAGTGTCGGCTGGGATGCTGTGGGATGCTGTGGGATGCTGTGGGATGCTGTGGGATGCTGTGGGATGCTGTGGGATGCTCTGGGATGCTGTGGGATGTTCTGGGATGCTGTGGGATGCTGTGGGATGCTGTGGATGCTGTGGGATGCTGTGGGATGCTGTGGGATGCTGTGGATGCTGTGGGATGCTGTGGAATGCTGTGGGATGCTCTGGGATGCTGTGGAATGCTGTGGGATGCTCTGGGATGCTGTGGGATGCTCAGGATGCTGTGGGATGCTGTGGAATGCTGTGGGATGCTGTGGGATGCTGTGGGTTGCTGTGGGTTGCTGTGGGTTGCAGGATGCTGTGGGATGCTGTGGGATGCTGTGGGATGCTGTTGGATGCTGTGGGATGCTGTGGGATGCTGTGGGATGCTGTGGGATGTTCTGGGATGCTGTGGGATGCTGTGGGATGCTGTGGATGCTGTGGGATGCTGTGGGATGCTGTGGATGCTGTGGGATGCTGTGGAATGCTGTGGGATGCTCTGGGATGCTGTGGGATGCTCAGGATGCTGTGGGATGCTGTGGGATGCTGTGGAATGCTGTGGGATGCTCTGGGATGCTGTGGAATGCTGTGGGATGCTCTGGGATGCTGTGGGATGCTCAGGATGCTGTGGGATGCTGTGGAATGCTGTGGGATGCTGTGGGATGCTGTGGGATGCTCAGGATGCTGTGGGATGCTGTGGGATGCTGTGGGATGCTGTGGGATGCTGTGGGATGCTGTGGGATGGTCTGGGATGCTGTGGGATGCTGTGGGATGCTGTGGGATGCTGTGGGATGCTGTGGATGCTCTGGGATGCTCTGGGATGCTCTGGGATGCTGTGGGATGTTCTGGGATGCTGTGGGATGCTGTGGATGCTGTGGGATGCTGTGGAATGCTCTAGATGCTCTTAGATTTTACAAAACAGCCAAGAAACACAATGACTCTATCATGATACACAACAAAAATAGCACCAAAGTTCACAGATGCCAGTCTATATCTTGCCTCTGTATCTATGCCTACATTGAATCCACATGCCTCTGTCTATGGGTGATAAAAAGAGACTTAGAACATCTAGGTATGGTGGTCCATGCCTTTAATTCCCACACTCAGGGGACTGAAGCGGGCAGATCTGTGAGTTCCCGGCCAGCCAGAGCTACATAAAACTGATTAACGAAATTAAGACAACCACCAATCAATCAGGAGTTATGTCTAGAATATACAGGGGCAGGTGTGGCTAGAGAGGAGGCCCAGTGGTTAAGAGCACTTGTCACTGTTGTAGAGACCTGAGTTTATGCCCAGCACCCACAAGGCGGCTCACAGCCACCTGTAACCCAGTCCCAGGGGGTCTGAAACCCTCTTCTGGCCTCCTCAGGCACATGGGGTGCAGACACACATGCAAGGAAGCACTAGTATACAATAAAATAAGTTTTAAAATATTTAAGAAGGACTATCCAGTTGCCATATTGTTTGGAGATCTGCCAAGTAATGGATAGGATTTGCAGAATAAGAGAAAATTAACATCAAAAAAATCTGACAAAATTTGATGTTGATGCTGGGAACAGTAGAAAGTTCTTCAGCTTAATGATAAAAGGTCTTTGTGAAAATTAATATCAAACTTACACTTAAAGAAAAGAGACCGAGATGTCTCCTGGGATCTGGTACAAGGCAAGGACATTAGGTTTAACCACAGTCTAGCCATGAGATAAGGAAAAGGAAGGCCATGTAAATCCCTTACTGCATAAGCTTGGTGACCCGAGTTCAATCCCCAGAACTCAAGATAGAAGGAGAAAGCCAGCTTCATAAAGCTGTCCTGTAAACTCCACACACATGCCATGGCATTGTCCCACATACACACATGTGTGCACGCATGTATGCACACACACACGCACACATACACATATATATTCATGCACACTTGGAGGAAGGCAGGCAGAAGGTAAACTTCTATTGTTCTCCGATGACAGACTTATTTGTAAGGCGAATCCCAGGGAATTTATTAAACCAGTTGTTAGACCCCATATGTGAGTTTATCAAAGCCTTTTGTATTATGTTAATTTGATCCAAGTACTATCATCTTATAGGTAATGGAAAGACATTGGAAAGTTAACAAACAAATCCTGTTTATGGCACCACGAAAACGCATAAAACACCCAGGAATAAATCAAGTAAAACATTACATTGACATAATATAATTATGAGTAGAAGACTCAAGCCGTTGAGGTGGCACATGAGGTAAAAACTGGCCTGGATTATTCTTTCTTATCTTTTAATGGGAAAAAATAGAAACACACATAAAAGAATAGAATATGAAGGCCTCTCAGTGCCCGCTCCAACAGTCGCCCACATCCTGCACTTCCTAAGACTGAGCTTTACTCCTTTGAAGCATTTAAAGCAAATCATGTCAGCTCATCTTACAAAACAGAACAAAAGAAAAAAGAATCCAAGGACTTACTTGCAACCAGAAAGTGATTAAAGTTTAAACACACAGTATTATTATCACAGCTGAAGGATGAGAAGTAATTCCTTAATACCCTCTAATAACCTGTCTCTGCTCATTTTTTCCTGATGGTCCCCATTTATTCTGCTCTCGGCTTTTGGGTTTCTCATTCTCCTGTGACTGTGACAGTTGTGACCGTACCTCTGGCTCTTCTGTGCTCCTCATTTGCTGGAAACGGCCTGCTCATTTCCAGGTTCTTTGACTCTCTACTGGATTTGGCTGGTTGAGTGGCTGGGGGTGAGCTTAGGCTAGTCCTGTCCCTCCGTGTCACAGAGGGCTGGATCTAGAGGGGCCATGTGGGCTCAGGCTGTCCGTCACAGCTCTGAAGGTTGGCAGGAGCCATGAATTCTGTATGTCCAGTCTTCCGTAATGCGTGAGTCAGCTTTTTGTCGCTGTAACAAAATTACAACTCCAGCTAATTACAAAGAAAGGGGGCTCATGGCTTTGAAGGTTTGAAGTCCAAGACTGGTGGCCCTGTTAGTCTGTCCCCTGGTGACTTTACATCATGGAAGAAGCAAGTGGTCACTCCTGAAACAGGCATTTGAAGGGGAGAGGGTACCACAGGGGACAGGAGAGGCTTTTATGACAACTTTCTCTGGAGAACTGCCCTCGTGGTTATACAAGAGATTCCTCATACCCCAGTGACCTAAAGACCTCCTGTGCAGTCCCATCTTCCCACAGAACCACTCTTGAGAGCAAGCCTTTGATCACAGTGGACCCTAGGGAGTGTACACCATTTCTAAACACAGCAAAGATAATGAAAAGATAAAGGAGAAGCAGCCCCGATCCATCTATTATTTAGTTCCCGTCAGTTTGACACCCAATTTCCTCAGAATTATAACATTAATATATCTTAGCTGACACTTCATGACTGAGAAATTACATTGTTTGTTGACTGACATTTGTTAATTGGTTGGTTAGTTGGGTGATGTTTCTTGGTCCCTTGTCATCATCCCAGGGGAATCCCTGTATGTCATCTCCAGGAGATTCCTCTACCATTCAGCTCCCTCCTTACGAGGCCTCTGCACCCTATCTTTGCCTCTGGTCTGCTCCTTGATGTCCCTTCCCATCATCCCTTTGGGCTGCTCCATGCAGAAACGATTCCATGTATAACTCTGACGAACTCTCCCGGTAGCTATGATACCTGGTCCTGATCCTAGTTTCCTCTTGACAGGTCTGCTTGTTTGTCCAAGAGTCAAGCCTTTGAAGCAGCCGGTTCTACATCAGACTTGCTGATGTCACCATGTAATCATATTGACAGGCCTGAGGCTGAATACAGTGTTGGAGGCTGAAAGGCCAAGATTAGTTCTATTTTCCAGTGTTTTATTACAATAAGGCATCAATCATTCCTAGATCTGTACAAACATGCCAGAGAGTGAACCTGTGGGAGAGAAGGGAACACACTGAGCTGGCCTCCTCACTGGCCCGGCCCTCAACGATCTGCACAGACATAGAAAGAAAGGAAAAACGGATCAGCAGTTAGGTCATCGAGACCTATGTGCATTCGAATCAGGTGGTAAGGAAGTGCCTGGTTATATCCATGCATGGGAGCGTGGCAGAGAGGACTTTGGGTAGGGAAGTGCTGCCCAGCTGCTTCCTGAGGAAAACAGCAGAAGGGTTAAAGAAGAGATATACAAAGAAGAGACCGGGTGCTCTGCCCTAGATAGAACATCTATCTCAAGTTCCCTTCCTTTCCAAGGCTCAGGGACTCCTCAGAAGAGGAGGTGGAAAAAGTAAGAATGTGGGGGTAGGGGCAGGGGAGGCTGGGAAAAGCTGCCATCTGGACATAGTGTGGCTGTCCCACTCATGAACTCACGGTAGCCAAGGTTATGTGCACAAGACCCGTGTAAGACCAAGCCAGGCGGGATTCCAGGGCAGACAGGGAGGAGCAGTCCAGGCTTCACCCTTAATGAGGACTTACTGGTACTTGATGGTGGCAGGGGGAGGGGGAACCATTCCTTTGTGAGGTTTCTCAGTGATAGCTTGCCTCTGTGCAAACGGGATAGCTTCACACCCATGAATTCATTAGCTTGTATGGGTTCTCTCTCCTTCTCTCTCTCTCTCTACCCCACCCTCCCTCTCCCCTTCTCCTTCCCTCCCTCCCTCCCTCCCTCCCTCTCTCCCCATATATGTATATATGTTAGGAGAATATGGGGGTGTTGAAGAAGGGAAATGGAGAGTAGGTATATTTCGTTGTATATATGTGTGTAATTCTCAAGAATAAATAAAAGTATAACTAAAGAAGAAGACACAGACCCAGGAGATGTTGATCATGAATAACAGGAGACATGCTCCTTGCTGGCTGCACTTTTGACCTAAACAATAAAGCAATGCATGCTGGTCTCAGGGAGTGTGGAAGAAGAAACCTCTCACCATTACACACCAAGGAACTACAACCTATCTGCACAGGACAGCAAGGAGGGGGCAGACCCCAAGACTGTGGAGACCAGCCTCAGGCTGAAGAGGACAGGCGGACCGGAGGCACCGCCTCTGCCAGAGGTGCTTTTGTTTGAGGAAATGACTTTCTCAAGTGGCTAAAAATAAGTCAAGAACTACAGAAACAGATTTAGGTCATCCATGGACCTATGAGGCGGGCGTGTCAAGACCATTGATTCATCCAGATGAGGGTCCTGAGGCCCCGGTCAAGGGTAGGAATCGGGAGGAAGGAACTGCAGAGGTCTCAGGGGGATAATCTTCTCTGAGGTGGCGCTCAGAAAGGAAGTCATCAGAGTGGACAGGGCCCGCATGTTTTCTGTGTGCTTTTCATTTCTTTGCTAATGGAAACAGGCTGACACGGTGGGCCTTGGTACAGGAAATGGTGAATTTCAGGACAGATTTGTGAGGAGGCGAGCAGGAAGGTGATGAAGCGGCAGACAAGCCCCTCTCCTTGGGAGTGGGGACCCCCTCCTCTCCCATGCAGAGAAGCCGCAGCACTGCCCAGGTGCTGATTCCTATGTGGCCTCAGCCTCACAAGGCAGCGGGTCAAATGAGAGCTGTGTGGGAACCAGGTGTGATCCAAGACGCCGGCCCTGTGCCCACTCGTCTTACAGACCCAGCCAGGGGCACGGGATGCATCCTTTCATTTGGAGCTGGTGTGTCCACTTGACCCAAACTAAAGTCCTCTGAGAGGAGGGACTCCCTCCGGAAGCCTGGGCTCTAGGCAAACCTGTAGAGCATTTTCTTAGTTGGTGTTGGGTGGGGAGGGCCCAGCCCATTGTAGGCGGTGCTATCCTGGGCTGCTGGTCCTCGGTTCTACATGAAGGCGGGCTGAGCAAGCCAGGTGAGCAAGCCAGTAAGCAGCATCCCTCCATGGCCTCTGCATCCGCTCCTGCCTGCAGATTGTACCTCTGCTTGAGTTTCTGTCCTGACTTACTTCAGTGATGGACTACAGTGTGGAAATGTAAGTCAAATAAATCCTTTCCTCCCCAACTTGCTTTGGTCATGGTGTTTCATTACAGCAATAGTAACCCTGACTAAGACAGAGGGATTTGGGAAGCCAGATGAAGTACTGCGTCTGTGGTTCTCCAAATCCTTGTTCCTTGTCCCTTGATTTTAGATAACTATAAGGCACAGAAAGGGTCAGGGGTGGGGGAATGGAGGTGGGGAACAGAAAGGGGGGGAACCAACAGGGAAGTGAGGCAGAGATAGAAACCCGGGTGCTACACACTGCAAGGCCATGTGTTTTGCCAGAGTTTCTGTCTTTGGTTGTATTGGAGGAAGTGGAGAATAAGGGTGTAGCCTCCGGCCCTTTACAGTAAGTAACAAGGGGGCAGAGGCTGGACTCCACCTAGCAGTGCTGGACCTACCTGAGGGTCCTGGTCCCCTCCCCCCAGGGGGTGAGCTTGTCTTGGAGACCCACTTTTGCCCATAGCATGGGAGTCCCTATCCTCTTTCCTCCTGTAGCCAAAAAGAGGACCGTGTTTCCCCAGCAACCAGGGAAACATCTCAGAGAACAGTTGTATTGTTTTGAAGTGTTTTGAAATCTTATCAATGGTTTCCAAGGAAACATGAGATGATGAATAGTGGCCTTGCTAGGTAAGTTCAAGAAGCAGGGGGATGGGGGATGGGAGTGGGGGTAACAGGCTGAATTCTCCAGCCACAGGCGTTTGGCTGTTTTACGGAGCTGGAGAAACATTTTAGCAGGGATGTTTTAATTTTGTTGCCCATTCAGCTTTCCACACAGTCACTCCTCAGGGATGTAGCGTTATTTGCACCTCCATTAAAGAAACACTACAGTGTTTAAAACTCGGGTCTGGAGAGAAGCTCACCAGCAGCATGTGCTGCTCCAATAGGAAAGCGGAGCTGGGCTCCTGGAGCCTAAGTCAGGTGGCTCACAATCACCTGTAACTCCTGTCCCAGGGATCTGATGTCCTCCCAGGGCTCTAGTATCCACATGCATACCCACACACTGACATACACTCAGAAAAATAACTTGCATAATGTTAATTGATCTCGAGCGTCATTACATTCAGGGGAAATAAAGGTCGAAGTGGCAACCCGGATGCCAAACTTTGGTCACAATAGTTTGTCAATCAAACGCTGCTGCAGGGTCCTCATGGGACAATAGCAATCATCCCAGAGAGAAATAGCCAAAGCCTGGAAGTTCCTACCCTTCCCATGCAATAGACACAGTTCCTGCCATCACCAGTTTAAATGCGTGCTAAGTCTGAAGCCCCAGCAGAGACTGGCTTTGCCATCCTTTAGATATACATCCTGAAGGGCTAGCATACTTCAAGCTTGTTCCTGTGTGTGGACCACAATGGTGAAGCATTTAAGGCGTGGGGACCAGTGAGAGGTAATTAGGTCATGGCGTCTCTAACTTTGTGAATGGATTAAGTCTGCCTGTTGGATTGGATTAGTTCTGGAGAAAATGGGTTGATCTAATCAAGTTTGGCACCTGCCCTGAATCCCTCTTCCAAATGCATTCCCGCAATCATGAGACCATCTGTCACGAAGCCATCTGCTATGGCCTCGCCATAGCCAACCAGATGCTGCCACTCTGAAACTTCAGAATGGTGAGCCAAATAAATCTCGTTTCTGTTTAAAGTACTTAGCCTCAGGCACTTTGTCATAGCACCGGAAAGCATACCAGGTGTATCGTACTTTTCATCACTCTGATAGAATATCCAAGAAAACAACTTAAGGAGAGAAAGATTGTTTTGATGTTTAGTCTCGCCATTTTTGATCCATGATCTTTTGCTCTGTTGCCTCTGGATCCATCATGGTAAGGCAGAGCACCATGGCCAGGAGCCCATGGGAGAGCAAAGCAACTCCGCTCACAGAAGACTAGAGGCAGGGAGTGACAGAAAAGGGCCAGGGTAAGGCACACCCCTAACACATATCCCAGTGACCAAGTTCCTCTGACCAAAGCCACCTCCAAGTTTCCATCACTCCATTCAGGGGACCCGAGTTCTTATCTCAGCACCCACATCAGGTGACTCCCAACCACCTATACCTCCAACTCAAGAACTATATACTGCCATCTTCTGGACTCTGCGTGTAACTGCACTCACATTCTCTCTCTCACACACACACACACACACACACACACACACACACACACACACACACACACACACACACACAGAGTCTCAGTAAACCCTCACTTCCCTAAAGCCCCATCATCTGGCAAGCAAGCCCTCGGCTCTCAGCACACAAGTTGTCGCAGATATTCAGCGTCTCTTTTGAATTTTGATGAGCTCACAAAATGTTCCACAGCTGCCTCACCAGGCAACATTGTAACTTGCTGAGTTCATCCATGACCTACCTCAGGGTTCATTTCAACTCTTACTTGCTTAAAAGAACAGTGAAGAGAACTGCAAGCACTCACATTCTGGAAGTCTGGTCCAGTTTACACGACATCCATTTCATCCTTAAGTGAAACGAAATCTCCATTCTAATATCCTGGGAAATGGCCTCCATCTAGTCCCCATCTTTGCTTTCTGCAAAGAAATTCTCTTCCATTTCTATTACTTTTTAAACATGTCTCAGTTAGAGTTTCACTGCTTCGAAGAGACACCATAACTAAGGATAATATTTAATTGGAGCTCGCTTACAGCTTCAGAGCTTCAGTCCATTATCATCAAGAGGGGGAAGCATGGCAGCATCCAGGCAGGCATGGTGCTGGAAGGAGCTGAGAGTCCTACATTGTGATCCAAAGGCAAACAAGAGAAGACTGACTTCCAGGCAGCTAGGACAAGGTTCTCAAACCCCACCCCCACAGTGACACACTTCCTCCAAAAAAGTGCCTCCTCATAGTGCCACTTCCTGGGCCAAACACACTGGGACTGAGTGTGCATTCTGGAGAACGTCCGGGTGATGCGGGGTAAGCTACTTCTGGTGCAAGACTTGCCAGAGCTGCTGGGGTGTGCAATGGTTATGCAGAGTTCAACTGTTTAACTCAGGGTAATCCTCACCTGACTTCTGTGTTTCCACTCAAAACCCCTTCCCAACCACTTCTCCCCCCAAGAAGTTTTTTGCGTGACCCCAGATACTTAGATATATGTACATAGTTGCGCATGCCACACACTTACCCATAATGTGTCATAAAGCAATTTAATATCTGGGTGTGCTGGCACATGCCTTTAATCTCAGCCCTAGAGAGGGAGAGGTAGGTGGATTTCTCAGAATTCAAGGCCAGCCTGGTCTATCTAATAAATGCCATGTGAGCCAGGGCTACCTAGTGAGACTCCGTCTCAAAATAAAACTAAAGAAATAGAGGAAACGTATGAAACTTAATATCTATGTTTTTACTTTGTTACCCGTCTCTTTGAGCATAAGCAAAATGCTGGGTGACTGTGGTGGTTTGAATAGGTTATGACCCCCACAGACTCGAGTGTTTGAATGTTTGACCCATAGAGAGTGGCACTGTTAGGAGTGGCCTTGTTGGAATATGTGTGGCCTTGGGGGAGGAAGTGTGTCACTAGGGGCAGGCTTTGAGGTCTTATAAGCACCTGTCTGGCCAGTGTGACACAGTTCCCTTCTGCTGCCAAGATGTAGGGCTCTCGGCCCCTCCAGCACCACGTCTGCCTAACCATTGCCCTGCTTCCCACCATGATGATGATGGACTGAGCCTCTGAAACTGTAAGCCAGCCCCAGTTAAATGTTTTTCTTCATAAGAGTGGCCTTGCTCATGATGTCTCTTCACAGCAACAGAACCCTAACCAAGACAGTGATTTATGTGCTCAGGGTTGTGTGACTAACCGGGTCAGTCTTTTTGTGAGGGCAGGCAGCCTGTGTAAAGTACCCATATGTCACCTATATCTGCTCTGAGGACTTGTGACTGTAAATTGATTTCTCAAACATGTCTCCCCTTTATCCTCTCAACTCCTCAAGGGAAGCTGGGCAGGAGGCACAGTGGGAATGCTGTATTGAGTTATGTGATCCAACAAATGCCGTCGCTCCGTTCAGTCAAACCTTAGGCTAGCCCGAGGCTACTGAGGAGGCAAAATGCAAAAATGAAATAAATCATAAGGAGGGCGGGGTTGATTATCGGAAGTCAGCGCAGAGCAGCTGTGCGCATCTATAGACAAGAAAGAAAGAAAGAAAGAAAGAAAGAAAGAAAGAAAGAAAGAAAGAAGGAAAGAAAGAAAGAAACTCAGACCGCAGCACATGCAACCAGTCAAGTATATGGCTTGAATATAAGGCAGGGACCTTTCAGATGAAGGAAGGAGAAGACAGAAACTTTAGGATAGAAGTCTTCTTTGATTTGACACCCAAAGCAAATTCAGAAAGGGGGAAAACAAAATCAATGCAGTCGAAAACAAAGAGCACTACATTTATTGGGGGCTAATTGGGCTTGCAATCTAGGAAAACACAGGCTTCAGCGGCCTTGAAAAGAAGTCTCTGCGTTTAGCTTTGAACCTCTGGGGGTTGTCGATGACATCATCTATTAGTCAGGGGTTTGTAGTTAAGCTCTTAAGAAGGGCCTCTGGCTTACTTGGTGGGTGGGAGCGAGTTGTGGGGGTGGTTAGGATGGGGGCTGTCAGAGGTGCTTCAGTGCTGAGCTATCTTCTGGGTGGGTGTGCATGGCCTCCTGACAGCTGCTTAATTGTCCGAACCCAAGCACCTCCATTTTGAATTCTTCTTCCTTGAAGCCCCCTTCACAGACAGGCTTCTCCTGGAGGTTCCACAATTTATCTGGAATATAGAATGTAGCTGCTAGCTAGCCTGGGGGTACAGGCCTATCACCCCAGCGATTTGAGGACCTGAGATAGGAGGACTGCAAGTTCAAAATCAGTCCTGGGTGACAGGGCGAGTTCAAGGCCAGCCTGGACAGCTTCTGGAGACCACGTCTTAAGATTTTAAAAAGGGGGGGAAAGGATGGGATGACTAGTTTTATGTCAACTTGACACAAGCTAGAGTCAATTTAGAAGAAGGAAGAGCCACTGAGAAAATGCCTTCAACACACGGACCTGTTCGCAAGCCTGTGGTGTGGGTTTTGTTTTTTGTTTGTTTGTTTTTGATTGACAACTGAATTGGGAGGGCCCAGCTCATTGTGGGTGGTGCCAGCCCAGGGCAGTTGATCCTGGGTTATATAAGCAGGCTATATAAGCAAGTGAGCAAGCCAGTAAGTAGCATTCTTCTGTGACCTTTGCATTAGCTTCTGCCTCCAGGTTTCTGCTTTGATTTCCTGCCCTGATTTCCCTGAATGATGAACTACAAGCGATAAGCGGAAATAAACCTTTTCCTCCTCACGTTGCTTTTGGGCAGAGCAACAGGAAAGTTAAGTAGGACAGAGAGGTAGGGGGTATAGCTCAGCAATGAAGCGCTTGCCTCAAATTCTCTGTGCCCTAGGTTCAACCTCTAATACTTACCCAAAGAATAAAAAATATAAATAAGTATATAAACTGACGTTAGAAATGGCCTGTTAGCAATCAGGCACTTGTTCCGCCAGCCCAAAAAGGACCCTGCAACAATGTTGACAATCAGGCACCTTCCTAACCAGTCCCTGAGGGACTTGGGACGAGACACGTCATCACTAGCTGCCCAGAGGAGACACATTTCCATATTACCCCTGTCACGTCCTCCTGCACATGCGCTATGGCTCCAGCCCTTCCCCCCACCCAGGCAGCCTCTGTACCTCTTTCTTTTAATAAACCTAATAAACCCCCACGTGAGACCTGTTGCATGTTGTGATTTTTGTAGAACCTGCCACTTAGTTCCATCGTGGCCAATCCCAAGTTCATGTATCATGATTCCAGCTCTTGGGAGAAATTGACATCTGTGTCTATTCCTCAACAGCTAAGGAAGAGTCCCCAGTTCTCAGGTTCTGTGGGGGCAGTTGACATCCCTGCCACAGCCAGAGGACTAGACCATTTTGTATAAGAAGCCAGCACCAACCTTAGTGTAAAAGGCAGTTTAAGGAGTCCATTCTGGGCCACCGTCGAAGACGCCCTATCACACAAAAGCGTTAATCTGTTCTGTTCAGCCTATCAAAGTTCATGTGTCAGGGCTACCCACACATTGTTTTTCAGAAAGGGAATCCACATTTCCAGCCCTAATTCTGAACCAAGAATTTTTAAGGGGCCGAGAAAAACCTCTGGATTAGTGTTATGTATCCAGAAAATTAAATTAACTAAAGCGTTGGCCCCTGAGGCAGCCAGAGAATCAGTTTCATTTTGTAAATCCAGATCTCCAATAGCAAAACGCATGCTCTGTGAATGGAGCCCCCCGTGACTCTCTTCCAATCCCTTAAACTTTCTAAAATCATTATGTATTACACCGATAAAATAATTTACCCAGAGCTAATTCGTGGTGGAATGGTATCTCAGTGCACAGCCATTTTCTTAGTACCGTTTCTTAAAGACAACACAGTGGTCAAGGCAAACTTAGATGGGATAATTTAACACCCTCTCTACTGTCAGGGAGATTTGCTTAACAAGTGGGTCTTTGGCTCAAGGTCAGGTGACTGAGACCCGGGAGTTGCAGAGGAACCCAAGCCAGCCACGTGGTAGAGCATCAAAGCATAGATTCGGAAAGGGGGCCTCTTGTGTACAAAATTCCTTGGGAAGGATTTCCCATCTTGTAAGAGCATTTATGCAGCCAGGTCTCAGCACCACACCAGGTTGAATAAATAAACAAGCCTCAGAACATCTGCTTCCTGGCTTAATCCCATAGTTTGGCCCCGGGGGTGGTTTTTTTTTTTTATTAATTAAAAGCCGAAGTATGTATTCTTTCACCATGGAATTTTCAAAACATCAAAAGCACACAAAGAAGTTACTAGAATGGCTTTGATTCCCCCACCCCCACCCCCACCCCAGGGCATTCAGCACTGAAAGAGGCCAGAGGTCATTCAAGGGTGGAGGGATCCAGAAGCAACAGGCTGAGACTAGAAGAGAGGTGGGGGCAGGCTACGGGCAAGTTCGGCCTAGAGGGGCTTTGAAGGTAGAGGTTTCTGGAAGCCTAGGAGTTTAGCTACTGCCTCGGCAGCCAGGGAGGAGGCAGAGAAGCTGAAATCACATTCCAAGCACGTCATCTGGAATGGTAAATATGCTTAGCAAAGTCGGCTTCAAAGAGGGGTCTGTATCTTATCTGAGTGAGGAATTGCTGAGAGTTGAAGAACCGCTAAAAGCCAGCCCCGTTACAGATTTCTCTGTCAAAATTTCTATCAGAAATTATGTCAACATTGCCCTACAGAGAATCCCAGTGGCCGGCTGTGGAAGACAGACTGAAGGGTTGGAGAGATGGCTCCCCGGATGAAAGCACTTACTTAGTGCTCTTAGAGAGAGGACCCCAGTGGATTTCCATCACTTAATCAAGATGGCTCACAAACGTCCCAAACCCCGGTTCAGAGGGATCTGGCGCCCTCTTCCGGCCTTTGGAGGCACCGCATGCACACGGTCCACTTACGTGCACTTAAATATTCATACAGGGCTGGAGAGATGGCTCAATGGTTAAGGGCATTGACTCTTTTTTCAGACAACCTGGGTTTAATACCATCACCCACATGGCAGCTCAAAACTGCCCAGAAACTCCAGTTCCATGGGACCTGACTCCCTCTACTGGCCTCTTTGGGTGCTAGTCAAGGGAAGCTGTGCAAACATGGTTGGCAAACACACACACACACACATTAAAAAAAAATCCTCATAAAACAAATGAACCTTAAAAGAAAATGAATGCCTTGTCATCAGACTCTATTGTATCCTAGAGTGCCCTGTGACAGCAGATGGTGTGGCGTCCCCTCCCCTAAAGGACGAGAGACCCTTTCCAGATCAGCTGTTTTAAGATAAGATAGCATATCTAGGTGGCCTTGAAGATCCACAGCTCCATGGAGTCGTCAGATGACCACATGGCTGGGCCTGAACTGCAAGTGAAGCCTGGGAGAAAGGTCTGCCTTCAAGCCTGGGAGCCTTTAATTGGCCCTCAAAGCAGGGTTAAATCAAAAGATCTGTTCTCTTCTCAAAGACATTGCCATCTGCATCTGCATCTCCTAGGAGACTCTAAACACCAGATCTTGAGAGGCTGGGCACTTCTTCCAGGAATCCTCTGCAGCAGAGTTGAGCAGGAGGTGTGTGAAACACCGTTTGCCTGCAGCTAGACTTCTCTGTTTGCCTTTCACAGCAGACAGATAAGACTGGAGATCTAATCAAGACATTTTAAGTAGCAAGAAAGGAAGACAGTCCCAGACACTTCTATTTGGGACATGACTCTCAGCAGCTGAAGATAAGAGGTTCAGCCAGTCCCACTGAGGCAGGGTCTGTGGGAATCAGGGCTTCTATTCAGGGCTGGGGCTGGGTGAAGCCAGTAAAGAACTGTACAGCAAGCACACTCCGGAGGAAGCAGCTTGTGAGCAGAGCTTCCCAGCCAGAAAGTGATAGGGCCCCAGGGCACTGGTAGAAGCCAAAAGGGTGGATCGCCTGCTAGCCAATCAGACAACAGAGGCTCTGCACAGATGTCAGCCTGGGTCCCTAGCTGAGCTGCTTGAACTGTGGGAATTCAATGTACTCACTTCTCCTGTCCCCTCTCCTCCTGTGTTAACAACTGCTTGCTTGCCTTGGGTCATTGCTCTTCGGTGAACCATCCATCTACTACTAGACCTTTGAGATTCTTCCTAGCTTTTCCTTCCTTTTAAAGAATACATATTATGGGACCCCAACACCCCAAGTAGTACACATTGTACTCATGAAACATGATCATAGTCACCAAACATTGGGGGACTCAGACACCATGGATGCAGTTCCTTCTCTTACCATAAGGTGGCGATGTCTTAAATCCAGCCCTCACCTGAGGCCTCAGGTCCATGAAGAGGCTAAGATCTGGACTTGGGCCCCATAGCTTCTTAGGAATGGGGAACTAGACCCTCTCCCTCTCCTCTCCCCCTCCCCTCCCCCTCCCTCATCCTCTTTCTTCTTTGCATCGGTTGCCGCTTTGTTTCTTTCTTTCTTTTTTTTTTTTTTTTGAGACAAGATCTCAAACTGGCCTTGACCCCCATTAATGGGGGAACTGCGGATCTTTCTGCTCCCACCTCCCAAATGTTGAGACTAGAGGTATGTGCCACCACACCCAGGTATCTAAGCAACATTTCAAGGTTTCCAGAGGTCCTAAGCTGCCTAGGAATTTGCATTTTTAACGAATCCTTTAAGTGATTTCTAAATAAAATCAGTCTCCAATGCGGGAATCAAGCAGCACCCACACACACCTCAAGAAATCGGGTTTTAGAAACGTGAACAGCTTTCAACTCCAAATAGCAGTGGGAGAGTGGGTGGGTGGAGGAGGGGCAGCTGTTGATGATGAGAAGTGGGGGGTCTCCATGGAGAAGGTGACAGTCATAAAGCAGTGCTTTGAGCAAATGAAATTTGCCTGTGAAGTAAGTCAATGATCTTAAAGAGAAAACAGAGAAAATAAGTTATGGCCCAACCCTACAACCCCACCCCCATCCCTGCAAAGCGCATTCCACCACCCATCTCCTCGTGCAGCTGGAATCTACTTAGAAGAAAATGGGGGAGATATTTTACAGGTCGTGATCCGTTTAGAAAGAACAGATTCA
This sequence comes from Rattus rattus, assembly GCF_011064425.1. Classification (NCBI taxonomy): domain Eukaryota; kingdom Metazoa; phylum Chordata; class Mammalia; order Rodentia; family Muridae; genus Rattus; species Rattus rattus. The sequence continues at coordinate 161,209,752 of NC_046157.1, forward strand.
TTATTTTATCACCAAGGTCTGTGAACTCTTCCCCCGAACCCCCTGCAGGCAGAATACCTCCCACCAATGACCTCACTATGGTCCCCAAGACCCATAGATATATGATGTTTCCTGGTAAAGGAAGTTTTGCAAGCGGGGTTGAGTTGACAGAATTTAAAATAGGAAGGGTGAGCCTAGACTACACGGATGAGCCTAACTGAAGGCATAGAGTCTCTGTAGCTGCAGTCCAAAGAGTGCACGTAAAAGTAAATGTAGGAGGGTGAGAGGCATGAGACTGACCCTCTGCTGCTGGAAGGACCACCAGAAAGGGGAAGGAACATGGGCAGCCAATAGGAAACACATCTGAAGAAAGGGGTCCTCCGTGGCACGCACATAGCTGCTGGCCCCTGGCTTCCAGGGATTGCGACCCTGACCTGTGGGACTACGAGTGATAAATTTTCCACACTATGTTCACGATGTTTGTTTATGTGCTGTGAGGGGGTGAACAAGCGAAGCCTGCAATGCACACTCAACATGGCCTCACCGAAAACCGTGAACTCACATTAAACTAACTCCTGGGTGGTCATGTGGCCAGGCCATCCCTCCATGGGAAGGTCTAGCTCCACCTGCAGGACCATGGAGACTAAAGGATTCCCATGATGCTTTGGGAAAGACCCGATGAGGGGAGGGGCCACAAATTGAAGGGTTGGATGGGCAGCTCTGTAGTACAGATATTGACCCCAGCCCAGGCTGGAGTTTGTCTTAGGAAGGGCCGATGGAGCTTGGATTGTCAGATCCAAATCCAGCCTTTCCCTCCAGAAACCAAGGCCTTTGTCATTGCTGGCTTCTTGTGGCTATTGTCCATTTCCTGGCCATTCCCTACCAGGGTTCAGGGTATGGCTGGGTTGTTAATAGGATAGCATTGGATCTGAGTTCTAATTTTACCCAGACGACGTAACCAAGTCTTTACACTTGGTGTCCTTACTTGTGAAATATGGTGACGGTACAACAGCCTCCCACGCTCCCGAAACTTTTCTTCCTGAGGTTTCAGTGAAGCCATGGTTGGCTGAAGTTCAAAAGCCTTAGATGGAAAGCTCTAGAAATAAACACTTCATACGTTTTCAGTCGTATGCTCCTCTCAATTGTGTGACAAGATCTCATCTCTAACTAAATCATCTCTTACAGGACGTGGCTTTAACCTCTGGCCACCTTTTAATCACCCAATAGTTGTCTTGGCTATCAGCCCAGTTGTCATAGTAGCAAAGCGCTATGTTTGGGTAACCCCTTATTTTACTTAACGATGACTTCACAGCTCAAGAGCGATGATACTGACAGTTCAGAAATGGCAACTTCAGGTGGGTGATTCTGGGAGACTCCCCAGGGAGTCACGTGACTCAAGAACCAACTTGTTCCAGCGGTTCCTTCAATTGTCCTTCTAGAATACATGACCTTTGACTTGGACTCCAAACCCCAAATCTAGCATCTAGCTCACAATAACCTCTTTTCCAATTAATTTTTTTTCAATGTTAAAGATTAAACCCAGAACCTTGAGCATTCCAGGCAAGCACACTATACTGATATAGGATATATCCATATATCCCCCAGCAATATGGAGTACTAACAAATATTTGCCTGTTTATTTTATGTGTGTTTTACCCTTATGTATGTCTGTATACCACATGTGTACAGGTCCCACGGAGGTGAAAGAGGGAGTCAGATCCCCTGGAACTGGATTTACACAAGGTCATGAGCCACCATATGGGTGCTGGGAACGGAACCCAAGTCCCCTGTAAAAACAGGTGTTGTTTTTAACTGCTGGGCCACCTTTCCAGCTCCAAATGGAAGTTTTAAAAATGTTTTTCTTCTGTATCTCCAGGGCAAATCTTCAGGAGGAACCTCCTCGAAGGTTCCCTGTGGCAACTGTGTCGCACCAGGATTCTTCAGCTTGATTTCTCCAACAGCCCTTACTCCAGGTTTGGGGGCTGGAGTTCAACAAATGCCCAACATTCTCTCTCTGTTGTTCAACAGGGTGTCAGGCAGTGCTCAGGGTCGACCTAAATGTGAACAATAGTGAAAACCCCGTCCGGGCCCCCTAGCCCTCCCGCAACTCCGCCACCTCAGCATCCAGAACCTTCCATCTTTTCACCAAGATCGCTGTCCTGTCCTCTCCAAGTCTGAACAGGGCGGGCCACTGCAGTTGACTTGTACCTGTTGTGGCCAGCCACTGTTTAGCTGGAAAGCGAGCGCCACCTGCTGGCCCAGACGTCCCGTATTTGGGTCGGTTTCTATGCCTACGGTCGGGACCTACAAATAACTCCCCACCCATCTAGGGAAAAGTCCCCAACCTTCTCGACAATGTTGACAATTACATCTATCTTTGATGTCCACAAAAGGAGCCCACCCTTGAGCAAGCTTTAGAATCTCAGTATCATTCTAACCAACTCCCACGAAATACGGCAACGCCCACATGGACTCCGGCACAGAGTGTCCCTAATGCTAAACCTCTTCTCCAGTGAATACTACTACACGGAACTCAAGGAACGACTCCTCCACAGGGCTGTGGCCTTGAAGCCACAGGCTTTACCCCAGAGCTGATATGACTTGCAGGCTGTCGAGCCGGGAGCATTTGGAAAGGAGGCGGTTCAAAATAGTCTGCTTATTAATCCTCCTTTTAAAAACAAAAACAAAAACCGAGCATCCGTTTCCCATTGGTGAGTCCAGAAAGTCCCCCAGAGGAACAGCACACACATGGCACCTGCCTCTGGTGTCTAAAAAGCACTTTTCACTGTTAAGCTGTTTGCGCCACTGTAAGGTTCGTTTGTTTGTCTTTAATTACCCTTCATCCTTTGTGGCAGGGGACACATCCAGGCGGAAGTTCTTCCGCGGAGCTTAGAGCACAACTCTTAGTATTTGCTTCTCCTTCCACTGTGATGGTCCTGGGGGACCAAACTCAGATCCCCTGAGACCAGCAAGCATCTTTTTGCCAGCTGAGCTACCTTGGTGGTCCGTTCGTGTCTCTTTAAGATTGTGTATGTAGATCTCGGGGACCCATGGGAACGTGACTCAGCTGCCTAGTTCTGATTTGATTTTTGAGACAGGGTCTTACAGTACATCCTGTGCTGGCCTCAAACTCACTATTTAGCCCAGGCTGGCTCACAATGGCATCTCAGATGAGCCTCACCATACCCAGTTCGTTATAGCTTCAAGGAACAGTGACAGGCATGCAAGCAGTAATAGTTTCAACGATAACATCGAAACACTTTTTGTATTTTATGCTAATCTCTTTCATGGAACCCTCTGGCCATATTAAATCGGATGTGTGGGTTCCTGGTATAATTCAAGACTCACATTGACCATTTTAACTGCCATATTAGCTGGCTGGGGTATCTTGAAGATGGATATTATGCAAACAACCTCGATGGTTTAGGACGTCCAACCTGACTGCTGTTCCCATCTGCAGAAAGGACCATGTGACAACACCGTGTGTAGCAGCAGAGGCAATGTTTCTGTTGTGGTGAAGAAAAGGCCAGTATGGTTAATAGGAGCCTGAATCACAGAAGCTGCCATGGGGTGGTGGTTCATTTGCGGACCCACGGAAGCGGCATTGAGGCACAGGCATCATTGAGTCAGCACACATGTTCTATGGTTGTTTTGTCAATTTGCAGGCATTTGAAACAACAGCTTTTCATTTATTGCTCTGTTTTGGGTGTTATGAAGATATTTTTTTAAACGATTAAAAAAAGGATTATTGGTTTGTTAACTGTTTTTGTCTTTTGAAATGACAGCGCATTATATTTAACTACACACACACACACACACACACACACACACACACACACACACACACACACACACCCCGTACGGGTTGGTCCCCTTTGTGGAGTTGCCTCAGGCATGGACATTAGGAAACTATTACTATTGAGTTTTATAAATCGAAAACTTGTGTAAGTGGCCCCAGTAAATGGCATTCTGGTTTATAGAGGGGCTGGGGAAAACATTCCTAATATTCCCTCCTCGAGCTGGGAGGGAGCTCCAAAGGGAGTGCCCCGACTTGGGTACAGGGAAGACAAAGATGGCCAGCTGACAACACCAAGATCAAGAGAGCGTGGCGGAGGGGCCTGAGCTGAGCTTAAGAATCCCCAAGGCGGCCTCCAGGAAACTCCCGTCCCTTCCCCAGCTGAACCTAGGAAACTGCAGCTGCTCCTTTGACCTTTCCCCTTTGACCTATTGAGGTGAACTGCCCCAAAGAACTAAAATTTCCCCAAGATTCCATGGTAACTTCCCTTCATACATCAGCCTATAGAAACAAAGGGGCCCAAAGAATGAAAATGTCCCCAGATATCCCATGCTTGGGGGTTGCCCCTGGTGTCAGCCATAGGATGAACTTGCCTCCCAGAAAGAGATTTTCCACAGTGCTGGCAACTAAAATCAACGAACGTTTCTTGGCTGTTGTTTAATTTTTACTGAAAAATGTTGGCTGTGTACAGGAAAAGCAGAGAAATAAAGGGCTCTGTGCGCTTTGTTCTAAACTATTCCATAGCATGCAAAGGGGTGTTTTCAGGGGTACACCTTCCTGAGAAACCTGATCTTGCAGGCATGTATTTATTTATTTATTTATTTATTTATTTATTTATTTATTTATTTGGGAGATAGAGTCTTAGGTAGACCAGGCTAGCCCGGAGCTCGCAGAGATCCATCTGCCTCTGTGTCCTTAGTGCCAGGATTAAAGGTGGGTGCCATGACACCTGACGTAGGCAACCTTTGACCCATTTAACATTTTATTTCTTTTTATTTCATGTGTTTGAGTGTTTTGCTTGCATGTCCATGTGTGCAACTCACGTGTGCCTGCTGCCTTCGGAGGTATCAGGAGAGGGAATGTGGCCCTTGGAACTGAATTACAGAGGGCTGTGAGCTAGCATGTGGGTGCAGGGAACCGCACCTAAGACTCCTTGTCAGAGCAGCAAGCAGTCCTAACCACTGGGCTACCGCCTCTGGACTCTGTCTTGAATGTAAACACATAGTTAAGACGACTCTTGGCCTTGATGGGCACAACACCACCGTCTGTCCAGTGCCACCCATGAGTCACTGGTAAGTAACTTATGCCTAGAAATAGAAAGAATTCTGCTCTATAAATAAATGCACCAGGGTAATTTGGGGCCATATGGGCACATGGGTGCATTAAAATCCCATCAGGAAATCCAGGCCCCGGAACTATCAGATGCACCAGACCAAGAAAAGGCACCCCTCCCTCACCTGCTCCCATGAAGAAGAGGACTCAACAATGCCGTGGCCACGGATCCACTGGCCTGCCACCTGCCACCTGGTGGATATGCTAAGGGACCAAGAGGCAGAGACCACCTGACCCCTCCAGAGGCTAACTCTGTTCGTTCTCCCATTGCTTGCTTGTCTGGATCTGGTCTGTCCCTTTCCTTATGGGCTCTAAGACCCCCTACCTTACCTCTGCAGCTCAACTCAACCCTGAGACTTGGCTGAAGCCTGTGCCTCTGTGGTGTCTCCAACAAGAGGTGACCCAGCAGGTTCACCCTCTGACCCAGTGCCCTCTTCCCCAGACTTCCTCCTGCAGGCCTAGCAACCTCCTGTGTCTGACTGTCAGGTAGGCTTTCTTGGGCTCCGTGGCAGCCTCTTTAGCCTTCGGTAGCCATTCTTTTGCTGTCAATAATAAAAAGCGATTAGGACAACACAAAAACATTTGGTAAGCGTTTTCTCACAAGAAAAAGAAATAAATGCTTGCTGCTGATTTCCACATGTCGACCCCTCCCTCAAACGATTTTATTTTAAAATGTATTTTTCTTCCTCTGTGTATGTTCATGCACGGACACGCACATGCGTGGCTGCATGTACATGCACATGTGTGGAGGTCAAAGGTCAGGTGTTCTCTTCCCTTGGGGACAGGGGGTGTCTCTCAATGGATCTGAAGCTTGCTGATTGGCCAGAAGGGCTGGCCAGCAAGCGCCACGGATCATCTCTGTCTCCCCTGTGCCAGGATAGCAGATACTCATGGGTGCACGGAGCTTTGTATGTGGGTGTCACAGATCTGAACTCAGGTCTTCATGTTTGTGCAGAAAGCATTTGACTGCGACGGCTAACGTTACCTTTAAAGTTTATGCTTACTATGCCTGAAAGAGCAAAAGGAAGAAAAATGCCTCGAACATACAAGCTTGTAGCCTGTCAGCCCACTGACCTTTCCCCCCAGACGTTGAAGATTGTCTTTCCGATGTGATCAATACAGAAGCCAGTTGCACCAGGGAGAGCAGCCGACACTCTAGGATGTGGGGACGCCTCACTCACTCAGTTGAAGGCTTTGAGGAAAGTCCAAGGTCTCACAAAGAGGAAGAGAGTCTACCTGGTGCCAGCCAGAGGGCTGGGGACTGCAAGACCAGACCCTGCTGGAATTTCCAGCCTGCAGCCCGTGGCCTGCCCTCCGACTTCAGACCTGCATGTCATATAGCATTTATACTTCAGGGTCCTTTGGGACTTGGACCCAGGGACTCCTCTACCCCTACCCCTTGGATGCCTAAACCTGTAAGACCCCATTCCCTTAGGTAAAATGCTGTAGTATCTGCATGTAACCTTCAAGCGTTCCCTTGTGTATATTAAACCACCTACAGATTACTTTCAATATGCAATACATTGTAAGTGCTGTGGAAATGGAGTTTAGAGAAAATTAGGAAAAAAGAGAAATCTGTCTGGGTTTTAGTACAAACATACCTTTTTTTTTTTTTTTTAGTTTTTTCTCCCCCAAACTAGGATTGGCTGAATCTGTCAATATGCACTATCGTATGTGTGTGTGCACTGTGTACATACATACATGTGCATTGTGTACATACATGTGTGTGTGTTCTATGGTTTTTTTTTTTTTTTGCTCTCTGGGTTTGTTTGTTTGTTTGTTTTTTGAACCTCAGCAATGTTTGGAAGATTTTCACTGGTCTTTGTAAAGACCAGTGAGACAAACTGGTGGAAGAAAAGATTTTGCTTTTATTTATTCATTATTTGGCATTTTCTTGGGATTAAAACCTGCTTAATATAAATGGCAAATCGGTCAGTTCTCGGCTTTTTCTTTCCTCTTTTAAACCTTGACAATGTTTAAAAACTGATCATTGGTATTCAAGAAAAAACTAATCAAACTAGTTGATGAAAATATCTGACGTGTTTATGGGTATTTTATTCACTTTTTTGGCTTCTCATACCCGTTTACTTTCTAACAGAACCTGCTTACCATAAACACTGCGCTAGTCCGTGGCCCGGGCTCCTCTGAACTGCAGGATTTTCTCCAGCGACTGCGAAGTCCTTCTGGGCTTCTCCAACGCTCTTCCTCGATGTCTTCCTCTTGTCGTCCCCTTCCCTTAGTTCCTCCCTCCCTTCCTCCCGCCTCTCTAGACTCCATTCCCTAATCTTTTCCTGGCCATTTAGTCCTTCCAGACCGCCCCTAGTTCTGCTCCTTGTGGAAGACACCTTTCTTTCTGTCTCTCTGTTCCCTCTTCCTCTCTGAAGTCATCTCTCAAAAAGCCTTCCCTCCTGTGGGGGCTGCAATGCATGGCCGGGAGCACCTCCCTGTTCATATGCACAGTAGCTCGTCCCAGTAGCACGGACCTCATGACTCTGAGGTACGACAAGGGTTAAGAGCCTTGCCTTGTCTGCTTTATCCCCATGACACCTTGTAGGCCTCACCACTGTTTGGATGGTAAGGACCAGGTTTGGTAAGTGTACACATTTCTACAAGAAGCCAATCAGTGGCAAGGAAGAATCTCAGTCAGAGTGGAGCCAAGACCTCTCTTTGCAGCGTGCAGCTGAGGAGGGATGGATTTCTGCACCAGACCATAGGCTGGCTCACTGCTGAGAGAGCATGGGACCGGAAGAGCAGGACCCTTTTCTGTGCTCTTTGGTGTTCCCCTATGGACTCTTTTCTTAGCTCTCTCCTCTGTGTCACCAGGCAGAGCCCTGAGGGCTGAACAGCCCCGTGTTTGGGGCCAGCCAAGGGATGTAATGTCGGATGTTCTTGGGCTTTCTCCAGGACCCCCACCTCCTTATATTGTGAAGGAAAAGCCACCACGCAGCGTCCTTCTACGTTCTCGAGTCATGTGATGTGGAAATGACGCCTAGTACGCAGTGAGGTGGAGCCTCCCGGATGAGAGAATGACATCACTGAGAAATGCTGCTCGTCATTCAGAGCCAGCAGGCAGAGTAAATTCCAAGTGATTTTTCTAGGCTATTGTCATATGGTATGTCATATGTCAACAGAAATTACTACCTGTCTCGTCAAAGAGTTATGCGAAACACATGCCTGTTTATCTGCACCCAAACTTCTATGAGCTGTGCCAGGAAACTGACTGGAATGCTTACCGATCAGAAGTGTCTAACCTGTCACTGCCTACGGGGTCACACATTGCCATGGTGGTTGTGATGTATCCCAATGAAAATGCAGGTGACAGTAATGGACTGTTAAAGGCCAAAGAGACATGATGCTAAACACTTGTGACTTGTAAGAAGAGAGCCCTGAAAAATATTAAGGATGATTCTGTAAAAGGAATGAATGAACGAATGAATGAATACACAAATACTTTACAAATAAATAAACAGAAGCACCTTGGAGGTTGGCGAAGCCCGTTTTGGTCACTTCTCTCATTGTGCGATGTAACTTTAAGGGGAAGGGTTTATCCTGGCTCGTGGTCGGAGGAACACAGTCCTTAAAGATGGCGGCTGCAGTGGAAGCAGCTGGTCACACGGCACCAACAGGAAGCACACAGAGATGAATGTTGGCTTTTTACTTATCACTCAGTCCAGGACTCCAGCCTATGGGATGGTGCCGCCCACAATCAGACACCTCCACCGACACACCGGGATGTGCTTCACACACAAGTCTAACACCAGTCTGGCTGATAATGAAAAGTAACCATTACAAAGCCTTACATCTAAAACACAGGGAGTAAAATCCTGCTGGCTGCAGGGCATGTGACTCGATCGACCATAGTCAAGAGCCAAGATTTATTTGGGTTTGGAACGCCTGGCAGTGGTTAAGAGACCCAAACCAAGGAGTGAGAAAGGTCAAATTGTCCTATAGGTACAGCCTGATGGGTGCTGGAGAAGGTTTGGGTGATGAGCAAAGAGACAAGGAGAAAAAGGATTTTTAAAACGATGGCCGTCTTGGTGAAATCCATGCCTCTTTGAAGGCACATTGTGGCTCACCCTAGAGCTATGTTGAGCCTCTTCTGGTGACTGTGTGGTGAGGAGGAACAGTGTAGACCAAGATGTATTTGGGTCTCCTGTGGCAGAAGTTAGCTGTGTTATCATTAATGGCTCTCTCTTTCTCGGTAATTTTTTTCTTTTTATGTGCATTTGTGTTTGGCCTGTGTCGGGGTGTTGGATCCACTGGAACTTGAGTTACAGACCATTGTAAGCTGCCGTGTGGGTGCTGGGAACTGAACCTGGGTCCTCTGGAATAGCATCCAGTGCTGCTCTTAACCACTGAGCCATCGCTCCAGCCCAATGAGGAGTCTGTTGGGGAGGTTCTGCACTTTTGGTTTGCTCCATCTTTGTTGTTTTCTGAGATAAGTATCTCTGGTCTCCCTTCTGATATAACCCAGGCTAGCCTTGATTTCTTGACAGACACCCCTCCCCATCCCTGGCTTCTGCCTCCCGTGCACTGCAGTTACAGTGGAACACCCACCACAACAGCTCAAGGGCTCTGCTGTTGTATATGAGGACGTCCTCCAACCTGGTCAGAGACCTAAGCTTGAGAAAGAACCGGTTGAGCCTACTTCTCTTGTTGGTGTCTGAGCCTGGCTCTCTCACCAGTGATCCCTGGCTCCCGCCCCTGTGGCAGGCCGTGCACGTCTGATGTCTTTCTCCATCCCTGGCCTGGCTCCTCCATCATTGAGACTCCTCTTCCTCTGCCCCTGGAGGGAATGATCCTCAGTCTGTGGTCCATCCTGGTTCTTGCTTCCTTTCTGTTCAGCTGCCCTCTCCCCTAAGCTGCTGTTCACCTGACCTCTGCTTCCAGCCCCTCCATCCAGTTCCTGTCTTCCTTTGTCACCAACATCGACGCAGGAGAGTCCATTATGTCCCCTGACACAAGTACATCTGTACACACACACACACACATATACACACACACACACTCACACATACTCACACACATACACACACACATACACACACACATACACACACACACACTCACACATACTCACACACACACTCACACTCACACACACTCTCACACACACACGTACACTCACAAACACACACACTCACACACATACTCACACATACACACTCACACATACACTCACAAACACACACACTCACACATACTCACACACACACTCACAAACAAACACACACTCATACACACACACACACACACACATACACACACACACACCGTCCTACGACATTCTTTCTATCTCTTTACATCCCTTGACTCTGCATCTTATCAATAAGGCTTTCTAGGCAGCAGGCATGATTCATGCGTGGTTGTATCCTTATCTCACAAAAAAAAAATAGACTCTTTAATAATCACTAAATCACTTTACCAAAGTCCCAAAATCCACAGTGACAGTGACTATTGGTTCACACTTCCCCCCTAGTCAGAAGCCTTGCCAATCCCAGCCGAAAGGGCTGCACATCTCAGGCAGAGGCAGGAAAAGGAGGGTGACACCTGTGTGCATCTTACTTCTCCAAAATTACAGGGTGAGGTCATTTTCAGAAGATGCTGTGCTCTCTGCAGCATCTTCCAGCATCTTCTGTGGTTCGAAGCTTCAGGAATGAATGAAGCCAGCTAAGGCGACTCAGAGTCTTAGAGTCCCTCACTCCCTGCAGTCCCCAGCAAAGGAGCTAGGCAATCGGACCTACCTAGGTCTATTCTTTGCTTGTTAAATGAGATCTCTGTATTCGTAACACTATACTTCCCCCTGGTGGAAATAAACAGGCTATGCTGATTGTAATCCCTTTCCTGAGGCCCCACCCCCACCCCCACCCCGCAACAGGCTCAAGAAACTAGGAAGGAAAATCAAATTGGCTAGAGAGCACTCAGCGGGAAAGGCTCTCACTGCCAAGCCTGAGTTCCCGTTTTTTTTGACCTCCACATGTGCTCACACAGGCAGCTGCACTCACAGTCGGAAGTAAATAAATGCAGCAACAGCAATAACAGAAAGAAAAGAAAAAAAAACAGACCTCTTTATTTGCAGGGTTTTATTTATCCCAGAACTGCTAACTTCTGCCCTGTTGGTTCTGTGTCTGAAAGGTATTCCCTCCTCCCCTCCTCTCCCTTCCATTCCCTTCCCCCTCCCCTCCCTCCCCCTCTCCTCCCCTCCCTTCCCCACCCCTTCTTCTCCTCCTCCTCCCCTCCCTCCCCCTCCCCCTCTTCTCCTCCCCTCCTCTTTCTCTCATGGCTTTGCTGGAGTCTTGCAACTTAAATTCCTTAAACCCTCATTCAAACAAACAAACAAACAAACAAACAAAAAAGCGTGGTTTACACCGTGTTTCACTTCCTAGTATTGCCGCAGGTTGCATCTTGGCCTCTAGGACTCAGTTTGGGATGATCTGGGTCATCTGAGCTGACCAGCTCGGGTTAAAATACCTCTGCTTGGGGTTGGGGATTTAGCTCAGTGGTAGAGCGCTTGCCTAGCAAGCACAAGACCCTGGGTTCGGTCCCCAGCTCCGGGGGGGGGGGGCACCTCTGCTTGATGTATGCCCCAGCTAAAACCTACAGATTCAGCTACATCATGCTTCAATGTTTTCATTAAGACCCATCATCAAACATTAGGCAGAGCTTGGGGAATCCTGCAAAAGAGGGGGAGGAAGGATTGTAGGGGGCAGAGGAGTTAAGGATGCCACATGAGAACCCATAGAATCAATTAGCCTGGGCTCACAGGGACTCGCAGAGACTGAACCAGCAACCAGGAGCCTCCGAATGACTGACCCAGGCTGACCCAGGCCCTCTGCCATGCTGCTTGGTCTTCTCGGGGACTCCTAACAGTAGGAGCAGGGCCGTCTCTGATTCTGTGGTCTGCTTTTGGTCCCCCTTCTCCTACTGCGTAACCTCTTCCAACATCTCATGGTTCTATATACTCTAAAAGTAAAATAATTTCCCACACAATGAAGCTGAAAAGTGTACAAAGAACACTAAAGACGGGAAGGAATCTTCATTCCTCGGTGTGAAGACCGGTTCCCACAACAGCGAGAAGGTAGCATTTGACACAACAAATACAGTTGGTGGATAAAATACAAACTGGTCACTGGCATTCTTTCTCCACCTCAAAATATAACCTTAAGAGAGGAAAATTTTAACATCCGCAAAATGTGTGTTTGGTTGGAAAGCATGCGGTCAACCAAAGGTTAGTATCTGAGGAAAACAAACAAACCAAAAATGTGACAGAGAATCTTCCAAAATTTCCTTTAAAAAATTTAACTTCATTAGTCATCAGGGAAATGAAAAGTAGAGGAACAAAATAGGGAACTACTTTCTTGGTAAATTTATTTATTTATTTATTTATTTATTTATTTATTTATTTATTTATTTATTTATGCATTCAGGAGCATGTGTATGAGCATGTGCAGAGAGGTCAGAGGATAACCTATAGGAACCAGTTCTCATCCTTCCACCATGGAAACCCTGGGCATAGAATTTAGGTCATCATGCTTCTTGGCGAATGCCTTTTCCCTGCCACTGAGTCATCGCCCCAGCTCTGGCTAAGTTCTTAGACTTATTCTAGATTAGCTAAAATGAAAAGACTAATTCTACGAATTCGACGAGGCAGTGGAGAAACAAATTTGCACACACCAAGAAGGTAGGTGTAAGGGGATTTGTGTAAACACTTGAGCAGCTGTCAACACTGAACATGTCCCACACCTCTGCTTCACGCACGAGTAAACTATGCTACAGAGGCAGGGCCGTTCATAGCATCGTCAAGCATAAATTCCCAACCCAAACGAGACGAATGTTCTATAAGACTAGAATGATGAGTCCTAAATTGTATTGCTCATGGGATGAACTATAACGGAAACAGGTGAGCATCTTACTAAATACAACCCGGATGAATCCACCAACTGAGGGGTGGGGAGGAAAGCCAGTCACACATGGTGATGATTGAAAAGAACCGAACACATCCCGAGTGCCTGGACACCACAGGAGCAATTGTGCTGAGAAGAAGGTGGTGTTTAGGGGAGGGGGCACAGGGTCCCTGGAGGACTGACCCTGAGGCCCCTGGAGGGCTGACCCTGTTTAGTGTTCTTGCAGTAATCACAAGGCTCTAAGCACATAGCTTGACTGCTCACAGGAGTACTTGTGAGATGTCAATTACAAAGTCATTAGTGGTAACATTACAGCCATGTCTTACACCCTGATGTAAGACTCGCTTTCAAACTCTTTATTTGCTTTCAAACTCTTTATTTGCATCCGAAATAAAGTCGAAAACTTTTTCAGTAAGCAGAGCTCATACCGTCCAGATACTGACACCTCAGTTCAGGCAAGCCAGAATTCAGTGCCAGTCTGAACCACAAAACACCAACTTAAATGCTCTCCCTGACCCCCATAAACCAAACACTGCAAAATATGAACACTGACATCACAAAACAGCCAGCAGTGGTTTGTGAAAAAGGCCGGGCTCCGTGGGCTCCGTGGGCTCCGTGGGCTCCGTGGGCTCCGTGGGCTCCGTGGGCTCCGTGGGCTCCGTGGGCTCCGTGGGCTCCGTGTTTAAGTGTGACTCTTGGAGCAGCCGGAGAGGGGCCAGACTCAGAAATGCTGTTGGCAAACGCGATCATAGGAAGCCAAGTGGAGAGTCGAAATGTAAGCTTTGTTTTGTTTAGAAAACAGAGGGGTTGGGGATTTAGCTCAGTGGTTGGGGATTTAGCTCAGTGGTAGAGCGCTTGCCTAGCAAGCGCAAGGCCCTGGGTTCGGGCCCCAGCTCCGAAAAAACAAAAAACCCCAGAAGTTTATTCACTAAAAATATAGATTCATATGCTAGAAATAACGCCTGTGACTTTCTGCTTGGACTCCAGGAGCTGAGTCACGAAGTAGCCATCTTCCTGGGCTGGGGAGACACTGCAGCCAAGGTTTCCGTGGGCTCCCTTTTGGCCGTTACTCATGCGTCCTCTTACTTCCGCTCCCCATCTCCATCACATGACCCTTCAGTCCTAGATGAAACTCCCTGCAAGATTTGAGGCCTCCTTAGAAAACATGTTTGTGGGAGTTTGTGGGGGCAGGTGCAATTCACACAAACTGTGTGTCACTCGCCTTGTGTTAAACAGTTCTCGGTTCATCAGCGATCGCTCTGTGATACTGTGGATACCCAAGGCGCTTCTCTCTTAGATGGCGGTCAGTCAGTCAGGCTGTTGCTAACCTCCACCCCTCTCTTTTTTAAACCCGTTCCCTTCATGCCTCTAGATATTCTAGCACACGAAGAACTCCTTCAACATGTGTCCATGGGGAGCTGGGTGAGAACCATGTTGGTATATGACTACAAGTGAGAGTGTGAGGCAACAGAACATTTGTGTGTGTGTGTGTGTGTGTGTGTGTGTGTACGCGCGCCTGCGTGTGTGTACGTGTATTTGAGTATATATGAGAGTGTCTGTGTGTCAATATATAGTGTTTACATGTATATGTATATGTATGTGTGTACATGTATGAGTATATGAGTGAGAGTGTCTGTGTGTCAAGTTATATGAGTGTTTACATGTATGAATATGTATATGTGAATGTGTGTGTGTACTAGTGTACGAGTGTATGAGTGATAGTGTCTGTGTGTCAGCATGCATGAGTGTTTATATGTATGAATGTGTATATATGAATGTGTGTGTGTGTGTGTGTGTGTGTGTGTGTGTGTGTGTTATATTGTCAGTGTTGTTCTGTAAAAGCTCCAACTCTAATTGCTTCCTGGATTCCTGCTTAGTCAGGGCTGAGGGGCCGTGGTCTAATTCACATCTCCTTCCTAAGATGAAAAGTTTGTGTATTTGGTTGCTGATTGGTTATTGGTTATAAAGCTGTTTTCCTAGGTATAAAAATAAGACTCAGTAACTACTTTCTATATTAAAGTCATAAATTGTTCAAAGCATATTCTTGCCCCCAGGAAGTCCTGAATAAAACAACCGGTGTTGTCACAGCCTCCTTCACGTCCCCCAGAGCCCACACAAGTCACTTTTATCTCTTCCAAGACAGTAATTCTCCATGGAACAATTGTACATGTAGCCCAGTTTACTGGAAGATTCTGGAAGACCAGGAAGGCAGTGTGCAGCAAGACCAGGTCTCAGGTCACTGCCTGCTCTCACGTCTATGTCTCAAGAGCCTGAGTCCTTTGTGCTATAAGGAGGGAGTTTCTTTGTGTTTGTCCCTCTGAAACCTGAGCCTGACTGAGGAGCAGGGTCCATGAGAGAAGCCAGAGCCTTTCTAAGACTGTGACTGTGGTCACTGCTGCCTCTTGTCAGTCACAGGGGCCTGGTTTCAGAGACTGTGTCTGCTTCGTTCCTCACTGTGTCACTGGGTTCTTTTCCTTACTTTCATGGCTTGTCACCAGAGTTAAAGTTGTTTAGTGGTGAATTACCAGGTCAGCAGGACAGGAGACTGGTCCTTTCCTGTGGCTTTGCAGAGCTGCTGTGGGGGCGCCTCAGCAGGCAGGCCTAAGGTAGCCTCCACTTCCCCCACAGATCTTCTCTCTTTGTGCTCTGTAAGAAGCCATGGCAAGCTAGGTCCAGGAGCCAGCAGAACTATTGAGAACCTCTTCCCCTGATGTTTGAGGTGAATTTGTTGTGATAAAAAAACTGAGCTGCATAGCTTCTCCTTCGGTGGAAGAGGGAGCCATTGTGATGAGGGTAAAGACTGAGAATACAGGAGGAGCTGTGGGAGCCAAGAGGCATCACATAGGGAGGGAAGGGACTGCTGGAAAAAGATTCAGTAATGCTTTGAAAATAGACTCAATTATCTGTTTGGCTTGGTAAATCAAAGGTACTCTACTAAACCATGAATCAGCCCAGCATCTGAACCATCCCATAGCTACCTGGTCCTCTCAGGGGTAGAATAGACCGTTATCCTTTGTGTCATAGTGATGCTTCCCCCTGGGAAGGCTGCAGAGGAAGCTGTCGCTCATAGACCATGCAAGCTCACGTCAACGCCTTCAGTGTTGGCGAACTTGGGTGAGGCCCTTTCAGTTCACACTCAGGCAAGCCCTTGTTGATCCACGTTTGAGGGTGAACCCCACTAACTCACACTTGTGTGGACTCCCCCACTCACTCTTGGGAGAGCCGTTTCTAATTCACATTTAGGCGAGCCTCCTCTGTCAGGCACAGATAGTCCCTGTTGGTAGTTTGAATAAGCTCAGCCCACGGAAAGGAGCACTACTAGGAGGTGTGTCCTTATTGGAGGAGGTGCAGCCTTGTTAGAGGAATTGTGTCACCGTGGAAGTGGGGCTTTGAGGTTACATACATACATACATACATACATACATACATACATACATACGCACTCAAGTCTGGCCATTGTGATCCAGACCCTCCTCCTGGCTGCCTTTGGGTCAAGATATAGAACTCTCAGCTCCTCCAGCACCATTTCTGCCTGTGTGCTGCATGCTTCCTGCCATGATGATAATTGACTGAACCTCTGAACCTGTAAGCCAGTCCCAAATAAATGCTTTCCTTTATAAGAGTTGCCTTGGTCATGGTGTCTGTTCACAGCAGTAAAACCCTAAGACAGTACCAGAGCTTCTATGTCTGTTTGGTGTTCCCTAGACCAACATCTGACCCAGTCAATGCCTACTTGCTGGCCGATACATCAAGGCTTCAGTGTACACCCCATAGTTTTCTCCTATGATCTCTAGGGTCCTTTTACTCCTTATAGCACCTCGCCTGTAGATACATTTCAATATTGCTGAGTCTGAAGTAGAGGGGAGGAAGCCCCAGTGCCTTTGTCCCTGGGGTAATTCTCCTTATAAAGGTAAGTGTAACTTTTAATTTTTTTCAAGTCCTATTTTTAATGATGGTTCTTAAACACTTTAACCTTCCTTGTAACCGACCACCTACCAGAGGTAGTGGAAAAGAAAAGATACAGGGGAAGTGGACCTGTTTAGAAAGGTTCTTTGGAGCAGCAACTCCTCTCTGTGTTGTCTGGAAACTGGCAGTTCAGCTCACAGGTTAGCAGGCCATGACAGCTCCATCCACTCGCTAATACTTCACAGATACCCAGCAGCCCAGTTTGGTAGAGCTGGGCTAGCCTCAGCACGGCTCTTGCCTCAGCATGTGCATGCAATGAGCCCAAGTCCTTGGAAGCATCAGCAAAATGCAGTATATCACCAGAAGTTTTTTGGTACATTTCTCCCTATGGAGTGCCGGCAACCACACGATGTAAGGTGGACCAAAACATGCATGTTATTAGCAAAGAATCTTTCGTCACACATCTTTTCACATGCTTTCTTCAGCAGAACATCCTCTCTTCTGGGTCTGCTTTAGGGAAACACTCCTTCACGAGGCTATGTTAGCCATTCACACTTGTGTCCACTTTAACAAAACGATCCTTCACTTGTTTACCCCATCCAAGCGGCCTTCCAAAGAACCCTTAAGCTCCCACTTCAGGTAACTGGAGACACTCTGCCTCATCTGAGGCCCGGATTATAGTGGTGGAAGGAGCCATGATGCTTGGCTCCTTGTGATAGTAGGTAAAGACCAGGCTGTGAGTTCCACTGAATGCCTTGTCTTAATTACTTTTCTATTGAATGTGGTAAGACACCATGACCAAGGCAACTTCTAGAAGAGTTTTAAAGTGTTAGAGTCCATGACTGTCTTGGCAGGGATCATAATAGGGGCAGGCAGGTATGGATGGGTCAGTAGTTGAAAGCTTACATTGCTATGCATAAATACAAAGCAGATAACTAGGAATAGCATGGGCTTTTGAAACCTCAAAGTCTTCCCTAAGTGACATCTCCTCCAACAAGACCGCACCTTCTGATCCTTCCCAAACAGTTCCACATACCAGGGATCACATATCCAAACATAAGAGCCTATGGAGGTCATGTTTATCCAAACAACCATGCATGTAACATGAGAGCAGGGGTATGGGGGTTCCAGCTCTGTGACTCTCTGTCACCACCATTGCCTTGTCCACAGGGTACTCTACCCTAGGCTGGTGAGTAGTCTATGACTGGGGAAATACCATCCTTGTCCTCAGTGACTGTGAAAGATGGAGCAACTGAAATTTGGTAGACCCAGAATATTTGTCCCCAAGAATGGCTTGTTATGTAGATCAGCAACATGGCTAAGCCAGTAAAGACGCTTGCCGCCAAATCAGAAAACTGGAGTTCAATCCCCAGGACCCACATAGAAGAAGGTGATAATTAGCTTCCAAAATTTGTCCTCCACATATGCATACTCCCTTCACCACACAAATAAGTAAACATATGCAATAAACTTCAAACAAATAAATATATGTAATAAACTCTAAGCAAATATATGTAATAAGAGAAGAGTGGTTTGTACCTCATAATTCTTCTGTCTCCATAAGACAAATTTATATTTCTTTTTTTTTTTCTTTTCTTTCTTTCAGAGCTGGGGACCGAACCCAGGGCCTTACGCTTGCTAGGCAAGTGCTCTACCACTGAGCTAAATCCCCAACCCCAAATTTATATTTCTATAAAGCATTTAGAATTAAAAAATTATGAACATATGTATGTGTGTGCTTACTATATTCAGTGTGTGTGTGTGTCTGTCTGTCTGTCTGTCTACACACGCACCACAGCATCATATCAGTAAAAGATAATAGAAAGGAACAAACACTGAGCTACAAGAAGGCACTATGCCCACTCCTGAAGTCTTCATAATGCTCTTCTGTCTGTAAATGCTTTGTCATAATGCTTCACACTGTCCCATATTTCTAGACATCAAACAAAAAACAAAACTCTGAGTGGCATAGAGCTGGCAGGAGGTAGAATACACGTTGAAATGTCCAGTCCCTCAGTCCCCTGACACTCACAGTTCCTGTAGACTGTGGGTCCTGTAGTCCTGGAGGCCTGAGCTGGGAGCTGCACCCAGCTCCAGATAAAATCTGCCCTCATCACCGTAAGCTCCCCCAAGTAACCTGTGGGGGATATCATGTTTAATAAAGCATGGGTAAAGTTAAATGACTCATCTGAAGCTAAGAGTTGAAACAGTGACCCCAGCAACTGTTTCCCACTTATAGGCAGGAAGAACCAACCTCACATATGTGTCATGGACATTGATGACCATTTAACAGTGGGACCCTGAGTAGATTTCATTACTGTGTTTCCACTTAGCTCTCGACCCTGCTAGCCCCTGGCACAGCCTCTGTTTTAGTTTGGGTTTCAGTGCTGTGAACAGACATCATGACCAAGGCAATTCTTATGAGGACAACATTTAATTGGGCTGTCTTACAGGTTTAGAGGTTTAGTCTATTATCACTAAGGTGGGAGCCTGGCAGCATCCAGGCAGGCATGCACTGGAGGAGGCAAGAGTTCTACATCTTGATTTGAATGCAAACAGGGGAAGACTGATTTTCAGTTGCTCTCCTTGACCCCTTCATGTCTTCAAAACCAGTCTACCTGAGTGACTTGTACGCATGACCAAGTCTGGCTGCCAGCAGATGGTATGGCTACCTCACACAATGGCCTTCTGGGCCTCCATGCAGGGCCATCCCTGTTACCTATTGGCCTCAGGACCTTTTTTTAGTCTCAGGGGGAAATTTTATCCTTGATTCTAAAACAAGAACCACATGGCTGAAACAGCTGAGTTCTGCTTCTTGCTGGGTCTGGAACATGGTTCCTCGTTCAGTTGCATTTTCCCCAGCTTTCTGTTTTCGATGATTTCCTTCACTTCCTAAACTTTGTTGTCCTGGAACTTACTCCATAGACTGACTTTGAACTCAGAGATCTGCTTGCCGCTGTCTACTGGGGTTAAAGGTGTGTACCATCACATCTAGACCTAGGCTTTTCTTTAATTCCTTTTCACAAGATCTTTATAAGCATGGCCACTATGCTTCAAGGTCCAGACCAAAAGTCTGTCTTCCAGCCTAAGATCCGAATCACTAGGTTTACCCTCCATTTCTGGATTGTAGTTTGATCCAGATGTAGTCAAGTTGACCACCACAATCCACCCCTGGTCAACTTGGCACATAATCATCTCCTTATGTCCAAATGAGAACAACAACCAGATCGTGATAACACCTAACATGATATAACTCTCCCTTGATCAACTGCAAACGCATAAACAATAAGCTTAGCTGGAATGGGATCCTGCCCTGAGATCACTACTCCTTTAATTCCATTTAACATCTTGGAACATAGGATTCGGCTCCATTCCATGTTCTGGTGCCCCTTTAATCTTTGAACCATACATTTTGTATTTTTTGTTTCTCAGTTTGCTACATCTTATAAAACGGCTCTTTGGCTCTAAGAGTGAACCACAGGACAGAGTCTATGCTAGGCTGTTTCAAGACTTCCTTTGTCAATGCAATTAATATAAATCTCTTTACTTCAGCCTTGGGAAGACTCTTCAGCCAAGAGCAAAAGATAACTACATTCTTCAGCAAAATATCACAAGAATGACAGTCTCTAAGTCACATACTAAAATTCTTCTCAGAATCTCTTGAGCAAGGTCCCCACAGTTCAAATTACCCAAAGCACCACTGTCTTCCATGTTTCTACTAAGTATATGGCCCATTAAGCCCCACTTAAAGCATTCCATTGCTTTCCAAAGTCTCCAAACCACATTTCTCCAAACAAAAGTATTGTCAGGCCTATCACAGCCACACTCCAGTCCCTGATACTGTCTTAATTAAGGTTTCCATTGCTATGAAGAGACATCATGACCAAGATAACTCCTATAAAAAACAACATTTAATTGGAGCTGGCTTACAGGTTCAGAGGTTTAGTCCATTATCGTTATGGCAGGAAGCATGGCAGCATCCAGACAGACATGGTATTGGAGGAGCTGGGAATTCTTCACCTTGATCTAATGACAGCCAGAAGGAAACTTACTTTCACAGAGAGCCAAGAGGGGACTAGAATTCCACACTGAGTGGAGCTTGGGCATAAAGGCCTCAAAGCTCACCCTCACAGTGACTCAACTTACTCCAAGGCCACACCTACTCCAACAAGGTCACACTTCCTAATAGTGCCACTCCCCACAGGCTGAGCATTCAAACACAAGAGTCGGGGTGGGGGTGCTATTCAAACTACCACAGCTGCATATTGAACTGTTGAGACAAAGGCTAAACAATGGGAATTATTTGTCTTAATTTAGAGATGGGGAAACAAACTAAGTTCAAACTTACATTTTAATAGGGAAAATTACTGTCTTAAAAAAAAAACAGTGTCACGGTTCTAAATGACGGAATACAAGGTGAGCATCTTTAACCTGACAATCAGAATCCCGATGCCCTAAAATCCAGCACATTTTAGCATTATCCCACCAATGGAAAATCCCCCACCATGAAACTGTTTTATGCATAGAACCATTGAGAATCCTAAACAAAGTTACCTTCAGGCTATGCGCCCGAGGTTGTTTTGGGAAGCAGGGTGCAGAGGTGCCAGCTGCTGAAGGCAGAAGGTTAACAAACCAAAGAGAGACACAGAGTGGCAGGATCACACGGCAAATGGTTTACAGTAGATTTACCAGCAGCAGAACGTCACTGGCTCAACACAGGAGGCCCCAGCATCCTGAGGCAGGGGGAAGGACTTCATTTATTGGACAAGTAAGAAAGGTGGGCCTGGGTACCTGCAACACCCCTGTTCTTTCCCTCAAGCTGTCAATCTGTCTGTCATGAGATGATCTAATGACAACCTTGATGGTTTTATCTTCTATGATTTGGAATGTTCTGCCAGGTCTATCCGAGGGGAAAGTGGTGATTATGGCCAAGAGGGTGGTAGTCACGTTATTCTGGATCAGTTCTGTACTAGTTTGTGTCTATGTTGCTGTGACAAAACACTGACCAAAAGCAACTTGGGGAGAAAAGGCTCTACCCGGATTAGAGTTTACATATAGTCCATCACCGAGAGGAGTCAGGGAAGACAGCATGGAGGATGGCTGCTTACTGGTTTATTCCTATTCACCTTGAACAGGCAAGATAAGAGTCCATTCTTGTATAACTTCCGGCTGTTGAAATCCAGCAAAAGATCCAGACTCTTAGAATGTAACATATTTTATGTTGGAGACAGAGTTTCTTTGGGTAGCCCTGGCTATCCTGGAACTCACTCTGTACAACAGGCTGTCCACAAACTCAGAGATCTGCCTGCCTCTGCTTCCCAAGTGTTGGGATTAAAGGCATGTGCCACCATGCCCACTTTACAGAGAGTTTCGTGACAATTACACTGACTGCCACAGTGGGGGTGAGTGTTCACTGTAACGCTCAGAGTTTGGATTTCACCATTCTCAAAAATAATTTCTAAAATTAAAAAATTTGTCTGCTCCTCTCTCTGCCTTCTAAATTAGAACAATTTGCTCCGGTTTATGCTTAAAATCGCAAAGAATTTCAGCATGAAACTCACGAGTGCTGGTTATTAGGGAAATTTATCACATAGATCAGGCTGCACTTATTCCCTGGTGGTAAACTCGTTTATTGTTTTTATTTAGGCTGTGTGCAGGTCTTTACAGTGATATGGAGCTGTTTTAAAACTTAAAATAGAATGAATAAAATTGAAACATAAAATAGGACTGAGTTTAAAAGCCAGGTATCATAACACATGTCTACAGTTCAGCACTTAAGAGCTGAGGCAGGAGGATTGTGAGTTTGAGGTTGGCCTGGCTACACAATGAGTTGCAGTTGCCCCTGGGCATCCTGATGCTCAGGTCAAATCCCAAGGACACTGTTTTCCTTGCAATCAGAGTTCTGTTGCCCTTTTGGTTGGTTCGCTTGTGCCCATGTGTCTGTCTAGCTGCATTCTTATTCATTTATTTGTAACTATTGTCTTATCTTCTGTTATTTCTTCTCTGGACATTTATAACTAAAGAGTGACTAAAAAACAAAAGTCAAATGTTAATCCCGCCAATTGAAAATAAGATCACTACCATAATTCAAAGCCAAATTTGTCTTTTTTTTTCCTGAGCTGAGGACTGAACGCAGGGCCTTGCACTTGAACAAGCGCTCCACCACTGGAAATTTGAAGCAATCTTTAATTAAATACTGACCAGGTTGATGGACCTCATCAGGGCCATCTCTGGGTTCCCAGGGAATGGCCACAAGTAAGTCGTATTTTGCAGGGGCTTAAAAGGGCTAAACCCACAATTTACTACATTTCTCATCAGGTCCAGTCAGGGGCAAGCATACATCCTGACGTATTTCCTGCCCTCGTACCTCCGGTCCTCATGTGATCAAGCACTTCCGGTGTAGACGGGTCAAACAAACTTGTTTAGGGGAGTGAAAACATAAACAGTAGCCTACAGTGTTAAACTTTGCTTTTTTTTGCAGAAACCTTGCCCTATATGTTAGTGGAACTTGAGGAGGAACACGATCATGTGTGCATTAGATTCTGTGACTTTCCAGCATTTTAGCAGCCCCTGTATCCGTGAGATCATTTAAGCTTGCTGGGTGGCTTTGAGAAGAATGCTCTTCCTGTCAGGAAAGACTTCGGGGGAGGATGTAACTGCAGACGTGAAGAGTTCTCCTTCCCCCCATTGGATGCTATCTGATGGTGTCTGAGAGTGGGGCATGGGCTATTATCCTGCGGACCCGAATTGGGGCAGTAGAGCCACAGACCTCATGGGGGTGCTGGGGCTCCAGCCATCATGAAGTCAAACATCCCATGTTCTCATTGTACACCCCCCTTAATAGTGTACCTCTATGACTATCTAGAGGACTCATTGCTGCCTCTCAAAGTGAGGCTTCTCCACTTAAAGTTACCTGAAGATCAGGATGCTGGGAGCTTTCATGCACTCATCTGAGACGGTGCTCACTCTGTTCCATGGCTCGTTTGAGGGTGACCAATTTCCACAGAGCTTTCCTCTGTGCCCAGTGTAGGGTCTGTGTGAGCAGGAAGAAAAGCAAAGGCAGCTGCTGTCTGGTCTGGGGTTGGGCATCAACAGAACCATGATTCCAAGCACTGAGCTGGTTCTCATGGACCTACCAGCCGGAAGGGCTTAGATCTCCAACCAGCATAAGTGGTGACCTTTATAACATAACTATTATTGTTTCCTGTGTCACCCAAGTCGTTAAAGAAGTCAGAATCTTCTAGAAAATAGATTGTGTGCTTTTCTTCTACAAAGCCATGGGGAACTTTCAAAGCTTCCTGATAAGGCTATAATTTATGCGGAATGAACTTCCCTGATCTTAAGTGTGCAGTCTACCGATCCTGTGACAACAGCAATCAGTCCCATGCCCACCAACACCTCCAATAAACAGAATATTTCACTGGGTGTTGTAAATGTCTTATTTCCCCTGATCAAGGGATGAGATAAGAGCTCCCCAAGCTGTGCGAATACACACACGGCTTGGGCTGAGCCCAGAGCATCTCTTTCTCTGTCCTAACTATTCCTAGATCTAGGCCTGGAAGCTTCTAGTCTCCATACCATCTCATCTTCTGAGCTGACTTAGTTAATCTGGCTTCTCTGCCCTTCTGCCTGAATTGTTCTGCTTGGATTCATATTAACTTTAGCAATATGCTCTAATCTTCTCATCCCTTCTCACTCTCTGGCTCTTTCTATCTTCATCTAGCTTGTTCTCTCTGCAAGCTGTCTCTGTAAAACTGCCACACACCACTGCCACCACCGCTGCCACTGCCACCACCACCACCACCACCACCACCACCACCACCACCACCACCACCACCACCACCACCACCACCACTCTTTTTCTATCTCACTGTCCTTAAGTGGCCTCTCTTTCCTGTGCTGTTCTGTCATGAGTTGGGTGTTTCCTATCTCTGACTCATTCTGTCAGAGCTTTCTCTGATTCATCACTTTGTCTGCCCCTCCATTAGCCATCACTTTCCAATATTACTACTTCCTCCTACAAACTAACCTTACCTTCCTTGTTAGGGAGTAAAGGTGTACTAAGGGTATGTCTGCATTCCACCCCGATCATGTAGACTTAGAAGGTCTTTAGACATGGTCCCTAGCCAGAGTAGCCACCCTGCTGGATTGAAATTCCTCTACACCTGTGGTGACAGGCACCTCTAATTCTCGCACCTGGAAGGTGGAGGCAGAAGGATTCAGGCCAGCCTGGGCTACAAGAGACTATTATAAACAACAACAAAAAAAAAAAAACAAGAAAGAACAAAAAAGAATGTCCCACTGTTCTGAGTAGGTTGTCCCCACAGTCTACCTTTGCTGCTAGGCAACTGCTAAATCAATTTTCTATCACTGCCATTTCACATTTTCTAGAATAATGGTTTCCTACAGTTAGGCAACACAGCTCCTTTCTCAGCACGATGTGTGTCTCCAGCACTTTCTTTGTTAACCCCTGGGAAATGGTCACTTGCTGTGTGACTGAGTCAATCTCATGTCTGTACTGCTCATCGGACAGACACTGCTGTGGGGTCAAGTTGCTGGCTGTGGGAAGAATATTGGGGAGAACATTTGACAATACTTCTCTCTGTGTTCCCACTTCCCCATTTCTCTTGGATAAATATCCAGGAACAGGATCATTGGGTCCTATGGCGAGTGCCAGCTAAACTTCAGACAAAAGCACTAATGGCACACAAGCCTTGTTCACATGCAAAGCAAGCAGAATTGAAGAAAAAAAATAAATTTCGGCTCTTCTGTTTTGGCTGTCACATTTCCTGCGTTCTGTATCCTCACAGGGCTCAGTGGCTACTGAGTATGAGACACAAGGTATTCCCAATCATCTAGATTATTCTATTGGATAGCCTGGGAACGTGAAAGCCTGTGTTTCACAACAAAGAGACTTCTTCATTGGCCAGTTTAGTGCCAAGAAACTCCAGGCCCTCCGGAATTAGCTTTACAAGATGAACATTGGCACAACTCAAAGACCAGGAAGTCTGATGGCCTGTAGAAGCTCTCACTGACTCAGATGTGACTCCCTGTCACATGGAGGAGCCACCACAGAGGTGGTCCGCCAGACCTTAGAGTATTCCTGCCAACAGCCTCAAGACCCACAGACTCAACAGAATGAAGAGGGTATTCTGCCCCTCTCTGGGAAAAGGTTTGAGTGTTCAGGTAGCTTCACTCACTAACTAGAACCAGGCTCAATGATGCACCATCTCCACATCATCCCACGTGACATCTTTCACCCTGCTTACAACAGAGTCCCATGACAGAGTGCTGGTCAACCCTCAGTCATCCCAGGTCCAAGACCCAGTGTCTTTGGCTCTCTAAACAAACTTCCTAGGACTTGACAAATTGCGTATCCCGTGGCCCCAGATCAGATGTGTTTGTCTCCTCTTTGCTTTCAGCCCTGGTTTCCTGGGCTCTGGGGTTAGTGGAGAGGCATCTGGAGCTAGGAAAGCCAGGGGCATTGACAGGGCAAGCTCACAGTCCTGGTGTGTGGCCAGAAAGGTACAACGCATCAGAAGGGGCCTTTGTTACCTCTGGGGCAATGTTGTGAAGGAACGGATTTGAAGCACCGATTTGAACAAAGCTGGCAAGACAATGCTGCTTCTTGTGGACTTCACCATTAATCTTTCATGTCGAGGGAGAATCAGATGCCTTAATGAGGTCATCAGCTGGCTCGGAATAGAACCAAATACAGCTGAAGGACACCATTGTTTGCCGGACATAGTGACTGGAGAGTGCCCGTTGCTTTTCTGTTCCAGGGAGAGAAGGGACAGCTGCAACCAACCTACTCTGCAAACACGGAGGGGATCTGAACCACGGGAGTCCACCGTCTGCTTCGGAAATGAGATTCCACACATTCAACCACGCTTCGGCACACATCTGTTGTCTACGTCCACACTGCCAAGTCAAAAGAACTTCTTAGAGTTTTCAGGGTGACTCCAGAGGAACAGTTCTTCCTCCTGGGAGCCAACCTTCTTTCTCTTTCTCTTTGTGGAGGCTCCATTTAGGTCAATGAAAACACAAGATTCTCTCAGGAGGGGTGCTCAGAGCCATCCATGGAAATATGAGTGCATGTTTGTGTTGCGGACTGCTGGGTGATTTCTATAGAGATGTGGGAAAAAGGTCCAGCCACCCCAGATAGGGCACTGATGACCCACAAAAGAAACAATTCTGTCCATCTCTTGCTTGGGGAACCGAGGACTTTATTGAAGTTGCTTACCGGATTATGGGAGTCTCAAAAGCAGCTACTCCACTGGAAAGGTCAACCCAGCGTGGGTAGAAACATGGGCAAGCTGTATCACAGAAGCTCCCTGTACAATTTGCAGACGGTTCCATTGAAGAGTCTCTTCTCCCACCTACCACTTTCTGTCCTCCATCCTTAGGGAGGAACATCAGGGTTAGGGTTGTCCTGTAACATTTTTGTGAGTGTCATGAACCTAGAGACTCAGAGCTTCCTAATTTCCTGGGACAGAGGTCAGGACCCAGTACCTCCCTTCCAGAGTACTTTTAGTAACGTGTCACCTTGGCTTTGGAAAGAAGGGTCCTGGGGTGGGAGTGGAAAGAAAGACAGATGTGCTAGGACAATGAAGGACTACACATTGGAGTTCCAGTAGATTGGTTGCTACTAATCCTTTCCTGTGTGCACATCTCCTACAATGCACGTGTTCATTCTTTTCTCCAAGAGTTATGATGCATTTTCTGCACACCCCCTACGAGTACCAGCCTTTTGATTTGCTCTATCCAACTGAATGGAATAGAGGCAGCTGAACTAGTTCAGAAGTCAGACTTCAGGGTGCTTTGCATAGTTCTGTCCTCTCACCCGCACCTGACTGCTATTGTGGGAACCAGCCTATGGCCAGTTGTTAGAGGGTGAAACACCAGATGGACCACGAAGGGTAGAGTGTTCTTGTCTAAGATCTCTGCAGAGCAGGCTACAGACTATAGACAGCTTGCAGGTGTGTGAACCATCTGGTGGAGACCGTGCTAGCAAGTGACAGGATGGTAAGAGGTCATACACAATAGCTTCTACAAGCCACTCAGCATGTGACGCCTGTTTGTGGTGATTTGAATGTGACTGTCCCCTATAGTCCCAGGCATTTGAACACCTGCTTCCCCATTGGAGACACTGCTTGGGGAGGTTTAAGTGACTTCCTAGGTGTAGGAAGTCTAGCTGTGAGAGGAGGCTTTGAGAAAACCTTGGTTACTTTTAGTTCATTCTTTCTGCATTATGCTTGAGGTTCAGAATGTGAGCTCTCGGCTTCCTGTTCCTGCTACCATGACTGCTACCTGATGCCATGTTTCCTGGCCTGATGGGCTCTTATTCCTCTGGAACCACCAATACAGCACTGGACCCTGGGTGTCCTCCTCTGTCACTCTCTACCTCATTGTCTTGAAGTAGAATCTCTCTTGAACTGGAGGCTTTCTTCCTGGCTGCCCAGAGAGTTCTCAGAACTGGCTGTCCCCACTCCCCAATGTTGGGGTTACAGATATATACAGCGATACCTGACGTTTTACCTGCGTGCTAGGGATTCGAACTCAGGTCTCCATACTTGCCCAGCAAGTGCTTTTTACCCATGGAAGCATCTTCTCAGATTCCCTCACTGTTAATTCATAAGGATCCTTCCCATGTGTTCATTTTCTGTTTGAATTTTCTATTATGTTCCCCAACCCACTCTGCCTGTGTGGTAACTTTAGATGGGGGTTAAGCAGAGGAACCCATTCGTGCCTGGGTTTGTAGAAATAATGAGTCTAATGTTTAATGCTTATGTGTGTTTATTTGCCCTCTCGGGTGGCTACTTTGCTACATTAATGAATAATAGCCAAGGCTGGAATGCTGTGGTCGAATATTTTAAAATCTATGGCTGAATTTATGCATGATTTCCAAACTGGAAAAATTACATTTCTGAAGAGCTTCCCTTTCCAAACAGACCCTTCCCAAGCACCATCATGGAGAGAGTTTTTCTTAACCCTACTCACTCCTAGTGTGCTGGTGATCATGTTGGTCAAAGCCTATAGGGGCTGTAATATAGGAAATGGGGTTCTTTGTTCTCAGTAGCTACCACCCCTTAACTTTTTTCTCCTCAATTGTCCTTTGCTTTCAGAGGATCTTTGCTGGAATTGGGGGTTGGCTGAGCGATGAGTGACACCCCCAAGGCATCCAGGTTGTAGAGCCCACAACCTGCCAATGTGCTTCCTTGTGTGGCAAAGGGGATTTGGGAGCTGTTTAAGGTTTAAGGTAGGAAATTATCCTGGGAAATCCAGGTGGGCTACGTGTAAGAAGAGGGCACTTAGAAAAGAAAAGTCAGGAGAAACTCAAAGTGCAAAAGACACTCAGCCAAGTCACTGTTGACTTGGAAGACAGGAAAGGAGCAGGAGTCGGATCTGCAGCCTCTGGAAGTGAGAAGCAGCTCTCAGCCTTCTGTTGACTCCATCCTATCTTCTCCTTACAGACTGCATGAAGAAAGCTTGTGATGTCTCTACCCTGGCTGGATGAGTTGGGAGAACTCAAGGTTGGATTCATACTGCTCAAAGCATGGTCCCATTTTCACTCCCAAAGAGAGCATCTGCTCCTGCCTTCTTTCCAGAACAACTTACTGCCATCAGCTGCTAAAAATAGCTTTCACTCAGCCTGCAGACTTGTCTCCAGACCCAAGTCTCGCCTTCCCTGGGGCAGAAGGGGCTATACCCACACCTTGAAGAAGCTCGTGTCACCTTGTGGCCTCTTGAGCCTGCAACCCTGAGTCCCCAGAGCATCTTCCAGTCCCTGCTCCTTGCAGATGGGCGGGGCATTTGGGAAAGGAAGAACCTTCTGTGAAGACTGCTTCTTATAGGCTATTGTCTGTCCGAACGTCTCTCCTCTGTGGCCAAGAATGGCATGGGTGGAGTTGGCTGTCTGAGTGCATGTGATTAACAGAGAGGGAGAGGGAAGGGAGAGGAGAGAGAGAGAGAGAGAGAGAGAGAGAGAGAGAGAGAGAGAGAGAGAGAGAAATTCACACACACATTCACGGGGGCAGGGAAGCCTAGTGCCAGCAGGCATTTAAGAGCTGGCACCCAGAGGAAGGTGTGTGTGTGTGTGTGTGTGTGTGTGTGTGTGTGTATACAAGTGCAAACAGCACTCCTGCTTCTGCCTCCCACAGCGTTTTGCCTGCCTGGCAGCCATTTATTCTAATTCCTTTTTTTCCCCATTTTCTTTGTGCAATAAAAGCAGTTTGCTAGTAAACAAATGTAAGAGAATCCACACCTTGCATGTGCTCTGGAGAGGCCTCTCTGATCCACATCCGCCTGTCTCTATTGCTCTCATCCAACTTCCAAGGAAGGAGTCACTATAACGGAGGGCTCTGAGGAAAAGCCAGAGACCACAGCGAGACTGCTCCACTGCGCAGGCGCAGGCGCTGTGGGCAGAAACAGACCGGAGAGCACTGAGAACAGAAAAACCAGCAGGAAGTGCTGTGGTGTGGCATTTATTACTCATTTTTACAAGCTTTATTTCAGGGTGTATAGACTTTAGTATTTAATAGTAGTTGTGTTTATAAAGAAACCATCATGGGGGAAATTCCTAAATGAAACCTCCAGCCCATGTGCGCTGTGGCATGCTGGACACTCTCCTTACTGGATCTCGGTGGGGGCAGAAGACAAGCCGTTGAAACTTCCCATCAGGCAGGTCCTCTCTTTCCCTGCACAGCTCCAGGGGACTGAGTGTCAAATTCTTTCCTTGACATCAAACACCCATACTTTAGTTCTACTCACCCTGGGGAGATTCGAGTTCCTTCTGGAGTGTCCCAGCATAAATGGTTCGTGGAAATGCATGCTTCGATTATTTCCTACCAGTGAACCAATGATTCCAACGTACAGACAATCTGTTTCCAAGCATCTGGGTACTGAAGTGGAGAGCTACTCCTGTGCCATCCACAAGAGGAAGCCACACCAGTATCTCTGACCCTGGGACTGACCATGTGTGAGGCCAGGATAAGCATTTCCCAGGCAAGGAGAAGCTGATGGGCCCATCCCTAAGCAGTCATGTGTGTCACAAACTCTCTGGTTAAGCTTCCGATTTCAGAGCCCAGAGATCCCTTTCTGTTGCTTAGACAACCAGATATGGCTTCAGGTTAAAGCCAAGCAAACAATTTTGAGTGTCAAACTGGTACAATTTGTAAATCAGCAGTGCCCATGATTACTGTTACAGCCTCATGTGTCCTGCAGAGCTCTCTGGCCAGCCTGCTGGTGATGGGGCTCATGGGAGAGAGCCTCCTCCAGTATTCTGGGTGAGTAGCTGCCTGGGAGGGAGTTGGTCCTATACTGATCAGATTCTGCTCTGGGTGGTTTCCACAGCAAAGCTTTTTCCCAAGGGAAGAAACACATTTGCTGCCCTACTAGTGCACTACTAGCACACACAGACACACAGACACACACACACACACATACACAAGCATGTCTCTGTGCATATACGTACACACATATTTCTGTACTTATACAAACATGGGTATGTACACATTCAAACAAGCCTACACACATGCATACACACAAATGTGGATTTACATACGCATGTCTTTTACACGCACACAAACATGTGTCAGCATTATACACAAACACATACATATGAGTAAGCTAGCCTGAAAACTTGCGTATGGCTTCAAATGCCATTAAGATGCTAATGAGCCCACTCAGGTCTCTGTCCACCCAGACCTTTACTCTGCTCTTGGAGAGCTTTGTCTGTTGGCCATGGCATGACCCTCCTGGATGTTTCACAGGCTCTGTGTTTGGCACAGTACTACTAACACTCCCCCTTCCAAAGCCCCAGCTCCATCTTCAGCATCTCCCATCCAGCAGTTTGTTGGGAATCAACTCCGAGGCTTCTCTACTCAGTGGCCTCTCCCTCTCAACACACTAGCAGTTCCCATCCAGTGCCAAAGGCCTGGGGGATTCTGAGAGCTGCTGGTCTTCAGTCTATATTAGCTTCAAGACGGTTCTAATATTATTGAAGGACTCAGCAGCAGCAATGGGGTAGATGAACCTATCAGTGAGAGTGAAAGCCAATTAGGAAAAAAAAGTCAAAGATCTTCTCTTTCCATGTTCTTTATCTGGCCTGCTACCAGAAGGCACGGCCCACATTTAGGGGTCTTCCCACATCAGTGAAGACAATCGAGCAACCTTCCACAGACGTGCCAATCTAATATAAACAATCTCACTGAGAGTCTCTCATCCACAGCGATTCTAGGTTATGTTAAATTAACATAGTTTACCATCACAAAGATTAATGGATGGGTTACATATACTATGCAGATACACTGAAGAAAAGGATAATCCACATCCCAGAGGGAAAAAGAGGCTTCCTCACGATACCCAGAGTGGCTCCCACTTTCAAATCCTAGGACAGCTCCTTTCCTGGTGCCACTTGACTCGTTCGTTATTCCTGACTTCCTTCCTGCCACTTCTGACTACACTTCTGCTGTGTGCTCACTCACAACCGCCTTCTCCTTGGTGTCCCCTTGCTTGGCACATTTTCCCGGTCCCCTTCCCAGGGAATTCCCTTAGCAAAATTCTGAATGCAGTAGAAAGCCAGTGGCTCCACTTCTTGACGGACCAGCTCCAAAGTCACCTTGAAAAAACAAGAACACCGGTGTTGGGGATTTGGCTCAGTGGTAGAGCGCTTGCCTAGCAACCGCAAGGCCCTGGGTTCGGTCCCCAGCTCCGAAAAAAAGAAAAAAAAAAAAAAACAAAAAACCAAGAACACCAGCGGTGGCCACTGTAAAGCATTCACATGTGGGTAAAGCTAGGATGATGGGGTGCTCCATGCTCCCCAAACTGGGTGAGACCCAGAGACCATCCAGGTGTTGAACCATTCAGGATTGATCTCCTGCCAATCTGGGTCTCTGTAGGAAACGACTGGGTTATTCCACTCAGGGCCTGGCCTGACCAGGAGGATTCTGTCTGTGTCACTTTCCACCCTGCTCCCTCCCGTCTGTGGCTGCTGGAGAAGTCTGACTAGCAAAGAGAAAGCCTGGGGGTTTGTCCGGTGTCTTCACAGGCAATGCCTGCATCCATCACTACCCCTGGAAGAGGAGCTGCAGCTGCTGCTGACATCAGGAAAAGGCAACCCTCACTGGGGACAAGGCACAGACTCTTGTCCAGCACAGACAGCAAAGAAGCCACCATCAAGGACTCAGGTGTGGGGCCACTGTGGGAGCGGTGATATGAAGCCAGGGTCTGACACAGCCCCTGAGCACCTGTTAGCACAACTCCTGGGTCCCTAAGGGCTCAGAGGGTCTAGAATCACACATACCTTCTGCTATGACAGTGTCCTCTAGGCCAGCCATAAATCATTGGATTTTTTTTCCACAGTGTTTGGACACTAGATGTCACTGCAGGAAAAAAGTCTGACCAGGAAACCCATGCAAGGGAGAATGATGCTAAGTGAATGTTTTGGCTAGCAAGGAAGCAGTTGCCCTGACAACAGGCAGCCTGCTAAAGAACTTCCTCCTTTTTGAACAGCCTGTGGCCTCAGGGTGATGTTCTGGTCAGCAGCCAGGAAGGGGATGCTGATCCTGTGTATAGGGAGGGATGGAAGAACAGGAGGAAAGACAGACAGGAGGGAAGAAACAAAGTGACAGGGTTGGCAAGGTGGCTCAGAGAGCATAGGCGCTTGTCCCCAAGTCTGACGACCTCCGTTTGATGCCTTGACCACACACAGTAGAAGAGAACCCTGACTCTGACTCAGACTCTAGGATTTTGGCCTTTTCTTGTGAACCATGACATCACACCCCCCAAATACACATTTAAAAATTATATATATAATATATATATATATAATTTGTATATGTATTTTGCCTGCTTGTATGTCTGTGTATTGTGCAGCCTTTATGCCCATAGAGGTCAGAAGAGGTTATTAGAGCCCATGGAATCAGAGATATAGCTATATATGGGTGCTGGGAATCAAAACTGGGTCCTCTGGAAGAGTAGTGGGTGCTCTTAACCGTTGAGCAATCTCTCCAGCTCCTAAAAGATTTTATAAAGGGAGAAAGAGAGACACACAGAAAGAGGAGGAAGACAGACAGGCAAAAAGGCAGAGACGTACAGGGAGAGAGACAAAAATGGAGACGTAAGGCAGAGACAGAGAGAAGACAGAGAAGGGAAGACACAGACACCCAGGGGGAGAGAGACAGAGAGATACAAAGGCAGAGACAGACAGAGGGGGGGAGGGAAGGGGAGGGAGGAAGGAAGGCAGACAGAGGCAGACACAGTGAGGGGCTCTCAGGAGACATGCTTTGAGCCTAAGCCCTCATCAAAGGTGCATATGGAAGTGACTTTCCCCCCAAGTTGTTCTAGTGATGATGATCTCTGTTGGCTACTGCAGTTACCTACAGAAGTTAAAGTCAAGAGCATGGCCAAGGAGGTTGCATTCACCTTCCACCTAGCTCCACACAGACTCCTGTTTGAGGGGGATTTAATGTTTGGCCACCGAATATTCAGAAACCTTTTCGCTAGCCACATCTTTCGTGTCCCCCCACGTTCGTTCGTTTTCATGGCCCTGTGTGGGGTCATGACCTACAGTTTAAGAATCTGTGATTTACATGGGGCTTCCCTCCTGCTTCGTCACAAGTGGTCCCTAGAGAGTGTGAACTTGAACCCCAGTAAGTCTAGAGAGGCCAGGACGTGACTTCTCTGGGGATAGTTGTGTTTCGAGAGGAAACTTCTTATTGAAACTCATCCTTCCTTGGTGACTAGATGTCTATGAATGGAGAAGGTGAACAATGGGGCATAAACCTGGAATTGTGAAAGTTCAGTACTTGAGCTCCAGCAAGGTCTTGGGCAAGGTCCTTCGAGAAGCCCAGGGTGCAGCAGGGGAACCAGATGCTTTTCAGAAGCTCCGGGATACTTCTTGAGGAGAGGCGCTGGAAGAAACCACCCCCCAAAAAGATCAGGAGAAGATCTTTTCTCAAGAAGACAAGAGAAGTGTGCTTCAGGCATTTAGGTCTTCAGGAAGCGAAAGACTGGACTGACCCCTAACTGTGCTGTGATCTGATCAAGGGAAATCACGTGAGAGCTATCAGCAGCAGGACCCACAGAAGCCAAGATGGATCTGGAAGCCCACAAGGACTTCTCACAGCAAGGCTGGGTCTAGAAGCAGAAACCTAAGCCACAGGGGACCTCGGGATGAGCCTTCAGCATGAGCTGCTCCACCCTGGAGGCAGCCCCCTCCCCTCTGCTTCTGGCTCGCCTGAGTCTCTAGCATTCTGCAGCAAACATTGGTTATTCTCATTATTTCAAAACACAAAAGCATTACTTGGGCCTGTTTGGCACATAGCAACCAGCTGGTTTCTAAGCCATTTCAAGTACTAACTTGGTCTCACGTCTCCTTTATTAGGACACACATTAAGTATATTGAGACGAATTAGACACTCTGGCTGTTGCTATCAAGACAAAATTAAGGAACTGGGGAGATGACTTGGCTCGTAAAGTGTTTGATGTGTAAGC
Source organism: Rattus rattus (assembly GCF_011064425.1). NCBI lineage: Eukaryota > Metazoa > Chordata > Mammalia > Rodentia > Muridae > Rattus > Rattus rattus. Next base: position 161,245,164 of record NC_046157.1, read on the forward strand.
TCGAAGATCTGATCAAGCACCGAGAAAAAGCTTGGGGGAATGGCAGTGAGCATCTGGGACCCCAGCCCCGTGAAGATGGGAAGAGGAATAATTTGGTAGCTGGACAGCCTAGCTGAAGTGGCAAGCTCCAGGCTCACCGAGACGCTGTCTCAAAACAGGACAGTGAGTGAAAAAGACACCAGATGTCGACCTCTGGATTCCACCTGGGTTCATGCATATACACTTGATGGTTAGGCCTCTTTACAGACATACACTCACACACATGAGAACATGGGGTGAGCATGTTCTGAGGCTCCAGTCTGCCTGTCAGGCCCCACTTGCCATCTGTCTCATTTCCAGATCCAAGAGTGATTGAGCAGATTTTGCCCCCACTGCATGCTGTGGCTTAAAGCCTGTCCCTCCTCCCTCCTCCTTCCCATCCCCTCCCCCTCCTCCCTCCTTCTCCTCTCCTCTCCCATCCCCCTCCCTCCCTCCTTCTCCTCTTCCTGCTTCCTCCTCCCTCTTTCCTGCTCCCTCCTTCAGTCCTTGGCTTTTCTCTCCAAGTTATTGTCAGGGCTGTGCTCATCTGACTGTTCCAGATGATGGCAGTGCATTTTCACCCACATTTCCTACGATGAGGGGAGGAATCTTTAGACACTTAACTCACCCCCATCCAGAGAAATAGAGCATACACACAAATCAGGGGGAGCCCTCGCATTTGGTTTACTGGCCAATGTGGAAAGCCAGGAAGCAGGTACGACTTGGCAACACCTGCTCAGAAGTGCGGATGCTGTGGAAAACGGTAACTGCTACTCCCGCTGCTCTGGAACCAACCCGTGCACACACAGACAGTGGCCTCCTGTGGGGACCCCATCTCCTGGGACTCTCATCATGGACCTAGTGCTCAGTGACCTGTTTTGTGTTCTGAATTCCAACCTTGGTAGAACTCGACAATGTTACTCAACTTTTCAAACAGCTTTGCTGCGCTTTCAAGACATCCCTGGGTCTCAAAGATGATCCGTGGGGGTAGGGATAGGGCTCAGCCATTAAGATGTTTTCCTTGTAAGCGAGAGAACCTGAGTTCGAGCTCTGAACATATGTTAACAGATCAAGGGTTGTGGGGACGCATTGTAATCCCAGGACTGGGGAGGTAGAGACAGATGGATTCCTGAGGCTTGCTGCCCAGACGTCCCAGCCTCTTTGGCAAACTTCAAACTCCAGACCAGTGAGAAACCCTGTCTCAGATTTTTAAAGGGTGGCTAGGGCCTGAGGTCTGGTCTTGACATGTAGGCAGGCATATGTGTGAACACGCATACTGACTTGTTAACCCATGAAAACACACACACACACACACACACACACACACACAAAAGAGAGAGAGAGAGAGAGAGAGAGAGAGAGAGAGAGAGAGAGAGAGAGAAACACCTTAATTATTCTGACTGGTGTACCTGAGAGCTTTGAAACATGAAGTCAGAACTACATTGTAGCAACAATGTCTGAGAACTAATAATCTCCAGAGGCCACCAAATCATGTTCACAGGCCAGATCCAATGACTGTCCATTGTCACATGGCTCACAGGTGGAAAAGAATGGTCTGTGAACTTTCTGATGGTCAGAAGAAAAAACAGAAGAATAGCATTTTGTGACGCAGGAGAATTCTCTGAATTCCAGTGTCATGTCCGACAATAAGGTTCCATTGGGATGCAGCTCTCTTGTGACTCCTTGTAAATACAAGGGGTATTTACAGCTTGTATTTTCCAGAGTGACAGCAGAATGGAGTAGTTTCGACAGAGACTGCAGCCCGCAGAAGGGCAGAAACGGTACCCAGGCTTTTAAAGGATTCTTCCTCAGTCAGCTCTGCAGCTGAGACATCCACCCCCAACTCCCTTCATGTCCCATGATTTCCCAGCATTTGTTCCCAGAAAACTACAGCAGAGCCTCACTCTTTGTCTTCCTTGTCCCGGTTGCCTAAAGGCTGTGGATTACTTCACAGGGTCCTACCTGCGTCCCTCCTCTGCCCTGTGAGATGCAGGACCCTCACCTTCTTCAGGTCTTTGTTGATCTCTCCTGCCTGCCTCAATGGCTCTTGGGATCTGCTCCTCTCTGCTTGCAGCTGGACTCCCTCCTGGCCTGCTTTGGTGTCTCAGAGTTGACCATCCAAATATCCAGAGCCGTCCGTCTCTGTGACCCCCTCCCTCACATCAACCCAAGGGAGCCCTTGGCACAGAATTGCCAGTGAATTGCTTCCTGAGTAGAGGACAGGATTAATGAGTCATGCTTCCTACGCCTGAGCGGTGCAGGGCCCAATAGAATGATTAATTGATGGATTGATTTTCCTTCAAGACATCCCAAATGTCCTCTCCCTCTCACTCACTCATTTATTCCCTAGAACAGTCCTGAGCTGGGCTCGCTTCTAGAGTTGTAGAGATGTACAAAGATGGAAACCAACCTTGTACCATCTTCCTACTCAGTAAGAGACAGAGACTGAGCTGCAACTTCCTGGAATCTATATCTCTTTACCCATCTCACCCTGCAGAGCCTTGCTTGGCCCATACCTGTACACACCGGACTACCTTACTGCTACTCCGGCTCCCTGCCAGAGTTCAGACCAACCTCTGGGATTTATCAGGCATAGCAACTCTTTGGGTGGCTGCCTGATCCTAGGTCCCCAGGGCCTTAGCTCAGGTAGGAAGGGCAGTAAGTTCTTATCATGAGAGCCCTCTAGTCAGGGATGAGGGTGTCTGTCAAAGATATCTATGACCTAAGCTGTGTTGTTTCGTGCAGCTCTTAGAGCTATGGTGATGGAAGGGATTGCTTAGGCTGAGTGAGAGCCCAGCTTTGCTTCATAAACTAAAGAAACAAAGTAGGAGCAGGCACAGTGTGCAGATGTAGAAATTCAACATGACACAATGGAGGTGGCCTCCAGAAGGTAGGGTTAGTACAGTGGTTTAGGACAAAGCAGAAGCTCAGGGATTCTACACAAAAAGAACCGCTGGGCAGGGATTCCAATGCATCCAGGGAGCAGAGCCTCCAAGATAGGAAAGTTTGGACTGCTAAGGACTGAGTACAGTGGAAAGATGGGACTGTGGGATGGGAAAAGGCAGCATCAGCTGGGTTAAGGGTTTGTCTTCAAAGGAAATGCAGACCCTGACAGGGCTTGAAGAAGATGCCACAGGATAGCATGCATTTCGGAAGGAGCTGTGAGGCAGAAGCAATAAGGGACATCTGTTGGGTTCCACTCTTGGCCCTGCCCTTCCTTAGAATGTTTTCACCCAGAAGGAACATGGGACCTCAAGCACTCCAGAGTGTTCGAGAGTGTGTGCACACACGCTCACACGCTTTCCCTTCTCTCCTCGTCTACTGTTTGATGGGTACTTCCTGATATTAGGTCAAGAGTCACTTGTTGGGGAAACAGGGCTGTGTCTTCGAAATTCTGAGCTTTAGTTGGCCTCTTGTCAGAGATCACAGTTGCCCCTGCCATACTGCCTGTGTGGATTTCCAAGAACGCAATTACATTAAGATATTGAACGGTGTCTTTCTCCGGGTCATAGACGTGCTCTAACTGGTATTTCTTTCAGTATCTTTCAGAACAGAAAGGACAAACATGCGAGTGTTGTAAATGCTTCACAATCCCTTTAAAAAAGCCAGTTTGACAGGTAAATAAAATACCCATCTATATAATGAAATAACTAAATCTTAAAGGACCAGTTTGACTGAGGATGGTGCTGCACGCTTACAATTCTAGCATTTTTGAAGGGGAAGGAGGAGGGTTGCTAATTAGAGGCAGCACTCTATTATATAGTCCCTTTTCAGTCATTTATTCATTTAAAAAAAACTCTAACAAAATACAGTGAATAAGATGAAACAAAATCTATCACCTCAAGGTTGGGCAGGACAAAAAACAAAACAAAACAAAACAAACAAACAAACAAACAAAAAACAGAAGGAAATGAGCCCAAGAGGAGGCACAGGAATCAGAGACCATCTTGTTATCAGACTCAGGAATCCCATTAAAAACTCTAAACTGGAAACCATAATCTATGTGCACAGGGCCCAGTCAGACCTACGCATGCCCTGTGCACACTGATTCAGTCCTTGTGAGTTCATACGAGCTTTGCCTTGTCTTGTTAGTGTTTTCCATTGCCTTTGGTCCTTACACTCTTTCTTCCTCCTCTTCAATGGGGTTCCCTGAGCTCTGACAGGAGACATCCCGTTTAGGGCTGAGTATCCCAGGATCTCCCACTTTGTGTAACGTCTAGCTGTGAGTCTGTATTTGTTCCCTTCTGCAGCAGGAGGAAGCTTCTTTGATGATGGCCGACGAATGCACTGACTTGTGCTATACCAGGATAGCATTAGGAATCACTTTATCGCTGCATTTCCTTTTCTCTTTCTAGACCCATATTATTTGGTTTTGCCCTAGGTCCCTGAACTCTCTATAGTCTTGGGTCCTTTGTCACCTAAGCAGTGACAAGTCTGGTTTTCATGTCATGGAGCGAGTGAGCCTTAAGTCAGATCAGTTATTTGGTTGGTTGCTTCCAGAAGCTTTGGGCCACCATTATTGCCCTAGCATCTGGATGAGTGTGTGTGTGTGTGTGTGTCTTGGTGTTTATGCTCCTCTTTTGATAGTACGGAGAGTATCTTCCTGGACCAAAGTCATTGGGTAAAGGCTCTATGCCAGCACCAGTTCTGCACCTCCACGCTGAATGAGTTGTGTGGGCGCTGTCTTCAGCCGTAGAGCCTTTCTGTCAGTTTGCAGAGAGCAGACTATAGTTTTAGCAACAGCCTGGGTTATTTTGGGATTCCAGTAGGACCCCTTTGGACAACAACTGAATTAGCTGAAACCCAACCCCAGTACAGGATGTTTTCTTTGGTGACAAGAGATGACTAGTGTGGTCACTGCCTTCCCATTGTTTGGCAATTTCATGTAGATTACTTCCATATATGTATATATTGTAGGACGTTTCTACAGTATCAAGTTTCCATATCACCTCTCAAACAGTCCCCAATTTTAGCTGTCTCTCCCCATCTTCTCTCCCACAATTCCCTCCTCCACCTCCCCACTTGGTCCTCCCATTCCAGCCTTCTCCCACCCATCCACACCTATCTCTTCTACTTCCCTTTCCTATCAAGATGTAGCTGTTCCCCCAATCCCTTACTCTATTCCTAACCTCTGTGGTCTATAGTTTGTGACTTGGTTATCATTGACTTAACACTAATATCCACATATAAGCAAATGCCTATCCTATTGATCTTTCTGGGTCTGGGACACTTCACTCAGGATGGTTATTACTTTTTGTTGTTCTATACATTTGTCTGCAAATTTCATAATGTCACTTTTTTAACAGCTGGGTTATACTCCATTGTGTAAAGGTACCACTTTTTTTAAAAAAAAAAAAATCTATTCTTCTGTTGAAGGACATCTAGGTTGTCTCCAGTTTTTGACTATTAGACTAGAGCAGCTGTGAGCATGGTTGAGCAAATGTTTCTGTGAGAGGATGAAGCATCCCTTGGGTACATGCTCAGAGGTGGTATAGCTGGATCCTGAAGTAGATCAGTTCCCATCTTCTGCGGAACAGCCACACCGATTTCCATGGCAGCTGTATGGGTTTGCACTCCCATTGGCAGCGGATGAGTGCTCCTCTTGCTCAACATCCTCCCCAGCCTGGGCTGTCACTTGTTTTGCTGATCTTAGCCTGAATGGTGTTTTCTAAATTGTCATGAGATGCAAGGAATACCAGTGAAAGTGGTGATGGGGATGGTGATGATGGTGGTAGTTGATGATCACGGTGGTACTGATGGTGATGGTTATGGCTGGTGATAATGATGATGAGGAGGAGGATGATGGTCATAAGGGTGTGGATGATGATGATGATGATGATGACTGGATATTCAAGATGATGAGAGTGGCAGTGGTAATGATAATTGTGAGCAAAGGAGCACCATCTGCCTTTTGCAAGGAGGCTTAAGCTTGTCCTCCTGTGGTTCCTTTCTTGCTTTGTGTCTGGGTGGAGGTGACCTCGAGAGTCTGGAGCAGCAAGCGCAGTCTGTGAGTGCTCAACGCTTCAGCCTGGTTTAAATTTGGACCCAAAATAGTCAAAAAAGAGGCTTGGCTTGGGATGCAGAAAGCTGGTGTACCTTATACTCTGAGTTATTAGATTTTTGTACTGTTGCTGTTGATGCCAAGTCCACAAGGGTTGGGGGGTGGGGTGGGGGGAGAGACTTTCCAGAGGGTGTGTGAAGGGAGTCAGATATTCATGTCTGTGAGAGCACAGGGCCATGGCTCACAAGCCTCTGTCTCATAGGGACACATGTGTCCCACCTGGAGGAAGAGTAGGGACTCCCAGGCATCTTCCACCTGCCAGGTCCTTGAGCTGAGCAACATCATTTTCGAGGAGGAATGGTCCAGTGGGCAGCATAGGCCTCTGCCTTGGTGGATGAAGCCAAATAAAGCCACTTCCTGTCGCCCCCACACGGACAGCACGTGGCGTACCTCTCAGAAGCAGAAACGCAGTCCCTTCATGTGAACGGAAAAGTGGTAAGCAGTCTTTTCTCATAGTTACCGTTTGTACCTCTGTCTCTGAAATTTGAGGCATGTGACACAGAAAATGCTAGATCTGCAGAAGTATCTCGAAAACCCCAAAAGCCTCCAGGTCTGTCTTGACAGCTCTATTTTGAGAAAGATGTTGAATCTTTTAAAGGTTACTGCTTATAAACTGGATCCTATTGCCTTACTGGAACAAGAAAGACTATCTAGAACGTTCCATATAATCTATTTCTAGAGCTGGATGTTATTATTCATTTACTGGAACAGAAGTGAACTTCTGGAATATTCCATATAAGGTTTTTGCAGAACAAGTTCAAGAAGGAGAATTTAAAGCAAAGGCCCCATGGCCCGAGGTGAGCCATTAGCAAACTAACATCTTGCGGAGATGACAGACGGGAGAGAGGGATGCATTCCTCTCATCTGAAGTAGCCCCAGGCATAGAGAGGAATCCTCAAAACAATGGACTGAAATCCTTTCCTAAAACAAGCCCCCCCAGGCCCCCTGTCAGAACCCCACTAATCGCTTCCGAGCTCCCCACCCTGGAGCTGAAGCTTGGCTCACAACATTTATAGCTAAGTACATTATTAAACAACATTTGCCAATCCCTGGGGGAAATGTGGCAAGGAATGAATAATTCTGAAAAGATCTTGGCATCTGTGTGCATTAACCACAAATGGCCATTAAGTCAGAGCAGTGAGGGAACAGGCTGCTGGGTGCAGAGCTAAGGCCATAAGACATGCTGCTTTCCCCACCCCATCCCCTTCACCTTTTCAGGAGGAGGCCAAGGCCTGGTCAGCCCCAGGCCACCTTCTCTCACTTCAATCTGGACAATGAAACAACCTAATTCCTCCTTAGCTGCTTCACCTAAGGCAGCAGTCCCTGCTCTGGACCTTTGTGAGGCTCCTGGAGCTCCCCCAGCCCCAGTGCCAAGCACAGCTTGCAAGTAACAAACAGCCTCAGAGGCTTTTGCAGACAGCTCCAGTGCGGTGGCCTGCAGCATACACTGCCTCTGGCCAAGGATGGAAGCCCAGTCCCCATGGCAGCAGGCCCCTCCCCTCTTCTGCCTCACAGTTCATGTTCTAGGGATGACTTTGATTCCGGGTGCTGTGTTGTCAGGGAGATGGCCGCACTGACTTTTGGTATCCTTATATAGTTGTGACATTGGCTGATGACTTAGCCTGAATTCAGCTTTTGTATTTGACAAATATGACCAAGCTTCTTCCGGTTGCAAGAATAGAGGCTCAGAAAGAGGTCATGAGACCCTGGAAGTGAAGATGGTGAGGGAGGGTCTCCATGAACATAGGACAGCTTTGCTCCATGTCAAATGGAGCAGGAACTCAGCCAATATTCTCACGAAGTGTCTCCTTAGCCCCGAGTATTCTAAGTCTCTCTTCCTCTCCCTCTCCCCCTCCCCCTCCTTCTCCCTCTCCCCTCTCCCTCTTCCCCTCTCTCATGTTTCTTTGTCTGTCTCTGTTTCTGTCTCTTTCTGTGTATCTGCGTGTCTATCTGTATCTTTCTCTCTGTTTCTCTATCTCTGTTTCTATCTCTCTGTGTGTCTGTTACTGTCTGCCTGTATCTCTCCTCTCTCTCTCTCTCTCCTCTCTCTCTCTCTCTCTCTCTCTCTCTCTCTCACACACACACACACACACACACACACACACACACACACACACACGGGGGGGGAATAGTGTCAAGAGAGACAGATCCTAAAGTCAAGGTATAGGAAAAATGAGACTCTTTCTTATTTGCCGCTAAGGAAAGCATTGCTCCTTGTTGTAGGTTTACTGTTCTTCCGAAGTCTGGGGACAGCTAGGTTAATCTAATTTTCAGGTGAGTAAGAATGGCCTCCCTAGAAAGGTGACCAACATACCTGGCAGCTTTAGAACAAAGAGTTATATGGTAACATCTTCTCTGTGTGGCTGCTGGAAGCCTGCTGCCTCTGAGATTAGGGATAGTGGCATTGTGAGCTAAAGGTCACATAAGGGAGCTAAGGTTGACTTTTTCTTACTCTCCCCCATTGGCCCTGTTATGCTGCTGGACCACTGGCTTTCAATGCTCATAGGAAGAGCTGAATCCTGTTGTTATCACATTTTAGTAATGAAAGACACACCTATTAGAAATCTTTGTTAGAGAATTCCCAATGACCACAGTGTTTTTAGATGTGAGGAGGAAATCTCAGATTCTCTGCCTAGGTCTAGCCTCAGCTTGGTCAGGAGTTCTGAGGAAGGGGTATTTGGGAGCACCAGAAGAAATGGCTTAAAGTCAATTGTTGGATACCAGCTGACAGTTCTGTATTCTGCTCAAGACAGCTCTCCAGAGATCTCTAGACAGCTCAGCTCTTGTAGACCAAAGTCCAGACTTTTTTGCTTATTAATTCAATCATTTACCCAGGTTCCCTTATGATTATTTCATGAAGCAGCATTTTATGACCTTAGCTTTGGCTCTTAGAAAGGGACAGCAAGTACATCCTTTAAACATAGCAAATGAACTCAGAGATCTGCTTGCCTTTGTAAACACAAGCAATAAGTTTAGCTGGGTGGGACCTTGTCCTAAGATTACCATTTCCACCAGGCCTGTACCTAAATTTGCTCTGTCTCAGGCTGACCTTAAATCAGAAATTTGCCTGTCTTTGTATCTTTCTAACAAGCTGGCTCAGTAGTGCTTTGTTCTTTCAGGTCAGTGAAGCCCCTCATACAATTCATACTGCATCCTTATATTTTGCATAGTTGAGAAATCATACATTCTTGAACTCGTTTTCAGAGTTCTTTCCCACAGCCTTGAAGGTCACAGTGTTTAATATTTTGCTAAGACACACCTTTGCCTCCCAGATTCATGCTGCTTCTAATTATCATGATCTCATTAACCTTGGCAGGGAGAGCATTCCTGAAGGAGGAAAATGAATTATGTACATTATTATACAAACAAGCCCCATGCCCACAGTGACCGTCAATCCTCATGGAAGCCCTTGCCCTGCTTGCTCTGCTCCAGGGGCAAGGATAGGAACTGTATCACACTGTCCCTTCTGAAGTGGCCATGAAGGACTCAGTACTATTCCAGAGCTGGAACAGATAGTTCAAGCAACCTTTAGATGTCCCAAACCCTGGAACTCAGTCATATTATCTCTTCCCACACTTACCTTGAAAGCATACTAATACTAATATACTACTACTACTACTACTACTACTACTAATAATAATAATAATAATAATAATAACCACATACTGATAAAATAGAAGAGAGATTAGTAAATCTATCAGTACTTTTATTTTTTCCCATGATAACTGCTCAGAATTTTACTTTTTAAAAAGTTAATATTCATCATTTTTAGAACCCTTTTATGATTATAAGGAAATATAAGTGAAAAGAAAATCTTCTGGGCCTCTCATCATCATCACACAAACACACACACACACACACACACACACACACACTGGACACACATGCACGTGTGTGCTGGATAGTTTTATGTTAACTTGACACAAACTGAAGTCATCTGAGAAGAGAGAGCCTCAGTTAAGAAGATGCTTCCGTAAGATCAGGCTGTAGGCAAGTGTGTAGGGCATGTTTTAAATGTACAAGACATTCCAGAAGGGACTTGAGAGATAGCTGGTTCCTCAGATTTGGAAAGTTATCTATTAAGTCCTGAAGGGATTGGATGACTTGACTAAAAGCATACAACCAGCCTGAGGTGGAGCAGAGAGTCTGCTGATGTTGCCTCTGCCCAAGTAGCTTTATCTGTATGTATCTCTTGGGTCTTGATGACTTTATTTTTAGCTACTAAGTAGAGATAGGAGAGAAACAGGAGGAAGTGCTATGTGCCCAGCCTCGCTCCTGGGGCCATAAGAACACCTGGCCATGGCTCACAGAATGGGGTTCATGCCCTCTTGCATGTGAGTCACTGTGGACTTATGGGTATCAGTGTGGGCTCCATGTCCTTCCTTAAGGAATGACTACTGTCTTATAAGTGTCCAGCTGAACAAGCCCAGGTGATAACAGGGCCTCCTCCCCTTGTTCCCAGGAGTTCCCAGTTGCTCTCTCACTTTAGCTTAATGCTATTCAGGTCCTGTCTGCAGCCTTTTAGAGCCAGCGTCTTTTATGGACTCTTCCCAGAGAGAGCTTCAGAGGTCCCAAGAAAGGGTGATAACTCTTGTCTTAGTCAGGGATTCTATTCCTGCACAAACATCATGACCAAGAAGCAAGTTGGGGAGGAAAGGATTTATTCACCTTACACTTTCACATTGCTGTTCATCACCAAAGAAAGTCAGGACTCACACAGGGTAGGAAGCAGGAGTTGATGCAGAGGCCATGGAAGGATGTTACTTACTTGCTTGCTTCCCCTGGCTTGCTCAACTTGCTCTCTTGTAGAACTCAAGACTACCAGACTAGGAATGGTACCACCCACAATGGGCTGGGTCCTCCCCCTTGATCACTAGTTGAGAAAATGCCTTACAGCTGGGTCTCATGGAGGCATTTCCTCAAGGGAGACTCCTTTCTTTGTGATAACTCCAGCTTCTGTCAAGTTGACATGCAAAACCAGCCAGTACCCCTCCTCTTCCCACCCTATATATCAATCGTCAAGAAAGGGAGAGGCAGCTTCCAGGGCCCAGGGGCCTGGACAGCAACATGAATGGAAATCCCTTGGGAACTTGAATGCCACCCAGCTTTTGTCCCATTCTGGGAGTTTCATGCTCCTAGCTAGCCTGGGATGGCCCTTGGACTAGATTCCAGTGTCTCTCTCCAATAGCCCCAACCAGGAGAATGGATAGCTCTCTACATCTCATTCATTGGTAGAATAGTCTGGCATTTTGTTATGAGCATTATCACAGTTAGTTTGTTCGGGACTTTACACCTTTAAAGCTTTTTCATAGTCGATGTTCTGTGAATTGAAAGACCCCTGTTAAGAGGGTTGATAGGGTAGGAGATGTTGTTCATCTTTCAGAGGAACAAATCAAGTGAGGTCCTTGGGTGACTCTGTAGTTCTGAGGAAATGGCAGAACCCGACAGTACCACACTGTGTCCTGTTGGACTCTCCCTTCCTAGAGGGCTGAGACCTACCTCTTCCTCTCACGATTCACCATGCTCCATTCCCAGTCAGCTGTGATCCCTGTTTCTTCTAGAGAGATTTGTTTTTGTAAGCTTTTCATCCGTTTGCCTCCAAACTGGGTCAGAATTCAAAGTCAAAAGTTGAGAACTGAACTTTGGGGGAAGTTCTGAATATTTTTGATAAAAGACTTGGTTTCAAATCAAATCCATCAGTTTCTGAGATGTGAACTAATACACACACACTAGCATTGAGAGAGAGCATGCCAAGTCATAGTATCCGACACTGATATCCAAGATGGTTGCTAGGTGACCTAGAAAGAGAGGTGTACATAAATACACTGAACATAGGAGCCACTGACATCCAAGATAGGGTAGCATGAAGGGGGATCACATCACTCAGAATAACATGTAGTTCAAAACTCGTGAATAGTTTATTTCTGAAATTCCCCCACTTAATATTCTCAGACCATGATTGATGGCAGAAAAGAAATTATAGGAGTGAGCCTGAGACAATGAAAATGTGTGTTTGTCTGTGTGTATGTCTCTCTGTGTGTTTGTTTCTAAGTGTATATGTCTCTGTGTGTGTCTGTCTGTTGGTGTGTTTGTGTGTCTCTGCATGTCTGTGTCCATCTGCGTGTCTGTGTCTCTATGCGTGTGTCTTTGTACGTGTGTCACTATATGTGCCTGTGTCTCTGTGTGTCTGTATATGGGTGTGCCTGTGTGTCTATGCCTCTCTGTATGTGTTTGTGTCTCTATGTGTGTGTTTCTGTGTGTATGTCACTATGTGTGTTTGTCTCTAAGTGTGTATGTCTGTCTGTGTCTCTGTTTCTGTGTATGTGTGTGCCTATGAGTGTGTGTATGTGTATCTATGTCTATCTGTATGTCTGTGCCTCTATGTATATGGTGTCTTTGTGTGTCTAACTCTGTGTGTGTGCATTTGTGTGTGTGTGTGTGTGTGTGAGAGAGAGAGAGAGAGAGAGAGAGAGAGAGAGAGAGCAGGAGATAATCGAATGAATGTTTTGGCACTGTGACTAAACAAATCTCAGCTCCGTGTTGAAGTTTTTCCCACTAGAAGTGTCTCTTCCCATCGGGATGAGGTCAGTGGTAAACACGTTCTGTCCTCATGTAGAGTGAAGCAAGACTCCTGCTACTGCTCATTTTCCTCTGGCCTCTGTCTCCTCCCTCTCTCCCTTTCCTGAAGACTTTGTCATCTAACCTGGCTGCTCCTCCTCCAGTGTCCCCATCTCTTTGTAGCTAATGCAGGTACCTCAGTGGTTGGCTGTCATGGTTCATCCATGAAGCTCTTCTGTGCCCTCCCCGCCACCCCAAAGCACAGCCTTGCTGCACAAACCCCAAAGAGAGCTTCTCCCCATCACAGATCAAGCAGGACCATGTTCCCACTCTTAGTCCCCGGATGTCATTAAGCACTCTCTGCCTGCACCTCCTCTACCTGCTCCCCTGCTCTGTCTCTGAGCAAACTCTCTGGCACCTCAGGACTCCCTGAAGCTTCCTAAGAGAACTGCTGTTCTGTGTGGCCATCTACCTTCTTCGTTGTGCACAAGCACTGCCTTTTCCAGCCATGCTAACACACGCTTGTGCTTGTGCACAATGCTTCCAAACCATTGACTCCTAAACTTTGAATAGGCAACAAGTATGGAGTATGAATTGTATTTCAGTAAGGCCATTCCCCCAAAAGGGGGGGAAAACCCACACAGCACATACCCTTATTCTCTTGAGGGCCATGCCAGCTCCATGAGAATGTAAAAATCTGGCCTTGTCCCTTTAAAAGGAAACCGGAGTGCAGAAGGGTACTCTGGTCCCTTTGCTGTCTGGGTGGCGCAGCTCCACCCTGCTCTGTGCAAACACTCTCTCAGATGTGATGCACCCATAGCCCCTCAGGGCTGAACTGCTTCTCCCTCCCACCCAGCCTCCTTAACGGCTCAGATTCCACTCAAGGAGCACCCTGCTGCAAAGCAAGCAGCCTGAGGGTAGGGCTGGCAGAGAGACAGGATTTTAATCCCGAGGATTAGCCCCAGCTGCTGTTCATTCCTCCTGCTCCATTCACTTCACAGCTGCTCCCCACACTTTGATCTCCCGGAGTCCTGGCCGTCGAGGTGGAAGTGGCTCAAATGAACAGTGTGCTATTTGGCTGCAATTTGTTCTCGATGCGTCCCCTCCAGGATGCCGCTCGCTCGCTCACTCTTCCAACAGAGAAAATGCCCGCCCTCGAGGGCTCTCTTGCTCCCTCGCTAGCTCTCGCGGGCATCTTCTCTGTTGGAAGCTGGGATGAAGGAAAACCGAGCTCCAGGCACATGTGGTGGTGACTCCTAGCTTGCACCTTTTTTAACTTTAAACTTTCAAGGCAGTCAATGGAAATGTACACGGGACAGAGGATCGTGCACCGAGGCCAGACCGACTCCCTGGGTGCACGTACTGAGGTCAAAGCCAGCGTGATGTTTTAGAAAAGCCACCTTCCAGGTGCTGTATTTATTCATCTGCCTTTCTCTGTGAGCAGAGCTACCGTTTTTCAAAGGTATTTGTCTTCCCCTAGGATGTGCCCAGAGGTCCATGAGCCTTTGTGGGAAACACTGTGGGTCTACACCGTAACACAGGAACACACAGCAGACAGCCCTGTATCTATAGGCGTGTGCTGAAAGACATATAAAAGCAGTGATGGTTAATCTTCACTGGCATGACTGCATTTGGATTCCCTAAGGAGACATGCATGCCTCCAGGCATGTGTGTGAGGGAATCGCCAGAAAGGTTCAGCCACGGAGGGAAGACTTACCTCGAATGTGGGTTGCATCATCCAACTGGTGGGGCCTTATGCCGTTTGAGAAGGGGAAGCCAGTGGAGCAACATGCATCCATTGCTCTCGGCTTCCTGACTGTGGACACGATATGGTCAGCTGCCTCATTCTCCCACCGCCGTGCCTGCCCCACCATGATGGGTTGTACAGGCCACATTGAATCCAAGATAAACCGTCTTCCCCTTAAGTGACCTTTGTCGAGCATGTTGTCACAGCAACAAGAAAACAACTAACGTGATTAATGTATCCGATCTGTATCCTTTACTAACGCCACTGTTAAGGGTAAGACCAAAGAGAGAAAGATGAAGAAATTTATTCACAAAGTCTATTTATAGGAAGAAAAACAAAACCCTAGATTATGGGTCACTGAACTTAAGACTTAAGGCTCTGGTTTCTTTTTGAATGGACCATAAATAAAACCTAACATTTTTTAAAAAAATTGTTTTTAAATGCATGCTTTTTAAAAAATAAGAAAAAGTTGATGGATAGATGGTAGAGACCATCTGTGGCACATGGAGCCTAAATTCCAACCTTTGGACCTCTCTGGGCCACACTGGAAGAACTGTTTTGAGACAAAATAAACCCAGGGTGTCCAACCCAGGCTCTTGGTCTGCAAGAGCACGATACTTCTGTTTTGCAGGACTTTGACACAAAGAGCTACCCTAGGCTCTGTGCAGCCCGTGAGTCACAGGTTGGATATCCCTGCTGGGCAGCCCTTACAAAGTTTACTGATTACAAAGTCTGGGACTCTTTGATATCTGAAAGTCACCCATCAGGTGCTTTCTCAGACCCAAGGGAAGGACCTGTGGTTTCAGTTGGCCACACCTAGGAAGTCCCAAGAAACAATGCAGACAACCATGAGTATGCAGCACTGTCCCCCTACACACACACACACACACACACACACACACACACACACACACACACACACATCGGAGATGTTATAACCATACAGCAAGTGGCAGTGTGCAGCTCAGCTCAGCCACCTCTAAAGCCGGGTACAGAAGCAGTGGCCCAGAGCTGGCAAAGCTGGGGTTTAGTGATGTTTCTGCAGTTTTACCCTGTGGTGTGAAAGGCATCCACAACTTCTCTGGACCAGAGGCAGGCTGTTCTCCCTCGCCTGTCCATCCCTTTATGGTGCCAGGAGTCCCATGGACTCTGCAGGCAGCCATAACTGACCTCACCACTGAAATCTCATGGCTCCTGTGTCTTTCTTTTCCTGTTCCTCTGTTAAAATCCTCTGACAAGTGGACTGGAGAGATGGCTCAGTGGTTAAGAGCACTGACTGCTCTTCTAGAGGTCCTGAGTTCAATTCCCAGCAACCACATGGTGGCTCACAGCCATCTGTAATGGGAGCCGATGCCCTCTTCTGGTGTGTCTGAAGGCAGCTACGGTGTACTCATATAAATAAAATAAATACAAATTATATCTAAAAAAAATCCTCTGACAAAAACAACTTAGTGGAGAAAGGGCTCATTTTTGCCAACAGTTCCTTGATAAAGTCTGTCATGGGGAAGGTATGGTGGCAGGCAAGGGTGGCGGTTGTCACACTGTTGAGAGGCAGGGAGTGAAGAATGCTGGGGCCCCCCTCATTTCTGTTGTTTATCCAGTCTGGGAACAGAGTCCATGGAATGGGTCTTTCCAACTCAATTAGCTTAACCTACTTAGTCCCTCACAGGCATGTCCTGAGGTCTACCTCTTGGTGACTTTTGACCCCGTCAAGTTGACGGTCAATGTCAGTCATTGCACTCTGGTAACAAAGAACTTCTAACCCTGCAGGGTCCTGACTGGCAGGGAAACAATAGTGTCCTAGCTGAGTCCCTGGAAGGATGATATGTTTGTTGGTCAGGGTCTTCTTAGAAGCATGTGCCATGGCAGGATCAGTCTTACCAGAAGAGGCACCTATGACGTCAAGGGACAGTGCGACCTGTGGAGAGAGCTGGGAGAGCACATCCATGATGCTAGAGAAGGAGGAAAAATGTGAGGGAGGTCTCATCCCGCAGCATAGCTCCAAAGAGCCGTCCAAGCCACAGGGAATTCTGGAATCATCTTTCCATTAATAACTTCCTGTGGAATCCAGGAGAGGAGGGAAGCAGAATTGAAGGACTGATGGGAGAGATGGAAATATATCCAGGAAACGAAGGGCAAGTATCAGTTCATTTTAGTTGTGAATTTGACACAGTCTAGAGTCACTTGGGAAGAGAGTGTAGATTAAATGGCCTATGGGCATGTCTGAAGGGATTTATTTTCATGACATTAATTGAGGTAGGAAGATGCTCTCACTATAGGTGGCACCATTCCCTAGGCAGGAATGTCTGAGTGAGGAAAGGGAGCTGAGTGCTAGCACACAGGCACTTACCGATGCTCCTGGCTGTGGAGGTGACTTTTCATTTCCTGACAACGTGACTTCCCTACAATAACCAATAACTTGGAACTGTGAGTCAAATTATCACAGGAACTGGAAATGAAACCGAGACATTGAGCAAGTGGCATTGGGCAGGAAGAACTCTAGGGTCAACGGCAATCAAAACGGGCTGCATAGCAGAGTGCTCCCATGCTCACCAAGCTGGAGTCACTGCTCTGTAGTTGATAGATAGGCCTGGGCCTCAGTACCTAGGACTAACCTAGCCCTAGCCTGGGAGCTAGAGTTGACCCTGAAAGATGTCCAGTGCTAGGGACTGCTGGCATACGGTCCGTAAGGTGAAAGGTGTGGTCTTTTTGGAAGAGATGCTGAAGCAGTGTAGCTTTAGGAGGACCTCACCAACCTTTAACATACAAGTTCCCATTTTATCGTCAACATTGACTGTTTATTCCCTTCAAGACCGGTAAAAGGACGCTGAACATTTTATAAGCATCTCCGATGCTCAAGAACTTGCCCTTGATGTGAAATGTCAGGGTCAAAATCCAATCACTTTTCGAGATGCTTTCTTCACGGGGCCAACTCTTTTCGCACTCTCTGAACTGGTTTGCACTAGACCCTACAATATGTGAAACTGCTTAGCTGCTTGAGTAAGACTAGTCAGGCTTAGGGGGAAACGCCGCAGATCTTGCTTCATGATCTTTAGTTTGAACTGAGTCTTTGAGCACCGGAAAGCCGGACATGTTTTCCTCAGTGTTCTGAAGCCAGTAATCATTTTGTCCCTCCTTTGTGAGTCCATATCGTCTGAGAGAAAGAGACCGAGACAGGACTGACCCTTCAAGGCACTCCTTAGCATCTGTTTGGCAAGGGCACTGTGAGGAGAGCTGGGAAGACTGAGGGTGGGCTGTCCCAATGCTGGGAAGGCTCAGCCACTAGAAGCAAGGAAGGAAGGGAGTTTGGAGGGCCGCCTTCAACTCCAGTGCAGCCTGGGTGTGTGTTCTGGGAGCCGACTCTGACATCTGAGGAATCTCACCCCCATCCCAGGTTTGGCCTGTCACAGTATTCCTGCCACCCGGGGCACTGGCTCAGATCAGACTGCAGCAGGTGTGACGTCACAGGCGAGAGTGACAGATTTCAGAGGCACAGTGGTACCTTCCTTCACTCTCCTCTGCGGAGATGAGAGAGAAATTTCCATGGTGACACAAGAATCAATTCTATCTGTTGGCCCATCATGTAGAGGCATTTTAGTGCTGTGTGGTTGACCTGCAGGGGATTTTACGTAATTAATATTAGTATTACTCTTTGACTATTTTAAAAATTTTTAAAGCTTTTTTGTTTTATTTTAATTATGCATAAAAGGAGGGTCTGTGACATGAGTATAGGTGCCCTCAGAGGTCAGAAGAAGTAGATCCCCTAAGAGCCAGAGTTACTGGCAATTATGAGTGGACTGATATGGGGTCTGGGAACTGATCTTGGGTCCTCTTCAAGAGAAGTACCTATGCCTAACCATGAAAACATCTCCCCATCCTATTTATTTATTCATTTAGCTTTGAGACAGGGCCTTACTGTATAGCCCTGGCTAATCTGGAATGCACCTGCTCCATGTAGAACAGGCTGGCCCTCCTGCCTCAGTTTTCTAAATGCAGAAATTAACGGCATGCTACCACCTTTTTATATAGATTTGAATTTAGTCAAATTTATTTCTTTCCCTTCCTTTTCCTCTTCCCATCACAGGAGTGAGGGGTCGGCTCATTTGGACTGAACTTTTATATTTAACTTTTGACCAGAGCTAGAATTTACAGCAGAACTCAAAGTCAACTACAAATTAAACATCTAGTTGTTACTTAATTTCTCCTCTCCAGTTTACACACCAAGTTCAATTAAAATTTAACTTTTAGCAAATATAATAATGTTATAATATGTTGTTTTGTGTCAGGAAAAGGTATATGTATGGCTGTGGTGATGGCAGTGTGTGTGTGTGTGTGTGTGTGTGTGTGTGTGTGTGTGTGTGTGTGCACTCACATGCAATAGATGTGCATATGTGCCTATACCAGAGAACCCTGGTTATCCTTCTTCATCACTCTTTTTTTTTTCTTTTTGGAGCTGGGGACCGAACCCAGGGCCTTGTGCTTGCTAGGCAAGCGCTCTACCACTGAGCTAAATCCCCAACCCCCTTCTTCATCACTCTTACCTGGTCCCCCTGAGACAAACTGTCCTGTTGAATCTGGAGCTAGGCTGGCAGCCATCCAGCTCCAGGGAACCTTCTGTCTCCACCACTCACAAAGGCTTGCATGGGTGCTGGGGCTTTGAATTCACATCTTCCTGTTTGCACAGCAAACCGTCACATCCACTGAGCCATCTCCCCAGGCTCTAGGATATACTCCTGAGTACGTTTCTGCAATGCACACTGTGTCTGCACACTGTTTCCCCAGCCTCTCCAGTCCCCCGCACTCAGTACCAGCAGCACCTCAGCAGCCATGGTAACACCGACTGCTTACCGCTTCTGCCTCACACACGGTTCTGAGCTCCAGGAAGCACATCACTGGATTCCCACAACCAGATCGCAGTCTCCTATCACCTCCGCCCTGTGGAGAGGGACACCAGGAAGCAGGTGACACAAACTCATCCAGGTGTTGAGTGGCAGCAGGGAAAAGTAGTCTGGGTAACTATATCTCCTTGTCCACCCTGGAAATGCAATGGGTGTCTCACGGCCTTGCACCTGCTCATACACGGATGCGTTAGAACCCCCCAGTCTGTGTCACTGCCTCTCCTGCCTCTCCCAGCGCTCTCTGTCTCTTCTGGAGACCAGCTTTGAGCTCTTCTGAACATCTCAATGGGCCCGTCACTTCATTTCTCCCCTCCTTTCATTTTCTCCAGCTTTGTGTATTCTAACATTATCCTGAGTGGGCACTGAGTGGACCCCAGTTGGACAGTTTAAACAGCTTCCTCCTTGAAGTACATGGCTTGTCCCAAAGAGCTGTTCTCAAACCCGGATGCTAATTTAAAAACACAAACACTGGGTCTTTTACACATGGAAGCCAGCAATGTGCAAGCAAAGTATGGACCACATTCTGAGGTCTCAGGAACAATAGGACTTCAGGAGAGGGACCCTGCCTGACCCAGTAGAATGGCAGAAAGGTGAGTCATCCAGACAGAGAAGGAGGCAGGGGAGGCTCATGACCACTGTCTTGAGCAGGCAGTGGTATCTTGTCCTCAGCATGAGACCAGGAGGAAGCAGGAGCCTGTGTGGGAAAGACCTGCTGTTTCTCAGTGCCACCATTTCCTCCTTGTACCTGTGGTGTCCCCATGTTCCTGTGCTCACCACGATGGCTCAGCCCTGTTGTCCCTTCAAGGTCTTGGTGAGCACCTGTGTAGTAGATGGGGACTGTCCTTGTAGTTGTCCTTCCGGCAGAGGTCAGACAGATCAGGCTGTAGACTACTACAGCGGAGGCCTGATTGGTTGTGTCCACGTGGCTGAATCCTGTATCCGACCTGCAGTGGTCGGGGGTGTGGCCATAAGAGGAGCTGAAAGGGGGCTGGAAGGTGTGGCTATTTGGAAGCAGGTGGCTTTGATGAGAGAGTAGCTTTAAGCCTTGGCTCAGGAGATATCAGATAGACAGTGCCAGCGTTGGTTAGTAAAAGGCCAGAAACCAGTGAGAATCGTGCCCAGGCACAACTACTTAGCAGAGAGTCCTGTGGCCGGCCACACGAACTCAGTTTAGCTCGGTGGAGGATGAACGCTTCTGCTGGTTGTCAGGATGTGTAGCTCACAGCTGTTTTGTACTGGAGAGGTGACATTTCCTTTTCATCTAAGATCCCAGAGTGTGTTCTGATCCTGGAGTCTGGGACTCAAAGCCCAGCTTTGCCACACGTCATGGTTAGTGTTCCCTGCCGGCATGGCGGGCTCTGGTATCACCTAGCAGACAGACCTCTGGTCGCTTCCATGAGGGTCTGTCTGTCTTGATTAAATTAACAAAAACGGAAAGGTACTCCCTGACTGTGGGCAACCCCATGCCAAAGCCTGAGTTACAGAAAGGAAAGCGAGCCGAGGACCAGCATTCATCGCTCTCTTCTTTCTGACTGAGGAAGCCATGAGCCCCACTGCCTCAAGCTCCCGACACCAGATCTCCTTCCCTGTGAGTCAACGTAACCGCTGTCCCAGTGTTTTATCGTAGCAATGAGGAAAGGGGCAAACATACCACGAAGCACTGGTTTCATTACCAGAGCTGCACTGATGCCTCTATTGGTGAGGGGGAAAAAATCCAGAACAGAATGTGTGATCGTCTAAAGCTGAGACTTACACCTGCTATGGAGGAGAGG
This sequence comes from Rattus rattus, assembly GCF_011064425.1. NCBI lineage: Eukaryota > Metazoa > Chordata > Mammalia > Rodentia > Muridae > Rattus > Rattus rattus. The sequence continues at coordinate 161,266,218 of NC_046157.1, forward strand.
AAGGTAGAGCAGGGGCCTCGAAGGACCTGGGGCACAGGTGCAGAGTGCGAGAAACCGACGCCAGTCCTGCATGCCCCAGCCTTGGCTCTGCGGCGTGGAGCTCTGAGCAGCAGCCTGGCTGGCAGAGGCGCAGAAGGCAGGAGATGAGGTCCCACCAGGCCACCGGGGCACTCCAAACCCAGCGGCAACAGCTGCTGCTCAGGGAACCTGCTGAGGGAGGGAGATTCTCGTGCCAAAATGAGCACTGAGAATAGGAGGCTCGTCTACGACCCTGGATAGGGTCTCCTGGAGCCCCTCGCTGCCGGAAAGGTCCACCGTAGACACCCAGGCAAGAGCACTGCGGCGGCGGAAGTGAAGTGCTGCCACTCACCAGCCTGCTCCCTTCCCCGGTGTGGTAGCCAGGGGGAGGTGCCAAGAGCTCAGACCCAAAGAGGGGTGGAAATTTAAGTCTATATCCTCAGAATGTGCAAAGCAGAGCCCACATCTAAGACCTCGCGGCTGGCATGTTACTGGGGCTTCCCAGATCTTTAGAAGGGAATAGATAAATTCAGAAGTCATTTCTCAGTGAATGAAACATTCATGTTATGGTGATGCTGCTTAATAAACAAGTCCAGAAGTCCAGAACGTGTGTGTGTGTGTGTGTGTGTGTGTGTGTGTGTGTGTGTGTGTGTGTGTGTATACGAGCGTGCGCATGTGCACGTGTGCCCACACACTCACGCAGTGGAGAGTTGTTTGTTTGTGACAATGTCTCACGTCAGACTGTCCTTGACCCCTTTATGCAGCTGAAAACGACCTTGACCTTGTAACCCCACCCCTCCTCCCTCCCATCTCCAGCCTCAAGTGCTGGTATTACCAGCAGGCACCATCACACCCAACATCTGCAGTGTTGTGGTTGGAACCCAGGACTTCAAGTGGGCTAGGTAAACCCACTAAACCACACCCTCAGCTCTGGATCTTTGGGTTTTACCTCTGGTCTATAGGTTCATAAGGAGCTTGTGGCTGTGTTGGCTTTATCCAGGGTGACAGGGCCCGGCTCTGGGCTGTAGATGCAACTCCATCTGTTTATCAAATCTCCTGCTCTCCTCGGGCAGTGTCGAGGAGGATGCTGCCCTTTCATGGTTGGTCGCCTCTGTGGGTCCTCTGCTAGAACTTGGTCTGTTAGCAAAGCCGTGTGTCATTGTTCTAAGCCAATGCCAGACAGGTTCCCCTCTGCGTAGTCCATCAGAAGGCACAGAGGAGTTGTGTAGAAGAAGGCCGAGGTGTGTGACCTTTTCCAGAAAAGGGGTGGAGACAGATACACAGTCTAGTCTGCTCCTCACCCAGTAAGAGAGTTGTGGTGTTTCCCCCAATGCGTTCCGGGCTGGGCTGTTTCTGGACACCAGACCCCAGCTGTCAGCTGGAGTAAAACCAGGAATGGCTCCCTTCAGATCCCATCTGCCCCGGTGCCTTCCTGGGATACCAAGTCCACTGTGACCTTTATGGACTTGGCTGATGTGACTCCTAGGAGTGCCTTAACAAAACCATAGCACAGACTTTCCATCCCATGGCAGGGCCTGTGGAGATGACCCTGGCTGCCTAGCTGGGCATAATATAGAACAGCTCCTGCAACAAAGTGTAGTTTTGGCCTGGGGCACAGTATGTTATAGAACAAATGTGGTTATGAGGCTGCTCTGTGCTATTTCAAAAGCATCATGGGAAAAGGGCTTGATGGCTCACCACCAGTGGTCCCCAGAGCCATGCAAAGGAGCAGTGGATGAAGTCAGAGCACCCCACAAGCCGTCAGTAGGCTCTGTCTGGTGTTCTTTCCTGAAGGATCCAGGCACAGAGTGTTTGGGAGGTCACCAGCCTCACAATAAGCTGGTTCTCCTCCACTTCTCCCAGTAAGAGAGGGGAAACCTAGCGGTCAGGGGGAGCTGGGTTATGCTACAGTAATAGACACAAAGTCTTGGGAGCTTAAGCACCAGCGTCTGTGTCTTGCTTGTCCTACAAGCCACTGCAAGTTGCAAGCTACTCCATCCCTTCCTTACTCAGGGTCCAGGATGAAGGGGACTCCACTGTTTGGATGTCACCAGTCACACAGCCGTTCAGACTCATTCTTAAAGCTTCCTGACCAGAACTCCTGGTCACCTTCTCACACCTCCTTGTCCCAAGCTTGGCCACACTAACCTTTGAATATGGTGAAGTACAATCCCTCCTACACTGTGCCTGTTGTTGGAAATACACTGCTCAACACTGGGAGGGAATTTCTAATTTTCTTCTCAAGAAGAGAAATCCTGCAGTGACCTCCTCTGCGACCCTTCAGGATCATCCAAATCTGCAAGGACTTCTCTGCCAGTAAGAATGGAGAAGGGCAGGCTAGGTGGCTCCCCTGCAAAGCGGTGAGCATGCTGGGATCAGGTGCAGGGCTGATGACCCTCTCCCTCTGTCTCTGGGCAGATGGCAACAGGTGATGCAGATAGGTGTCAGCCAATGGGAGCGAGACTGGTAAGAAGTCCAGGAGGGACCCTAAATCCAACTGAATATTCTAATATAAATTTACCTCCCACACAACAGATAAAGAAAATCCCCTTCCTTGGGGCTTATGAGTAATTAACACACTAAATCCAACAAGCCTCTCTTCCTTTTCTTTCGTTTTTAATAAAATTCTCATTAAAGCTTTGTTATGATATAACCCACATACAGGAAGATGTGCTCATGAACAGTCAGAAGAGTAAACATCTATGAACAAATACATCCACAGAGCCGACCTGCAGCTCAACAGCTGAACGTCCCATAAATCTGGACCAAGATCCTACCAGCACCCCATGGGTCCCTATCAGGTCTCCTCTCACCATTCTGTCTTTGAACACCAGAGACTGGCTTTGTCTGCTGTTGGACTTTCCACAGACAGGATTGTCTGGCTCCAAGCTTGAACATCACACCTGCAAAACTCATTTTCATCGCTGTGTCAGACCACTTTGATTGGTCCATTTCTGATGCTGCGAGACTCCTCTGTGTATCTCCCCCCCCCCCTTGAAAGGCTTTGGCCGATACTTAGGTGTCATTCTCCTGTGTGAGTCTTCTCCTAAGTGTTCACACACAGCTCTGTTGGGAACCTGGAAGCTGCTGCATAAGAGATCATATCAAGGTCTGTGCGTTCTGTTTTCAAAAGGCCACGGATGAGAGAGAAGACACAAAATGCTCACCAAGTTTCTCTCTCTGCTCATTCTCTCTCCTTTCCGGTGAATGTGTAATAGAATCTTCTCATGGTGACTCAGGAGGCTGAACATCTCCTCATGCACATCTTGACCAACTGGAGAATTTCTCTAGTGGATATTTGGTCGTGTATTTTTTTTTCTACTTTCTGCTGAGTTTTCCCATGGAAGAGTAGCTCTTCTTATCTTCTATCTGAATCCTGAATCAGGCACATGTTGCGAAGAAGGTTCTACTCCCTGGGGGCCTGGGGAGATGGCTCAGTTGTCAAAGTGCTTTCTGCACAGCATGGGGGCTTGAGTTCAATCTCCCATGGTCCATGAAAAAGAACCTGCATGGTGGTGTGAACTTATGATCTCAGGGATTGGGACACAGAGATAAGCATTTCCCTCGGGCTCTCTGGCTATCCATCTGGTGACTTAGCAAGTTTCAGGCCAGTGAGAGATCCTGTCTCAAGAAATAAGATGGACAGTTATGGAGGAATGACATCCATGGTTAACTGGGACACTTACCTGCATTCATAAGCACTGTAAGGGTCCATGGTTTGCCAAAGAATGACACCCTGAGCTCAAGTAGTATGTAAATGCAAAGTTATTCTGCAGAAGTCCAGCATGCCCGGGTCTCCCATTACCAGAGGAGAGAGAACACCAAATGAGCTCACAGGCTTGATTTAAAGCACATTGGAATTCCTTGGTAGATGAGCTTTATCTTATTCTATCTCTAAGCATTCCAGAACCATTATTGTGGTGTGAAGGCTGGAACCTGGGATTTTTTTCTATTAGTAATTGACTTGCCTGAGTTTGCCTGGACTTGCCCAGTTCTTAGGCCTAGTCTCCTTAACTGCCAATTTGAAGTCTGTCATGGAATCAGCCTAGCCTTCTCAACATCTGCATGCACGCAGGCCACACACACACACACACACACACACACACACACACACACACACTCCCCAGGGGCTGTTAGCCACTGGCCCACAAGGACAAAGAGAGCAGAGTTGAAAGCCAGGTTCTAACGGCCTGTGAGTAATGGAAATGACAGAATTCAGGATCAGCTTCTGAAAGGCAGCTCAGCTTTACTTAGGGTGAACCAAGAGCTATTTAATTTTGAAGAAGGGATAAGGATTTCCAGAGAGGGTGAGTATCACTGGCTAGAGCTTAGGGTACTGAAGAATGCCTCCCGTGCATGGAGAGGCTTTCCAGGAATTTCAGGTGCTTGTGGGACAGGTTCACCTGTAATCTCACCAAGGCTACGTGACATTCTTCAGGAGATGGGGATTGGGCACCCCAGATCACACAGAGAAGAGGACCCCCTCCATCTAAGAAAAGAAAGTACTTCATCTTGCACTGAGCTGGAGAGAGCTGTCTGGACATGGAGGACCTTGACCTGCAGCAGCAGGGCCCAACAAATATGTACACTGTCTATCTCTGTGTGTCTTTCCCCATCCTCTAATCATAATATAGCCAGAGCTATCTCCTCTCTTCCCAAAGATGCCCCACCACATGCCTCTGCCTTGGCTAGGGTTCAATATTATCGATATGAGTTTTCACAAATGGAGTGGTTTTTTTTGTTTGTTTGGTTTTTTTTTTTTTTTTGGTTCTTTTTTTCGGACTGGGGACCGAACCCAGGGCCTTTTGCTTCCTAGGCAAGCGCTCTACCACTGAGCTAAATCCCCAACCCCTTGGAGTGTTTTTTTTACAGAGGGTGCAGTATGTCTATAGCTGTAGACATATAGAATGTTATACGCTGGTCTACAGTTGCATCAGCCCAGACATTTCCCCTCACAAATCCATGCCCACAGTCCACTAAAATGGAAGACTCCTTCCACAGGACTCAAATGTGCATTTACTCCGAGGAATCATCCACGATTTTTATCAACCTGTCAGGACCCTGGTGTCTTCAGAGACACTCCATTGAAATGTGTCTATGCCCGACCTCAGAGCTTCTGAAATGTCTAGTTCAGATCAAAGTGAAAATGGAAAATACTTTTGCTCAGATTAGAGTCTTCCTAGAGTCCTGCTCACACGCTGGACAGCTCAAAAGTTCACTTGGGACACGCATCTGTTCTATGAGAAAGGATCAGAGGACAACATGATGTCCCTCTGTCAACACGTGAGTGGGGTGGGGTCGCAAGCTTTGAGCACACAGGGCGGGCATTTGGATGGGTTGCACCACCAGCAGGACATTAAGCAGCCTCGGTCCAAGGTACGGACAAGTCTGCAGTGTGGGTCACCCCAGGAGGACATCAAGGAAAGCTGAAGATAGAGCCATCACTGAGGGGATCAGCCAGGAAAAGGGGATGGACAAACTGCCCCTTGGCAGGCACAGCTGGATGGGGTGAATCTCCTGGGGGATGAGAAGACCCCATGAAACAGCCAGCCTTCGGCATAGCACAGTTCCCCACTACCCAGTCCCTCTTCCCAGAGTCCACAGATTTCCACACCACTGTTTCTGACAAAGCTCACAGCCATCCTGGCCATGGCCAAGAGAAAGGTATGCCCACCAGATGGGACATCTTGATGGTGGGAACTTCCCAAGCCGCTGCTCCTCTCCCAGGGAAGCCTCGGATTCTCTGGCTGGATCCTGAGCGCACAGCATTCTTTTCAGTAGGATGTGCCACCCGGCAGACCCAGGACCATCTGAGCGCTGGCAGAGGAGGCCGCCACTGCCTCCACCACTCCACCTCTCCTTCTGCACACCACACACTGCTGAGTTAAAACACGCTGTCTGGGATCTCTCACACGACAATACTGAGCCCACATGTGGTTCTGAGGAAAGATATTTCTACCTCCCATACAGACCCAGAATAAATAAACAAACTCAACAAGTTGCCAACTGTGAGAACATCTCTTTTGAAGAATTCTCAAAGCAAGATAATGATCCCTGGCTAGAAAAATGGTGTCCTCGGATCCACAAATCTGGTGACACCTCCCATCCCTGGCACATGTCCTATAGGGTGGCTTGGAGTTTGCACCTGTGTGCAGACAAGAGTCGTGTTAACTAGTTGGGGATGGGGTGATCCTGAGGTACCTAGGTAACTCCCAGGAAGCAGGAAACTAAAGCTGTCCACTCAGAGCTCCTGCATCTGGATCTTGAAGAGAAGAGCGTCTCCAGGATGCTTACCCAAGGCTTCTTCCGAGGCACAGCAACCAGACATCTTTGCAGACCTCTTTGTCAGTCCACAGATGTGACCCAGGGACATTGCTGGCATTCTGTCGGGCTTGCCTAAGACCCTGCAGGTGCTCCACCCTCTAGCCCCACTGCAGTCCCTAGGCTGGTCACCTTTAGAGGGCAGGGGACACCTCTACTGTGGAAGTCTCTATGTCCTTACCTGCCAAGGACTAACTTAACAAAACCCCTTCCAGAATGATTTGGCTTTTAATCTAGAAGCAACTGTAAATGGTAAATGGATATAAGACTGGTTTTTATATAAGAATTTTCTTGTCTCCAATTAAGATCCTATCAAAGGGTTGAAAACTGACATTTGCTGGAATAAAAATGTACAGAAACTAGATTTCTTCCTTTCGAGGTGCTATGTGTGCTCTGTGAGAACTGAGCTGAGGTGGAAAAATTACACTCTGATCCAATCTAATACATGCCTCTAGCCAATGATCTAGATGGTCTGTTGGCGTCTCTTTCGTATCTCCCAGTCTTCAGGCAACCTCTCTCCCCCCCCCATCCAAGGGCATGTCTGAGTCTTGGAGGTTGTAGGTAATAGTGAGAGGTTGGGATGCAGGCAACACTGGGCATGTAATATATAGAAGTCCTGTTAGTGTAGACCAAAGACAGGCGGAGAGGGGGTCTGACTTGGTCTTCACTGTGACTCATATGGCTGGCACAAGCACGATCTGTTTTCAGTTAAGCATCAATCCAGGATTGCTTGCTGTCACCCCAGCATTGTCTCACCCTCCTGATGTCCTTCCTCTGAGTCTGACTCACTTTGTACCTTGGTGTTTAAGCCTGTCTCTCCCCACAGGGTCACTTCATTCCACTCCTGGCCACTCCTTTGGGAAACTTCCCACCCAAAACTCCAGAGAGCTTTGCGGGCCCTCCCCACGTGTAAGCAGGAATGTCTAACTGCCATCCCTACCTGTTGGGGTGGGGCGGGACACTGTGGGATTGTGGGAGTATCCTTGGTGAGGTGTTATTCTGTGTGATCATTCTCTCCAAGTCCTTAAAGGGCAGCGACACGAAACATTCTCCCTTCTTCTTTAATTTCAGTCCATTAACACTCTTATGCCTGTTTGATTTGGTCTCAATTATGGCCTCTCTTCTCTCTTCTCTCTTCTCTCTTCTCTCTCTCTCTCCCTCTCCCTCTCCCTCTCCCTCTCCCTCTTCCTCTCCCCCTCTCTCCCTCCTTTTGCCTTTCTGTGAAACTATCACAGCAAAATGAAGAAGTTGGTTCACATTGCCTCGAAAGAGCCAATTGTCAGAGTTTCAGGGAATTTCAATCTGGTCATTCAACATTGTCTTTATCTTTAAACGTAAACTACATGAATCTGCAATTAGATAAATTGATTAAAAGCAAAAGTAAGAAGCACTTAAAACTCACAGTTTCTTAATTGTTTTTACGTTTTATCACTGTCCACGTCCTGAATTGTTATGTCTGTGGTGTCTCCATGGAGATGCTGCATGAGGGTGGCCACTGAGAGTCAACGCCTCTCTGTTCTGCCTTCTGTACTTGGTACTGTTTACACCATGGGCACGGGCAGATGCCACAGATCAGGGCTTAGGTCATCATACGCCAGTATGGAGATTGGCCTGGACCAGCAGGTTATTCTTCACGCACAGGGTTCGTGGGATGTCCAGAGGAAGAGACAATGAAGAAGACAGAACTCTGTGGTCAGGAGGCCATGCACTAGCTGTGTCTTATGCCAGTCAAGTTTATTAAGCATCTTATATACCATTTGCGGGGGTGGGAGGAGAATGGACCAAGGTTGGCAGAGAGCTCAATCAGACATGGCAAGTGAACGCATGACACCTCACATGAAGGCGTCTGAGGACTGATGACCAGAGCCCTTCAGAGGGAAAACTCAGCTTCCTGGGAACGAAAACTTTATTCCTCTGAGGCTCCAGACCTGACCTTGCCAAGTCTGCCCATGGGCAAGCATGCGGAACTGGCTTCCCATTTATCATGAAAACCTTGGATCAGTCTGGCTCCCAACAAAGCAAAGCTCATTATTGGGATTTGTATGACTAACATGTACCAACGAAATACTTTCCAGAGAATAGGCTGTCGTTTATATCTGAGAATTCAAACACAGAAATGTCTGGAAAAGAACTGGTTTTTAAAATGTGTTTATTAGTATTGTTACATATATGTGTACATGTGTGGTGACAAGATGTGCGTGTGGAGATCAGAGGAAAATGCTCGGGACTTGGTTCTCTCCTTCCATGAGAGGTTCTGGGGAATCGAACTCAGATCTTCAGGCTTATGCATCAAGCACCTTTACCAGCTAAGCCAGCTCACATGCCCTGATGGGGTGAGCTCTCTGCCTTTCTGGTTATCTGTTCTGATCCCACTGTACACGATTGTCTTCCCAGACTCCATTTTCCACACGTTCACTTCCTTTATGCCTTTGTACCATCTTTAATAAAGGACCTTATGCTTATAAGAGTAACTAATGCTTTTTTGTTCAAACAAGGGCTGGCCAGATGGCTCATCAGGTAGAGGTGCTTACACACGCCTTGATAACCCAAATTCTGCATTGTCCTCTGCTGCGGTCCCTGCGAGCATCACACCAGGCAGTTTATTGCCAGCGTATTTAAACACAGTACAATTTAGGAAGAAAGCTTCCTGGTGTAATACAACCCCTGATGCACGGGGAGGCATAATTACATTGAAACTCAAGTCAAAGCACTTCTTCCAAGAAGATGGGTTCTAGGGATAGGCTACCTGTGTTATTTAAGGGCCTAGGGAAGGAACTACCCTGGCGTGGGTCATATGGAAAGCTCAGAGGTCATTTTGGCTATTAGCCATCTCCGGTCTCAATTGTGGGAGCTTGATATAGCCTGGCCCTACAGAAAACACAGATCACGCAGCTGTTCCGTCACCTCCAATCCCCAGCAGTCTGCACAGAAAAACAGGTTATACATCCATTCCTTCAGGAGGACAATACTGTGTGCTTAACATTCCTGGTTTCCATGGTGATCTGTGGGTACAAGGACCCACAGTCTTCTGGCTTCCTCAAGTGTGCTGCATCACACACACACACACACTTACACACACACACACACACACACACACTCACACACACACATGCACACACACACTCACACATATGTGCAGCATAAACAAACAATTAGGTAAATAAGCTTAAACAAGGGAACTAGGAAGATGGCTTGGCAGTAAGATGCTTGTCACAAGAGCACGAGGACCAGAGTTTGAATCCCCAACAGCCATGTAAATGCTGGTGGGCGTGGCAGCCTGCTTGAAACCCCAGGGGTCAGGAGGAAGAAACAGGGCATCAGCAGAGTAAGTTGGCTGGCTAGACTAGCTGAATCAGTGAGAGAGATCTGCCTTCACACAGAGTGTGGAGAGCAATCCAGAAAGACACTGCAAGTCCACTTTTAGCCTTCACACATATATGGCCATATATGTGCAAACATGTATACACAAACACATGCACACATACCCCTCATATATACACCTCAAAATTTTCAATATATATATATATGCATATATATGAAGTATATACATACACATACACATACACATATCATATATGTATATATATCATATATATCACACATACTCATGCTTAATGCACATACACATATACATCATATGCATATATACATATATCCAAGCTCAATGCACATATATATACACATCATATACATATATATCAAATACATATATACATATGCACATACACATATGCATACACTTATATATCGGCTTCCTAGTGTGTTCATGACCATCTTTTCTATGGCGGTGGTAGTTGTCAAATGACAAACATTTCTTCAAACCTGTCCCATTGGATGACTGTTTCCATGATCACTAATTTTCACATTGGCAAAGTGTATACTCATCTCTGTGCATATATTCCTGCTATTCATGTCAGAGGGCACGCACTTGTAAAATGTTAGCAGACATATGCAGATTACAAGCCTCAATAGGAATTCTTGCATCTATCCTCTGATGGCCAACATCGGACAGCACCACCCCTGCCCTCAGCCCCCACTCACCCACCCCAAAACTGCTTTGCACTCACTCCCACGTCTTTTTAAGTTTTGGCCTGACTTAAGGTACAACTTTCAAACAGTGATGGTAGGTAGTTTACTAACCGTTTATTATTCTGTCTCCATCTTATTTCTTGTTTGAAAAAATGATATCTTTTTATAACCATCTCCTTAAGACTAGAAAGTCATCCCTAGAAGATGTGTATTTCTTCCATGAAATCAGTTTATTCCAAGGCAAAGAACTTCGCCATGGCTGTCATGACGACCACTTCTCTGTGTCAGATGTTCACCACACCCAGACTTGGTCCTGGGTGCCCAGCTCTCTGCTTACCTTGTTATCTCAACTTAGATTTTTGTCGTTGTGCTTAGAGACATTAAAGGTTTACGTGTTTTATTATGGAAATTATCAACACTCCAAAGCACCTGGATGATGACCCCAAAACCCCACCATCTAGATTCAGATATTATAATAGGAAACCTCTGAGATGTATTCATCTGTTTTCCTTCCTCTTGTCTGTCTGTCTGTTGTCTGTTTGTCTCTCTTCCTGCCTACTTTGCTGGTTTCCTTTTATCCTGCTGCATCTCAGAGCTAATTCTCGATATGGAATGAGTTTACTCTTTTCCTCTCCAGTTCGCATTTCTCTTTAAAACATGGTCATTTCCTTACCCACTCATGCTACTATAATGATTTCCTTATTTTCTTATTTCATTTACTATATGGTGAAATGTCTTTTGTTCATTTTTCATATAAAAGTGCTTTTATTCATTTGGTTTGGAAGAATCTTCTTGCAAACTCTATCCTGAATTGCTGGTTTGAGCATCCTGGGCTCTGGGCTCTGCTATCCAGGACTATAAAGATGAGATTCAGTGGAGAACAGTTAGTCCCTGCTCCAGTTCCAGCTAACTCAGTGTCCCAGCCCTCTCAGGCAGCACTTAGAATGGATATCTGATTAGCCAGACCATGTGTAAGACAGCTCAGTAACCATGGTTACACAAGCCTGGAGAAGTCCCAGCCTCCTGAGAAGCCCCACCCACTCTTAGGGTGGCCCTGAGAAAAGATTTTTTTTTAAGTTTATATCACATTAAGAAATTTCCGAAGCCAGAAAAACACTTTCATTGTGTGAAAGGTTAAGCATAAAGAACTTAGCACTAAGGCAAGGCAGCATTTTTTTTATAAGAAGATAATTTGGCAGATCAAAGGGCAGATTATGCAAATGTTTGTAATGGATTTGATATTTTCCCCAGCAGTCACCAGAGCCTGAGTGCAGGGGAAAGTGGTTGTGTCTGAAAATACCCTGGTTGAGGACTGCTTAGGGTCCACAGGAGAAAAAGTAGACATTTCAGGTGCCAATGGAAGCCACTCACAGCTGTCACCACATTCCTTCTCAGCGGAGCAGCACTGAGACCAGAACTGTGCAAGAAAGAACTTTCCAGAAACAAAGGTTGGCCTTGACCAACAACCAAAGCCAACACCGATGAACTTGTCTGTGGAGATAAAAACACTAACTGAATAAAAACATGAAATAGAAGGAGGACTTGACCGATCCTAAGGGGTTGTGGTTTTTATTTTAGATATAAGGCAGAGACGTATGGTAGAGTTCAGAGTGAACATGTCTGGCGCACTGAACTGGGCCATGTAAGGAGTGAGGAGAGCAGAGAGGGGACAGAGGAAGAGAGAGGATCCAGAAGTCAAGAGAGCAGAAATGATCAAGGGGACCAGGAGACCAGGTGTCGGCACCTGCGCCGCCAGTGTGTGAATATCGGGCGTAGGTCTGCGGGATTGAAAGAAAACACATACACAGGTCACCCGTTTTCAGCGAGTGCCACCAAGGCTTTACTGAGATCTCCTTATATACCCAAGGCAAAAGCCGTGGAAAAACAACAAGGCAGGTGAAAATCCCCAACCAGGAAAACAGGAAAAGTCTGTGTGGTGGAAAGTTCCGGGCCCAATCAGGGGCATAAACAACTTCTTAAACAACAACAAGCTGGAAGGCTCGGTGGGGAGGAAGTGTGCCATGGAAAATCCCAGCCCCAAATCAGGGGCTAAGAGCAGCTCCCAAGGGTGTAAATGATTTCTTGCTATAGCAGGCTAAAAGGCTCAGCGAGGGGGGAGGGAAACACCAACATAGGGCCCAACAACCAGGAGACCAAGAGATTGACATAGCCAAAATAGCAGGGTTCTAAGGAAAGAGAAGCTGGGGGGTAGGGACCCTGGAGAGTTTGGGGTGGGGGCAGGGTATGCCAGCTAGGCTGCCTCCATAACAGGTACTGTAGATACAGGGATAGGCTCGGCAGACAGCATCCACTTTGATATATTAATAGGCACCTCTGTTCTGGGTTGAAACCCAATATCAGTGAAGAGCAGGCTGTGAGTGAGAATTCAAGGTATAGTCTTGGCTTCCCTCAGCCTCCATGTTGGTCTCCGACATCACTCTCTACCCTTCCAGGAGGTCTTCATTCTAGGTTCTTCCTCTCCCGCGCTTCTCCTTGTCACCAAGCAGGTGCCACACAACTGTGCCTGTGGAAACAAGGAAACATTTGGCCTCTGCAATTCTTTTGTCACAGAAAAACACTGAGTCTAGTCAAGATGACCTATCAGAATGCCTCTTGTTAAGGGTTGGGGATTTAGCTCAGTGGTAGAGCGCTTGCCTAGCAAGCGCAAGGCCCTGGGTTCAGTCCCCAGCTCCGAAAAAAAGAAAAAAAAAAAAAAGATTCTGCCTCAAAATGGCTACATACAGAATGCCTCTTGTTGAGTCCTCCATCTTGAACTGTTTTAAGACAGACCTAAAGAGAGAAAACCTTATAATTTCCCCCCTCTCCCTCTCCCCACTTTTCTGACTCATGGGCTTGACAGCACCCACCCTCCAGCCTGTCCTGAAGTTTTCACGGAAGGACAGGGTACTCTGTAAGAATTCCTGGGCTATGGTTTCCTTTGCCCTCTGCCCCTCCCCCCCAACAGCCCACAATCGCCCTTCCTCATCCTGCACAAGCTTCACAGACCACACGACTCCATTGCATGTGGGAACTCTGTAGTTCATCTCTGCGACCTAGAGGCAGAGGCAGAGCAGTTGCAAAATCGAGGCAAAGTGACCTTAAAAGCAGGGTCCCTGGACTGAGTCTTTCCTCTCCTTCAAAGTCAGCGCTGTGTGCTGTGACAACAGGCCCTGGTGTGAACTCAAGCCCCACTTAGCTCAGGCCACGTGAGAGGCATACACCAGAGAGGCTGTGCACTGCCCACGGTGGACTATTAGTGCCAAGGCAGCCAGCAAGTTGCTAACCTCTATGAAACTTGAGTCTTTGAACCCCAAGCAAGGAGGTTCCAACAGCCTTCCTTGAAGAAATGGCCTAGAGAAGGAATAGCAGGAGCTTCGGCAGAGCAGGGTCCCACTTGACACTGATCATCCTCCTTACTTTCTGTCTAAAAAGAAAAAGCTATTAAGGGATAGGTCAAATGGGCTCTTTCCTCTCCCTCTCTCTCCTTGTCCTCCTTCCCTGTGTTCTCCCCCTCCTCCTCCTATCTCCTCTCCCTCCCACTCCCCCTTCTCTTCCCCTTCTCCTCCCCTCCCCGTCGCCTGTCTCCTCCCCTCCCCCTTACCTTTCTCCTCTCCTCCCCTCCTTTGTGCTCTCCTCCCATCTCCTCCCATCTCCTCCCCTCTCCTTCCCCCTCCCCTTCTGCTGCCTCCTCCCTCTTGCCCCCAACTCAGGGTTTCGTGCATGCCAGTCAAGGACCAGTGGTTTGTATAGCTTTTGTAAAGTTTCCCAAGGCATGTATAAAATTGGGGTTTAAAACATACATGTTCTAAGTATGTCTATTTTTGGCTGTTCATTAACAGAGTGATTGTGATCCAAGTTTAAAGGGGTAAGAGCAGCCGACTGAGTGCAAGCCGTGGTTAACATTTTCCAGTATCCAAGGCTCCCGCCCTGTGATGTTCGCCTTTCAAGGGGCAACACTGAGTTTTCACATTTTCCACACAATTGTTTTTACTCTTCTGTAAAAGGCCCGTGGGGCTTTGTAAGCAGGGGTCATTCCCACATGCTCTCTTTGTTGTTCTGAACATTTTCCATATGAAGTTAAAGATTATCTATGGGCCTGTCCTCCCTTGGAAATCATAAACTATACACCCACATCTTAGGCAGTTTCCAGGCTTTGTCTGGGGAGACACACCATCCAGACATCCAGACACACACACACACACACACACACACACACACACACACACACACACACGGGGAGAGAGAGAGAGAGAGAGAGAGAGAGAGAGAGAGAGAGAGAGAGAAGAACGTTTTTGAAGTTTTTTGTCACGTGTCTTGCTTAATTCAGATGTAATTATTGTTGCTACCTATAATCAGAGGCCAGTGAGATGTGACCCCCCCCATCGCCCTCAGCCATTTCAATCAGAGTATGAATGTGAAGAAGAAGAAAAAAAGTCTGATATTTTTAAGTGGGCGGGGCTGTGAGTGTGTCTCCATTTTCCCCATGGAACACAAAGCGAGGAAAACTATCCATATCAAAGAAAATTTCATTTGATTGAGCTGCAGTTAGTAACAGACATTTCATAATGTGTCACCAGAAGAAGCAAAGCAATCGCCCTTATCTATTTTGGGAGATCCAAGCTATGATTCACACACCTGTTAAGAGAATGAGGTAATGTTTCCAGTGCTGCTGATGCCCAGACAACAATGCAGATGCGTCCAAAAGGAGGCCTGATGGGGTCATTCTGGACGCTGTCGCTGGGGTCCTGTCATAGAGCATCACCAGAGGAGCTGCGAGTCTCAGGCAGGTTCCACAAATCTCTGTGCCTGGGTCTCCTCACCTGTGAAGACGGCGACAGTATTGGCCTCATAGAACCATTGATGAAGCAAGAAAGACGGTTCATGAAAAGGACTCAGTGAGCTGGGGAGGTGACTCTGTGAAGAAAGTGCTTGCTGTGCGAGGGTAAGGACCAGTGTTCATAGCTGCCTTCGATCCCAGCACTAGGTAAGCAGAGATCGGAGATCCCTGGCACAGTCAGGCTAGCTAGACTACCTAGAATTCGGAAGTTCCAGCCTCAATAAAGTAGAAAGAGATCAATAAAGACACTTGATGTCAACTTCAGGCTTTTGCACACATACATACACATGTGTCCCATGTGCATCCCTACAATGTGTGCTCACACGTATGCAAACAGGCGTGCACATTGAACAAACACTCTGCCCAAAACACTCTGCACAGGTAGGCTCCACCTGTGTTTGCTGTTGAAAGTATCGCTGGCAGAGGGAAGCTTGGAGACTTGGTCCTAATGTAGTTCCAGAAAGAGGGAGGAAACTGTTCCTTCCCTTCCGATCTAGTCCCATCCCCAACAACCTCAGAAGCTCTCACAGGATGTGGGCTAACATTTAGCCAGTTCCTAAGTCCTGTGTCACCCGGCCTTCCCGTGCCACTACTCCTTACTTTCCTAAAGAGTCTGGTGCCACAGAATGAGTGAAGTGATTGCTCTAGGTAAGAGCTCGGAACTCTCAGAGGTTAGAGCAGCCAGGGCCAGGGTGGGGATAAGCTGTGTTGACTCTGCTGCGCCTCCCATCTGTCTGATTGGACACTGGATAAAGAGGTTGACCAAAGGCAAAGTGTCAATCATCCACTACTCAGCTCAGCACAGTCGGATTGTGCCCCCACCCTCTGTTGATCTGAATCTCCTCCAACCCCTCACTCTGGGCTGTCCCGTCATTCACAGGACAGTAAGCCACCTGCCCTGTTAGCGTTCAGCTATGTTAATTAGCCTGTAAACTAATCAGATGGGGCATTAACGACCACAGTCCATGTGTGAAATGGATTTCCCCAAAGGCGTGTATTAAGGTGTGATCCCCACTTATGTGAGGCTCTGGAAACTCCCGGAAGTGAGGCTTCTCTGGAGGAAGTGGTTGCTGAATTATTACTTGTCTCATTTGCTGTGAGAAGATAGCCAATAAGGAGCCAGTTAAGGGCAGAGGGGGGGCGTTCGTCTTATGGGCTACCTCCACATTGCATGAGAAATCTCGGCAGTGGGAGACCGAGGCAGATGCCCGCATTCACAACCAGGAAGCCAGGAGAGATGAAGGTGGGTGCTTGGGAACATTCTCCTACTTCTGTAGTTCAAGACTCCAGCCCACATTTAGGGTGGCCTTCCCACGCCAGCCAATCCAAGCTAGATCATCTTTCAGAGAAACACCTAGATATTTGTCTCTAAGGTAACTATGGAACCTACCAGGCTGGCAGTCAGCATAAACAAGGACTGTGTCGTTGGGCACCGGCTCCTCTCCAAATCTCAGTGGCTGCTTCTTGTCCACCAGAATATGAGTAGTATCTCCCACATCAGGACGGTCCACGGCACCCTAGGATCAATAGAGCCAACAGCCAGGGACTGAAACCTGTAAAAACATGACTTTGAACAAAACAAGCCTCCCCACTTGGTTCTGTCAGGGATAGCACAGTAATGTAAAGTCTCATAAAGACAGTTGTCAAGATTTGTGTGAAGGGATTTTGATTTATTTCAGATTTGTAGAAAATCAGAATAGTGTGTAAGGGACAACACATGCCCCCCCAAACAAAAGGGACATTTAAGAACCCAAGGTCTGAGTCTATGTACGCCTGAGTCGAGTCACATGAAGAAATGCATTCAGTCTCTTTCCAGCATGGAAGATTCTAGCAAATGGATCAGAAGAAGGGGAGTCTTCCTATGAGTCGAGAGGCCAGGCACACGTCGCTTTTGCAGCTCTTCTTTGATTAGTTCTGACAACTTCTAAAGGGGAAATGCCAGTCGTGTGAAGATTCCCAGGTTGACTGCCCTAGAGTCTATTCCCAGGACGATACCAACTAATTCGCTCAATACGTGGAAGAAGAAACAAATCCGTACGCTCCAAGAGGAAAACATCTAAGAGTGTGCACAGTGAATGCTGCTCCCTTCCCGTCGGATTAGGGGTACGATGCTGGGTACCCAGGCACATGCCCATGTTGCCACGGTATAATTGCTGCGTCTCTCCGTGAACCCAGACCTGCCGATTCAGTTAGTGTTGCCAGCCAGCTTGCTACAGTGATCCTGGATCCCGTCTCTGCTCTCCCAAGCACCGGCATTCCGAAGCCCTGTCCATCCAGCTCTAATATGAGTTTACAGTCCTTTCCCGAGAAATTAATATCTCCTTAATACACTGGACTCATCCTGTTGATGAGTATGTATTTATTTTAATGTTTGTATTAAAAAGTCATTCTACAGGATTGGGGATTTAGCTCAGTGGTAGAGCGCTTGCCTAGCAAGTGCAAGGCCCTGGGTTCAGTCGTCAGCTCTGGAAAATAAAGAGACAAAATAAAAATTCATTCTACATTTATGAGAACATCATCTTTCTTTCTTTCTTTCGGTTTGTTTGTATGTTTTTGTTTTTCAGGACAGGGTTTCTCTGTGCGTAGCCTTGGCTGTCTTAGAAATTACTCTGTACACCAGGCTGTTCCCAAACTCTTGAGATCTGCCTGGCTCTGCCTCCCCAGTGCTGGGATTAAAGGTGTGCACCAACAGCCCAACCAGTTATTTTTCTTTCTTTCTTCTTCTTCTTCTTTTTAAAAGACTTGTTTCATTATTTCTTAATTATGTGCACATGGGCAGGTCAATATACACATGTTCTGGTGCCTGCAGAGGCCAGTGGTATGGGATTTCTTGGAGCTGGAGTTACAAGCGGTCAGAACAGCCCCAGGTGGGTGCTGGGAACTGAACTCTGGTCCTCTCTGTAGGAGCTGTATGCATCCTTAACTGCTGGGCCATCGCTCCAGCCCTGAAAAATCTACTTTCTAGTTTCAAACGGTCTCTTTTCCCTTCTTTCTTTTCGCCCTGATCATGCTTCCCAAAACCCTGAGTTTTGTAAATCTTCTGAAAGCCACAGATACCCACTTTGTTGCCTCTGAGGGGTTCCTTTCTAACCTGGTTCTTCCTGATTGCTTACGATGACCTAGTCTCATTTTTATATAATTTCCCAGGCTCACTGGTTAGTCACGTCTTCAGAACATTTTCATCTCGGGAGGATTTTAAGGCTTTGTCTCAGGGCCGCCGTATGTATAGTTTTGACGTGTGTCTGAGCTGGTGGAATCTCGTTGTTGTTAATTTCTAAATTTGCTTTCACGGTGGGCGGATTTACTTTTTGACTCAAAAATGCTCTGAAAGAGTGTTTTGTGAGTGTCTCACCATACTTGGAACTTGGTCTTCATTAGTCGTCTGCATCTATTTCTAACTTTAGGACGTCTGGGTAAAATAGTGTAACCTGTGTAATTTCCACCCGGAGAGAGAAAATGGTTTCCTCAGCCTTACTTGGAAACCACAAATAGCCTGTGTTTGCACGGGGTCGGGGGTGGGGGGCTTCTCCCCTGAGGAATACGAACCCCAGTACACCTGTTGAAACTTGTTCAATGCAGCCCAGACACTTTTATTTCTCGTCTCTGTTTGGAAGACACAGAGGAGACACATCAGCACCACTGATGTGTGTTAGCGGGCTTTGATAACTTTCTTCCTGGCAGTTCTGATGAGACTTGACAGCCATACGTTAATTTCGGTGCTATGTTCTGCAGCAGACGCTTCATGACTTCACATACCCCATGGCTTTTGTGCGGAATATGAAAATAAGCACTGAGAATATCCCTGGCCTTCTGCATTTCCAAGGCGGGCTCTGGGAACCGCGCTCTGACTCCAGTGCAGTCTCCAAAGCTGCTCGATGTGGCCAAACCACATGTGGCCCACATATCAGTTTGCCTCGTGATTCTGCTGATGCTCTCAGAGGCGCCGCTGCTGTCCCTTCTCTCATTCTAACCCGACCGACCCATCCAGTGCTAGGGTTCATTAACTCCTCTGAGGTATTAGTTCACAGTCCTTAAATGATGGGGTCACCATGACAACACGAGGAAGGTCTCATTTGTGTTCAAACACGAGCTTCTACTCTGCTTTCCTCCCCAAAATTTTTTGCTGTAAAGTTTAAAGATTCCAACAGAGCTGGTGTGGTTTCAGAGGCAAGACGCATTGCCCCTGTGGCTGGCCTTGCTCCGTTCATATCTACCCGAATTTGGGGTTTGATATTTCATGAAATTTGGAGGGTTGACTGGAAAAAATTGTTTTTCACTAATGACATCGTCTTCCTGGCAAAATCTTTTCTTTAAAATGTGTGGCCTAGGGGCTGGGGAGAGGGGGCTCAGCCTTTAAGAGCTTTAGCAGCTCTTGCAAAGGACCGGAGTCTCCAGCACCCACTTGGCAACTTAAAAATGTCAGTAGCTCCAGTTACAGGGGCTCTGATGCCCTCTTCTGGCTTTTGTGGGCACTGCACATATGGTACACACACATGCAAGCAAACACTAATACGAATAAAATGTAAATAAATAAACAAATAAGTAAATCTTTTTAAAATACCGTAATGGATAAAGGTCTTTACTGCTAAGACTGACAACATCAGTTCCATCCTTAGGACACACATGGTGATGGAGAAAACTGACTGGTTACCCTCTTACCTCTACGTATGCACCATGGCATGGACACACACACACACACACACACACACACACACACACACACACACGCAGGCACATATATACACATAAATGTTTATGTATTAGCTGCCCTTCCATAACCACAAATTATCCTACTGAAGGATGTAAAACCTACATTTATAACCTAACTTGAAATTTATCTAATTTTAATATAATTTGACATTTGAAATCCAATGTGTGGCAGTGTCTGTTTCCCCAAGCCCTTCCTTGATCAGATGCTGTCAATCTCTTGTGTTTCCAGCACGGCAGAAAAACAATACCTCATCATTTAAATTTGCATTTCTTCAATTGTTAGTTAAATTAAACGTCTTCCTCAAACTTCTTTTGAGACAGCATCTCCCTCTAGTCCAGGCTGCTGCTCTTGAACCCTGAGTGGTCTTATGCCTTAACCTCCCACAGACAGGGGTCCAGGTGTTTGCCACCACACTTAGTGATTTTTCCTGAGTTCTATAAATGTACATCTTCTGTTCATTCACATGGAGAGCACCCCCCCCCGTTTTTGGTTTGTTTTTAAACTGGATGGTGTTCTAATGTAAGTACTGTGGGGAAATATTTATCTTCTGTCATACAGATGAGATTTTAAAGACATAGTGCACTCCCTCTGCTTCATAGCCTGGCTGGGGTTCCCTTTCCAATCCCTTCTCAGTAAAAAAGACAATTCTGAGAAAGCCATGTTATGTTGAATCCAGGCACATGCTCTGGGCCCCCCATGTTACTCCCCACCTCAGTGTTTGCTGTCTAGCTCCCATAGAGGAACTGCTGTTTCCAGCTTGGTAGCCTATTTTCACCTCACTGGGGTCTCCCACCCCAGAAAGCTCAGTAAATGTGCCCTGATCCTAATCAAGAACCCACTTGACTTCATGTCCTGTCTCTCGCAGTCAAAAGGTTTCTGTTCTCAGAGCCTGTATGCTGAGTCCTGAGACGAGATTGATGGTTTTGCTTTTATTTGTGTTTGAAAACCATAGCTCAGTTATGGCGATGGCCGTGGAGGCGTAGGCAAGGCAGCCTCCTGTGTGGCATTCGCTGTGAATTCCGGAGATGCTGGATCCTAATCATTTTTGTCACCACAGGTTTCCCTCTAGAGTCCGAGACTCAGCAGATGCACCCCCACATCCTGTTATTAACCATTGCTGGATGCTGCCAACCTGCTGAGCCTCCTCATTAAGGAGCCAGGGAGTGCTAGCACACAGGTGGCAGCCCAGCCTACAGTTCCTTTCAGAATCCCCACAGCTCTCAGCTGGACAGAGGCTGACAGGCTGAGGGAGGTCTGTGCTCCATCACCCACTCTGCCAACATCCCTGAACAGGCTACGGGCGAAGGGGAATCGGACTCAGTCCCATTGATTTCCAGGTCACTGCAGTTCTAGCTGGCAGCTAGCTTGTTTTGCAGGACTATCAAAGTTTGAGGAAGCAGTCACAGTGAGGTAAGGCCAAGTCTGGATAAGGGGCATTTCTGATCAGTGAACACTGGGATGTAGACAAGAACTGCTCTGGTCTACCAAGAAAGACCTGTTGAACCCATGTTGTGGTTTGGATGAGAACTGTCACTCATAAGCTCATATGTTTGAAAACCTTGGTCCGAGTTAGTGGTTAGTGGTCTCCCAGTTTAGGGAGGTTTCAGAACCTTGTGTGGAAGTGGGTGACTTGAGGGACGGAGCTTGGAACCTTACAGCCCACTTCTGGTTCTTTCTCTCTACCTCCAATAGATCCAGTGTGACTAGCTAGCTGTCTTCCTACCAAGCCTTCCCTACTCGCTGCTCTTGTCTCCCCCATAGCAATGGACTGTATCCTTCTGAACTGTGAGCTAAGCTAAACCCTTTCTCCTCTATGTTGCTTCTGTTAGGAATTTTTTGTCCTCTCAGTAGAAAGGACATTATACAGAAGCAGCCAAATGGGGTAGATTCACAGGGCCAAGAATACAGGAAGGACCTACAGCTTCATATTCTACCCATGGACACTGCACTCACGGTTATGTGAAAGCATTTTGAACGTGATCCTTTGAGACGTATGAAGATGTAATCACATAGCCATGTGTGATTAAAGCCCAGCCATCAGTGGTTGACTCGTACCCATCCCCTTCCCAGATATGGTGGTGGAGTTGTCTGGAAGTCTTAGCCTCTTATGTCAGGCTGTCCCTAGCAGCTGGTTCAAACCCAAGGCTAGCAAGAAGCCCACCACATCCTCTTCTATCTACCAGGAAATGTCAAGAAACATGACAGAGAGCTAATATTAGACCCAGAGATTCGCCCAGCATCCTTCCTACAAAAGTTTCAGGAACATTGTGTCAGAAGCCAGGAAAGGAAACCTGTAGATACATTTCTTCTCCTGTCTCTGGAGAAGCAGGGATACAGTGCTTTGGGAGAGTGGTGTTTTGTTCAGGGCTGCAAATTTCCCAGACCCTAGTGGCCCAACAGAACACTCCATCTACCTGAGCCCTTCACCGGCCTTGCTGTGTGTTCGTGATGAAAGGCACTTGGTCCTTGGTCAACCAAAGCTCCTGCAGAGTCCAATATTGGGCTTTATGGTTCTTAACTTTTTGGTCCCAGACTGTCCTAAGTTATTGACCCAAACCAGTTACCTTCCAGGAGCCCCCAGCACTCTCCTAGTTGATATTTTTCCCACTCTGTCCTCAGGGGGCTCTGATGGACACTAGTGCACAGTGACCAGCAAGACCTTGGGCCACTACTGGAAAGACACCACTTTTCCAGCTAGTGGTTTCCTGTCCTTTGACTTGGGGTAGAGCCTACCCTTGCCTTTCCCCTAGGTGTGTGAGGGGCCTGCTGGGAGGTTCCATTCACTTCCTGTCAGCATAAATCCTCTTCCCCTCACTGGCAAAGACATCTGTCCAGAGCATGCTGGGCCCTGCTGTCACTTCAGCTTTCTTCCTGGTCTCTCAGTGAAATTCCAGATATTTGTAGCATCCACTCTGCAAACACGCTGCCTTCCAAGGTCAAATATTTTTAAAGATATTTGCCCTCTCTTGCCTGCCACAAAAAGGATTGCTTTAAGAAAACACACTTAAAAGCACAAATTGCTCTGCCTTTGACCCCCTTGACCCTGGACTGTGAGTCTCCAGACAGCTGTTGTGTCCCCTACAGCAGCAGGGACCACAGTGAGCCTTCCTGTGTTTGTCGTTGTTGCCCTCAACTCCTGCAAAGCCGACCAACTGCTTCCAGCAAGGTAACATTCACTACACTGTAGATGTGTAAAAACACAGATGATGTGGGGCTGGGAGATGCTTAGCCAGTAAATCGGCTGCTGGACAATCATGAGGTCCTGGGTTCAAATACCATCACTCGGGTAAAAACTTGCTTGTAGTAGCCCAGGTTGGGGACCCTAGTACTGTGGGGATGGAGAGAGGTAGATCACCAAAGCTCACTTCTGGTGATGTCTGGGTTCAGTAAGAGATGCTAACTTTAACGAAAAGAAAGAAAGAAAGAAAGAAAGAAAGAAAGAAAGAAAGAAAGGAAGGAAGGAAGGAAGAAAAAGAATTTAGGAAGACATCTGATATAAATGTCTGTCTTTCACTGCAGGGCTACAACGTGAATAAGCACCTGCAAGACACACACACACACACACACACACACACACACACACACACACTAAAAATCAAATGTAAAATAAGAAGTGGTCCTAAAATTAAAAAAAGAAATTAAATTAAAAAATAAAACAAGGTCCTGCTGGGCCATGGTGGCTCATGCCTTTAATCAGTCAGGAGGTAGAAGCAGGAGGATCTGTGAGTTCAAGGCCAGCCAGGTCTACATAGTGAGTTCCAGGACAGCCAGGGTTGCACAGAGAAACCATGTCTCAAAAATACATACATACATACATACATTCATACATACATACATACATACATACATACATACATACATTCATACATACATATGATGGGAGCTAAAGATATAGCTCAGTGGTTAAGGGCACTGGCTGCTCTTGCAGAAGTCTGAAGTTTGGTTCCTAGCACTCCTGTGGTGCCTCACAACCCTCTGTAACCCCAGCTCTAGGGGAGCCAATGTTGCCTTCTGGCCTTATGGGCACTGCATATATATCACGGACACACATATTATTCAGACAAAACACAGACAAATATAAATTTTAAAATAAAATTAAAAACCAGTAAATAGCTAATATACAACAGGCAAAACACACCACACACTCTGTCCACTGACTTTTCCTGTTCTTGGCCTGTAGGATAAATAATCAGACCCTTGATGGTTGCAAATCAGGCTCATTTCTTGTCTTCAAAAGACCCTTATTTACAGCCTCTCTGTCTGGCAGGTACAGAGAACTTTTGCAAGGTTTCGAAGAATTATTACACTGAGGTCTGCACGGAGCTCAGCTCTTCACCCAGAGAAGATAGCCGGTCATCCAAGAACACCAGTCAAAAGCTGCCACAGATTCTAAGTGGGTGTTGCTAGGTAAAACCAGGTAACTTGATTCTAACCCCAGGAGCTCACTGTGGGCCACCAGCAGGTTCCAATGGCTGGAGGATATGCACAATACTGGGATGATTTTCCTAAACCCCTCTCTTCCCCAAGGCAACCACAGGGGCAATCCCACTAGTCCTGAGCTGAACCTTGCTTGAGATCAGCTGAGCAAAACCACTTCTGGGTGGGTTTAGAGTTTTTACAAGGTTTCCTTCAAGTATTTATGAATCAAGTATTTTCTTGCCGCTGTGATTTAAAAAGCAAACAAACAAACCTGAAGTAGGCACTTAGCGAGAAAGAGTTTGTTTTGGTTCCTGGTTTGATGGTTTGAGAGGATACAATCTATCACTTTAGGGACCGCATGTGGGAGTCACCCAGCTCCAGGGTGCACCGGAAATGGGAGGCTGCTAGCATCCATCAAGGCTCAGGCTAGAACTGTAGCTGGACCATAAACCAAGAACTGACCCCAGTGACTTACCTCAGCAGCCAGGCCTCACCTCCTAAAGGTTCTACAACCTCCCCAAACCGCATGGCCATCTGGAGACAAAATGTTTATAGAGACTTGAGACCGTGAAGGACATTTTACATTCAAACCTTAGCATCAGGTTTCTCTGACACAAAAATAGGAGAGTTCCATTCTCCCTTGTTTTTATTGCTCAGACAGAAACTAAGACAAGAAAAGAGAGGAAGGCTCGGGCAGGGAAGGAAATTGTTGGAGCCTGACGGCCTTACTGGGCTCTGTGTGGAGATTGGCTTAGCACTGGGGTGCCTGCACAGGAAACTCATCCTAGCTCCTGCTGCTGACCAGGCCCAGTGGCTCTAGGTGGACACTTCGAGCCCACATTCTTAGGCACAGTGTCATGTAGTGGTGAGCTTTGGCGGTGGTGGTGGCAGAACTGAGTCTTAGCCCCACCAGAAGGACACGGAAAGGCTGTCTGCCAAGAAGAGGCAGGTGACTCAGAAAAAGAGGAGGTCCTTGGGGCAGACCCTTCCAGCCTTACACCCCGGCTCCAGCTTCCACCTCACTGTAGCTCTCGGGCTTCAGGAGACGCCCAGCAGCCACACAATTTTAGACCTGCCTTGTCCCCTTACATGCTGTCTCGAACCTTGTGACTTAAGGACCTGTCACCACCTCTGCCTTAGTCTACCTAAAGTTTATTTCAGAAAAAGTAGACAAGAGGTCCATATCGTGACAAGCACACACACACACACACACACACACACACACACACACACACACACACATACACACACACACACACATACACACACACACACACACACACACCTTCATAAGTATGAGTGCTTTGCCTCCATGTAAATCTGTGCACCATATGTGTGCCTAATACCTGTGGAGGTCAGAGGAGAGGCATTTGATCCCCTGGAATAGGAGTTCCAAGAGTTGTAAACTATCATGTGGATGCTTGGAGCTCAACCCCAGACCTTTGGAAGATCAGCCAGAGCTCTTAACTGCTGAGCCGTCTCCTCAGCCCCTTAAATGTTTTTATTTTACTATGTGCGAGAACACCCAGTCAGAAGAAGCATGAGTGTGTGTGTGTGTGTGTGTGTGTGTGTGTGTGTGTGTGTGTGTTCCTCAGTGATGTGTTTATAAAAAGATAAAGAGAGGGGGAGAGAAGAGAAGAGAAAGAGAAGAGTAGAGGAGTAGAATAGAGGCCGGCCATGAGCATGTGGAAGGAAAGAGGGAAGGAAATGGGGAAAGAAGGGATAAAGGGGTAAGAGGGTAAGAACAAGAGAGCAGGAGAAGAGCAAGAGAGTGAGGAGGGGGCAAGCAGCCCCCTTTTTAGTGTCAGTCACACCTACCTGGCTGTTGCCAGGTAACTGTGGGGGTGGAGCTTAGACAGAATGCTAACACCCAGAACACTGCCGGCTTCTTTTTTAATTGGAGTCTTTTACTGACCTGGAACTTGATGATGCACCTAGGCCGACTGGCCGATGGACCCCAGAGACCCACTGGTCTCTGCCCCCTCAAGGCAGGGACTTGTCGCGCCCATGCCCAGGGTTTCCGTGTGAGTTCTAGGACTAGGACTCAGGGTCTGGAGTTTGCACAGTTGGCACTTTATCAACCGAGTTGTCTTCTCAGTCCCAAAACATCGAATTTTTCATCTGGGTCTTTTCTTGGGCTCAGGGGAGGTAGTCTGTCCCCTCTCTCACTGTGCTGAATAGTGATGACTCCCTGTCTTCTCTATGGTTACAAGGGACAACAGATGATCGGTGACCACCATGCGTGCATCCCTAAGGCAGGACATGTTGTTTCCATGCATTTCCACTTGTGATGCTTGCAGGTTTTTTTTAGGGGGGGGGGTCTTATCAGGACCTCGCCCCTGTGTAAGGGCTCATTCGTATCCTCGTGATTGACATAAACCAAACTCAATAATCTGCGTAGACTTTAAACGGCCATTTGGCGACAGTGAACTTCTGAAGTTGTGACAACTAGGTCAGGCTTAGCTGATTCTATTACTGCAAAGAATTGATCACAGCACAGCATTCCAAAAGAAGAATACCTTCTCCCCAGAGCACTTGAATGCAGAGATCTAACACTTAGGAAATGATAATTATGAAAGAAAAATGCACTCGTGGACAACAATACCCATACCATGTTACAAGAAAACAACAAAACTAAACCCTCCTCTTGCAAATGATGGAATCAAAGCTTCAACCGCACACAATAAAATGTGTGCTTTCTGGAATGGTCTGCTTTCAGTTTCAGCCAGACGGAGGCTGAGGCTGGGGGAGCAGTTCAGTAGGGAAAGGTTATTGTCAGGGCTTGGGCCATCGCACAGAGGAGATGGCCCAGTGGACTGGGAGTTCTGAGGGCCCCGGGAACTCTTTATGATTGTTTATTCAAACTTCTGTGCGTTTCTATTTTAATTATACCAAACGAACAGGCAAGAATACAAGAATGCAAGCTCTGTTTTAATCTGTCGTTGTTCGATGGCATCAGGGAAGAAACCCAGGGTCTCCCACCTACTAGGGAATGCTCTTCCTCTGAGCCATAACTTTAGCCCTAATTACTATCTATGCCATTATCATTGCTATTTAATTTTCTACAGCAGCCTGCTTTATTTTAAAACATCCCAGAAGCAAACTGTGGAAAATCAGTCGCTGCCTTCCTCACGGGCTCTTCTCATGACCATAACCTGGGGAGGGCAGCAGATGAGGGGGAGATTGGGCTCCTCTTAGAGAGGGGGACAGCTTCCTGCTGAATTCTGTGCAACACCAACACAGCACAGACAGACGTTGGACATCACAGATGAATACCCAGCCGTCCACGCTGGAGTCCCTATGGCAGCCGTGCTTCAGAATGTGTTGAATTTGAGTTTGGGAGACTCATGAGAAGCAGCCATCTATAGTCTGGCTGCCGAGAAACACGGTGTCTGCAGACTTGGTGAACACTCTACCCGTGTCCTGTCTGTCTTAACGGTAAGCAATGGGGAAAGACATGAAAAGGGAAGACATGGGAAGGCGAGAACGGAAATGACAAGACCTGGCAAAGAGTGAGGCAGAGACAGTCCCTGAGGGTCCTTCACAGAAGCCCCCAAGCAAAATCCATTGTGTCTTCCTCTCCTATTTTTCTCCTTCCTCTGTCCCTCTCTCTCCTCCACCCCTCTCTCTGTCCCATGCCACAGGCAGAGCTGACAATCCATCTTCTTGAATAATTATGATCTGTTTTTTTTAGCTATTGGAACTATGGGTGCCTCAGAAGCATGGAGAATTTATTACCTAATTTTCAAACAGCAAAAATTAGATCACTCTGGACAACTAATAATTTGTTTTCAGAAGCCCCGAGTAAGTGATAAGCTAATATTTGTACAACGGACCTTAAAAGTGCAACAGCTTGGGAGCTGCTGGACAGAAGCCCAGACAGACAACAACGATGAAAGATTTAGGCTTATCATGTAGAAAGGAACTTTTAGAATTCTCTTAATAAAAAAAAATACACCTTGCACTTTGTAATCGCTATGCTGACCAAGTCTACAATTATCCTTTGATAGCATAATTATACTTTAGTTGTACAGCAATTGCATGTTCAATGGTAATTAAGGATCAATCCAGGAGCCAATCTGCTACCATGGGCATGAAATGTTAAGACTGTTTCCCACGGTTCCGACTTCTGTTTTCCTCTGCTCGCTGGAACCTTTTAGCTGGGCTGAAGCACTCCAGGGGGAGTGGGGACTCTCCCAGAGACATTCAGATGCTCAAAGGCCCTCAAAGAAACAGGCCTTGTCTGTCAAGAACCTAGCTAGAGGCTATTTCACCAAATGTTCTGAAGCCAATTCGAGGAAACTTCTGTTAGGCAATCCGCTCCCTTGCAACAATGCAGTCTTCAGAGAAAGAAGGAATCCTTCTGTAGGGGGCTGGGTGGGGCGCGAGAGGCTTGTCCAGCGTCTCCTTGGATGGCCCGGTGGAGAAATTCTCTTTCTTTTTGCTCTAAATGTTAAGTGATTCTGACTGGAACTTAGTCTGGTACTAACGGGCAGTGGAATGAGCGACCCTTCGTCCCCAGAGGATCATTTTACACTGTGTGTTCCCTTTGCTTACAAGGCTTCTGGGACAGAGCATACTTTGCACCCCTTACTGAGGCACTCGCTCACTAAAATAGGAAAACATTTCACATCTATTGTCATGTTTAACCACCATGGGAATACCCATGACTAATACACTGCTATGGCAGATGGACAGGCCAGAAATTAGAGAGCTAGAATCTGTGGAGAAAATGGCCCTGGTTAGTCTTACCCTAATAAGAGTGTCGAAGAGTAAATCTCTAACTGGTAAATGCTTCTACTGAGGCCGTCAGTAAACTATCAAGAGGGCAGCAGGGCTGCATACATAAGAGATACACAGTATCTTTCATGAGCCAGTGTTCCGCTGTACCCTTCAAGTCACCAAGTCTGAAGAGTTTTAGGGATAGAGATGAAAGTGTTCTTTAGTTTTGTAAGGGAAGAAGGTGTTTGTTCTTTGAGTGTTTTTCAAGAACCTCAAACCATTCTAGAACTTAAGGAATCTTAGGCATTTTAGGATGAAGCAAAGCCCCAAGCCCAGACTTCCCTTTCCCAGAATCCCTGGGAAAACATGGCCAGGTTCCACCAATCAGCGACAGCTTCCTCTGTGGCCGGGAGGGGGGTGGGGGGCGGGGAGGGCAGGTGCTGCATCCTGGGGAGGGAAGTTGCCTGCAGTGGGGCTGGTCCTGGGCTCTGACTCTAGTAGCAGGTGCAGTTCAGTAAAGTCGAATCAGGAAGGTGCAGCCTCCTCCTTACTCTGTGGAGTGGGTGTCACAGCGATTGGTCTTGTGACCCCTTGGGTCTCTGCCTCAACTCCAGTCTTGGCTCCTTTAGGTCCTGGCGGAGCAGTTCTCCCAGTCCTGGCTACAGCTATTTAATTATCTAGAATGGCCTGGGTGCTGTGGTCCCTCTGGCGTGGCCCACAAGAGGTAGCTAGAACAATTTGAACGTGGTTTGCGTGATATTTGCGTTTATTTGCATCAATTTGCATACGATTTGCATGCAACAGCGGAACAGAGGGCTAGGAGCCTGGAAGTTCCTGAGGTGACAGTTTAGGGCTGGACATGTGACTTTAGCATGTTTGTGCTGCTACTTGGCTGTCTAAGACTACGTAAGTGGACATTCTCATCCTAACAACATCTGTATTTCACAAAGGTAGCTGATAAGCTTTTAACCCCCTTGCCAAGAAATAAGAATGTGCAGATGTGGGGTTGGGGATTTAGCTCAGTGGTAGAGCGCTTGCCTGGGAAGCATAAGGCCCTGTCGGTCCCCAACTCCAAAAAAAAAAAAAAAAAAAAAAAAAAAAAAAAAAAAAAAAGAAGAATGTGCAGATGTTTACCTCTTAACATCCAGAAGATACAGAGTTCACGGTAACTCAACTCCTCACCGAGAGTACAAAACCCTGGAGTTCAATGTGTGTTGGTGCATGTTTCAGAGCATCCTACAGTCAACCGTTTCTGTACAGCCCTCTCCTCCTGGGAAATGATTGGGTCTTCGAAGCCTGTATGACTTCATTCTAGAGCTTTCCCTGTTCATCCTGAGGTAGCTTCTGGACTGTAGGTACTTAACCCTAGACTGAAGGGGCAGGGCATCAGATCATTGAAACAAATGGGACTCTGACTCACGGATTTCCAAAGGTGGGTGGTGGGGTGTTCCATAGGAGGAGTCTTAGCCTGGTCTGTTCCACACGCCAAGGGCCATGAGGCAGATGTTAGGTAGAACCGTAAACTTGTCTTGAAGGGGAATGGGGAATGAGCTGGCTTCCCAAAGCCTTAGATCCACCAGCTTGTGCAGGGCTTTGCTCCAAGAAAAAAGCTTGTGGGTAGGTGTGGGTGGTGGTGGTGGTGGTGGTGTGTGTGTGTGTGTGCATTCTGATTTTTCCAGTCTTTTGAAGTTAGAGCAGAGAGAAAGGTCACTATCTAACCAAAGGAAGCTGTTAGGATTTTGCATTCAGGTCTTGGATATCTTTTCTTATGGCTCAGGGCATCTGAATTCAGGCTAGGAGCTACTAGAACATGACCAGATTGGAGTATCGAACAGCACTCAGAAGGGCTGATTGTCCACAGTCTGCTCTCCCCTGGGAAGGGAGCTGCATTCACTGAGCCTCCTTAAAGGTGCAAAAAAAAAAAAAAAAAAACAAAACCAGAAAAATACATGGGAGAGAAAGAACAGAGGCTCCCCATGGGTCAGGGTTGAACCTTGCTCTTCCCTGGTTAGCAAGTCTGAAATGGTTAGCCAATAGACAAGAGCAGGGCTGAGCCTGGCTCTGAGCCTGGCTCTGTAGGTCTGGTCCTAGGGACTGTAGTGGGAGAGAGAACGAAATGCAATTGGGCTGCATGCCCCATCACTGGGTATGTCCATTGCTTTGGGGGAATCCCACCTACCAAGGGGTCTCAATCAAAGCTACCATCAAAGCTTGAACCTCAAGGCTGTTCAGCTCATCGGTACTTAAAAATCACTTTATAAAAGCAGAGCTTTGAACTGAGCTATCTAATTTCAAGATTGGAGATGAGGGGCCAGTGAGCTAGCTCAGCAGGTAAGCCACTTGCCACCAAACCTGATGGCCAGTCTCAGTTCAAGCCTTGGGATTTTTATGATGGAAGGGGAGAACCAATTTATGCAAGTTGTCCTCTGTTCACCATATGTATCCACACAAATGGATGACTGAACGAATAAATGAATGACTGAAAAAATGACTGACTGAATGAATAAATGAATGATTGAATAAATGATTTAATGAATAAATGAATACATGAATGAATAAATGATTGACTGAATAAATGATTGACTGAACACATGAAATGAATAAATGAATGAGCGATTGAATGAATGAGTGATTGAATGAATGAATGCAATCAACTTTTAAAAAAATGTTGATGGTTGGGGCTGGAGAGATGGCTCAGCGGTTAAGAATGCTGGCTGCTCTTCTAGAGGTCCTGAGTTTAATTTCCAGCAACCACATGGTGACTTACAACCATCTGTAATGGGATCTGATGACCTCTTCTGGTGTGTCTGAAGACAGCTATAGGATACTCATATTCATAAATAAATAAATAAATAAATAGATAGATAAATAACCTTTTAAAAAGAATGTTAATGGTTGAGAAACTACAATTCCTGTTTTCTATAACATTAGAAATCACTCATGACATTCCTACTAGGAAAGCATCACCCAACGCCAGCAGGCACTCCCTGGAACCTACAGACCACTCTGGAAAGGAAAATAAGCTAACTGTACATCTTCACCTTTCCCCGTCTCCTTCAAACCCAATCTCCTCTACCCCGAACCCTCCCATCCCAATCTCTGCAGCACATGAGCTACTGAGCCTCTTGTCCACCCTGCCCCCATCTCCTGTGCCTCACACAGATCTCCCCCACCTAATCTTCCTCCCTTACTCATTGCTTTGTCACAGATACCAACACCAGCTGGTACTCCCTGGGACTCCATAGGCCACTCCAACCAAGGAAACAAGTAGGCTAACCATAGACCTTCACCTCTCCCTCCTCCATTCCTTCAAGTCCAACCCCTCCAGCTCCAGCTCCACAGCAGAACTTTTGCTGTGGCCTCTCCTCACTCTCTGCCCCATTCCCAGAGGACTAAACAGATCTAGGTGGAACATCCTTCTTTCTCCTCTCCTGTGACCCCCTTATACCATCCCTCTCCTAGTCCATCTCCATTCTTTTTCCTATTCTTTTTTTTTTTTTTTTTTTTGAGCTGGGAACCAACCCAGGGCCTTGCGCCTAGGCAAGTGCTCTACCACTGAGTCCAAATCCCAACCCCGTCCATCTCCATTTTAAGTCTCAGTTACTGATGCCCAAAAACACATTTTATCTGGAACCTTCAGTGGCCACACTTATCAGGGTCCCAGAAAATTTTCGTACCAGGTAACACACAGCATCACACCCCTAAGAACCAGGGAGGAAGTAGAAGCCAAAGAGCAAACACACACCTAACAAAAATATGGCCCGATGTCAGCACCTAAAATCACAACTTTCCAAACGCAGATGCCAGAGAAAAACACACACAATAACAGCTAGGACAATCCATCTCCAGCAGAGCCCAGCAGCTTTTCCACAGCAGGCCCTGAGCATTGCTGGAGCACAAGAAAAAGACCTAACTTAGAAATAGCCTTTATGAATATGAGGGCAGTCCTCAAAGAGGAAATGAATAAATTCCTTAAAGAAACACAAAGTTGAAGGAGATTATTAAAATAGTTTAAGACCTAAGAGTAAAAATAGAATCAATAAGGAAAACCCAAACTGAGAAAGTTCTGGAAATAAACATTTTAGGAACTGGAACAGGAACCACAGAAGCAAACTTTATCAACAGAATATAAGAGATGGAAGAGACAATCCCAGGCATTGAAGAGACAGTAAAAGAAATAGACACTTCAGTTAAAGAAAGATTTAATCAAAAAAAAAAAAACAAACCAAAACAAACCCCAAAAAACCAAAAACAAAAAACAAAAAAACCCCAAAAAACTCCTGTCCCAAAATATCCAGGGTATCTGGGACATGATGAGAAGAACATATCTAAGAATAATAATAGATGAAAGGGAAGAAACCCAGATCAAAGGCTCAGAAAATATTTTCAACAAAATTATAGAAGAAAATTTTCATAGCCTAAAGAAGGAGATGCCTATCAAGCATACAGAACTTCAAATAGACTGAACCAAAAAAGAAAGTCCCCTTGCTACATAATAACTAAAACATTAGACATTCAGAACAAAGAAAGAATATTCAAAGCTACAAGGGGAAAAACCACAATGTATAAAGGCACACCTATTAGAATTGCATGTGACTTCTCAGTGAAGACTCTAAAAGCCAGAAAGCTTGGACAAATGGATCTTAGATGGACTGAGGTATCTTAGAGCCACAGACTCTAAGAGACAACAGATGCCAACCCAGACTATTATACCCAGCTAAACTTTCAAGTATAATAGATGGAAAAAATAAAACATTACATGATAAAACCAAATTTAAGCAATATCTATTTCTAAATCTAGCCCTACAGCAGGGGCTAGAAGGAAAATTCCAATTACAGATGTTAACACAGGACCCAAGAAAACACAGGGAATAAATAATTCCAGACCAGCAAATCAGAAGCAGACACACACACACACACACACACACACACACACACACACACAATCACCACCATTACCAATAGCAACAACAACAAAATGACAGGAGTCAACAAACGCTGATCATTGATATCTTTCAACATCGATGATCTCATTCCCCCAGTAAAAAGACACAGACTAAGAGAATGGATGGGGAAACAGGATCCATCATTCTGCTGCATATGAGAAACACACCTCAACATCAAAGATAGACATTGCCTTAGAGTAAAAGGATGAAAAGATATTCCAAGCAAATGGACTCAAGAAGCAAGCTGGTGTAGCCATTATAATATCCAGCAAAAATAGACTTCTAACCAAAACTAATCAGAAGAAATAGGAAAGGACACTACACACTCATCAAAGGAAATATCCATCAAGAGGATTTTATAATTCTTAACATCTGTGCAGCAAACACATGGGCACCCATATTTGTAAAAGAGGTACTACTGAAGCTTAAATAACCAACTGATACTCACATACCAATAGTGTGAGAGTCTACCAATAGACTGGCCATCCAAACAAATCTAAACAGAGAAATGCTGGAGCTAACAGGCATTATAAACCAAATGGTCCTATCAGATATTTACAGAATATTACACACACACACACACACACACACACACACACACACACACACAAATATACATTCTTCTCTGTCCAACTTTCTCCATAATTGGTCACATACTTGGACACAAAGCAAGTTTCAACAGATATAAGAAAAAGGAAATAACACCTTGAACCCTATCTGACCACACAGATTAAAGATGGATATCAACAACAGAGGCAACAGAAAGCTTGCAAACTCATGAAAACAGAACCATGCACTACTGAATGAAAAATGGGTCAAGACAAAAGTTAAGAAAGAAGTTAAAGACTTTCTAAAATGAATACACAAAATAACCCAACTTATGGGACACAATGAAGATGGTCTTAAGAGGCAGGTACAGAGCACTGAGTGCCTACATTAAAAAAGAGAGAGAGATTTCATATGAGAAACTTGACGGTAGGGGGGTTACCTGAAAGCTTTAGAACAAAAGGAAAAACACACACCCAATAGGAGTAGACAACAAGAAATAATTCCAGGGCTGAAATTAATAAAATAGAAATAAAACAAACCAGTCCAAAGAATCAATGAAACAAAGAGTTAGTTCTTTGAGAAAATGAATAAGATTGGCAAATTCATATTCAAAGGACTAAAAGGCAGAGAGAGAATATCCAAAGTAGTCGAATCAGAAATGAAAGGGAGCATAACAAGAAACACTGAGGATATCTAGAGGGTTCTAAGTACGTACTTAGAAAGTCTGTACTCCACTGAACTGGAAAGTCCAAAGGAAGTGGATAATTCAGTCAATACACTTATCAAATTTAAATCAAGATCGGGGAAGCAATTTAAATAGACCTATGACCCCTAGTGAAATAGAGGTAGTGATAAAAGTCTCACAGACAAACAAAAAACAGGGTCAGATGGTTTTAGTACAGAATTTTACCAGACTTTCAAATTATTCCACCAAACAGAAACAGAAGGAACACTGTCCACTTTGTCTTATGATATCACAGCTACACTGATACCTAAACCACATAAAGAACCAATAAAGAAAGAGAATTACGGACCAATTTCTCTTATGAACATAGATGCAAGAATTTTCAATACAATAACTGCAAACTGAAACCAAGAACACATCAAAAAGATCATCTATTATGACCAAGTAGGCTTCATCACAGAGATTCAGGGATGGTTCAACATTTGTAAATCAATAAATAAACTGATCATGGTACACATACACACACACACACACACACACACACACACACACACACACACACAAACCACATGATTATCTCATGAGACACAGAAACACCTTTGACAAAATCCAACATCCCTTCACGATAAAAGTCCTAGAGAGGTCCTACAGGGATATACCTCAACGTAATCAAGGCAGTTTACAACAATTCCATAGCCAGCTTCAAATTAAATGGAGAGAAAGCCCACTAAAATCAGGAATAAGAAAAGGTTGTCTCCTCTCTCCATACATATTATTCAATATAGTACTTGAAGTCTTTTTTTTTTTTTTTTAAGAAAACACCTAACCTTTATTTTTTCCAAGGTCAGATTCTTCAGTTACCTCCAGGCATTTTGGGGGATCTGACTTGTTTATTAGCACTCCTAAACGTATTCAGTACTATTTGCAAAATATTCTCAAAGGCCTTTTAAAAGCAGCTCCTGGTTTTCTAACCCCTCTTTTTATTTTTTAACCCATTCGCCTGTTTATTCATTCTACAGCATTAACGTTTTTCTGTCAGAGGAAATTTTAGAAACAAACATAGGCTATAGAATATTGTATTTGTTCATTTGTTTCCCTCTATGTTTACCTTCACTGACATTGATTTAACCTAATTAAAATATGTAACAGTTTTTATTTATTTTTATTGGATATTTTATTTATTTACATTCCAAATGTTATCCCCTTTTCCGGTTTCCCCTCCACAAACCACCTATTCCATCGTCCCTCCCCCTCCTTCTATGGGTGCTCCCCCTCCCACCTCACCGCCCTGGCATTCCCTTACAGTGGGGCATCGAGCCTTCACAGGAACAAGGGCCTAGTACTCGAAGTCTTAAGTAGAACAGTAAGACAACTGAAGATCAAGGGGATACAAATTGAAAAGGAAGAAGTCAACATATCTTTATTTACAGATATCATGGTAATTATGAGTGACCCTAAAGGTTCCACCAGTAAACTCCTACGGCTGGTACTTTCGGCAGAGTAGCCAGATACAAGTTAACTAATAAAGGGAAAAGTAATAAAGTCAGTAACCCTTCATTTTACTAATGATAAATGGACTGAGAAAGAAATTAGGGAAACACCTTTTCCGATAGCCTCAAATAATGTAAAATATCATGAGATAACTCTAACCAGGCAAGAGAAAATCTTGTATGATGAAAATAAAGGCATTGAAAAAAAGCTGCAGATCTCAGAAGATGGGAAGAGATCCCGTGCTCGTGGATCAGGAGGATTAACATGGAGGAAAAAAATGGCCATTCTACCAAAAGAGATCTACAGATTCAGTGTAATCCCCAACAAAATTACAATTCTTCACAGATCTAAAAAGACAATGTTCAGCTGCATATGAAAATACAAAACAATCAGGATAGCTCAAACAATCCGGAATACTCAAAGGATTGTGGGAGGTATCATTATCCCTGATTCTGAATTATTTCCTAAAACCTCTTTGATAAGATTCTGTAGTGAAATGGTAAAATATGCTCTAGGACACTAAGGATTCAGAATTCAAAGGACAACACACAGAGATGATCTAAATAGCGTGGATCCTAGTATTTAAACATGGGCTGGCAAGATGGCTCAGCAACAGAGGTCTGTTATACAAACCTTACAACCAGATTCTACCCCAGAACTGTGTAAAAAGTCAGGCTTGGTGGCCTGCATCTGTAATCCTGTTATTCCCATTGTGAGTCAGGAGACAGACACGGGGAAGCCTCTAGGAGCATGCTAGCCTGGAATGTATTTACACAGAATGTCAGCAAACAAATGGAGAAACCTGCTTCGACAAGGTGACAAGAACTGACTCCTCTAACCTCGACACATGCAGCGTGGCACACGTGTGCCCACGTGCACATAACACACACACACACACACACACACGCACACACACACACACACTGATAAAATAACAACAACAACAATAATAAACAACACTTTTAAAAGGCAGGTCTTCGGTGTGGTTGACTTAAAATTAATACAAAGAAAAAGAAATACGACATGATTTAGTACAAAAAGACCCATGAAGTGAAGAGATACAATGGGGCCAGAAGGAAGACAGACATCGCATTAGAACATGTGGGAAGAGCTAGAGGGATGGCTCTATGGCATTGGAGGGATGGCACTGTGGGCTGTTCTTGCAAAGGTCCCCAGGTTCAGTTCTCAACAATGGAGACTCATGACCATTTGTAACTCCAGTTCCCAGGGATCTAGCACACTCTTCTGATCGAGCACACATGTGGATCAGGCTTAAATGCAGGCAAAATATTCACATACAAAAAATAAATTAAATAAGTAAAGCTTAAAAAAAGTGCACAGTCCAATGTGGGAGAAACCCATTGTCTTTAAAGAATGGACTATAGGCGTCACAGGGAAGGACATTAGGATAGCAGCAGAGCTTGTGTGCCTAACTGGTCTGCTGCTGGCCAGGAGACTGGGATACCAACCCCTATTGGGCCACGGTCTACCCTGCTCCCACAGCAGGAAGTGCCACTAGAGACCCCTCAGGGCTGCTGTGTGATTATCTCCCCTGTTCAGTGCTGTGGTGAGGAGTAGGGGGGGGGACAGGGACCAAAGAGCAGCTGCTACAGGACATCACTCACTGTTGTCCCAGTGCAGGTAGTCACAGCCACTCCTATTGCTGTCTGGGCAATCCCAGGAGATGGACAGGGTCTTTGTAAGCCACAAGGCCCTTTTCGACATGCAAAGTAGAATTTACTGGCGGTGATTGTATTTTTCATGAGTTCATAAAGAATTTCTTGATATGTGTCAAGGCAGGAATATGTCTCTGTGTATTTATGGCCCCAATATAACAAGTTCTCATATCCGTCACCTATTGTAAAGCTAGAGAAAGGCTCTCTCTCCATTAATAGTTACAGAACAAATAAACTAAATAATTCAACAGTTGAATGATTTGTAAGGTGTGGAAAATAAAACACTACGTGCTAAAGTACAGTTATAAGAGTCAATCAAGTCGAGTCTTAAAATTGAATTGGGCGAGAGAATTTGAAGGTAGGGTTAATTTAGGAGCGTTCAAGTAATGGCGGGGGGGGGATCATGAAATAAACATTCAAAAGGTTTGGCAATAAAAACGTTTAAAATGTGCGTCCAGATGAACTGAGATTAAATGTTCTCAGAAAATATGGAGAATCCACATAAAATACTAAATCACACAGTTCCAAAGGATTTCAACCCATGCGTGGGACATGTCTTAGTAATGAATTCACTCACAGGGATCACAGATCAAACCCTTGTGTGTTCTCTGCGTGTCTACACGGTGTTCTTAGCGCTGATGTGCCGAGCCCTCGCCTGTACAGCGGCCCTCTAAGCTCCCGTTGCTTTTTTTACAGATGGGGATTGAGTCACCAGGTGAACTAACTCCTCGTAGCCATGCTGCGGTGGAAGGGGCAAAGCCACGGTTCACGATCAAGGTCTAGTTTCTCTCACTCATGATATCCCAGGACGGAAGTCAAGGAAGGGGGAAGACGCATCCAAGGCAGTGGGGGATAAGCAAGGTTTGCAGCAGTCAAAGCAGCAGGAGAAACTGAGGATGTAAGAATGCTGGAATGAACTTGTCGCTCCAACCTGAGCGCTTTCGCACGCACAGAGCACACGTGCTATTTGTGGTGACATGTTCGTGCACACAGACGGCGACAGTTGGGAGGACGCATGGCCTCTTAGTACGTCTCTCCTCCCTGTGACCAAGTATCTGGCAGGAGCCATGGTGGGGAGGAAAGGTTGATTTGAGCTCTTGGTTCCCAGAGGAGCTTCTGTCCATCTGGCTGGGAGAGTATGGTGGCTGGAGTGTATAACAGACTTCTCACATTGCTCTGGCCACGAAGATCAAAACCAGAGGCAGCTACAGCATCCAAGACCTGCTGCTGCTCCTGACTCAGCCTCCTCCTGTGAGGCCAAGACTGAACAACACCATCACTAGCTGGAGAGCAAGCTAGTGACGGCACAGGAGGCTGTGGAACGTTTTAAACACAATCCCTGCAAACTGAAGGTGTTTGGCATGGTAATCGGGTGCCAAATGGAAGGGAAACGCCAAACAGTGTCAAGTCTGCCTGCTCTTGGCACACAGCACACACTTGCTCACTGCAGAAGCTTCCAGGGCGTCGGGGGACCTCGTATGCATCCCCAGAGGATGCCTGTCTGTTGTACCACATTCTTTGGGCATCTTCCCTAGTTCCCTGACCACAAGGTAGCCGAGTCCCATGGTATGAGGCCTTATCCCCATCCCCCACCCCATTGGGGAGCCTCAGTTCCCGCTACAGACTCAGCCCAGGGTGTTCTGTGGGAGAAAAGGTCGAAGGTGTCATTTCATCCATCCAGAACACATAGTTCTCCTCTCAGGGTAAATTTGAGTCCAGAATGTCATACTGAAGACAGGGTAGTGCAGAGGATTGCGCACTGGAGGCTTACTGGGTAATCTCTTCTATGGAAGGAGACTACAAGAGCGCACTGGCTACCTAAACCAGGACATCACACCACTCATTCTGAATCTTAACTACAACAGCTCCTTGGTAACCATTAACCATTGCTTTCAAAACCTACACATCTTTGCATGTAGCACATTTCTGTCAGAAACCGTTTAATGATGCGGTGTCTGATGTTGGCAATGGCCCTAGCATTTTTTTTTCTGCTTATTCCATTTTAACTGCACAGGTCCTGAGGCCCTGGGAGCTGTTGAAGGTGTGTCATTTAAAACACAAACCCAAAATAGCCCACTCCTAGTAGACAGAATGACTTTTACGGATGGTAATTAGAAGAGGATTGAAGAGTTCTTTCTTTGTTCTAGCTTTTCGTGTGAAAGCAACAGATTAGCTCACACTTGCTCAATTACACTATCGTTTTACCCATGCACCCTCTGAAGTTGCCTGGGCTGACCCTGCCCTAAGGACTTGGCCCCAGAGAAACCAAAGAGGCGAGACAAATAAGTCTCAGTTCTCTGTGTCCTCATCTCTCTGTGACAACAGCTCTCTGAGGAGGATGCCTTGGGTACCAGTTTTATAGATGAGGGGACTGAAGTAACACTACTCCACCCTCTCAGCCAACGAATGGAAAGCCAGCACCACAGCTGTCAATTCTGGGTATGAATCTAATGAGTCTAAGCAGAAGCTCTAAACATGGAGCCCTTGAACACACAAGGTCAGTGTCACCTGGGGACTCACTAGATACTCTGCTCACCTTCTAGGGCTGTGTCCACAATCTTGAAGGTAAGAGATTCATGTGCAAGCCCAGTGGGGTGTTGATGCTCCCTCCTGTACCTCTACACCTTCATCTGTGTCTGGAGAGACCACATGTCTAGTCTTCGACTCTGTGTCTGTACGGCTGTGTCTGTCTTCCATCTATGTTTCTAACATTGGCCACTGTCCGCACCGTGTGAGTCCTAAGTCCACACTCTTCCACCAACCATGTCAGCTCTTCTCAGCTCTACCTCAACAACTCACCCTCCAGCCCTTCACACACACACACACACACACACACACACACACACACACACACACACACACACACACACACACACACACATCAATAACAACAAACGCATTGTCCTAACTCTACCCAGGGCATTTAGTTAAGAAGCTCTGAGGTGGTGCCCGGCTCTGCCTGGAGGATGATTACCAGCATGATCACAGGTTGTGAAGCTGGCTCACACTTCTCAAGCCATATGGGAGCCCTCATGGTTTGAATGTGAACTGTCCTCTATAGGCTCTCCTCATGGCCCCCTGATAGTGGCACTGTTTTAGGAGGTGGAGTCTCACTATAGGAAGTGGGTTGTCAGGAGGTGGAGTCTCACTACAGGAAGTGGGTTGTCAGGAGGTGGAATCTCACTGCAGGAAGTGGGTTGTCAGGAGGTGGAGTCTCACTGCAGGAAATGGGTTGCCAGGAGGTGGAGTCTCACTATAGGAAGTGGGTTGTCAGGAGGTGGAGTCTCACTACAGGAAGTGGGGTTGTTGGAGTCAGGACTTGAAACTTTGTAGCTTAGCCCCACTTCCTTCCCGTTTTCTGCTCCCTAACTCCAGTTGCAGTGTAACCCAGTCACCTCACCCTCTTGCCACCATTCCTGCCCTGCCATAATGGACTCAGATACCCTTAAACCGTGAGCCAAAAATAAAACCTTCCTTCTTAAACTGCTTCTGTGTATGGACAGTAAAAACACTGCAGTCCATAACGTATGATGGTCATGCATCTGAGCTGTGGCGCTTCAGACATTGTGTGTGAGGACCACATGATGTGGTGGCATGTGCAGTGAGGACCATATGGTATGATGTAGTAGTAATTGATAAAGAATAGATAATACTAACCCACTCTATTGCTGGCTCCAGCAGGCCACATGGCTAAGTTTCCAATTTCCATCCCACGCTGTAGCCGGCTACTCTCCGGGCCCAGAGTGGCCACCCTCTTGCGACTCTCTGCCATGAACTCTGCTCATATTCCCATCATCCGTCCCCTGTGGTTATAGTCCCGATTCCCAGTATCCTGGTAAATCAAAACTCAATTTTTATCAATCAGATGTTATCAATCAGATTTATATCAGTAAATTCTCACTCCACAAAACGCCCACACAATAAACTCACAACCAATTGATAATGAGCCACTCTTTCCTCTAGTGCACACACACACACACACACACACACACACACACACACACACACACGCACATCAGATTTGTGTGGTTCCTGACAGTGGCAGTTATCAGCGGTCTCCCGTTGGTTCCCTCCAGCCCAGCAGTGTGTTTCATCCAAGGGTGCAGGAGAGTGAGCACAAGAGACTGTGGATGTCACAGCCTTAGCCAATAGAATCCCTTCAGTTTTGCTCCATCCTAGTGTCCGGGTCAATGGCTAAGTTCAGGCCATGGTCAAAAGGAAAGTGTCCTGTTAAGGGTACAGACAGGTAGGTCACCTTAGGAAGGGTGTGTGCGTGGGAGCTGTATTTGTTTTCTGGGGACTACACTAACGAAGAAGAGTCACAGATCACCTGTGACCCTCCTGCCTCCTGTCTGCCCCCATCTCTGCCCACCCTCCAACCCCATTCTTCCTTCTCGTCTGTTGTATAGTGCTCCTTCCAGACTGCTGGTGGCAGGGAACTTCTAATAAACCCCCCAGTGTCTCCTACTGTGGTTGGGCATGGGTTATACCCACCCTGGCAGTGCCTCTCCCAGGGTCCTACATTTCCCCTCAGTGACAGCCACCATGGACAGCCTCCACCCCTCACTCTACTACCCACAAACACTCTCCTC
Organism: Rattus rattus; assembly: GCF_011064425.1. Taxonomy (NCBI): domain Eukaryota; kingdom Metazoa; phylum Chordata; class Mammalia; order Rodentia; family Muridae; genus Rattus; species Rattus rattus. The sequence continues at coordinate 161,309,214 of NC_046157.1, forward strand.
CCTGCACAGCTCCAGCCACTTCTCCACTTCCACAGACAATGTCATGGCTCTTGATCAAACAGATGGCTATGAACATTCCAGGCCAGAAAAGCCTTTCGAGAGATCACTGTGTAGGGGATCAGTCTCATGACATCTTTTCAGATATGAAAGAAGAAAAACAAAACAGCCATGTCTTAAACATGACAATTCTGCGGTCATGCAAAGGGAGCAGATGGCACCATGACCTGGGTGAAGTTCTCAAAGGCATCAGCCCACCCTCCCTCCACATCTGACACACTGTCCTAGGCCCAAGTCACCGGGCCAGCACAGGTGAAGTTCAGGAGTCTGTCCCAGGGCTCTGCTGACAGAGCCCAGAGTTTACTACTCCTCCATTGCTTTGGTGCTGTACAGTCAAGTTTATTTAGTCAATCCCCTCTCTACTCTCCTCCAAGTCACTGCCATGACTCTCACACCAGGCTTAAATTTCCCCTGGCCAACAATGACCTGGAGACTATATGTATCAAGGAGCAAGTGCTGACCTGGTCTGCTCAGAGACCTGGCCCACCCCATGGCTCAGGTACGCAGAAGAACTAAAGACTCCCCCTGGAGAGGAAAGTATAAGTTCTGTCAGGAAAGTTTCCTGTAACACTGGAGGGTGATCCAGGGGCCTTTTCTGGGTCTTATCATAATGTGCCTGAGAGAAAGGCCTGAGTGAGTCCTACTGTTGTGACTCACAGTTTCCCAGAGCCCGGATGTCTCACTTGAGAAATGACATAAGATGAAGACTTATCACATGAACTCTGTAAAAGGAATACACTTCTTGGGAATGGGATGGGGGCAGGGTCGGGGTGGGGCCGGGGGTGGGACATCTACCACGTGTAAAGCCAATAAGGTTGCATGAAGGAAATGAAATCATTGAGACCCAAAGGAGCCTTGGAGGTGCTCCTTCCGGTTAAGAAAGAAATCAAGGACCTGAACACGTATTATCCCAGACGATCAGCAGTCACAGCTGGCCACTGTCCCCATGCCTGCCTAGCTGTGGGGCCCAGTCCATGCCCCGCCCCCATCCTCAGCCAGGGCAGGGGTAGGGGGAGCTTCCTCAGAGTACAGACGCATTGTCTACGCCCACCAGAGAGAGGTTAGCAGCCAAAAGGATGCCCACAAAGCAAACATTTCAGGGTGCCCGACAGCATGAGAGACGCAGGGGAGTCACGCTGCATCTTCCAGACAGGCACACAAGCGTTCCTCAACCCAGAAACCATTTTCAAAGGAAAATGCCAGGGAACTAATAACGGGTTTGTAGAAAAAGAGGAAACCAGCATGGCTGGGCATTTCTGCTCTCTTTGCAAACCACACAAACCACATCAGGAACAAATGAGACTAAAGAAGGCTTCCTGCCAGGGAGGGGAGGCGGATGAGACTCCCGGAGTCGCTGAGACAGAGATGGGAAGCGGAAGATACTTCTCCAAGCATGGGCCGTTCCCACGGTCGTCAAACACGCATCTTCCATGAGACACACAGGGCGAGCCTTCAGTGTTCAGCTGACTCGGCCGCGGTGTAGCCCAGTGCCCAGGAGGCTCCTCAGCAAAGTTTAGTGAGAAGTGGGAGGAGCCCAGGGATCTGCGCCTAAGCTTGACAGGAGCCAGGCCACAAGAAGAAATGGCATCCCGCTTTCAATTACAGTTACTCTTGCGGCAGAGTTAGGCAGCCCCGACTGCTAGCTTGATTGTGTCACCCCCAGGTTCTCCATCATCATCCTAAAGCTGCTCGGAGAGGAACGCCATGTTTCAGAGTTCAGGGTAAAGAGTAGCACCAAAATGTCTCCCATCCCTTCAGCTGATGAGTCCGATCCATAAGCTGATAATGATAGCCAAAGGAGATTCGGGGGACGCTTGGAGAAATGGCTCATTAAGCTTATTCAGAGGGTTACAGAGACTGAGTCTGGGGGCCGCCGTGCTGACATTTTGCACGGGCACTCCCGATCCCATTACACCTCGGTTCTCCACTTCACTTTTTAAAACCACACCAACTGCAAATACAATTGCTGGGTGTTCTTAGAGAGATAATGGCACAGCTTTGGTAAATAGCCCTGGTTATTACCAGAATTTCTGAAGCATTTTATCCTGGTTGCAGAACACGTTTCTGAGTTCAAGATCGATGCTAAAATGATTTGGGACACCTGACCACGTTGTCTTTGCCCTGCTTTTAATTTTTATTTTATATGTGTGTGGGGGGGTTATTTTTCCTGCACGTGTGTCTGTGCATTGTGTGTGTGCCCCTTATTTTCCTTATTTTGAAAGATGTATTTTTATTTATGTGCATAACTATGTGTCTCTGTGTGTGCGTGCCACTTAGGTAAAGATTCCCTAAAGCCAGACTCACCGGCAATTGTGACCCACTCCATGTGTGGGCTGGGACCCAAACTGCAGTCCTCTCAGGAGGAGCAAGCACTCAACCTCCGGTCATCTCTCCAGCCCCTACATAAAGAAGAAAAAACCCACTTTTTTAAAGGGAGGGTCTCACTATATAGCCCAGGTTACCCTTGAACTTAAGTTCCTTCAGCCTTAGCCTCCTGAATGCTAATATTCTAAGAGTGTGGCTTCGCTGCCACGTGTGTCTGAAACTTTGTGAAAGAATGAATTCTACCATACTCAGCCACACAGGTCTAGTTGCGGGATTAGCGTCAGACAATTCAGACAGAGAGCAATATAGACGGAGGAAGAAAATAGCTCATAGACGGCTCAACAGAGGGAGAGAAAGTACTCGGTAGTGTTTACTATGTTTGAAGAAATACTTAGCAAAGTAAAAAGGGGGGGTTTCCCTTATTTGAAATTGTTGCGTAACGATACCCGCAGCTGCCAGAAAACCTGCAAAGCCATTCCATGGAGAGACCGTGAGACAGAATGTCCATTCCACTGGCCTTGGTGGATGCCGGTCAACAGCACAAAGGACTTAAGACTTCGAGGGGGAAGGACAAGATATCATCGCTGTGACATAGTCTACCTGAGGTACATGATGGGTTCCGTAGCGTTGGAGACAACAACAACAACAACAACAACAACAACAATAATAATAATAATAATAATAATAATAATAATAATAATAAAGATTTACTATGAGACGTTTTCAAAACGGAGAGTTTTAAACAACAGGGTCTTGCTATGTAACCCAGTCTGGCTTGGAATTCTCCATCCTCCTGCCTCAGCTTCCAAAGTGCTGCGATCATCATCAAACACCACATCCCTGCTCAGACCTTCAATGTCACACTCTGTACCAGTGAGAAGCATGACGGATGTAAGGCCACTCACAAGGGTAGCACACACTCGGGTGTTTACAAGTCAGATAGTCTGGTAAACTGAAGGTTCTGTCTCGTTCAGACAGAATAGAAGCTGTGTGTGGGTTAATGGAGAGATGACCCAGACTCTTGGGAGAGGTGGCTTCCTGTTACAGAGATGTCAACTATCACCAAACCGATCTATAAATTCAGCGAGAGCTCAATCAGACTTCAGTCTGATTTTTGTTTTTAGAAATTGAGTAACTCATTTGAAAACTTCATGGTGAAGGAAAGTCCACTAATACTTAAGTTGATCTTACAAACAAGGAACAGATGGTTTGAATTAACACATGTTAAGTCAGTCTTCAAGGTCGTGGGAATGTGGCATTGAGTCTGGAACAGACAAATAGATGAGTGGGGCAGAACATGGAGTTCTCAAAGAGGGCACTCTGGGAACTCAATGCTTATTAGTGACACAGCAACACATGCCAGTGCAAGGGTGTATTTTGCCAATGATCTTGGGAAGAATGACTTTATACATGGAAAAAAATCCAATGAGACAACTAAGCCCAAACACCAGGAAGAGGGGCAGCTGTTCATATAAAAACCAAACAAGGCAGGAAAACTATGAAGTCAGGAGAAGAAAAGGTTGCATAGTTTGATAAACTGGGTTAGAGAGAAAATCCTCCTGACGTAAAGGTACAAATCAGGAGGGAAATTTGATAAAAATGATTAAGTATATTAAATTAAGGATTTGTATTCAGAAAAGGACATTGTGGACCAGGTGGGTGGAGGACAATTACTACAGATAACACTGACAGGTGTATACATGCAAAGCATGCTGGGAATTCTACAACTCTGTTAGGGAAATGCATTGACGAAGAACTAATAACTATAAATGAGAAAAATTACAGAAAAGAAAGCAAAGCCCCAAGCTTAAGGGGAGGGGCTGCACAAAATCATTAGCTTGAGTTAGAAAAATACTAATTCAAGTAACTCTAGGAAATCAGTGGGGGAGTGCAAAGGACTACCTGAGAATGTGGGGACCCTGGAGAGAACATGGAAGAGACCAAAATAGAGAAAAGCACCCTTGAAAGGCAGGAATTCTGGAGGTGAGGTGCTTGCTGGGCTGGTATGCTGCCTTCCAGTACTAAATCAGAAAGCAATTTCTCTATCAAGACCCATCATGGGGAAGAAATCAAAACCACCATTTGCCTTTTTCTCAGTACAGGTCTGCCTACTGCTTTTTCTTTCTGGATTCTGATAGACTGTAAATATCTTCTTTTGTCTTGGCTGCTGGTACTATTCATTTTATTTGAAGAATCACTTCCCCTGTGTGTCTGACACTGGCTTGGGTCATGTCTGATCATTTCTTATCTGGATGTTTGTTCTGAACATTTTTTGCCTTTTGTGTCTTCCAGTTTGCTGATTTCTACTTACAGTATCTAAAATGCTTTTCAACGTTGTGCTTTGAATTCCAGGCTGGCCATAACTGATACAAGTCTTCTTGTTTTCCCCCTATGATTTCCCTATGTTCCAAATGTAAAAAGTGAATGATTCCTGGGTGCCTTAGGGGTACGTGGCTCTGTATGACAAACGCTTCCTCCCATGGTGGTTCTTGATGAGAGAGACAGCCCTTGCTTGTCCATACTGTTTATTCATTGCTCATCATAGGAAATGGTTGCATACAACTTCTTCAGGGTGGGCCAGAGAGTAAATACCTTTTCCAGGGAGGAGTGTCCATGGAGAGAAGTTTATTGACTAAGCCCTTGGGGTCAACTCATCTAGATATCTCATTAGCATGGAGAACTTTGTGCTATGGGACTAGTGGTCACGATCTTCATGTGGAGTGTCATGGTCATATGCTCCAGGACAAGAACCGGGTCAGAAGTAGAAGAATTACCTACTGGTCTCAGATATGAGAATACCGGGGTTTCTGAGTCCAGTCAACCTTCCTAGTTTTTGTCTGGTGACACAGTTCCACTGCCCCACAATCTTTACTACTATTCTATTGCTTATGATGAAACACCAAGACCAAGACAACATGTAGAAGAATTTATTGAGGGATTACAGTTTCAGAGGGTTAGTCCAGTGACCATCATGGCAGGGTGCAGGGCAGCAGAAAAGCAGGTATGGCTCTGGAGCAGTAGCCGAACACTCATGTCTTGACACAGTGAGCAAGAATTAGAGAGAGAAAGAGGGAGAGGGAAGGGAAGAGGAAGGGAGACAAATAAGAAGAGGGAAGGGAGGGAGAGAGAAAGAGAACTAGCTGAAGATGGTTTGGGCTTTTGAAAGTCCATAGCCTATCAACAGTGACACACCTCCTCCAACAAGGCCACACCCCCTAATCCTTCCCAAACAGTTCCACCAACTAGGAACAAAGCTCTCAGATATGAGCCTATGGAAGCCACTCTCATTCAAAACACCACAAGAGGAAATGGAAGTGGAAGAGGGAATGTAGAACAATGGAAGGTGAGAGAGGGTAGGAAAATAAGGGTTAACAAGCAAAGCAAAAATTTCCTACAGATTTTAAAACAGATACAAAGTAAAATACAAGGCCAGGGCACCATGAAGTGGATAAAATGGTAAGGAAATGTGAAGTGTCCCATGGTCCTGGTGCCATGGGGATCATTGAAAATGTGAGTTTACATCAAACACTCAGAAATCAAGACTGTAGGTCAGGTCTCTCACTTCACAGTACAGGAGCATATAAATAACAAGCTAATGGAGGAGAGAAGGAGAGAACTTAGGATTAATTAGTAGAAGGGCTAGCCAGAGGGGTGCAGCATCACAGGACCATGACAGAATGACAAGGGGGGGTGACATGAGGGGACCCAGAGGCAGGACACCGACCCAGGGATGCTGCTCAAGCTGTGGCTTCTGTCTCAGTGAACCAACTCTGCCTTCGCTGAAGCTGGCTGAGCACCATGCCAGCTAGCCAGCCCCACTCTGCCTCTTTCCTAGAAGATCTGGAGGCCTAGAAAATAAAACAGTAATGATTGTAGAAACCAAAAGGGAAGATGTGAGAGATCAGGGGGTGCCCAAGCCAATAATGTGTGCACTGTGTTGTGAGAGCAAGCAGACTGACCATAGTCCCCTCGGGGCCACGTCTTAGTCTTGTAACAGCTGGCTGGTCCCGACCTCCCCTGAGGAGTAGCAACACAGTGTTCCCTGAGCATCTGTGGATCCTTTAAGGGCCATGAGGTGTACGGACATTTAAGTAAGTCTCTGAGGGTCCTAAAACCCACATCAGGTCTCTTGGAGCTAGAAGTTCCATCCAGAACCAACAAGCCAGAGTGGCTGCAAAAACTAACCTGGATCCCAGCCTGTCGTTGCAAAAGAGTTTGGACACTGGAAACATGAATAAGTGATAAATATTTAAATAAGAGAAGAAAATGGCTTAGTTGCCAAGCTTGATAACCTGTGTTTGATTCCTGGAACCTACATGGAGGAAGGAAAGAGCTGACTCCCACAAGTTGCCCTCTGGCCTCCATGTGCAAGCTATGGCGTGTAAATGCATGTGCACGCATGTGCACAGATGGAATAAAAGTAAAGAAGGGGCACTATTTAAGCTTTAAAAAAAACAAGAGAAGGAAAATGCTAGAAAAAGATAATGTGGCAAGAGGAAGGACCAACTGGAAACCCAACCGTGAGAGGCAGAATTAAACGCATTAGTACGTTAAATACATGATATTACACTGAACACACTGAGCACTACAATTAAAGTTGTGCTGTGTAGCAGAGAAGGCGGGTGGGATGAAGAAGTGAGACATCTTGAAATTTTAAAGCAGTGGAGTTGAGGAAGAGGCTCCCATACACATTGGTCAAAACCCTAAATATACAACACTAAAAGGGATGTAGTCATAGCCAATGGGTTTTAGTTAATGATAATGTGGAATTAAAGACTCATTCATTCTAAGATTTACTCCACCCTAATGCAAGGTATAGCAAAAGTGAGAGGAGGGAGCATATAGGGAGGGGGGAAGGAGGAGGGAGGGAGGGAGGGAGGGAGGGAGGGAGGAAGAAGGGAAGCAGTATCAAGGAATTCTATTCATTTTCCATTTTTTTTATAAACCCAAAACTTCCCCCAAAGATTAAAGCCCATTAATTTTTTTTAATGATAAAGCTGTCAACTGGATACAGTAGCAAATCACAGCTACATGTTTCACACAAGAGACAGATTCAATGCAAAACACAGAGAGATTGATGAGAAAAGCCGGGAACATCAACCCAAAGCAGGCTGGGCCTGCTGCTCTAATTAAGTGAAATAATTAATAAAACAGGAAATTGTTAATTGTGGGGCACTCTCAGAACAAGGGCAGCTCGGTGTGCTGGAGAGATGCTGCTCCAGATTTAAATATACCACACAGCTTAGACTCAAAGCATCGAGAACAGAATTCAGCAAACCGAAAGCAGCAGCGATGGGGCCGACCAGAGGAGCCTGGTGACGAATGCTGGGATGTGTCATGAGACACTGGCTTCCAGCCAGAAGGGTTTGTGCAGCACCCAGAGCAGATCCAGGAATGGAGTTTCCTCCAAACAGATGCTTCGAAGCCTCCTGCTGACTGGCAGTGAACACTGGGCTGACCTTGGAGGGGACACAGAGGTCAGAGGAGACGGCCAGAGGCCCTTCCTCAGAGAGGCTGGCATAAAATGAAGGAAGCTAGGGAACAGAGACTATGTTGTGGCCAGCAACATAGCAGGAACATGGAACAAGTCTGCCTGGTCTTATTGAATTGCTGTCCACATTTGCACATGTGTTGGAAGGAGACATTAACAGATGGATAATGCTCAAACTTCATTGTGTCTGTGTATGAACTTTATAAAGATTAAATGTGAAGTATTATTTAAAATAAAAAAAGAAAAGTGCCCTGGACAAGTGTTTGTGTGTTTGTCTTAACCAATTAAGTGGATAGAGGAGTCAGAACTGTGGGCTGACTCAGAACACTGTCTGACTTTGCCCAAGACGTCTGAGCTGGTGTCTCATGATGGACTTCCTCACTGGGGCAAAGGCCTAAGAAATAGTAATGCACAAAGACTGTGGCTGGGGCTACAAGAGCTCCATTGTGTTCTGAGAGAACAGCAGCCCTGGCAGGGGTGGTCAAGGTCAATGACCAGGTGGGCATGGCAAGCAGCTGGGAGGAGAACAGGCAAGGCTCAAAATGCATGGCACACTGCAGAGGCCAACCACAGGGAGTCTCTGAGGTCCAACAATGATGGCGAATGGGCCCAAGCTGAGGGTCTCCCTAGAGCCTGGGCTAGGGCAGGCTAGACCAAAAGTCATAGCAGAGGCAGCTGATAGCCTCAATATTTATTCTTTGTTTAGAGAGACAGTTAAATATTTTATAAATGTTTGGAGATGTAGGAAATGAAAATGAGAGAAGACATCACAAAGTCATCCTAGACTAGACACACTGAGACTAACATTCTTTCAGAGAGAGAGAGAGAGAGAGAGAGAGAGAGAGAGAGAGAGAGAGAGAGAGAGAGAGAGAACATACCCAGATACCCAGGAGGGTGCTAAAAGCAATTATTTATGTCTTAAACTTGCAAAACATTACCCTGGATTTTCCTCAAAGGTTTGTCATTCTAAGACTAATATGTAAGAAAGCCCGTTGGTTTTGGAAAAGGAACTTCGATAAATTGAAACTAGAAAGTTCCAGGATTGCAATCCACCAGCATCCTTATCAGAGGTAGAAGTGGGACTTCACAACACAAAGCCAATAAGGATGTTAGTGGACCAGAAACATGGCCCCAGTGCTGACTGATGCAGCCAAGGCCTCGTGATGCTCTCCAAAGTCCTGACATTTCTATTCCCACGTACTAAAATCTTCCTTGACTCCTTGAGGACATTAAACAGGTATTTTATTTTAAAAGCTAAATCTAAAGTCTGAAAACAATGGCCAACAGTTTCTTTAGGGTACAGGGGTCGTCTCTAAGATATTGAGGTGCAAACTGGGGGATCATATTTTCCAAGAGTGAGAGAATCCAATGAAATATGCCCTAACACAAAGTGCCTTGGGATGTAAATTATATTTCAATATCAATCTGTTAGTAGTGCTCACTTGTTTGTGTGTCAAAATAGCTTCCCTAAGAGGATGTCTTCACCCATGATTCTGACTTATTATGATGCTTGGTGTATTGGTGGGTTCAACGTGCTGGTATCCATGAAGGCAGAATCAATATTTCAATCGTGTGGAGGCCGGGTGGGTAAATCTATTCCCTGGTGCCGTGCGCAATTTACAGCTCAAAAATGATAAATGCAAGTCTTCCGTGTTGAGGACCGACCCAAATAGCTCAGTTTCTATTAATGTTCCTACACACCCTCGAACCACAAGCCACAAATCAGCCCAGCTTTGAAGACAAGCACTGAGCATAAATGTTAATCCTGAAACACTGCTGGAGAGGTCTTGTTCTCACCTGCATTTGTTGTTTGTTTGTTTGTTTGTTTGTTTGTTTGTTTGTGAAAAGGCCTTACTATGTAGCCCTAGCTTCCCTGAAACTTTCTATATAGACTGATTAGTCTCAAATTCACAGAGATCTGCCTGTCTGTGACTCCTAAGGGCTGAGATTAAAGGCACACACCATAACCATCGTCCCTGCCTGTTGTGCACCATGTATATGCCGGTAGCCAAGGAGGCCACAAGAGAGCATAAGATCCCCTAGAACTGGGGGATCTGTATGATTGTGAGCTGCCGCACAGAAGCTAGGGATTGACCCTGGGACCCCTGAGGGAACAGCCAGTCTTCTCAGACTGAGCATCTGTCAGCCTCTTGGTCTCTTCTGATAAACCTTTTGAGGTGGTAAGCAGAACAAGCGTACTTTGTTAAATTTTGTGATTTCTATTTATCAGTGATCTCTGGTCTCCCTACTTCCTGGACCAGCCTGCAGTAGTAGCCCTCGGCTTTCTGCCCTCCAGGGCGTCTTTCTGACTCACCTGCTGCTTCTCTTGGATTTCAGCTGAAGCGCACAGCTTCAGGCCTGATAGCTTCGGGGCTGTGGCTCTGGTGCAGTGTGTGAGGCTGGTAAGAGTCTCATACCCGCCCCTCATGTGAACCCTGGCTGGACGGCCAGTGCCTCTGGAGTGACAGGTCCACCGTTTCTAGAAACCCCTGGCTCTCCAGCTTTGTCTCCTAGACATTGGTTTCTCTTTCTGTTCTAATTCCCTCTCAGTTTCTTTTCCTCTAGCTCCCCAGGTGAGTTTCCTCTCCCAAGGCAGGAGGACAATATAATGAACTCCAAAGTTCCAGACCTGGTGAGTCAAAGGCTCTGGGGAACAAGTCCTCTTGATTTGCAGGGGTCCTGCTCTACAGACCACAGAGAAGAACTGAGTGAGTGAATGTTGAGCCGAAGACCATGGGGTTAGAGCATTCTGAGCTCAGAGGGATGCAGGACAGCCACCAGCCACTCAGTGCATGCCCTTAATATAAGGTTCTGTTGTGTGATTCTTGGCTAATGTACAGTCCGTTTGCGCATGTGCATGCGCATGTCTGTGTACATGTGGGTGGGGGCATAGGGTGTATATGTGTGTATGCAAGTGCCTGTATGTGTGTGTGGAGGTGTACATGTGCACTGTGCACATATGTGTGGAGGCCAGAGGTCAGTTCTGGCAGTCATTCCATGAGCATTATCTTGCTTTATTTTCTTCTCTTTCTCTTTTTCTTTTTGAGACGGAATCTCTCCATGGCTCGGAATCTGGGGTCACAAGCACTCACCGCCACACTGCTTTTTATTTTATGTGGGTTCTGTGCTGAGTGAGCCACCTCCCAGCTCTGCTGTACATTCTTCCTTCACTAGCACGGAACTCCTAGCCAAGGGCAGTACAGTGAGATGCAGGCAGAAGGTGTGTTTAACAGACCTATTTCCTCTACAAATCTTCCTGTACCAGGAGAGCCAAATAGCTCACCATCACTTTCTGGAAGATACTTTTCAACAGCAAAATCACCAACAAGAAGACAACAATGTAACAACAACAACTAACCTTAGCACCAAACGGACTAAAACATATTCTGCAACCTGACAGAAAGTCAGGACCTGGCCTTTGGCCTCAACTGAAAAAAATCCAAAGATACTTTTCACTTCTCTGTGGAAGTCTGCTAATGACTTCAGAAGGGTGAGAGGCATCAATCGACCAGTAGACAAATTCCAAAGTAAAGAATCCATAAGTAACGAGCACAGGGACTGTATTTTTTGTCCCCTATTTGGTCCCAGTTTGCACACAGCGTCTTTAGAAGAGGAGGGAGTGGGACAGAGTTGTATGGTTTTTAACTGCTCTCGGGGATCCCAGGGATGAGAAGCAGGGCCCTCAAAACCTGTGAAGCAAGAATTGCAACCCACTCCCTCCTTACCATCTCACGCAGCACCCTCTTCCCTCAAGGAAGAATCACTCCCTCACCCTCCGCATGTGGAGGCTACAGTTGGACTCAACCACACAGAGCTGGGCAGGGGGCCCAGTATGACCCAGCCTGAGACCAACTGCCCCACTTCCCTAGTCAGCAGTCCAAGGGACAGAGCAAAATCCTGGGCATGAAGTTTCTGGTGGATACTTTTAAAGAGTGTGTGTGTGTGTTCACTGTTGGAGTTGGAGTTCTGCCACCTGAGAAAACGCAACACACGGATGCGAGCACATTGTGAGGACAGGTTGGACCCACTCAGCGAACCTTTAATATTCTTTCCCTGCATTTTAAAGCTCTTTTTCTTTCCCTCACAGTCTTCCGTGCTTCCTTGACCCACTTATAGCATGAGGCTGCTACTGACTGCTTTTCTAGAGATGGAACACAAGGGCTTTTGCATGCTAGGCAGGACTTCATCAGTGAGCCATCAGCATATACCAGCCCTTGGAACTGAGGAGCTTCGTGTGTGTGTGTGTGTGTGTGTGTGTGTGTGTGTGTGTGTGTGTGTGTGTGTGTTACTGCAGACTGAGCCCAGAACCTCTTGTGTGCAAGGCAGGCATTCTACCACTGAGCAACATTCCCAGACTTCTTTCTGATTTTTGACTTCTTTGTGTGGATACTGGGTCTTACCAAGTTCCCCACGGTGGCCTGGAACTTACTTCACGGCCCAGAAAGATCTTGAACTTGCGATCCTCCTGCCTCAGCTTCCTGGGTAGTAGGGATATCAGGCCTCATCTGAGGGCACAGCTACCTGACACCTTTTTGAATCCAGCTTTCCCATCTGTTTTTCTCATTTCCAGAAGCCTTAGAAAACTGATCTCTTTCCTTGCACGGGTGGTCATTCTTCCGATTTGAAACAGGCAGTGTCATCTTTCTAGATGATGCTTAAAAGGAGGACAGTTAATGGCTCCAGGGGCAGCTGGGTGGTGGAGGGGAGCAACCGGACTCCAAGACAAGCTACTACACTACTACGGCAGCTTCATTCAGCTGCTGACTCACATTTCTGCAGGACACCCTCAGGGCTCCTTCTGTACCTGAGCTGCCAGATCTGTCTACAGGGCTGGCAGCCCCTGCTTCACCTTGCTCCTGAGACAGTTAGGAGACTCGCGCTATGTCAGAGTGGAGAGCTAGCCTCCTGGCTGCTCTGTCACTCACAAAACACAGACCTCTGATCTCATCCTCTGATCTCCCTTCTGGGCCTGGAGGGTCAGCACTGATGGACTTTGCCTCTTTTGCATTCTCTGACCTGATTCTCACCAGTGTGGTGTAGGAGCTGCCACCTGCTAGACTTGTACTCTGTGTGGCCCGGTACAGGCATTCATTCAAGAAAGGACCACATGAAGAGTGGCTAGGACTTTGTAGGCCACTGGTTTGTGACCCCTCTTCACAGGGCCACCTAAGTCCGCAGGAAAACACAGACATTTACACTGAGATTTGTAACAGTAGCCAAGTTACAGTCATGAAGTAGCAATGCAAATCATTTTATGGCAGGGCATCATCACAACATGAGGAACCATATTCGAAGTCACAGCATTAGGAAGGCTGAGGACCACTGCTGTAGACCAAGGTAGTGAAGCCACTGATGTCAAGTCACTTTCCCAGGCTCACTCCAATCAGCGATGAAAGAGGTAGGACCAGAATGGAGCCCGGCTAACTCCAAAGCAATTAAATACGACTACCTCAGCAGAGGTGCCGCTGTGGAGCATGGGGAGGGGGGCTGCTGGGGAGGGAAGAGGCTGGGGAGGGAGGGTGCTGAGGAAGGAGGCTGCTGGGGAGGGAGGCTGGGGAGGGAGAAGGCTGGGGAGGGAGGAGGCTGGGGAGGGGGGGCGGCGGGGGAGGGAGGAGGCTGGGGAGGGAGGAGGCTATGGAGGGAGGCTGCCGGGGAGGGAGGAGGCTGGGGAGGGAGGCTGCTAGGGAGGGAGGAGGCTGTGGGGGGAGGAGGCTGTGGAGGGAGGGAGGCTGGGGAGGCAGGAGGCTGTGGAGGGAGGCTGCTAGGGAGGGAGGAGGCTGTGGAGGGAGGCTGCTGGGGAGGGAGGCTGCTGGGGAGGGAGGCTACTGGGGAGGAAGGAGGCTGGGGGAGGGAGGCTGCTGGGGAGGGAGGCTGCTGTGGAGGGAGGAGGCTGGGGAGGGAGGAGGCTGTGGAGGGAGGAGGCTGTGGAGGGAGGCTGCTGGGGAGGGAGGCTGCTGGGGAGGGAGGCTACTGGGGAGGAAGGAGGCTGGGGAGGGAGGCTGCTGGGGAGGGAGGCTGCTGTGGAGGGAGGAGGCTGGGGAGGGAGGAGGCTGTGGAGGGAGGAGGCTGTGGAGGGAGGCTGCTGGGGAGGGAGGCTGCTGGGGAGGGAGGCCGCTCTGGCACAAGGATGTAGCAGCCTCCTAGAGAGATTCCGAGATTCTGAGAGCCTAGCCCTCTTGCACTCTTCTCATAGAGAGGTTCTTTTTTTTTTTTTTTTTTTTTTTTTTCCTGCTGGAAGCAAGAACATCTTCTTCGCATTGGGTTTTTACTATGTAGGCCCTGGCTGGCCTGAAACTCCCTATATGGAACAAACTGGCAACCTCAAACTCACAGAACCCTGCCTGCCTCTGCCTCTGTGTATCAGGATTAAAGCCGAGCACCATCACGCCTGGCCCCTGGAGCAAGAACTTTAAGGCTTTAGTGAAGAAAAAAACATATAAGGAGGAGTTCATTTCCAGTAATATGGAAACCAAAGTTTTTGTAAAAAATATTAGAGGACAATTTATACGTATCCAAAGCCTTTTTAGCAAACATACCCATTCCAAATTTCCTTTAAAATTACTTATCTGTGCGGATGGCTCACATCTTACAAATTTATCTTTAGGAACTCCATGCTTCAACCAAAATCTTCTCAGAATAATTATTTTCCTACCTTTTTTTAAAATCAATATGAAGTTTTGTCATTGGTTTTTCCCTTGCTTATGATATAGGGACTTCCGATCTCATTTTAAGTATTTCTGTAGTGTGGCTTTGAGATCAATTTTATAAACAGCCAGAAGCAGTGTGAAATATCAACACAGATAAGTGATTTTCAAAGAGAAAGGTTTTTCTCTATGAATTTTTAAATTTATTCTCTGACAGTTTCACACATGTGTACATTGTTTCATCATATCCACTCAAGTCCCCCCAGGATACCCCCATTTCTCCACCTTTTACCTGAACGCCTTTTTTTTAATAACCCATGAAGTCCAAAGACTGCCTTTATAGGTGCATGAGTGTGGCGCTACCCATTCCCTGCTAACACGAACAACCTACCAGCGGCCTAAAAATGGATATTTCTTAACCCAAGAATTGCCCATTTTACCCTGTGTCAGCATTTTGAGCCAATTGCTGTTCCAGAGAAGCCAAGGATGCAGGCTCAGGTCCTCTACTGAGCATGTTTTGTTCTCGTCTTGTCCAGCACGTAGGAAAGGGATTTGGCAAGGATCCCAGCTGTGACCGGGGCCTGGGTGGGAAGACCAAGAAGAGACAGGTGTGCTTGGAACCGGATGGAGTCGGCTGGGCACTGGCACACCACAGCTGCTAGCCACGTGGGCTGCTGGACCTGGGACAGGGCACACCCAAGCTAAACTGTGTGGTCAGGATAATGATCTTGAAGAAAGGGGCATAAAGTCTTGGCAATGACTTGTTTACTTACGCTGATGATGTGTTGAAATGAAATGTCAGGCCTGCTGGGCTAAATAACACCTCTAACTAACATTAAGTGGCTCGCTTCTCTCGTTCACTGTGACCCCCCACATCATCAGTTATGTACTTGACCCATAGCTGGGGTTCACAATTAGGTTTTCATTATAGAACATTGCTATCCTGAAAGGATTTGGATTTGTCTATAGGTAGACAAATCACTGGAGCAAATTTCCTCTAGAACCTTCTGGATATGAGGGCTACTCTTCAGTATCAACTTGAGTGGATTTTAGAAACACCTCATATGCATCTCCGGCTCTGTGAGTTTCCAGGGAGATTTACCGAGAAGGGAAGACCCGCCCTGCGTGTGGGTAGTGCCATCCCCTGCCCTGGGGTTCCAGACTGAATGAAAAGGACAAAATAGCACCATTCGTCGCCCTTGGCTTCCTGGCTGTGGATGCAATGTGACCAGCTGCTTCGCGTTCCTCTCACAGGTAGAGCTCTTCTCCCTTCCCTGCCTTCCCCGCCTTCCCCGCCTTCCCCGCCATGACGGAGTGCTGGACGATCGATACCCTCAAACTGTGAGCTGAGACAAACGCTTCCTTCCGTCAGATGCCTCTGTCACGTATTTTATCATAGCGATGAGGAGAAAAGCCACCGAGGCATGGAATTTGGAAGAGGACGGCTGCTTAAGGGGAGGATCCAGAAGCAGAAGAGCTCTCAAGAAAGAACTCTGACTTTCCAGACGGGCTGCTAAATTTATAATGGACATTATAATTGAATATAGTTAAGAACCTGTAATGGATTCCAATGAAGCACATGGATGACTTCGGAACATAATCAAAGCTGTGAATTGATTGGGTAGACGACGTCCTCGTTTGCTTGATGTTGCTGTGATAAAACACAAAGAAAGGGTTTATTTGGCTTACAGGTTACAGCGCAACAAGTGAAGGAAACCAAGGCAGGAACTAAAGACAGGAACCTGGAGGCAGGAACTGAAGTGAAGACCACAGAGGAGTGCTGCTTGCTGGCTTGCCTCTAGGCTTATATTCAGCTACCTTTCTTTCTAGGCCAATCTGCCTAGGGATGGGACCGCCCAGAGTAGGCTGGGCCCTCCTACATCAACTACCAATCCAGCACAGTACTCCACAGGCCAATCTGATGGAGACAGTTCCTCAGCTGTGGTTCTCTCTTTCTAGATGTGTCAAGTTGGTGAGTGGAACGAACTATGACAGAGAGGGTGACCTTGAAGCAGACACTGGTATTCCCTGTTGGTCCCACTGGAATTCCTTCTCAGTAGATGGAATAGGTAGGGTCTCCATCACATCTTATGGTAGTCAGACGAGCTAGAAGTGGGATAGTGGTAACAGGAAGGGGTTAGTACTAGGATACTTACTCTCTACCCAGAATTCCCATCATATGGCCACTCTCAGAGCCTGTCCTGGCTGGTTTTGTGTGTCAACTTGACATACATTAGAGAGGAAGGAGTCTCAGTTGAGGAAATGCCTCCACGAGATCCTTCTATAAGGCATTTTCTCAGTTAGTAATCAATGGGGAAGGACCCAGGCTATTGTGGGTGGGCCCATCTTGGGCTGGTGGTTCTGGGTTCTGTAAGAAAGCAGGCTGAGCAAGTCATGGAAGCAAGCCAGTAAGCAGCATCCCTCCATGGCCTCTGCATCAGCTCCTACCTCCAGGTCCCAGCCCTGCTTGAGTTCCTGTCCTGACTTCCTTCTGTGATAAACAGCAACGTGGAAGTCTAAGCCAAATAACCCTTTCCTCCCCTCATTTTTTTGGTCATGGTGTTTTAGTCACAGTAATAGAAACCCTAACTAAGACAGAGCCATACACATTCCCCACCCCCAACTAATCTCTCCCTTCAGTCAGGGGATTCTATGTTGTGAGTCTAGCTCTGTCCCTATAAGTAATCTTTATGCTGTTCTCTGCTGGCCTCACTGAACTCAACAAATACCCCAGCAGACTCAGATGAAAGATAAAAAAAAAAAAAATGCAAGTTTTACCTGAGGGTCAATCCCCATCCTCTTCCAAACAAGAGGGGAAGAACACCTTCTAAGGAAAAGAAACCAGGAAAACAGTGGGTTGGTTTCCCTGGGGTAGCACGGGGCCCTGTGCAGAGCCAGCAGGATGGGCAGGCAGTGGGTATAAAGAGGGGCAAACACCTCTTAGGTCAGCATTCTAGCCTTCATGCACACTACTACAGTCTCCCAACTTTGTGTCCATGTTATCCACCCACCCAGCCCATGTCCCTGTGTGCAAGATGGAGAATGTCCCCTTCTGACATTGGGAAGGCTGGCCCGGAGAGGAGCCTGCCACCGTGCAGGCCACAGCTTATTGGGTGCTGACTGGTGGGGGAAGTGCGGGCTATCTCTAGCCTGAGAGTAGTGGTGAGCATTCCTGAGAGTGAGGAGAGGAGGTAGAGGTGTCTTTTTCTTGACTTTCAGCTTCCTCCCCAACCACTGGGGACTGGATAGGTACTGCGAATCTTCCTCATACACCACAGTCAGGTCTTGACGGGAAGGAACGATACTGCAGGACCTGTTGGCCACCTGAGTGGATAGAGGCTGTGGCTGCTGGAAGGTGTTCGTGGTGCCTCCACCATCTCCTGCCACACGGAGACCTCGAGGCTAACACTTCATCCGAGCTTGACTTTTACTTTGCCTTCTTACCTATCCCAGAGTCTCCCACCCCCTCTTCCCATCAGCCTTGCACCATGCATCATCCCAGGGTACCTTGCAATTCTTGCCTCTTTCTGGACAGCCAGGCCTTGTAACCCTCCTCAGACTTTACTCAGGACAAGCTCTCTTCTCATCTCATCATCAGGAAGCTGTCAGCACCCTGCCTCCTCTGGGTCCCCTCTCCCAGTATCAAACCCAGAGGTCACTGTTCACTTCTCAAAACCCCTTCTCTATGGCTTATACCCTCTTGCCCTTGGCATGTCAAACCCAGTTCCTTGCACTCTGTGTGAGTTACATCAGTGAGTACTCCCCTGCCCAGCACCAGGTTGAGCATGAAAAAATGCAGGAACTTGAAAGCAGCTGAGCAGGACACAGACCTGACCCTCCTCCTCTCTCCCTATCACTACCATGGCAGTGACTGAAATTGACCACTGCTGGTGGTTTGCTTGGTGGATACTGTAGGCAGCCATTTTCTCAGTCTTGAAACATTCCCCATGGAAGGAGCATGGAGGCCCTGTAGACTCCAGAAATAAACAAAGCACAGAAGGCCCAGGAAGCTCCATGAGAGTAGCAGATTCTCCAGGCTCCAAGGTCCTACAGGCTGTAACAACTGCTGAGGAGACCTGCCAGTCAGCAGCAGCCTGTCCTGCAGCTCCAGGAATGCTGGGGTGGGGTCAGGGGTCGTTTTTGGTGATGCAGCTGCTCTGAGCCACCCAAGCTTAAGTTTAACCTTTGACACCTACTCCTGTAGGTAACTCCTGTACGCTCACTGGCTTGCTAAGCCCGACTCAGGTGGGACCATGTCTTTGATCATCAGTGCCCAGTCTAGGGTGAATAGACATTTGTTCACATCTCCTCTAGACAATGTCACACAACA
The DNA here is from genome assembly GCF_011064425.1 of Rattus rattus. Classification (NCBI taxonomy): domain Eukaryota; kingdom Metazoa; phylum Chordata; class Mammalia; order Rodentia; family Muridae; genus Rattus; species Rattus rattus. Next base: position 161,328,061 of record NC_046157.1, read on the forward strand.
GGCACTCCAATTCCTGGCCCCACTGGACCCCTTCCTTCTGGTTACCTCCTAGTCTTTCAGATGACTTGGGCTCCATCACCACAGAGAGTGAGAACTTCTTCCACCTCCGACCCTTGCCCCCTGCCCCCTGCCCCCTGCCCCCTGCCCACAGCCCACTCCACATGTCTTCTTCAGAACAGACCTGACTTGTCTGCCGGCCCCACTTCCAGCCTTCCAGGACTCTTCAGCCTTTCACTATACTCAATAGTGAGATCCTGTTCACCCACAGGAACCCGTTGAAGACCCTGACAGCACAGGACTTGGGCCAAGCTGAGGGCTCACATGGCCTCTTGAGTCCATCTAGGCCTTTCCTTGCCGTTGTCTCAGTCTGGTCACCCCCGACCCCCTCTGCTTCCTACCTCCATCCCCACAAGGTGCCAACCACCCTGACATCTCAAACACCTGTTCTTTCTTCACTAAAACAGAAGGAATTTCTCATGACCTGGAGCCACTCTTTCTGCCTAGATCCCACCCATTTTCCCCTTGTCTACCATTCTCCTCACATGGTGAGGCCCATCTCACTGCATGCCAGCTTGGGTCTCTGTCTAAATGATGCAGCTCCCTCCCAGCTTCATAACCTGGCGTTCTATGTGTTCTGGCCTGAAGCATCCTTGTACACCTCATGGACACCCCTGTGGGACCGCTAAAGCCCCACGTGGATGAGTGTCCCACTGCGGATAATCAATTCACAGCGCCTGACAAGTGAATGCTGCTTCCGAAAGGCTTGGTTTGCCCGCTGCAGTAGTTAGGACAAAGACCACAAAGAGGACTTTGAGAGGACAGGTGGCCAGCTCCATCCTCTCCTTCAGGGACCACATGTCAAGCGGGTGTGATGGCTGAGTCCCCATTTCCACCCGTTATTGTCACAGGCTCGGGCTTCCTGGGAAGAGTCGGAGGCTCCGAGAGTTCCATATAGCCTCGTTTTAAAGTGGAACACAGAGTTATTTTAAGTGAGCCCTGAAGTTACTAAAATACCTAATTTCCCATCCTGACCTCTGCATGGCACGTCTTCAACCAAATCTGACCTCGAGACTTGTTGCGGTAAAAATATAAAAGATAGGCGGAACCCGTTCCCGCGCCTCTTACTCCGCATGGGTTCACAGGAGCCACATATTCCGGCTATTTCTCTGCCAGCCGCTTTCACACACTGTCCCCTTGGCGGGTTGTTACCTCGCTTGGCACACACATCACGTTCCGCGGGCCGTTCTAGTGTGGCACCATGCCACCCTAGCCCCAGGCACTCTATAGCCTAGCACGGCTTCCAGAACTGAGACAGGCTGTCTCTCTGCCCACTGGGAACTTTGCTCACATCCCCTGTAGCCCGGTAAAATCAAAGCTCTAGAAACCTGTAGTTTAACAATTAGATTTATATGTTAAATTCTCAATCTACAATACATCTACAGAATAAATTCATTACCAATTAATAAAGCTTGAAACCGCCCACCTAGACAAGGTAAAATGGACCTATACGGTCTCCTTTCCTTGTTCCTCCTCCTTCTCTTCCTTTTCTTGCTCCTCCTCTCTCCTCCCTAGACTTTCCCCGCCTACCCTTCCTTCTCATCCAACGATAGGCTTTGCCTTATCCTGGACCCGCCTTGCTACATAACGACATCATCCTACAGAGACTCACCGGAACACTGGCAGTTCGGTCTGTTGGCCTAGGCTCTTCTAGGTAGGCTCGGTCCTCCCTACATGCATTGCGCAGGGCTATCCTACAGTCTCTCCTTGCTCTGCGGTCCTGGGTCTTCCCAGCAAAGCACAAACAAGGCGCCTGCTGTCATCCTTCCAGGCTGGCCCACTTGTCAATCATTCTAAGGAGCTCAGAGGTAGACATGTGGCCTCTAAGAACTCACAGGGGTGAATGACTAATGAGTCTCTAGGTCTACCCAGCTCCCAGTCACAGTAGCCGAGTACTGCCCTTCTGGAAGTTTCCTTGGTCCCTCCCTCTTTTTCTCTCACAATCAAACCATGGGGTCTCTTCCTCCTCACTATTTCTATGTCCAAAGCTTATCAAGATGACGACATGAGTGTGTTAATCAAGGTGGATTGGTCTCACCCAAAATGACTTGTTTCAACCAACCTAGTATGTTAAAAATAATCCCAATCACATGACTACGTCCCGAACCGCAAGAGCACAGCATAACCTGACTTAGACTCCTTACTGCCTTCTTTCCTGGTTAGTGCAGCTGAGTGTGGGGTGGAGTGAGACAACCCCCTCACAAGCTCAGCCATCCTCCAACCCCAGGCTCTGCCGATCACCTGAGAGCTTCATGGCACTACGAAGCCCCAAACCTGCTGTACGGTTTGTTTCTCCGACACCGGAAGCAGAGCGTTTGTTTTTCCGACACCGGAAGCAGAGCATTTGTTTTTCTGACACCGGAAGCAGAGCGTTTGGAGACAGTTTCTGTGTTTAAGGCTTGGTTGCCAGCGATGGTCTTTGAGTTCTTTGCTAATGAATGGCTGAATCCCACAATGGATTCTTAACATTATTAAGACATGGTGGAAAATAGAAATAGGCCCTCATTGGAGGATATTGATCACAGAGCATACCCTGGAAAGGTAGGCCTTGTCCTGAAAAGCTTGTGAGTTCTCTTGGCTTCCTGGCTGCCCTATGGTAATTATCTCTGTTCCGTCACACCTCCCTGCTGTGAGGCTCTGCCTTGCCTTGAACCAAAGTGATGGAGGGAGCCAACCATGGATGGAAACCGTTAAGTCAAAATAACTTCTTCCTCCTTTAAGTGATTTAAATCAGGTGTTATATCACAGCAACGAATCACTGGCAAACATTGATGCGGTAACAAAATGTCAGACCCTAGCAGCTTAAATGACAAAAATTTATTTTCATACGGGAAGTCCAAGGTCAAGGTATTGTCAAATGTGATTCCTCCTGAATCTCCCTGGATTTTAGGTAGCGTCCTTCCTGCTGAATTCTTGTGGTCTGTCTTCCATGTGTGTATATTGGATATCTTTCTGAGTATCCAGATTCCTATTTCCTGTGTGTGTTGGACTAGGAGAGCTATTTGTGCATGTTGTACAGTGTGTGGTGACTCGTGCAAAGAAAGGCAAGAGCAGAAAATCTGATGTCTTTCTTATTGCTTTCTCCACGTCGCCTCAAGACAGTCCCTCAGGAAACTGGACATTCACACCTTCAGCCAGACTGGCTGCCCAGTGAGCCCTAGGGATCCCCGTCTCCTCCTCATGGTGCTAGGGTTATAGGCTCATGCAGCCCTGCCTGGTTTCTTTCTTTTTCTTACCTTCATGTTGGGAATTTGAACTCCGGGCCTCATACTTGCAGAGTGGGCACTGTTCGCCTCTGAGTTTTCTTCCCAGCCTCCAAATTCCCACTTTTTTTAATAATAGGAATACCAGTCAAATTACATGAGGGTTCAAACCTGATAGCCACATTTTAGCCTAGGCACCTTTGTTAGGACTGGATCTCCTCGTCTAGTCAGACGCTAGGGTACTGAAGGCGTCTAGAAACTGAATAGTGGGGGGACATAAGCTAGCCCACAATGGACAAGGTCCATTCTCTATTGTGGCTTTAGATACTGGCCACACCAGTCTAACCATGCACCCCTGAATGTCTTAACCTCCCAAACCACAGAGTTCAGAGAGTGTTGTGGAGAACATGGGCCCTTCTCCAGCCTACATGAAACAAGCTTTCCCCTTTCTGCTCCCTTCCTCACCAGCTGTGGAACTGCAGACTTAATCTGGAGCACACCCAGGGGTTTCTCTGGCTATGACCACTAAGGCACTAGAACACAAGCCCTCCCCCAAGAGCTCTACCCTAGCAACCACCCAGCAGCCTGCAGAGCTGTGGGAAGCCGCTGTCCCTTGTTTTGGCAGGGATCTTGTGTTTACATTCTGAGCCTAAAGAGGAAAGCAGTGGCATTATTCTAATTTCCTGTACCGAGAAAGGCTTGATACCCATGCTGCCGCCTCTGAAATCACTGAAGGGTTACAAGGCCATCGCCCAGTTGTTTTCCAACTTTCCATTTCTCACCTACTATTTAAAGGTAACTTCTGTGTTTCAGTTTGTTTGGTTGTGTTTTTTTTTTTTTCATTTCTCTTGGACAAATATAAATCCATTGTAATTAACATATTGTCACTTAGCAGATTGACACCCACAATGTTATTTACACCCAGCCCTCTTCTGACTTTATAAACTAAGGAACAAGATAGTTTCTGGCTTTTTAAAAATTCCTCTAACACATCATCAACCAAAATTCTGCTTTGAAGATCTTTTAGAAGAACCTTGTGTGTGCCTTTGCTTCCGTGTGTGTATGTGCACCACGTGTGCAGTACCCACAGAGGCCAGAAGATGGCACTGGATTCCCCTGAAACTGGAGTTAGAGATCTGTGGGTATTGAGACTTGAACCTTGGTCCTCTGCAAGAGCAACTAGTGCTTTTTTTTTTTTTTTCTTTTTTTTTTTTGAGCTGGGGACCGAACCCAGGGCCTAGCGCTTTCTAGGCAAGCGCACTACCACTGAGCCAAATCCCCAACCCCGAACTAGTGCTCTTAATCACCGTGCCATTTCTCTAGCCCCTGAAAGTCCATATATTTCTTTAAAGTTTTTACTCTACTTTTTCCAGTTCTCCAACTTTTTTAAAGCTGGCTTTCAATGGACACAAAACTTTGAGAATTTTTTTAAAAAAATATCATTTTCCCAATAATGCAGTATCTCCTCTACTCGTAAGCAGTGGCCTACAGGAGCCTGCTTCTCAGATTCTAATTTCTCCATCTGATCTATTTAAAAATCGTTCTATTTTCTACTTTTAAAATGCTGTCTGGAACCCACCAACATCCTCAGCTCCACATGGTTCTTTTCAAACATCTGCATGTGCAGCTTCAGCAGGTGCAGGCAGTGGTTCTCCCCAGGGGACTCCAACTCTGGTCCTGCACCTGTACGCACCTGCTGAGTGGCCACCTGCTCTGTCTGATGTTTCCCCAGGGGCCACCATGAGGTCCAGTGAGTGGCAATGGTTAGCACTGGAGTTCTGCGCTAAAGAACAAGAGAGGCTTTTTTTAGTCCTGGGTTCTAGCAGCTTGCAGAAGGCCTCACAGTCCAAATTACACTGGCTCTTTCTCTGTCACAGTCTGCGGGTCATTCATTCTGCTTCCATGGACAAACGTTGTTACCTTTTAAAGGAATACAGAAAACACACTAAATATGAAACACATGACACACACAAAATTGGAGGAAAATCTCTTCCTCAGACTGGATTAATTCATAAAGATAATGAGAAGAGGAGAAAAGATGCCCCTGGCAGTCTGGCCCTGGTCCTGAGTAATTCTTTGTGTAGTGTAGAGGCTGTGGTACTGAGTTCACAGGTAGATTATCTCAAACCTCTGGGTTCAACACCACTGCTTACCTTGATGGGATCCACCACAAGCACATGTTCTACAGCATCAGTCAAAATGCATTAAGTAGGGGCCAGAGAGATGGCTCAGTGGCCAAGAGCACTTGCTGAATAATCATGAGGATGGAGTGCAGATCCCATCACCCAAGTAACATGCCATGTGTCCCTGCATTCCTGTAACCATATCTGAAGGAGGCCAGCCCAGGAGGATCACTGAGTCTTGGTGGCTCCCAGACAACCAAGAAAATATGAGCCATGGGTTTACTCTGTCTCAAAGGAATAGATGAATGAGAGAGGAAGACAGCTGATGTGTATTTGTTCCAGATTCCACACATGAACACCTGCATACCCATGTGTGTATATCCTCAAAAACAAAGACACAGGCATACAGAGATAAATGCATCCTTAAAAATGTATTGAGTGCACATGAATGAATGAATGAATGAATGAATGAATGAATGAATGAAGAGTTGTGTGAAGGACTGGACGAATGAGTAAATGGACACCAGAACAAGAATTACATCTTTCTATCTATGTGGGTCTGAATCTTGTCTTGACAAATTCTGGGATCTAGGCATTTCTTTTGGAAAGCCTTCTTCCCTCTAAGCTGGAGGGAATACAAATCAAAATGGATACATCCCCATCCCCAGATTGTTCATTAAATAGTTAATGGAGTAGAGCGTCTTGTAACTGCTTATTTCTCATCTCAGCAATGGGATGGAAAACCTGATGGACTTCCACCTCACTACAGAGGGAGGGAAAATAAATAAAAGGACTGAGAAATCATAATCTACCAGTGTCAGCAGACAAGGAGACACTCCTACAGAACCTACAGCTGTCAAAAGAGTAACAATGTAACATTAGACAACTCTGTGCCAATAGTCTTGACAACTTAAATGAGCAATGTCCTGGAAAGACAGACTACCAGACTCCCGCACGAAGAAATAAAATAAACAGACCAATATTGGTCCAAGACATTGAATTTGTGCTTTAAAGTCTCCCCTCAAAGGAAAGTTGTAGGTCTAATGGCTTAACTGGTGAACTATAACAAGTACTTCAGGGAGAAGTTCTAGTTCTAAACAAACCTTCCCAAGAAATTGGAAAAGAGAGACTACTTTTGAACTCACGCTATGCAAGAACCCAAAATTCATTAAACAGGCTAGGCACAAACTATCTAGAATAACTTCCCTGAAAACGAATGTAAAGTCTTAACAGTCCAGCAAATTGAATTCATATGTAGAAGGAAACAAGCCAGTATTAGAAGAAAACTTACTCACTTACCTAGTCAATGAAAACCCACACAGTCCATGCCATGCTGAATGCTAAAAGACTGAATATGTTCTCCCTAAGACCAAAGATAAGGTCTGGGAAGATAAGAATTCTTATAACTTCTCCACTTCTGGAGGTCCTAGCCAGTTCAATCAATCAATCAATCAATCAATCAATCAATGGCTGGGGATATGACTCTTTTTTTCCTTTTTTTTTTTTTTTTTTTCGAGCTGGGGACTGAACCCAGGGCTTTGCGCTTGCTAGGCAAGCGCTCTACCACTGAACTAAATCCCCAACCCCGGGGATGTGACTCAATTGGTAGTACCAGCCTAGTGTGCATGAAGCCTTTGATTGGCTGCTAAGGGTAGTGGCTCATACCTGTAATCCCAGGACTTGGGAGGTAGAGGTGCAAGATTAGAATTCTACTATAAAGGGCATTTAAGGCTGTGTTGGAGAGAGGTGTGGGTAGAAAGAATAAAGGAAGAGATATTAGAATCACCCTGTTTGGAAAAGGAAGATTAGAATTGTCTTTACAGAGGCACAAGAGCATGCTTGCACAAAGAATTCTGAACATTTAATATGCCACTTGCTGTCACATTAAATATATGAAATAAATAGGGGATAGTTGAAAGGCACTCGAGAGCTGTATACAGAAACTGTGCGTGGTTCAAAGGAAACAAAGGAACCGAAATAAATGCTTGGGACTTGGGGTTTGCTTATGAGTTTGAAGGCTTGGTACTGCCAGGCAACAACTTCCCCCCAATTCTTCCACCAAATTGTCAGAGCTTCAGGTCATATCCCAGAAGAGTTCATGGTTTTAAAAAAATTCAGGCTGACTCTCAAGTCTAATTTAAGTCCAAAGAAAAGGATCTGCAATATTGGAAATGACATTGGAAAAGAATAAAGCTACAGAAGTAAGCTCCTGATCTCTAGAGGTCCAAGCTCACAGGAGTTGACACATTCTAGTGTTAGCATAAGGCTCCGAAAATAGACTCACTGAAGGAAGTAGTGTTCAGAATCAGATCTCGAGTCCACGTGAGCATCTGATTTCAAAAACAACGTGCGAAGGCAATTCAATGGAGAAAATCGTCTTGTCGCTAATAAAGCTGGAATCCTCTGGTTGGCTCTGTGTATGTTCAAAACATTGAATATTGATCCACATCTCATGTCATGTGTAAAACTTAATTCAAAATGGATGGCAGACCCATGTACAAAGCCTAAACTTATAGAAGCCTGCAAGGCTAACATAGCAGACTGGGACCCAAGTTCAGATAAAATCACTTAGATACAATATGAAATGCATGGGCTACAGCGGGGGCAAGTAGGCTGGACTTCATCTAATTCATATTGATGTGTTTATCAGAGAGGGGGGATGGGAGTCCTCTTCCCCATTTGAAGGGCTGGGTCATAGAATCAAACTATAATCAGGATTAAAAAGCAACTCAGACAAGAACTCACAATGAGTATGAAAGGCAGGGGGGAAAGTGCAGATTATCTAGGGGCCATCAACAAATTGGTTCTAAAATTCTAGAAGAGCAACACAATGAAGGAGTAGGAGGAAGAGGAAGGGGGAAGAGGGAAAGAAGGAGGAGGAGAGGGAAGGGGAAAGGAGGGGGAAGGAGAGAAGGGGGAAGATCAGAAATGAGCTCTCTCTCCAGGCAAACCCGCATAACTAATCAGAATAGAAAAGGGAGGGGCATAGAATGGAGGGAAGGCGGGAGAGAGGAAGGCAGGAGATCCATTCATGGGAAAGCCTAGAAGCTGACCTCGAGGATTTCCTGAACCAGCCACACCCAGGCTAATCTGTGTTCATCCTACCTTGGAGACGCTCTGCGAAACACCCTCATTAGATGGAAACCCCTGTCTGTCTCTATGTGTTAATGGGGTCCCAAAGTGTCACCCTAGGAAGTTGCTGTGAACTACAGACAAGACTTTTCCCAAATTGGCGGTTTCTGACCCTGAACCAAGAACATACTAAGAAAGTCATTATGAAGTGCTCACCCCAGTTTTATGGGGAGTTTCTTCCACTTTCTTGCACAACCTTCTCGTACACAAATAGCCAAGCCCTTCTGGCCCATTCCACAATGACAGTGAGACAGGCAGCCTGCGTGGGGTGAGCAAGGACATTCAGGCGAAGCATGGGAAATGGCCACAGGTTATGTTTAGGCCTTTCTTTGTATATGGAAAAGATTTTGGGTCATTCACTGTCCTGGCTATTTTTATGTCAACCTGAAACAAACTAGAGTCATCTGAGAGGAAGGAGCGTCAGTTGAGAAAATGCCTCCCTGAGATTGACTTGTACATATATCTATCTGGAAGGGCATTTCCTTAATTAGTGATTGATGAGGGATGGCCAGACCACTGTGGGTTGTACTAACCGTGGACTGGTGGCCGTGGGTTCTATAAGAAAGCAGGCTGAACAAGCCATGGGAGCAAGCCAGTAAGAAGCACCCTCCATGGCCTCTGCATCAGCTCCTGCCTCCAGGTTCCTGCTCTGACTTCCTTCAATGATGAGCAAAATAAACTCATTCCTTCTCGGGTTGCTTTGGTCATGGTGTTTCATCACAGCAGTAGTAACCCCAACTAAGACACTTGCCTCACTCTAGTGATGAGAACATGGCCATTTGTGAAAAGACCATACTAAGAAATGTCACCACATGTCAATACTCAGCTCTAACTAGTCATCGACATGACCTTGACCATTGTCCTGGTTTGCTTTCTATTGTGATAAATGCCACAACCAAAAGCAACTTGGGAAGAAAAGGGTTTATTTCAGCTTACAGATTAGATTCCACCCTGAAACAAAGTCAGAGCAGGAACTTAAGACAGGAACCTGGAGGCAGGGACTGATGCAGAGGCCATGGAGGAACACTGCTTACTGGCTTGGTCCTCATGGCTTGCTGAGTCTGATGTCTTATACAACCTAGAATTACCAGTCCAGGGGTGGCACCACCCACAACTAGGCTGGGCACTGCCACATAAATATTAGTCAAGAGAAATGTTCTACCAGACTTGCCCGCATGTCAATCTGATGGAGGCATTTTCTCAACTAAGGTTCCTCTTCTAGATAACAGCACTTTGTGCCAAGTTAAAAACAAAAGCAAAAACAACAGACAACCCCTAAGCAGCCGAGATACTGATGGCTGTTCTTGGTTGTCAACCAGACTACATCTGAAATTAACTAAAACACACACGGTTAGGCACACCTCTGAGGACTTTTTTTTCTTAATCAGATCATCTGAAATAGGAAGAGATACCTTGTACTCAGATCTTTTGAGGTGGGAAGACACACCTCTAATCTTGGCCACACCTTCTGCTGACAGCCTATATAAAGGACGTGGAAGAAGGAAACTGCTCTCTCTTTGCCTGTTAGCTCTCGCTCTTGATCTCTGATATATATATATATATATATATATAGATAGATAGATAGATAGATAGATAGATAGATAGATAGATAGATATAGATATAGATATATGAGAGGGAGAGAGAGAGAGAGAGGGGGAGAGAGAGAGAGAGAGAGAGAGATGGATGGATGGATGCATCTTCTTTCAGAGCCAAAGTTGAGTTCAAATTCAACCTTTTCTGACTTTCAAAACCTGCTTAGTGAAATCAGTTTTTGAGATGATAGCTCTGTGGTTGAAAGCAAGTTAGTTTTAGGGACCGGCTGCAGGCCACTTTTAATGAGGAACACTTGTGAAAAATCACAGTGTTTTAATCTATAAAATGTCTTTGGAAAGCCACACTTTTCTGAGAAATATGTACATTGCACTAAGAAGAATGACCCCCTCTCTGGGCAAAGGTGCTGTCTTAATTACTTGTCTACTGCCGTGATAAAACGCCGTGATCAAGGAAGCTTATAGGTGGAAGCATTTAATTGGAACACACAGTTCCAGAGGATGAGAGGCCATGACCATCCTGGCAGGGAGCACGGCAGCAGGCAGGCGTGGCGCTGGAGCAGTAGCTAAGAGACTACAGTGGATCCAGTAGTATGAGGCAGAAATAGAAAGCTAACTGGGGATGGTGTGGGCTTCAAACCTTAAAGATGCACCTCCAACAAGACCACACCTCCTAATCCTTTCAAGCAGTGCCACCAACTGACGACCAGGCATTCACATATGTGAAGCTGTGAAAACCATTCTCAATCAAACCATCGCATCCTACTCCCTGGTCTCCACAGGCCTGGAGCCACAGCATAATGTAAAATGAACGGAATAGTTTAAACTCAAAAGTCCTCATCACAGTCTCGACACTGCTTAAACATCCAAAGTTCAGTCTCTTCTGTGGCACGCTCTTCATTGCAACCCCTTGTATTATTAATTGAAAGGTTAATTAAGTGCTTCCAACACTAGGTGGTACAGAATACCATTACCATTCCAAAAGGGAGGAATCTGGTCACAGTGAGGACATACTGGACCAAAAGCAAGACCAGAACCCAGAGGGGCAAACCCCAAATCCTGTGACTCTATGTCTGACTCTATGTCCAATGTCAAAGGGTCCAGAAGATGCTCTGTCAAAGTCCCTATAGTGAATACAGGCAGTCGTGAGCCACCTTGGGCATCAGAACTGGGTCCTCTGAAAGAACAGAAAGTGATTTTTTTTAATGTTTGTATTATGTAGTGTTCGGCCTGCATACCAGAACAGGGCACCAGAACTCATCACAGATAGTTGTGAACCACCAGGCGATTGCTGAGATTTGAACTCAGGACCTCTGGAAGAGCAGTCAGTGCTTTTAACCCCTGAGCCATCTCTCCAGCTTCCAGCAAGTGATATTAACCACCACACCATCTCTCCAAACACTCTCCACCTTACTTTTTGAGACAGGGTCTAGCACCGAATCTAAGGTTGGATGAGCAGATTGGCAGCTAGTTCTGGAGATCCACCCATACTTTTGCTGGCCCCTCAGTACTAACGTTACAGATAAGCGCCACCACACCCTGCTTGTATGTGGGTACTAGTGATCCGAACTCAGGCCTTCATGCTATATATCAGATGCTTGACAAACTGACAGACCTGTCCCCAACCCATTATATGTTATGTTTAAGACAAGTTTTCCACTTATATCTTTGTTATTGTTTAGGGTCATGGTTGCTTTTAATAATTAACTTGACACAATCTAAAGTCATCTAGGAAAGAAGTCATGAAAAGAAATTGTGTTGACTAGGGTGCCTATGGGCCTGCCTGTGAGGGTTTTTCTTATTAGGGTTCACTGGGGTGGCAGTGATGGTCCACTCTTTGCACCATCTCGTGGCCCCCAACTGAATAAACAGGCAAAGGTAAGCGAAGCAGCAGTCTGCTTTAACCATTGCTCCTGTCTGTGGGTGTAACGTGACCAGCTGCTTCAAGTTCCTGCTGTCTGCTTTGCAGTGATGGACTCTGCCCTGGAATTGTAAGCCAAATAAACCCTTTTATTGGGGTATTTTTTTTTTTATCACAAAACCAGAAATGAAACTAAGTCATTAAGGCAGAGACTCAAGTAGCTCAGGCTGACCTTGAACTCATGATCTGGCCAAAGATTACCCTGAACTGATCCTTCTGCCTCTACCTCCCAATCTCAGGGATCACAGACATGCACCATCATGCCCAGTTTTCATCCATTTTCAAAAACCCCTGGCTTTGTTCTGTGCGGTGCTCACCTGAAGCTCCCCATGGAGACTTAGGGCACCCGCAGGCACCATTTCATTGAAGTGTTGGAATTGTGCTGACCCACAAGCTTTGGACCCATTGCTCACCGATTTTTTTTTCTTTTTTTCGGAGCTGGGGACCAAACCCAGGGCCTTGTGCTTGCTAGGCAAGCACTCTACCACTGAGCTAAATCCCCAACCCCTCACCGCTTTTTTCTTATCTGTACAGTAGGAGACTGAATTTATCCCTTACGAGGCAACTGTGGGCTTCATCTACAGGTCTATAAGACCACACACTGTCTCACTTAGAAGATCCAACACTGAACTAAAATGCCTTACTCTGGTCTGCCTTACTCTGAGATTCCAGGGGAATTTCCTGGCAGATTCAGGCTGAGGGCAGGACTCAGTTGCATGTCATGTGAGACTATAATCTTTAATTTTTCTTTTTCTGTCTGTCATGGGGGCTGTCTTTAGGTCTCTCTCTCTCTCTCTCTCTCTCTCTCTCTCTCTCTCTCTCTCTCTTTCTCGGTCCTGGCTTGCAGCTTCTGTATCTCAGCCCTGGGGTGTTGAAATGTGCTCATTGTCCTGGCCTCGTTTATAGCCTCTTCCATTTTAAAAGATTCATGTGATTAGTCTGGGCTCCCTGGATAATCCAGGATAATCCCTCCGTTTAAAACCCTCGTTCAATCAGATCTGCCAAGTTCCTTTTGCTGTGTCAGATCTTGTATTTACAAGCTCTGAAGGTCCGGTGGGAATTTGGGGGCAGCATTGCTCCGCCCATCACACACCAAAGCCAAGCCCTTTTCTCTCTCCGGGAGGTCGGTGCACAGGGAAGGATGCTGAGCTTAAAGTGAAATCTACTGGGCATCTCAGGACTGTGTAAATGGACATGTTAGACCGATCTACCCTCCACTCACTTCGGTTCTTCCTGGAGCAGATTGTAAAAAGACTGACACTTCTGTGAAAGAAGGTGGTCATTAGTGGACCCTGGTGGCTAACTGCAGTGTCATTCGGGTGACATCTGAGCCTCCTTGATTGTCACAACCGCAGCTGAGAGCATCCAGTTTCCACAGTGCCAGCTACAGCTGCTGAGAGCACTGACAGTCTTTGACTTCAAGGCTCTGCTCTGAGGCTATAACCACTTGCCATCAAAATAACCCACCGCCTTCGGGAAAATAGCAGGCAAAGCAGGACAAGCCAGGCACGTGTGTGCACAACTGTGCTTTTGATCCACTAACTTATCTTGTCTCCTAGCAAATAAAGGATGCTGCTTACACAATGGACTTCGGGTACCCGGAAGGACTTCTTCGGTCAGGGTAGAGGACACCTGCACGGTCCTGAATGGACAAGCTTTAATGAAGAAGACAGCTGATACAGGCTGGCACACCCTCCCCCCTCCTCTTTGGAATACTGATGCATGGAATTTGTTTTATTCTGGGTGTGGCCACCAGCTCCCTGTCAATCATCCCATCACCTTTTCTCCACATCAAGTCAATGTTTTCCTTGTGTCTTTAGACCTCCAACCAGATGTGCCACCATCAAAGCTGCACCGGGCTTTCTCGGGACAATTTGTAGCCATTATTCATCTGGGAAAAGATCTTTGTCTTTAACAGATACACTGTCAAACGAAACAGCCTGCGTTGGGGTTTAAATGAACCTGAAACTTCCAGAAGCATGATAATAAAATTCACAAATTCCCCTGTTGTCCTTCCTCTTCCCTCTCACTCCAGGGTCAAGTCTGCTTGGTCTCCTGAGGTTTTTCACTGACGTCACACTATCTGTCTCCATGCACAAAGTCCCAAGTTCTGATTCATCCACCTGTTACTCATTGGTGGCCTTATCTTCTGACAAGGCTTATTACATCACCAACGTCCTTCCCCACAGAGTCATCTCTCAATGTCAGTCACTTCTGTGGGCCTGGATGCTAGTCCATCGCTCTCATCCCTGCATCTGTCTCTTTATGTCTCCTTCCAAAGGATCCGTCCAACACAGCAGTCCAGGGGCGTCTGAGGCAGCAGGCAATAAGATGAGTGTCAACTAGGATGGTTCGATCCAAGCCAGTTTGTAAATCTGATAACTTCCAATAAAATATCAACAAGTAATTTCACGAAGCTGCAAAGGTTAACACCAGGAGCCAGAGAGGTGGCTCAGTGGTTAGGAGAGTTGTCTGTGCAGTCCTTAAGACTGGAGTTCAGAGGCACCCACACGACACACCAGGGATCTCACACACATCTATAACTCCAGCTCCAAGGGACCAAGTGTCTACTACTAGTATCTAAGCATGCACTAGCATACGTGTGTGTATACATGTGCACACACATATACCGATAAAATTAATCTTTATTCAGAACTGTTTATGCTAATGTCCATATGGGAAATTCAAACTACAAAGCCAGCCATAGAAACGAGGGAAAGGAGAAAATTTGCAACAGGCTTGCTCCCCGGTCTTCCTCTAGCCTCCCCTCAACTGCCCAGTCCCTGTGATCTCCAATCAATTCAGATAAGTCATGCAGAGTAAGAGCGGTCAGGAGCCAGAGAGACCATGCTCAGGTAAAATTTATACCTTTTTTTTAAAGTTTGGGGGACAGACTCCTGGAGGGAGCAAATTTTCTGGCCAGGTGATTGGCAGATCCATATGGATTCATTCTGAAGAGAGGAAATGAAAGTATGTCTGCTCTTTACCAAAAATCCCCCTGCTAGATAGTGAACTTTTCTTATAAATTATACCTCGATAGAGTTACTAGAGAAGTCAGTTTTACTTCCCAGGTTTTAAAAGCTTTCTTAGCAGAGAAAGGAGAGAGAGAGAGAGAGACAGAGACAGAGACAGAGAAAGAGACAGAGAGAGACAGAGACAGAGAGAGAGACAGAGAGAGAGAGAAACAGACAGAATGATCAAGCACTTGATGCACCACAAAGGAAGATTCTTAATTGTTTCTAAATTCACCCAGGAGATATCACAATCTTACAAATAGATATTTGAGACAACAGAAAGAAGTCTATGTGCTCACGGGTTTGAAGGGCTTATACTACACATGTGTCCACAATCCTTCTGTTCATCTGTACAAATGCAAGGGACTACAACAATTCAAGAGAAAAATAACAAAAGCACAGTTTGACACTGGGACCTAGGGGCAATTCTCCCTAAATAAAAGGTTGTTTCATTCACAATTTGTGCAGGTGAAAAAAACAAAAGCCAGGTGTGTGTGTGTGTGTGTGTGTGTGTGTGTACAGTAATATTCACACAATGAGAATGGCAGTTAAGTTGGAAAGTTGGAACACTGAAAGAAGGGCCCTGTAATCTTGAACGTGTACCTGGAAGCAGGACTGGGGAAGGCACATCTACTGCTTTGGGAGAAGGAGCAAACCAGTGAGACTGCAGAACTGAGCTGTTGACTGCAGAGCGGGTGAAGAAAAACCTTGAAGTTGACAGGCAGGAGAGAAGTGAGGATTCCCATGAGGCAATAGGAAGGGAGTGCATGCTCACTGCAAAATTATACAAGACACAAGCAAAGCCTGTCTGTTTCAAACTGCAATTTCTTAAAAGTGTGTGTGTGTGTGTGTGTGTGTGTGTGTGTCTGTGTGGTGTGTGTGTGTGGTGTGTGTGTATGTGTGTATGGTGTGTGTGTATCTGTGTGGTGTGTGTGTATCTGTGTGGTGTGTGTGTTTGTGTGGTGGGTGTATGTGTGTGTGTGTGTCTGTGTGTGTATGATGTGTGTACAGGTGCCCTCCAAAATCCTGGAGACGGAGTTATCAGTGGTTGTGAGCCATATTTGAGTTCCTGGACCTCAGCAAGAACAGTAAGTGCTCTTAACCACTGAGCCATCTCCCCAGTTCCCAAATTGCAAATTTTTGCTGTCTTAAGAAACTCAAATTCTAAATAAATGGATAAATATGTTTCTAATGTAAATAAATGAAGCTACTCTGAGTTTTTATGCCTTACACATCAATCTGATCAAAGACACGATAGGGGCTTCTATTGTGAAAACCAGGAAGAAACAGGCCTTCTCCTGCATTTTACCAAGACAACAACAAGTTGGCTGAGACTAGGATATAACTCGTTTTGTCACAAAAAAAAAAAAAAGAAAAGAAAAGAAAGAAAGAAAAAAAAAACACCAACACCTGAAGGTTTCTAGGATAGATGGGTAGATAGATAGTAGATAAAATAGATTATAATAGATGGATAGATAGATTATAGATGAATGAATGGATAAAGATGGACCATGGATGGTAGAAGATAGACAAATGATACTGATGAGTTAAAGAGGATAGACAATAGATCAACAACAGACTGGCAAATGATTGATATGGTAGATAGAAGCTAACCGACAGTGATAGATGGTAGACAGACAGACAAGATAGACAGAAGATGGATGATAGGGATAGATGGGACACATAGATAATAGACTGAGATAGAAATAGATGACAGATCGATAGATGATAGCTAGATCCAAAACAGATGGTAGAGAGGTGACAGGTAGATAGATGTGACAGAGAGCTTAGATTGATGGGTGGTAGATAGGGGATGGATGATGGGTAGCAGATGGTTTGAAAGATGACAGGCAGATAGAGAGATGACAGATACCAGCGATGCAGGCAGATAGATAGATGGCAGATAACACAGATGCAGGCAGATAGATAGATGGCAGATAACACAGATGCAGGCAGACAAATGGCAGATAACAGAGATGCTTGCCTTTGCTTTGTCTCCTGGGAAAGACTGAAACTAAGATTGCCTCAGAGTCCTTTCTAAGCACCACTCGCTCTGAGGAACAGGACTCCAGGCAGTGTTCGGTCTCCAGAACTAAAGCTGGGAAATTTCATATAAGCCTGAAGAGACTTCTGTTCTGAGCAAAGGAGGAGCTCTGGGTACACATCAAAGGACACAGGGCATCTGAAGACCAGACCAACCCACTGGCCGAACCTCGGACTATGTGAGCATCAAAGCAGATAAGGAGAAACAACCATCTCTCACGGCAGCGATGGGGCTGGAATTCTGTCCAGCCTATAAGCCTGAGGCTGTCAGAGAGAGCAGTTACCAGACCAAGAAGGCTCTCTCTCCCATTCCAGAACCAGACCTGGGATAGAGACACCTAATGGCTGATCAGACAAAAATGTTCCCCGTATGATGATTCTATTCTTTGCCCATCACCATCAGGGGTATGATACTGGCATCTTGAAGGCAGCAAGGATATGTTAGCTACAGTTCCCAGACTAGAAGAATTGTTTAACCCATTATAAGGACAGCCTGGTGATAGGTTGACATGGAAAAAAACAGCCAACAATCCGCTGTAAGACAGTGAGGCATGATGTAGGAGCAGGTCCACCCTGGGACACACATCATCCCTAGGATTCACCAGCACAGACGCCTTGCCTGTTTGACAGCATGTGGTTCTAAACCCCAAGACACAGCTGGGACTCTTGTACACTCAGGGTCTCCTGTGACTTGCAATGTTGTTTGTTTGTTTGGTTGTTTGTTTGTTTGGTTGGTTGGTTGGTTGGTTGGTTTTGATCATGTCAGATGTTCCTTATCACTGTTCAGACAGCATGGTCGTGTGGGTTCCACATGGTCAGTCTCACTGCCTCTGATGCTGCTCCTGAATGATGCCTTAGAAAGCAATGACCTTCTACCACACCTGACTAATTCAGCCTGATTCCATAACCTATGTGTGTGTCCCCGCTGCTAATCCTGGCTCTGCATGCCCTAGTTCCTGGAAGTCAGCCTGGTCGGGAATTCAATTAACCACGTACCCTGGAGGAATAATTTCCTCAGTCGTTATGGCTAGGGACACAGACTGGCCACAGGAAGAGAGAGATTGTGGGTTTCCACACAGTCCTTTGTGTCTCATAAGCAGAAGCCTGGGTGTGGGGGGAGGGGTTGGGGAGAGGATGAGAGCTCTGTTGTTTCATCTGTCACCTCCAAAGTCCTGCTCTTCTGTCCACTCCCCAATTACCATCTGTCTCAGCTAGAGCTCTGAAAACTCTAGTTCCGTGATCTCTGGCTGGGAATATCTATATGACCGCTGAGTTCCTCACTTTTGTCTGTCCTTTCCTCCCACCCTGTGGGGCCAAGGGATCCAACTCAGGTGATCAGACTTGAAGGCGAGCTCCTTGCACACTGAACCATCTCATCAGCCCCAAAAGTGCTGTTTTGAAAACAGAAGTTCAGCAGTCTGGGGGATTGAAGGTGACCAACGGAGGGGCAAGGCATTAGAGGTACAGTACAATAAGTCTGTATGGACATATTCTAGAAATAAATCACTAGAACAAACACTTTAAATGCCGCATTCATCCTCCTTTATTTATGAATTATTATTTTAATTGCTCAAATGTATTGTTCCAGCCCCACCCCCAAAGTCTAAGAGACAAAACACAAAACCCCAAGTAGACTGACGAGGTTATATCAAACTAAGAAACTTTTAGGCTGTGAATAATCAGCGCAGGGAACAGGCAACCTCCAGAGAGGGAAAATGAAAACACAGTCTTCTCGGAAGAGTTGTGCAACCACACTGGGGAAAGGAGAATATTACCCACAGTTCCAGAGTCACACAAACGCTTAGTGTCTGTCGAAACTGGTTTTACCCAGTCTGCTGCTGATCTTTACATAATAGCCTTAATTTTTTTCATAATACTAATAATCATTAGGACCCTAGGACTGGACTTTCCCGGCCCCCACCTCTCTAGAGAACTTATCTATGCATCATGGTGTCCCAAGGAGAAAGCACTCACTATCACAACCTCTGTCCTGAGACTGAGCGATTCCTCTGAGATTTCTGACTCGTTTCTAGGGACTTGGCTTTGCTTGGAATTTTTGATTCTTAAGATGCTTTAAACACGGGAGGGTGTCTTAGTTGGAGTTTCTATTGCTGTGATGAAACACCATGACCAAAGTGACTTGGGGAGGAAAGGGTTTATTCTGCTTACACTTCCATGATAGCAGTTTATCATCCAAAGCCTGAGAACAGGGACTCACACAGCAGGGATTTGGAGGAGGAGCTGATGCAGAGGCCAGTGGAGGATGACGCTCAACGGCTTGCTCCTCATGGCTTGCTCAACACGCTTTCCTATAGAACCCATAACCACCAGCCTCTCAATGGAGGTTCCGTCCTCTCAGATGACCTCAGTCTGTGTCAGGTTGACATAAAACCAGCCAACAAGGAGGGTATTTTGAAGTTTTAAATATCTATATCTAGGGGTTGGGGATTTAGCTCAGTGGTAGAGCGCTTGCCTAGGAAGTGCAAGGCCCTGGGTTCGGTCCCCAGCTCCAAAAAAAAGAACCAAAAAAAAATCTATATCTATATTTATATCTGTCTGTCCACCTACCTACCTATCTACTATCTACCTACCTACCTATCTACTATCTATCTATCTGTCTGTCTATCTATCTATCTATCTATCTATCTATCTATCTATCTACTATCTATCTACTATCTATCTATCTACTATCTGTCTGTCTGTCTATCTATCTATCTATCTATCTATCTATCTATCTATCTATCTATCATCTGTTTGAGGCTAGAGAGATGGCTCAGTGGTTAAGAGCATTTGCTGCTCTTGTAGAGGACCCAAGTTCACGTTCAGTTTCCAGCACCCACGTGGTGACTCCCAAGCACCTGTCACTCTAGCTCCAGGGGATTCAATGCCCTTTCTGTGTTTGCAGGGCACCCTTACTCGCATGCGTACCCCTGCAACCTAAACGCACATGTACACACAATTTAAAATAAAATGAATCTTTTAAAACTATGCCTTATAAAGATTAATGAGTTAATATTTATACAGAACTTGAGAATGATGGTAAGAGTTGTTTTTAATACCCAAGTCATAATCACACATTTTAAAATACCCTTTTCTGTTCTGCAACTGGAGAGCTCATTTTTATTCATTAATTCCCAGTTAAAGGGACACACGTGACTGCAGCTGTCACCCCTCTCTCAGGCAAATTCCATCTTCTTGGGGAGCTGCTGGGGATTTTTTTTTTTTTAAAGAAGACTGCTCATGGGGGAGAAATAATGTGGACACACCTTTTGTCCCCAATAAAGGCTTTGCTGTCACCTGCCCACCTACACCGTGGTCTCCCCTGGCCCCCACTTCTTTATCCCTAGCTTGTGTGCTGGAGAATGGGCTTGACCAGTCAATGTCCTGTACACCAGGACTTCATAGTGAAAGTCACAGACCTTGCTACAAGAGTAGTGGGGTTCAGAGCATTTCTCAGTGGCTGTGGAACAAGGGGAGCTTGCTTCAGAGTCCTTGGCAAAGGTCCCAAGATGGTCTCAAGCTTTCTCCCAGCTCTTGGTTTTTGTAGTTTTAAGTTGAGGGTGCCTCTCTGGGGATGGAGACCGAGAAGCTGGACCACAGCACCAGCCACGCTGAGCTGCAGCCTGGCCGGTGAGTATGTCCCCAGTTTTCATTCAATAAGACTTGAGGGTAAAAGAAAAAGCACACTAGGGTGGTAGCTGTGGTGTGTGCCTGACGCCAGGTGTACACTATTTTTTCTCTAAGACTCTATTCCCATGTTGTGACACTTTCTGCCTGCCTTGAAACAGGGATACCAGACACATACCCGGCCTCCATAGCAAGACTCCTGGGGTCCACTTTCCAAATCTCCACACAAGAGGGACAATGGTCCTTTGCCCTTTGCACCCTCAGCCTTCTTACCCTACCCTCAGTGACACAGAGACCCCTCAATCCCACCCCACTTAACCTAGTCGCATGTGGGACACACTTGACCCAACCGGTAAATGTTTCCGCTCTGAGTCTTTTGGATTTCAAGTCATAGAGTCTCACCCACTGTCTGTCTCTCCCTGTCACCTCTCACGATACAGGTATTTAGGAAGGAATCAGAGAAAAAAATGATCTGAATTTAACAAATCTTGGGCTATCTCAAGGACTCAGCAGTCAGGAGCCATCACAACTCCCAAGTAATCTCACAGAGACACACCCCATTTCTGTAATCTCAGGGAGACATGGCCCCCTCATGGCCCCCTCTGTAATCTCAGGCAGACGTGCGGCACCTCTGGTTTTGCTTCCTCGGTTCGCATGGTGGGCTGTGGGACTGTATATGAAACCATGGGGACCTGGATAGAACCGATGTCTTGTTCCCAAGCCCAAAGCCAGAGGCCACACAGCCCAGTTGCTGTCTTGAGTCAGGTACCCACTGAAGAGCCAGCCCACTGCAGCCAGCAGTGTCATGAGGAGCAAGAAAGGGAAGAGAGGACAGTAGAACAAACACTGAGGGAGGCGGGCACACGGTGGCAATCACATGGTGGCAAGAACTTCCTTCTCTACCTCCTCACACCCTACCATCCCAGGCCACATTCCACACCAGCCATTCACCTGTCACACGCACGCACGCATGCACATACATATGTATGTACGTATGTATGTATGTATGTATGTATGTATGTATGTATGTATGTATGTATGTTTATGTGAGGCCACACATGTGTGTGCAGGTACACGTGTGTGTGAGTACATATGGAGGCTAGAGGTCAACTTGTGTCATTCTTCAGAAGCCACGCACCTTAGTTAGGACAGGGTCTCTTTCTGACCTGGAACTCTCCATGCAGGCTCAGCTGTCTGGTCAGTCTCTACCTTCCCAGCACTGAGGCTCCAAATCTGTGCCACTGTGCCCAGCTTTTAGTGTGGGTTCTGAAGGTCAAGCTCTTAGAAAGCTAACACTTTACCAACTGAGCCATCGCCCAGCCCTGTGAATAACTGAGAGAGGATCAGTTGCCCTGAAGTCCTCTGTGCAGTCCACGGGACAGGTCCAGGAAGTGCCCTTGGCTGTCACATCCACCAAGGACCAGGCTCTGCCAGCTGAGCCTACCCCAGATCCAGGCTCGCTGCTGTTCTGTGCAAAGGGAACTTTGTCCAATGTCACTAGCGTGGAGGTGAGCAATTCCCAGTGCTGAGGGGGACAACCCCAATGAGACACTCACCAGTTCCTGTTCACCAAGCACCTTGGCACTTCCCACTGCACAGGTCATGCAGTTCATGTGTCCAGAGCTGCCCCCCTCCCCACCAACCTTTCTGCCCCTCCGAGGTCCTACTCATGGCCAGCTGAAGGCATGCTCCGAAAGTGGAAAAGCTTTCCAGGCCTCAACAAGGGCTGCAGATCCACAAAACAAAGCCATTCCTGGCTTGGGGCATTTAGTGCCTCCCTGACTCCCCGGGCTGATTTTCAGATGAGATGTAGGTCTCTGATCTCCTGGAAAGACCTCCTAGGGCAGTGGCTCGCTTACTTACTCACTTACTTACTTACTTATTTCTAATTTAGCAGAGACGAGCCTTGAATTTCTGATCTTCCTGCCTCCAGCTCACATGTGCTAAGATTACTGGGATGAGCTGCCAGGTCTGACAGCTCATCCTTTTAGAATAATTCTTTCTTTTAAACATTCTATTTTCATATTTATTTTTAATTATTATTTTAAGAGAATAACTCTTTTTTAAAAAAATCATTTATTTAATGTATATGAGTACGCTGTCACTGTCTTCAGACACACCAGAAGAGGGCATGGGATCCCACTACAGATGGTTGCGAGCCACCATGTGGTTGCTGGGATTTGAACTCAGGACCTTGGAAGAACAGTCAGTGCTCTTAACCACTGAGCTATCTCTCCAGTTCCCCAGGATAATTCTTAATCTCACTTTTATGCTTTTCCAAAGCCATATCCTTGTCTGTCTGTCTGTCTGTTTGTCTCTCTCTCTCTCTCTCTCTCTCTCTCTCTCTCTCTCTCCCCCCTCCTTGCACTCTTCCTATCTCTCTCCACATCCTCCTGACATAGAGATGCTTCAGGACGAGTCCGAGGGACTTCAAGAGACCGCTGTGTGTTTTCATCTCCATGACAAGTGTCATTTGTTAACAATGCTGCCCGAATCGATGTGGCGGGATATACACGCAAGAAGGGTGGTGTCTTCAAAGGAGTTTCAACAGCAAAAAGACCAGTTTAAGCCGCATCCCCCGGGCTTAATGCACACACAATATCCTTTATCTGCGCATTATTTGATATCAGCCTTACAGCTGCCGTCTCCAGGAATTTAATATGTGAGAACCCTTTTTCTACTGTACACTCTTTGTCCCAGTCTGTAGGCTCCGAGATGTGAACTCACAAGCTAAAAATGAACAGAACGGCTTGGCTATTCCTAGAGAAGGAACCCGCTAGTAAAGTGCCCGTGTCTCCGGCAGTAGAAAACGACAGGCGGAACTGGCTTTATTAACCAGCGCCATTCTCCACCAGAAACTACCACGCAAATAGTTCACACGGTAACCCCAGCACTGGGCAGGCACAGACAGGCAGATTCTTGGTGCTTGCGGGAAAACCAGACTAACGGCTTGGTGAGGGCTGTGAGAGACTCTGCCTCAAAGGAGGGGTGGAGAGAAAGTAAGGGAAGAGGGGGAAGGAAGGGAGGAAAGGAAAGAGGGAAGGAGGGAGGGAGAAGGAAGGCAGGAAGGGAAGAAGGTTAATGGCTCCTGAGCAACTATACCTGAGTTTATCCTTTGGCTCCACACAAACATGTGCACCCAAGTGTGCACACACACACACACACACACATACACACACACACACACACACACACACACACACACACACATACACACACACACACACACATACACACACATACACACACACACACACACACATACATACACACACACACACACACACATATATATACACACACACATACACACACACATACACACATACACACACATACACATACACATATACTCACACACACATATACACAGATGCACACACATACATACACACAGAAACACACACATACACAAACACACATACACACACACACACACACACACACGAACACACCTAAACACAAATAGACACAGCAAGAAAATATTTTTACGAGGGTTAGAGAGGTGGCCCAGGTTTGACTCCCAGCACCTACACAGCAGCTCACAAGCTCCAGTCGCAGAGGATTCGTCGCCCTCTTCTGACCTCCAGAAGTACTACATGCATAGCACATAGACACACAGGTAGGCAAAACATTCACCCATTAACTTAAAAGAAAGAAATCTTTTTTTAGACATCCTACTATTGATATAAAGCTTTTTTTTAACATTCAAACGAAATATAAGATACTCTGATCTATCCGTACAGCATGAGTACCACCTTAACTTACATTTAAAAAAAAATCACTGCTCACTGTACACATCTATGAAGAAATATCCAGGCCAATCGAGACATCTAATTAATTAATCTACATTAGCTAAAAAAAAATCTACATTAGCCACAAACAAAATAATCCTGAAAGGTCTTGGGCCCCAATCCATAGCTATACTCTATATCAATGTATAGAGTTGGCTGGCCCACAGGGACCTCGCCCAAATTGTGGGGCCATGAGCACCATGTTTTTTGCTTGTTAAGCATAAAAACCACATCCTAGGCTGACACAATGAACAATATCAGTTAGCAAGAAGCAGAACAGCAGAAGCCAGAAAGCACGGTTAGTATAAGGACTTTCCCAGCCGCATTCTGAGACCATTGACTTAGCCTCTGTTGCTGGGTTAGCAGTGAACTAGGTCTTTGTTTCTGCTTTGACAGGCCTCCATGTTGGGTTCCAAGGTCTGAAGGGGCTTTTATCATGGCTGTCAGTTGTGCTAAGGTCTAGAGGTCTACTGAGGTCTGAGGGCTTGTTACAATAACCAAAATTGCTATAAGGGCTCTCTACAGTTTCTCAAATTATCCCAATTTTGGATATTCTTGTTATCTCCTGTATTGATTTGCTTCCTCTCTAACCAGAAGCAATTTTTGGAGAGAAAGGTTTGGTTGGCTTAGATTTCCACATCACTGTCCATCACTGAGGGAAGTCAGAGCAGGAATCTAGAGACAGGAACTAAAGCAGAGGCCATGGAAGAATGCTGTTTATTGGCCAGCTCAGAATGTTTCCTTATAGAACCATAACCATCAGCATAGGGGAGGTGCCGCCCACAGTGGGCTGGACCCTCCCACATCAATCATTAGTCAAGAAAATGACCCCATAGACACGCCCACAGGCTGGTGTAGTGAAGGCAGTCCCTCCACTGGGGTTTCCTCTTCCTGGAAAACTTTACTTTGTATCAAGTTAACAAGGGGTAGACAGCACATCTGCTTAGTGCTTAGTGGGGTGTCGGTGAGCTTTCAGATAAAAACTAGAGTTAACTAATTTACAACAACCAGGCAACAGGTTTACCCTGGGTTGAGCACGTAGGGTGGCTTTCCCGTCTCATCCGGTTTGAAAGGCTACTCTCACTTCTAATTAACATTCCTCTTAAACCCCATTGACTGTCCTACTGGATACTGGACTGGGTCCAGTAATCAAAAATCCATTTGGCTTCTAATAAGGGAAGTGAGAAGTGACCCACGAAGTGTGGCTGTGCGATTGTTTCACAGAGTGGGCATCAACTCCAACAAAGAGATGTTTAATCTCACCTGCCAGACTGGACTGATCAGGAGGGTAGGGAATCTTCAGTGCCAGCAATAAAGCTCAACGTTTCAAGACCTCTCTGGTAGCCTGTCCCGAGACTGTCTGTGTGCTTGGAGGCTTAGCAGCCTTTCCCTTGCTGATCAATGCCAGACGTCTTTCTAACTGTTGCTGTCCTTGCTGCCTTGCTGTCTGGAGCTGACCATGGTCTGTGAATATGGTTTGCACAGGGCACGGGTGTGGACAGGGTTGCTACCCTGTTTCCCCTAGGGTGGCGCTGTTGTGCCATTGAAGTGGGTGGCAAGGCTTTGTAGATACTGCTCTGAACCACTGGAGTCCAGGAAAGGAGTGGTCCCCACAGCTGGGATGGGCTGGAGCCAGCTTGTCTCTGCTCACACAAGCCAGTTACAACACTGATAAACGAAACACCACCAGAGCTTTTGCGAACCAGGTCTTTGGCCATTGGCAGCTAGAAATCAGAAGGAAGAAAACATCTAAGCCACCAGACTCAGTCAGCAAAAGCAAAGCAGTTTAAGAGTGTGGGATTCAAAGCCCTCCCCTGAGGAAGGCAATTCTCAGATCATTGTTGAACGCTTGCCAGTGGAGCTGGATCATCCCCTGGCTACCCAGAGTACCTGAAAAGTTTACCTGATTGTTTTCTTGGGCTGTTGAAGAGGACCTGGTTTCCCAGATAGAAGCCAGGGCTCCGTCAGAAGTTAACTCCTCTAACTGGTACCAGGAAACAGGACTCCTTTCTGCTCCCCTGTCATTAAACAACATTGCCATCTGGGATGGATGACTGTGTCTTAGTTTTCTTCACTTTCTAGGTTGTTGCTCTGAGGATTAGTACAATGGCCTGGGAGGCAAAGGTATGGTTGAGGTGAGTAGCTAATGGGGCCACTCCATGTTCTATTTCCTGGAGAAGAGGTGAACTTCTGCTGAATGCTTAAATGACATCCAAGGTTAATTATGGACAAGATGGTGGCAAATACATTAAAGGTGGATTAAACCCTCCTTTTAATATAGTCTTGGACTTAACCTCGCCGCAAAGTCCATCCTGTCTCTGACCCCAGCACATGCTTTGTTTCACCTAAAGGCTTTCTGCTAGGAAACCAAAACCTTCAGGGAGCCACAGATGGCCAGGAAGTGGTGTGTAAATACCCGGTGATGTGTCCAGGCTGTTTCTTCATGTTACCCAGAGTTCCAAGCTGCTGAAGGTCCAGTGTCATTGGCTGAATGAAACAGAATCTTGACCCTACACAGAGCTCTCTTCCAGAGCCATTGGACTACCATTTCTTTTACTGACGTGTGTTCCTGAATACTTGATCACTGTATCCTCCAGTTCATAAAGGAGCCAGAACTTCTCAGAGACAGAGATGTCAAAGCACGGCTTGTGGGGTCCGTCGGACATCGGAACCCCATGCTGAATGTCAGCCTCAGCATTGAACACGCACTTCTATCCAATAAAGACGTCTTCAACTCTAAACCCCTTAACCTAACTTTAGACTGAAGACTGAGTAGAGAACCAGTGTCTGGAGGGCTCTGTGAGAGTTTTCAAGTAAGCACCAAGTAGGCTGGTCAGCACAATGAAGGCTTTTATTCTCGCCGTCCAGCTTCGATAGCTATGAAGACATTTATAGCCCACTATTTCCTTCTTGATAACCCATTTTAAAGATATCTCATTTCCCCATGACTGTTCCACTAGGTACCACACAAGTGTGATCTCCTCAAAAATAACAAAACAAAACTGTCTGTTAAAACACATGGCCAATATGATCCTTGTATTGAAAGATTAAAGCATTCCCTTAAGACCGGGAGGGAGCCTAGAGTCCCAGAAGAGGTGGTAAAAATGTTCTAAAACCTGACTATGGTTAGTTATAGCTTTGTGGATATCTAAAAATCACTAAAACATAGACTGTTCATGGATGGACCATACACCATATGGGCTGAATATCAATACAGAGGCCCTGCAAGCTACCCAGAAAGGGAAAGTCCAAACATGAGAGGATTTGTTGATGTCCTTGGATTTAGGGGGTCATTGTGAAAGGAGGCCTTTGGGGACAGAGTAAAAGGAAACAGGTGCCTCATTCTTAAAACCACCAGAGTGGACTTTGTTCCTGGAAGGAACAACTGGAAGGAGAGGTCACAGCCACGAGAGCTTGGCCTTTGGTTTTTCAGAGCCGGAGAACTCAGTCAGCCGCCCCACATCCCTCTGAACCAGTGTGGAGCTAAAAATGGGAGCTGCCTGGGTTTCATTTCCATTTGGAGTCTGAGTCTCACTGTGAGAACCAGTCTGGCATGAACTCCGTGAATCAAGTGATCCTCCTGCCTCAGCTTCTCTCAAAACCCCTGAGAAGTTTGAAATACAGCAACTCCCTCTGTACCCTGACTAAGCTATTTTAAGCTACAATCTTCATGATGAAACAGGAGGAGAGAATGAATAGAGCGACTGCTTGGTGGCCCTCAGTTTCTGCCGTCTTTCAACAGACCTTCAACAGAGGTCTGAGAACCCACGAAGAGTTTTCAAAGGGAAAGCAGGGACACACACGAAAGCTCACTTTAAAGGGATGGTCCACTGCGTCTACCACTTTGAAAACACGCAAAGTGACACTTGAGAAATAAAAAAAAAAACCAATAGGAGAAAAGCAAGCTTTGAAGTCCAGGGGTGAAGGGCAGGGTAATTACCATGAAATTTAAATATTCTATCAGCCAGTGTTAAAAAAAAGAGTGATGAAAATCAAACAGAAATAAAACAAACCCGAAAGATGTTTCTAAATCTTAAAAGTCCAAAAGTTACAAGAGAAGACACATAAGAAAGTATTAACATTTAAAAGAGGAACTGAGCAAGTGCATGGGTGTGTATGGATGAGTGTGTGTGTCTGTCTGTGTGTCTGTGTGTCTGTCCCTGTGTGTCTGTCTGTCTGTGTGTCTGTCTGTCTGTGTGTGTGTCTGTCCCTGTGTGTCTGTCTGTCTGTGTGTCTGTCTGTCTGTGTGTGTGTGTGTCTGTGTGTCTGTGTGTCTGTCTCTCTGTGTGTGTCTGTGTATCTCTCTCTGTCTCTCTGTGTGTGTCTGTCTCTCTCTCTCTCTGTGTGTGTCTGTGTGTCTGTCTGTGTGTGTGTCTGTGTGTGTGTCTGTGTGTGTGTCTGTGTGTCTGTCTGTGTGTGTGTGTCTGTCTGTGTGTCTGTGTGTTTGTGTGTGTGTATGAATGGCTCTGTGTATGGAGGTGGGTGGATGTGTATACTTTTCTGTGTATGAGTGGCTGTGTATGTGCATGTGTGTGTGTGTGTGTGTGTGTAGCTTCATGTAGGGGAAGTGCATATGTGTGTGAGTGTGCTGTATGCACATGTTGGTGTGGATTTATGTGTGCATATAGAATCTATTCATTATCTTCCTCAATCACTTCTCCATCTTACTTTTTGAATCAAGGTCTCTGTGATGGTTTGTAAATGCTCGACCCAGGGAGTGGCACTATTAGGAGGTGCGGTCTTATTGGAGTAGGTGTGTCACTGTGGGCGTAGGCTTTAATATCCTTCCCTTAGCTGCCTGGGAGCGTTTTCTCCTATTTGCCCTTGGAACAAGATATAGAACCCTCAGTTCCTCCTGCTCCATGGCTGCCTGGATGCTGCCATGCTCCCGCCTTGGTGATTGTGGACTGAACCTCTGAACCTGTAAGCCAACCCCAGTTAAATGTTGTCCTCATAGGAGTTGACTTGGTCACGGTATCTGTTCACAGTAAAGCAGTCTCTCACTGGCCCTTGAGTTTGGTAGGCTGGCTGTACCAAACACTTTACCCATGGAGCCACCCCTCCAGACCCCAGTAGTAGAGCTATTTTGGAGGGAATGGAAGTACTCCATTCTTAGCCACAGCATTGTGGCCAGGTCAAAACCATGAAATAATGAAACAGAAGCAACAGCCAGGACAGTTGAGACCAAGGACCTTGAAACCTGAGGTTTTAGAAAGCTTCTAGAAAGTGGGTGCAACTTTGAGACCAGGAAGACCCAGCAGGCAGGCCCATCCCTGTCTTTTACCTCCCTCTCCCTCCCAGGCAGCCAGCTTCCTGGTAGTGCACACTTGCAGCTTAAAGTAGGGGCCTGAATGATCACCAAACCTTCTGGAGGGCAGTGCTTTCTCTCCACCTTTCACCCATGTGCAGGGAAATGGGGAGTCACACTGACTCACAGAAAGTCAGCCTCCCTACCCCCTTACCTAGGTTCCAGCAATGCCTACCCTTGGGAAGCTCCTCAAGTACAAAGAGACTGCCTGAGTCCTGAGGTCAATGGGTTCCTGGGGGTGGGGATGAGGCAGAGGAGTCCTGGCAACAGTTCCCAGCTACCTTGCTCAGACTAGCTCATGCCTCACTTGTGACAATCAGGCATGGCCATTCCGTCACACTGCTGGCTGGAACCAAAATTATCCTGTCAGACAGACAACCCCCTAGACCATGCCTAACCCAGATCCAAGGAGATAACTGGACATAACTTCTACTGGATGGTAGTACAGAAAGGGACCCTGTGACTCTGCATAGCCTAGAACCCTGAGCAAGCACAACTTGGTGTCATTCCATGACATACACCAAGATAACTCAATGTATGGCTTTAGTTCACTGTCCCCAGAGCACTTACTCTAATGGAGGATGAACTGCACAAAGTCCATGTGTTCCAGGGTGTCTTCTCATAACCCCACCTACGGCCTCTGTCTGAAACAGCTGAGTCTTAGCCCCACCTCCCCATCATGGAGCCCTCTGGTGACCCCTGTACCCTTGCTGCTTCCTCCTGAGACACACTCAGAGGCATGTAGCTGTCTTGCTCAGAGCTCACTAACGTCAGATCAGATGGCTCAGAATCCAAGAATGGTCCAGCTCTCTCGCTCTCCTAGCTCTTCTGCTCAGAGCCACTCTCTCAAGGTCCCACCCAGCTCTGATGGACAGGAGTCCAGAGCTATGTGCTAGGCACGGCTAGATGAGACAGCTACTCTTCTCATAGCCAAGGAGACCCCTCTAGCCATCAAAAAACAGCCAGTCTCTCAAGGAGATGATAAGTGAAAATCAAGTCTTCGAATGGTATAATTTCCAGAGTTGGGAGAAAATTAGAATGAGGATATAAAAAAGGTAACAACCACATTGAGGGACTTTTAGAAAGATATAATTAAAAAGCAAACAGCTGAAGGCTTATTTGGCACCCGGCCGTCAACCTCCGAAGTCAAATCATTCCGCCTTTGTCTCTATCTCTTGGGGTCATTGCACAAACAGGAAGCAGCCAAAGGGTTCTTGACAGTCCCTGATCTCAGAATAGAGATGGAAAATAAGCCAGTGCCTGAAGTGAGGTCGCTGTGCCCTGCTGCTAATGAAACCATAGTGATGACATTGGTGAGAATCCTGGTGGGACGTGACATCCAGCTCAGACTGTATGGGAGTGACATCTGTAGACTAGAGACTTGCAGTAGCCATGCCAATGGAACTGCCCGGCCATGGCCAACTGCCTCCATCCTCCACTGAAAACCACGGCTTCTGGGTAAGTACAGGAGCCTGCAGATCTGTGAGGTCAGAGCTTCGGAAGCCAGCACAGTATGGATGTGTGGCTTCTCCCAGGGCCTGGGAGGCAGGATGGAGACACAGTCATCAAAGGACACACAATGGGCAGAGGTGATGGCACAGTGGGCAAGTGCTTGCTATGCAACGCGAGGATCTGAGTTATGACCCCCACAGCACATGTAAAGCTAGACTTGTTCCTATATCAACATGGGATATAGAAGAAACTGAAGAGTCTCCGGAAGCTCCTGGGCCACATAGACTGTCAATTTCACATGTGCTAAGAGAACCTGTCTCACAGGTAGAAGGTGAGGCAAGGTTTCCTCTGATCTCCACATGCCTGCATTCAGATACAGACACACTCAGACACACATGCATAGACACAGATGTGTGCATGCACATACAAAGATTCAAACAAATGGTCACGAATGGCAACTCACAGCAATGATTAACGAGAATACATTGCATACATTAAAGGTGCCAAAAGTCTAGAGCTCATTCTCACTACACATGCACACGCCTATACTTGCATGCAGGTTCACATATACATACATTCACACACAGATTTACAAACATATATATATATATATGCATGCATGTGCACATGCATACATACACACACATATATATATGCATGAATGTGCACATGCATACATACACACTGCACACACACACATATATATGCATGCATGTGCACATGCATACATACACACGTGCACACACACACGCAACTCTGTAAAATGATGGGTGTGTTACCTATTGGTTGTACCGATCATTTCTCGATGGGTACACATATCTTATCCTCAGATTGCAGACCTTAAGTACACACATCAATTTTACCTCAATAAAATTGGAAACGCTTGTGAATTAAAACAAAAGAAAAAATAACTGACACTGTAAGTGATTTGGGAATCCCAAACTACATTTTAGCCATTCTTCAACTGGGGTGGAAGCTAAGCAGATAAGCGCTTCAGGGTTCCACATCAAATCGCGGAAGCTGCGGACAGCCAGAGAAATCAGCAACACGGGGACAGATCAAGAGCCCAAGGTAAGGACATACAAGCTTGAAGAAAGAAACGGGCTGTGAGATGTCAATCGCGTTGTTACAGACTATGAAAATGCAACAGAGGGCGTAGACAAGAGCCAGCTGGAGGTCTCCACGTCTAAGCCCATCAGAGCCAACGACCAACCACAAGTGTCACAGGAGTCATTTAACGGCAGCTGATCATGCGGAGCCAGTGACATTGTAGACATAAGCTTAACGCATAGGGAGGCCCAGAGGTAGGGCACTTACCCAGCAGGTGTGGGGCCCTGGGCTTGATGCCCAGCACTGAGAAGCGAGGCAGTGTCATAGTTAGGGTTTCTACTGCTGTGAAGGGATGCCATGACCGTGGCAACTCATAAAAGAAAACGTTCAATTGGGGCTGGCTTACAGGTTTAGTTCATTACCATCATGGCGGGAAGTAGGGTGGCACACAGGCAGATGTGGTGCTGGTGAGGGAGCCGAGAGCTCTACATTTTGATCCACAGGCAGCAGGAAGAGACAGTGAGCCACCAGGTCTGACTTGAGCATCTGAAACCTCAAGGCCCACCCCCAATGACACACTTCCTCCAGCAAAGCCACACCTACTCCAGCAAGGCCACGCCCCCTAATAATGCCACTCCCGATGAGCCTCTGAGGGCCATTTTATTCAGACCACCACAGGAAGGGAAGAATAATTACTGGTAGATACATTCCATATACACAAGAGGTACCAACCCCACCAAATACAGACATCCACCTGTCCAACTGACTGATGAAGAAACACAGTCTGTATCCGATTACCTGTAAATCATAGACTTATGTATGCAGCATAAGACTCTCTTTTTTTCATAGTGTGTGATACACACACACACACACACACACACACACACACACACACACAGTACATAGGTACAAGAGTCAGTTCTCTCCTTCCACTATGTGGGTGCTGTGCCTGGAACTCACTTTATCAGACTTGGCGGCAGACTCCTTTACCCACTGAGTCATCTCTCCCACCCAGCAGGAGGCTTTCTTTCCAGCACTAAGAATCAGTTAATATGTGTAACAGAGTAGCCAATTGTGTGTGTTTAACAGCCTAATGAGGATTCCCCTAGGGGAGAATTTATGCAAATGCAATTTCATGCAGATGCCCTCCATATCCTCAAGGGGACCCCATGCATGACTGCTGTCGTGAGCTGTGTCTCTCTGCTCTCTGGGAAACACCTTTTTCTGTGTGCTAAGAGTTTCGCCTTTGGAGCTCTGATAGCTGCTGGTTTCTCCACCCACACATATTCATGTCGCTTATTGGTGAAGAAATTGACTAGTTCTTACTGACACTTGCCATCCACTCTCCCCATTGCTGGATGTGTTTATGGTTAAATCAATTAGCAAGTAAGTTACAACGTCAAAGGCTGTTGGTTCTGTGAAGGAAGGAAATAGATACTTTGCCCTGCTTGCACTAAAGGCAATTACTGTCACTCTCTGGGTAAAGCTCCCTAAAACAGCATACATTTTCTAATGCTTTTCTTATTGGGGCCTCATGTTCCCCCAAACTATCAATGCTATATTTTGTCACTGTGAGGCAAATACTGACTTAAGTACCTGGTTGACCTTTCATACCGATGATCAGATTATAGCAAAAGAGATGGACCATGGCCACCACTGTAGCCCCCGATTGTGCTTAAGCAAAGCACTTGACAGGCAGTCAGGCAGTCCTTCCCCGGAGACACCCTCCCAGGCCATCTGTGGCACCAACACAGCCTGAAAATCCATTGGTTCTCCAGATGTTGCTCACAGAAAATTGGGCCCTGGTTAGAGAAAGGCAAAGCCCACAGGATCTGGCATCTGGAAAAAAGCCCATTTGGCTACAGAGGAGGCTCAATACTGTGGCCCTTAGAGACCACTGTCCTCTGAATGTCTTTCCTTTCTGCCTCCTGTAAAAGCCAGATAGAGATGGGAAACAGGGAGAGGAGGAAGAGAACGTTTTTCCTTTTTTAGTGTTTTGAGACTCAGCGCTACTATGTAGCCCAGGTTGTTGTCAAACCTGTAACAATCCTCCTGCCTCTGTCTCCCATTACAGACACACACCATCACACAGTGGTGCAGGACAACCTCTTTGTAGGACTTTAAGCTAGTGGAGAAGGGGGAGATGTCACTGCTGGAACCAGCCACCAACTAAGGAAGCCAGCAGCACCAGGCATTGGCAGAGGTAGGAGCTGATGCAGCCTGGCGAGCCATTAGCAGGGTTCTGGTCTCTACCACTGTGAACTACGATTGTTTGGTCAAGGCACATTTGCTATGTGTGACAAAAAAGAGCCATTGTCCTCATGCCTCTCCCCGGCCCAGCCATCAGCCTTCCTGTACGCACTGTGTGCATGTCTGCACACAGCGTTCTTGCTATTGCTGAGAGTCCCGAGAGAAACCAAGACGGTTCAGGTTGTTTCCTATTTAACCATTTGCAATGGGCTTCCCCGGACGGCAGAGTGGGCAGTCAGGGAAGGCTTCCCTGAAGAGAAGCTATTGGAGCAGAGCCAGAGGATGAAAGGAAGCTGGGAGTTCAGTGATTATGGGAGCAGGGTTCCAGTCAGAGGGGAGAGTAAACGCAGTGATCTGGAGGGAGATGGTCAGAGAGTCAACTCCTTGTAGACGGCTAGAGGCAAGAGCTATGTGTTTCTGACAGGGGGAGGGCACAGAAGCCAGGCCACACAGGCTGCTCCAGTAATGTGGCAAGATCCCACAAAAGCTTCCATCCACAGGCTGCGTGGAAAGCCACAAGAAGTGGCTGCAAAGAGTGCAGGCTAATCTTTGCTTTGGAGCGCAGGCGTGCCCTCGTGCGGGAATACAAACCTGGAAATCTGAAGCCAGCTTAAAAATATTCACATTGTGTAGGTTTGATAACCAGTCAGCCGTAGACAAGGATCAGTGTAGGCTTGCTGTCGGTGAATGGAGCAGAGGCCACCTGGGATTGGAAAACAGGAAGGGAGAAAGTCTGATAGCTCCTAGCCCTTTGTGAAGCTGGGGATACAAGAAGGGGGAACCTGATGGAAGACAGAGGAGGGAATTACAAAGAGCTCTACATATGGCTGGGGGCAGGGCAGCCCTAGGAAAGCTGGGGGAGGAGTCTTGATAAGCAGGGGTATTAGTTACTCAGCTGCTGCTGTGATACAACACCACTGAGCAACATAGCGCTTAGCTAGGATCATGGCTCCAGGGTGCTGACAGTCCATCACAGTGAGGAGCCATGGCAGTAAGCAGCGAGCATGATGGGGGAACCAAGAAATTGAGAGCTCACGTCTTCAACTTCAAGCACCAACAGAGAGTGTGAACTGCAGGTAGAGCGCGGTTTTGAACTCTCAAAGCCTGACCCCCGACACACACCAGTGACATACTTCCTCCTGTAAGGCTACACCTCCTAAACCTTCCCAAACAGCGCCACCAACTGGCCGCCCAGTATTCAAACACCTGAGACTGTGAGGGACATTCTCATTCAAACCACTACAGCAGGTATGTTCGAGGATTCAGAGAGAGAGACAGATGGGAAGGCAGAACCTTATAGGTTCTGAAAAACAAGCTTTAGTGCCCAGAAGAAGGGGCTTGTACTGAGGAGGTGAGGGAGAGCCTGGAAATTCAGGCTGACCCCTAACAGCAAAGGCCTGGTTCCCTGAGCTAACTCTTTTCCAGCGAATCGCAGAATGAGAAGACACCCCTGCCATCACAGTGAAGCTCTGATTGATTAAGTGGTGGAGCATTCCTTGCATATGCCAGGCACTCGTCCAATAACATGAAAGCATCCATCTCTCTTTTTTTTTTTTCTTTTTCTTTTTTTCGGAGCTGGGGACTGAACCCACATCCATCTCTCTTGATACCTCCAGATTTTATCTACATTGTGAGGCAGGGAAAAAAAATATGCCCACAAAATTCCTTGTGTAGAATTTGGTGGGAGTTTTTTTGTTTTGTCACATAAGGGCAAAGAAGTAGAAATACAAAAATCACAGATGGATACACTCACAGGCAACCCACCAAGCGAATTAATTTATGGCCACTAGAATTTGCATTAAGGGAAAGAATAGGGGCTGGGAACACGGCTCAGTGGGCAAGTGCTTGCTACACTAGTATGATGGCCTGAGCTTGATCCCCTCGTGGATGTAAAAGGTTGGCATGATGACATACAACTTACAACCCAGTACTGGGGAGAAGAGACAGACAGGTCACCGAAGATCATGGGCTAGCTAACCTAAGCAGCTGGTAAGCACCAGCTTTGGTGAGAGCTCCTGCCTCAAACAATAAGGTGGATAAATGAAGCAGGTCACACAACTTCAGTCTTCTAGCCTACACACGCACATACGTGTGGATGACTAAAGAAACAACTCAGTTGATGTTTATTGAACATTATTAATTGAGATGCCCCTAATATGTAGTTTTATCTCATTTAACTTCCGAAACGACTCCCTGAGATATATTCTAATGTTATTCTTTCCCAATGGGAGAATACAGCACAGAGATGTCAAGAAACTCAAGAAAGGATGCACTGCTGGAATACTGAGAACTGAAGCCCCAGTTAGTGTGGCTCCCGAGTTCTTCTTCCTAGTCCTTGCGTCACACAGGAAACACTGTGACACCCCGGACAACGTTCTGAATTGTTATGCTAGAAAGAAAACCAGGTAACACACAGTGTGGCCCGCGTGCTTTTTGCTAGTTTATTTATTTGTTTGCTTGTTTCAGGTTTCACATTCCACAGTACTGCATCTAAACCATCTGGGACCAGGGAGGATTTAGAAGACATTTGCAGTGAGGTTGCTAGCTATCTTAATAGATCCCTGCCTGCATCTGAGAGCATTGGCTGCCCTTTCCAAACCTGGATTTGGCTCCCAGCAACCGCATAGCAGCTCCCAACCATCTATAACTCCAGTCCCAGGGGATTTGATGCTTTCCTCTGACCTCTGTGGGTACCGGGCATGCGTGTGGTTCACAGACGTACATGCAGGCAAAACACTCATATGCATAAGATAAACGATCTTTTAAAAATCAGAATGTACAGGCTATTAAAGATGAGCATACCTGTAACATGAGTAAATGTGGTCTCATATCTGTGCTATCCTTCACTTTCAAGAGTTGGTCAGAAGTCTGGCCCAGGATTAGGGACAGCGGCTTCCTCTCCACACACACTGTACTTCCCCAGTATGCTACTCTTCTGTGGAGAGGACTGGAAGGGCAGACATCAGCATTTCAGAAACCGTTGGTGGTTTTCTTGGTCTCTCTGTATACCCCCTATTTCTGTTTATTCCTGGCCCCAGCTTTTAAGACTGATCTACATAAATGCTATGTATCCAGAAAATATGATACAGTTACACAGGAGTGTGCTATCATCTGGTCACGCACCCAAGCCCCTCCCACACACACCCATGGAACCTGGCTACAATTATAACACAAACTAAGAAGTTCTGGGGTTCACCGCCATGGGAGCTGTCCCTTCAGATGGAGACTCCCATCTTTGGAGACTACCCTATTACATGGTATAGCACAGAGCAAGCAATCCCCCTGCCTCCTGAGTTTATGAGAACAGTAGACAGAGGTTTATTCTTCTGAGAGTACAAAATGCATCCCCAACTATCTTTCCAGAGCTGAAGGTAGGCAGCTATGCTACTAGACACCCTGAGACTTGTTAGCACTGGTGTGATGTGAAAAATGGATGAAACACTGTCCTTCACACGTGACTGAAGCTGATGCTGAGTGGGACATTGCCAGAGGTCTGTGGAACTCTCTGCCATCACCATTAGTGCCCATGATGATGCCCACTGCTTCTCCATCATCCCAAACACAGCCCAGAAGGTCCAGTCACTCCAGCTATTGTTTACCCCAAGCCTGAAACATCTACAAACTCTTATCTCTTTGACAGGGCTTTCCCCTGACCTTCCCTTCCTCATTCAAATGCCAGCCAGCCCTCCCAGAACTCAATGTTGCAGCCTCCTAGGACCAGTTCTGCTTCTCCAGGCTCCCTCCTCTGCTCCTCCATTGTGAATTCACTGATGTCCACAGAGTGGCCTGGATGGCACCATCACAACTGCCACGTCCAACTGGACCCTCAGAAGGGAGTGGTTTTAAAACAAGGTCTTTGCGGGTATAATCAGTTAAGATGAGCTCATCCCGGCTCAGAGTAGGGACAAAAATCTAACGGCCATTGTCCTAAAGGAGGAGGCACAGGTAAGAAGGTCACATGAAGATGAAGAGAGATTTTGGAGTGGCATGCCTAAAAGCGAACAGATGCCAGTGGTTGCTGGGAAATTCCAGAAGCTAGGAGAGGCCTGGGAGATTCCCTAAAAAGTATCTAAAGGAACCCAGCTGGATGATCTCGGACTCCCGGCCTCCGGAACTGGGTGAAGACTGATTTCTGTTGTCCTATGTTACCTAGCCTGCTGCATTTTGTTACAGGAGCTGTAAGAGGTGGACAGCTTTGCTACCCTAATGCCCTCCCTACACTGTCTACAGTGCTATATCTGAGGCATGAGCTGGTGGGGACTGTTGATATAGACATTTGTAAAATGTCAGGAGATACCATTCTGCAATCATGCTCTGATGCACGGAACCCACAGTGGTGATGGCAGTGCTGGGCAAGCTTAATTTCATTGCTGGCTTCCCTAAGTCATCTTCCCAGTTCTGGTTTTATAAAATGATCAGCTTGGCCTACTATACTGCCTTGTCTCATCATGATAAGATCTGGTCAATGAGCATCTCAAATTATGTCTCTCTCCCCCTATGCCACTCCCAAAACACACACACACACACACACACACACACACACACACACACACACACACATCCTTATTTTACTCTAAAAAGTTGTCCTCTTGGACTATGCAAATTCTGGGGAACCAAGACCAAAAATAATTAGGTAGAAATCACAATCCACAGAGGCCCTGGTGGCCCTGCCAGTCCATCCTGTTTGTGTCCTTTAAGAAAAAGGTAAGGTGGGCTGGAACGATGGCTCAGCGGTTAAGAGCACTGGCTGTTCGTCCAGAGGTCCTGAGTTCAATTCCCAGCAACCACATGGTGGCTCACAACCATCTGTAATGGGATCTGATGTCCTCTTCTGGTGTGTCTGAAGACAGCATACTCAGATACATAAAATAAATCTATTTTCAAAAGGAGAGAGAGAGAGAGAGAGAGAGAGAGAGAGAGAGAGAGAGAGAGAGAGATGTTTCTGCCTGCAATGCTCTGAGTGTGGTGTTTTCTCTGCTGCTAAAGTGAAGGTCACTTCACCACACAGTCAAGCATGGAACAGAAGAGCCAGCCAGCCATTCTCCTATGCACATCACAGTCTCGTTTTTGGTTCCCTCATAAACCCCAGCCTGGAATGGGCTTCACTGACGTCTGAATCAAGTGGCCATGGGACTTTGCTTCCAGAACTGTTAAGGTTGTCAATTAATTTATGGTCAGGTAACTCTGGTGTTAACCATAAACGTAGGCTTGTCCATGATGCATGAATTCTAAACGGGGGAGGGGGGTGTCCTGACAGGTGACACAAACAGAGAACTAACAAATAAGGAGAAGTTTTTCAGAGGAACCATCTATCTAGCTTTGGGGCAGCAGGAAGACGTGGATGGGCCAGCTTGTCTATGAGACTGCAGTGGGGTTAGCCAGAAGTCCCGAGAGCTGACCAGACCTCTTCATTTATCAGAGGGTCTCACTGGTAGGGTCACTCGTGGCTCGGTCTTCCCCTGGAAGGGACACCTGAGTGTGTCTATTCCTACTCTAGATCCCATGGGGCCTGACAGTGCTGGGCTGAGGGGTACAGCGGGGGAAGGAAGTCTGTAGTGCTCACCTGAGATCCATGTGGGGTAAAAACAGCAGGGCGAGACTGGAAGAAGCTGGTGAGATGGTGACGAGGGAGCTGGTGAGTCGTGATGAGGGAGCTTTACCCCTCCAGGGACAGAGGTGACATGGTCCCTCTCCTCACCTGCTAGACATCACTACTCTAGGAGCTCATAACTGGGCTGCTCTCCCTGGGGCGGGATAACCAGGGGCCAATCTGGGTCACTGCCTGATTGGTAACCAAGGTTTTATTTACAGGCTGCAGCATAACCACGCCCACTTGTCATCTATGGTTGCTGATCTACCATCCTGGTGGGGTTACCGCAGCCAGGCTCTGAGGCCCAGCAGCAAGACCTTCTCCATAGCCCCGTTTTTTGTGGTTGTTGAAATGTATTGTGATTCAAATGAACGTAGTTCTTTTTAAAGACGTATTTTTATTTTTAAGTTATATATG
This sequence comes from Rattus rattus, assembly GCF_011064425.1. NCBI lineage: Eukaryota > Metazoa > Chordata > Mammalia > Rodentia > Muridae > Rattus > Rattus rattus. The sequence continues at coordinate 161,368,593 of NC_046157.1, forward strand.
TGAACGTTACTAGCGTGCAGAGGCCCAAAGTCAGTAGGGGCAGCATATTTCCTACAGCTGGAGTTTCAGGTGGTTGTGAGCTGCAGGGTGTGGTTGCTGGGAACCAAACGCCAGTCTTCTGGCAAAGTGGCAACCACTCTTAGTCACTGAGCGGTCTTCTGGCTCCTAAATGACCCCACGTCTCCTTACTCCATACCAGTGGTACAAGCGGATGGTTTCTCTCACTGGCCTTCTGGGTGTGTCCCTGCTTGTCATACATGAGCGCCCTCTTCAGTGTTTTCGTAGATGCCCGATCGCAGTCCCACGTGGGAGGCAGACTAATTAAGCTGAAAGTGAGGAATCACGCCTGCCTGCAGGGCATTGTGGGTACCTCTCTACCCCTCCAGAAACTGCCCATAGGTTTGGCTAGCTCTCTTGTAAATAAGACGTAGATTAAAGTTATTGGGTTGGGGCCAGGAAAACCTGAGCGAAGAAAAATATCTACCTTTGTGGACGATATAATGTTGAGAGAGATCCAGCAATGTCCCCGCAGCGGCAGCAGTGGTCTGGCTCTAACAACGTGAAGTCTGATCTGGTTAATTGCTCAGCCTGGTCCTCACAGTAGGACAAGGACGCAGCTGTGAGCTACAGCTCAGGGGAGGCTTAGGGGAGTCTCAGCTCGCCAGGGCGCACGCACAGGCTGAGCCTCTGCACTGACAAGCTTTGTATGTAAAACGTTTGAAGGTATTGCGGAGGGGGTTCAGTTCTCGATAATTAAGAATACGAGTGGAAACCTTTGTTTTAAAGAAGGCTCGATTAGAGAAGTGTTGAGCGATATAGAAGAAATGTCCAATTATATTAATAATTACAACAAGCAAGAGTGTGTAGGCGCATAATCCAGTATGTATCACAGACAGTACGTATCATAGACAACTTCCAAGAGCCAGAGACAATATTTGATTATAAAGAGGCAGGAAAGGGTGTCTCAGATGAATGTCGACAGAAATCCAGCAGCTGGGGACTAGAAAGTAGCAGCAGTAATGCTGTAAATTTATAATTTCAAAGACTCTTTACTTTCTCCACCTTAACTTTACACGGCACATTCTCTGTCTCTCTCTCTCTGTGTCTCTGTGTCTCTGTCTCTCTCTGCCTTTGTCTGTCTCTGTCTATCTCTGTCTCTCTCTCTGTCTCTGTCTTCCTCCATGCATAGTCCCAGGAGAACAGAGCCTTTGTTTGAGCAGTGCCTAGACCATTTCAGCCACGGCACAAAATTACTAAAGGGTTTTGGAAGGAAAAAGAATATCCTAAGTCTCCATGGGAGCTGAGGTTCTAGCTAGAGGGAGTCCATGTGCACCCCTAAGTCCTGGAATAGACATGTATGGCTCAGGATACCTCTCCTCTCTTCCCTTCTCCCCTCACCAAAGCCATGGGGAAATGAAGGTCAGGGCTGGAAGTGTGCACGTTTTTACGATGGCTAATTTTTAAATGTTGGGTGTTTGAGAGATTGCTAATTTCTTCCCTCACTATCTTACTTCCTTTTCCAAGGCTGTAGACCTGCACTCCCATGGTAGGGCCACTCTTAATCTAGGAGCCCCATAGGTGCTTACCTGGGACTACCACTTCCTACAGCAGACCAAGTCAGGTGCCCTGTGTGCTTGATCCACAGCCTGTCTTTGTGGAAGAAAACCCTGGAACCCTTGTAGTCATCCATGCTGTAGTTGTTATTTGTGTCTGGTCCCATAGCCTTCCAAGGCCAATATAAGGACAGGGACTTGTCATGCAAGCTTGAGGACCTGAGTTGGAATCCCCAGGACTCACAGCACTGAAAATCCACTGTAATTCCAGTGCTCTTTCCTATTGGAAGATGGAGGCAGAGACAATGGATTCCCCAGAAGTTCAGAGGCCGGCTAGCCTGGAGTATACGACAGTAAGCACGACACTCCATCTCAAATAAGGTGAAGGTGAGGATTGCCACTTGAAGTTGTCCTCTGATGCCACAAATGCCATGGCACTGTATGTCTACACACACACACACACACACACACACACACACACACACACACACACACACACCAAACACATACTGCCACCTACTACACATACACCACACACACAAACGCCAAATACCCTCACATGCACATACCCCCACGCATACACACGACACACATACATGAAAGCACCTCACGCAAGCACACACCAGAACCACAATACACACACTCACAAGCCATGCACACTCATGCATATTACACACACCACAAAAACATGTTCACGCACCACATGCGCACACACTTTTTAAGTAAAAGAAATGTAGGATCAGCCTAAGGTCCTTTAACGCAAGTTCAAGGTGCTATGCAATTGTTTCATTTGGAGATAACCATGGCTGGGAGCCTCTCTCTTCAGTACAAGGACCCAGAGAGCCTGCAGAAGTAGACTGCTCGGCCAACTCCATTAGCCTCAGCTTGACATCTCTGAGTTGAAAATCAAATCTAGGGAGGAATCAAGATATTTTTTCTAGAAATATTTACCAAAAACAATTAAAGAAAGATGGTGGGGGTTGCACCTTCTCCCTGACAGCACACATGCAGGGAGATGCTCAGTACCTCACAAGCAGGAGAGAAGCATTTGGACGCAGTTCCCAGGGACTGCCAAGTCTGAGTATAGAACCTCTGGGGAGAAGGCCAAGTGCACACATTCAAATGCCCTTCCAACAGAACTCCAGCAAATGCTCCAAAAGAGAGGTGAGGGCTGCAAAAGATACAGGAAGGAGATGACTTCCTCTGTAGCACAGGCATGGAGAGAGATCACAGGCTCAGGAAAAACACAGTCCCTCTTAAACATACTCCACCAAGAGAGAAAATGGTTGAGCTTCCTGGAAGAGACCCAAGCTCAGTATCCCATACAGCATGAGAAATGATCCACCAGACTGGGGAAAAAGTTGGGGCTAAGGCTGTCTGCCTCTAGCTTGGGTAAGGAAGAGAGAAAAATGGGCCAGTGCTACTAAAGACTTCACCCGCAGGAATAAGAAATCACATTTTCTAAGTCCCAGACTAAAGATTGGGCATGTAATTCTGTACGACCAGGTTTATGTTTTCAAATTAAGTCCTAGCTGATATGACTGCCCACAAGGAGCTCTGGTCAGTTTCCTGCATGGGTTCCCAGCAGGCTATAAGCCAAACCGGTGCTGGAATATTATGACGTCACCCGGATTTCAGATGCTCCTGATTCTACAACATTAGCTCAAGGTATGCCAGGTACATTGCAGCCGAGATGGTGTGGTGTGTGTGTGTGTGTGTGTGTGTGTGTGTGTGTGTGTGTGTGTGTGTGTGTGTGTGTGTGTGTGTTTGAGTATAGGCACATGAATGCTGTGCCTGAGGAGTCCAGAGATGTTAGATACCCTATATCTGGAGTTTCAGACAATCATCAGCCACCTGATATGGACACAGGAAAACAAACCTAGGCTCTCTAGAACAAGTGCTCTTAACTGCTAAGACATCTTTCTTTGGCTCAGATAGGTTCCATTGTATTCTGACTCTTATATTAGTTACTGCTGTGAACAGACACCATGACTAAGGCAACTTTTTATAAAGGACAACATTTAATTAGGGCTGGCTTACAGGTTCAGAGATGCAGTCCATTATCATCAAGGTGGGAACATGGCAGCATCCAGGCAGGCATGGTGCAGGAGGAGCTGAGAGTTCTACATCTTCATCTGAAGGCTGCTAGGAGAAGAATGACTTCAGACAGCTAGGATGAGGGTCTTAAAGATCATGCCCTCGATGATGTACTTCCTCCAACAGAACCACACCTCCTAATAGTGCCACTCCCTGGACCAACCATATTCAAACCATCACATATGTCTTCTGTCCCAAATAGCGAGTATCCAATCAGTCTAGCCAGAAACGTGTTGCTGTGAATCGCTAGTCCCTGCTCTCTATAACTCATCTGTCTTTTCTTCTGTCTTAATGTTCCTTGGATTTGATCCTCATACCTTCAGACTGTGTTGCTTCGAAATGCCAAGACAACAAAGAATTTAATCGCCCTGTAACCCCAATCACCAGGCTATATTACCGAGTAACAAGAAGTAATAACACACACTGAGGGAGACCGGGCATGAGGAGTGAGTCTAGCCTGTGGCAGAACCCCCCGGGATGTCCCCACGGTGTGTGGAGCAAAAACCTTGAGAAACGCACTCCAGCCTCCCGGAAGTGCACAGTGGCAAAGGAGAAATCCGGAGGGGACAGTGATAGATGGAAAACAGCCTAGCAACAAGAAAACCCAAATTTAACTCAGCTTCTGACTGGAGTGACTCAACCGCACACAAACAGGATGGGGGAAAAACCATTACCCACTCGAGCATAATTCCCCTCAGATCAATCTCCATATGACGGTAGACATCAGCAGGGCGAAGACGCCGGAAAGAGAGACACAGTCATCGTTTTCCAAGAGCCTGGGAAATCCACAAAATCAGCCTCTGATGACCCAATTATTGCTTTTCCTCAGATATGAAATTTGAAATGAATATGATTAAGAAGTCATGGCTGAAGGGTGTGAACCAGCGGAGAATATCAGTATCAAGGTCAATCACTGCAGGAGCCAAAAGGGAATGCTAGACGCTAAAAGCTGAATCGATGGCACCAGAGACAGACCTCCACACCCCCACCCCCACCCCCACCTCCACCCCCATCCCTCCGGTCTCATCGGCAGGTCTGATATTCCTAATAAAAGAAGAAACAAGTCAGAAGAGAGATCCTAGAAGAGAAATAGGGCATCCCCGAGGATAAGATGGTAATCAGTAACCTCTGCACTAACATTTACAATCACAGGGGGACAAAAGGGTTGGGCGTGGGGGTGGGGCAGGAGAGAGAGCAGGAGAGGAGATGGCTGAGAATTCTCCCAAAATAACTAAATATCCAAAAGTGTTAGAGAAGTCTCCCCTTGCTGGTGGGCTGCCTGGTTCTCTCTGTGGAGCAAAGCTGGGTGTCTGGGCTGTTCTGTATGCAGGTGGAAGGCGCTCAAGTATGTGGTCTCAAGTCCACAGTGACGACTGACGTCCCTGAACGTCAACATGTCTTTCCACCATGAAACATGGAAACCAGCATCAAACAGGAGAAGCCTCGTGTGAAGGACTTTATGTTTTGAACCAGTGAGAGCTAGGTCAAGACTCCCCAAAAGTACCCATGTTGAGGCTAGGTCTCCCCTCCTCTCTGGAAACACCCGAATCCACCTCCAAGTGTGTCTCTAAATCTCCTAACTTAGAACTGGGTGATTCTAAACCCAGTCGGATTGACAGTGATGATTAACCATCACACCCTCCTTAACGTTGAAAGCCATAATTAAATCCAATCCAGTTACCTCTATGTTCGTTATATTACAGGCATTGATTGAAAAGAAGAAACACGCATGTAAGTGTATTTACTGTAAACTACGTTTTTGGAAAAATCTTCTCGCTCACTGTCTACCCCCCGGTTTTACATCCTTTCACTCTTGAACAGAACAGATCAACCCCTGGTTAATATTTACATCAATGCCACCAGACAGCTCTCAGGTCCGTTCGGATACCAGATGGCTGCATGTTAAATACAGCTCAAGGAGGCCGTGCCTGCAGAATGACAAACACCCAGCTGTAAAGGGCGAGCTCCCGTCTGCTCGCTTCATCAGACACCACTCTGCAAATGTTTTGGCTGCTCCTGGAGCATTCAAGGGACATTCCGTCAGGGTCCATTACCCAGGAGCCCTTCCCAGGACAGCGGGACCTGACACCACCTCCATGGTTCCCACTGAGCTAACAGAAGTAGAGCTCTGTGGCCTGCAAGTCCAGATCCACCGTTCATCCTGATCTGTCATTAAGGAGCCATATGTCTTGGGCAGGTTACTTCCTCTTCCTCTGGGCTCCGATACCTGGGGTATAAAGTGGGGGAACTGGGATTAGTTAAATATTTGCACCTGCCATCTGTCGCATCCTACAGTTTTGATAATTGGTCATTAGTCGTCTGGGAAATCGTGTGTACAATCTGTGTCTTTGTAACGCCAGGTAGTGAGATCAGGGAAGTTGGTCCTGGCTGCCCTAGCTGGGCTTTGGTCCTGTGGTTTCAATGGCGTTCAGTGTCCGCCTGGTGGTGCTGTTTGGGAAGGTTGTAGAGCCTTTAGGACTCAGATCTTGTTGGAAGAAAGGTGTCCCTTGGGACAACCTTGCGGGGTGCAAGTAGGAATACCACCCACCTACTGTTCACTCTCTAGTTATGGCATGCCAGTGCAACATGTCCAACTGTTTTCTTCATCCTGAAGGTCCACCTCCACTTTCATGGCTGACTGTAGTCCGTCAAACTGAGGGCCAAAAACAAAAAAAAACAAAAAAAAACAAAAAAAAAAAACCAAAAAACAAAAAAAGAAAGAAAGAAAGAAAAAGAAAAAAACCCTCCCTTTAGTTGCTTTTGGTTGAGTATTTGGTCACAGCAATAGGAAGTCACTAAGGAGTGGAACCTTTAAGGTAGCTGATGACATCCCTGGGAGCTCCCTGCTCCTAGAGACTGTCTATCTCCAGGTGGCACCTTAGGTCTCACAGGGCTGGGATGGTCATCGACAGTGGGCTTGTCCAAGAAGTTCAGCGGCCTCAGTTTGCTCTCTTACTTCCTCTCTCAGCACAGGAGCCCCTTCTGACTGTATGATGCCATCTGCCACGTGGCACCACCACGTAACCCTCACCAAGTGCTGATGCCATGTCATTCAGACTTTGAAGCCAACAGAATCACGGTGGCAATGGACTTCTTTATACGTGATCTAGCTTTCAGACATGCTATTAGAGAAAGCACAAACCAGTAAGATATATGGCAGCTCCCCCAGGCTCTGCCTCACTGCCTATGTGCTCTGGCTACCCCATCAGAGCCTCAGGTAAAGTGCACCAAGCCTAAATGGATGATGTGAATCCCTTCCCAACCTTGGGCTTGTAAGAGAAGGGTGAGGACACTATCGAACAGTCTTCCATGCTGGGCTTGGACAGAAGAAGTGTCCAGATCACATCAAACTTCTCCCAAGCCAGTCATGTCGACAGTACACTGTTAACCACACTACCACACCTTAGGTAGAACTCAATAAACGTTAAGTACTGCTACTGTTATCAACCTTTAGCATGGAATTATCAAAACATTAGAATTATGCAGACTGTCAGAACTCAGAGAATAAATGTCTATGGCAACAAAGGAGAGTTCCTCTACACTGTAGGAGAAACAACATAGATGCCACTGTATAAACAAAGGGGCTGCTCAGCTGCAAAGGCATCTCCTGCAGGAGGACCTAATTGAGGACTGCCTGAGAGACCAAGGATTGCTGACTGGGACAATGCCAGCCAATCGGGAACTGCTGTTTAGAAGAGATTCTTTCTTAAGGCCAATGGGGTGAGGGTGGAGGGTATCAAAGGAGCTTGCAACAGCATTAAGACTAGTTTATTGTGTGTTTCTCACCTGCTCCCAGAGTCTGTGTCGTTGAATTGATGCCACCTCACATCCAACCTCCAAGGGCAAGAGAGTGGTCCAGGGCACAGGCAGCACCACCTACCTAATCCTTAGGGCTCAGGAAACATACAGAAGAGGGGGCAGAAAGATTGTAAGAGCTTTGTCTACCAGGGAAGGTCATAACAGAATGACTTCCTCTAGACATGACAAACACTGAACCCATGAACTCACACAGCTATGGTGGTCTGCACAAGACCTGTAAGGGCTCAATTCAGTCACCATTCCAGTGTGGAGTGGAGAGATCACAGGAGCCCCCACCTATAATTGAGGAGCTGTTGAAAATAGGTGGCTTCTGGGAGAAAGAGAGTAATTTAGGGGGGCGGGTGAGGTCCCTGGTAGGTTGACCATAGTCCAGTGGCTGGCCTCACACCCATGCATACACTGACAACACTAATCAGCTCCCATGAGTCATTTTTAAGAAGAGGATGTGAAGCTGAGAGGAGAAGAAGAACTTGGGGGGAGGAGTGGGAAGTGGACGTGATTGAAATCTGGATCTAAAGTTCTCAGCGAGTTAATAAAAATCTTAAATATTTTTTAAAAACAAAAGAAAAAGTTAAGATGATGGAATTAAGTTCTTGGACAGTTTGACTAACTGAACCATTGGGGAAATGTCTGAGATCTCTGCTTGGCTGTAGGCCAACTAATCAAGAGAACAGTCATAGCCTTGGTCTACACGGAAGTTTTCAATGCATTTTCATCATCTGCCTTGCCCTGCAGTCCTTTTGATCTCTCCCTCATTCAGACATATCTTTGCTATTATCTGAAGCCTAGACATGCTACGCTCCCCATGAGGGTAGGGTCAGACTGCAACCAACAATAAGTGTAAGGTCAGGCAACACAGACCTCCTCTGAGTAAGGTCAGAGTGCACTCCACCATTGCTGTGAGATCTACCATTAATGGTAAAAGTTCAGACTGTGTTCTACATGTGAGTGTAAAGTCAAGCTGAGACCTACCATGAGTTTGAAGTCAGACTACAGCCCTCCCGTGAGTGCACAGTCAGACAGAGGCTCACCATGAGCATGTCCACAATCAGACAGAGGTCAGGCTTTGTCCCACTATGAGTGTAGACCAAAAGACAGTGACTGTAAGCTACTGAGTCTGGTAGAGCATGTCTCACAATGCTATCATGGCAGTCTGTTGGTAATGAGTGTTACAATGGTGTCACACTGAGCTGACACCGGAAGAAAGGAAGCTATTTTTTCCATCACTTCCTTCCAGTGCTCTGTGCTGGCCTCCATCACACTAACCCAGCTGTTTTTGACCTTCCTATCACTGAGACCTTTTAATACGGCTCCTATGATGTGGTGAGCCCCAATCATAAAAGTATCTTCATTGCTCTTTTATCACTTTAATTCTGCTACTGTTATGAATCATAACATCACTAATTTTAGAGGGAGAGGTTTGCTGAGGGGTCATGACAAACAGGTTGAGAATCCCTGCTAAGTGTCTTCAACATCCCATCTGAGATGAACAGCAAGTCAGGCCCTATCATGGAAAAGACCTGAGTACTATGGGACCAAACAGAACAGACACCTGACAGATTATGGGGTCAGCGAATGTGGTAACGCATGGATGGAGACCTACCTACAGAATGAATGGGGATAGGAGGTTAAGAACGGAGGAAGCCATCTCACAGGGAGACCTGCAGACTAGGGCACAAGTCCACAGAGCATTTCCTTCCACATGGAGTTCCTGTCTCCAAGCTCAGCTCGCCTCCCTGCTAAGCTGGGCTGAACCACAGAGAGACTTCAAGACCATGTGTTGCTTGTCTCCCTCCCCGACCCCCCACCCCCAGGGCAGTAGGGGGGAGGGAGCTGCTTGGAAATCTCTGGGCTGGGTCCCACATCTGGAAAAGTCATAGCTCGTCTTGGAAAGCATGGGCACCGCCTGTGTTTTAGATAAGATTGAAGCTTGAAGATGATTTATGTTTGCCCAGTGGGACTCATCGTTCTCTTCTTCAGGGCATCGCTCTGTTGATGGACACCCCATAAACTAGACAGAATTCACGAGCAGAGAGCAGGGGACCAGTTTCCCTTTGCTTTTTCACCCACTACTAAGTCTTCCTCATACACCCACATGCTGAGACCCTCCCAGAGGGATCATTGAAGGAGGTCAGGGGACAGGAGCGGTGACCTTCTGCGTATTACTCTCTCAGAGGTGACAGGAAAGTTTCAACAGGTGCCAAGATGGCCATACACCCAGGGTGACATATTGTGGCAGGAGCTTCATGCTCCAACATAGAAGCCCATAGACAGCCCACAAGAAGGGTTGAATACAGCCGGGCTGTGAGAGACTCGGAATCCGGACGTGTGAAGCCCACTGCAGCTGGGCCCCTGAGCTGGTTTGGAAATATGACTGGTATTTCCTCCTTGCGTTTGAAGAAGCTGGAATTTTACTCCAGCTTTTATGGAGGTGCTGAGCCAGCCCTGCCCCCACATGTGAGCGCTGCCCCCGTCACCAGAGCCATGCCATAGCACACACCCTTATACTCCGTGCACACTTGGACTCAGCAAATTCATACCATGCACACTTATATACAAACTCACAGATGTACAAGCTCACTTCCATTCCCTCACTTTCACCAAAAACACACATGAGGAGGGGATGAGAGAGGGGGAAGGGGAAGGAGGAGAGAGAGCTGTGGAAGAAGAACGAGTTAAAACTATCGCTGTGTCAGCAGAGATGCCATTCATTTGGGCTCAGCACTGTCAACACAGAGGTCCAGGCTACCTGGGACTGTGTGGGGACAGCACCCATGTTGACTGGGAACAGCTTGTATAGTAGTTACTGAAGACCACTTGACCATCTGGTTCCCATCGGGCTGTTTGATAGAGCTGTTGGGGGTGGGAAGTAGGAGATAGTTGTCCTGTGTGGTATGGTTTGTATGTTGATGTAGATTATGGGATGAGAGGTGTGTTTGAGAGGTATGAAGGGTTAAAAAGATATGTGTCCACACAGGTTAATTTGAATGCATGTATTTGTGTGTTGGGAGATAGATGATAGATAGATAGATAGATAGATAGATAGATAGATAGATAGATAGATAGATAGATACATAGATAGATACATAGATAGATACATAGATAGATACATAGATAGATACATAGATACATAGATGATACATAGATACATAGATCATAGATACATAGATAGAGTGAGTGAGTGAGTTCCAATGTGTAATATGTATGATCATATAGAGAATGTAATGTGATATATGTGATCATGTGACAGTATGTGTTTAATATATAATGAGTGGCATATATGTTTGAGCGGTGTGATGGATCTAGTATATGTCTGCACAAGGGATACCTGTGTGTGTGATGGGTGTGCTGTGTGCTGTGCCTGTGTGTGCAAGATAGCTGTGGCATTTGACTGTGTCTGTGTGATGAATGTGGTATGGGCCTGTGATTGTGTAATGGGTGTGGCGTGTACCTACCTCTGTCTGTGTGATAGCTATGGTGTGTGTCTATGTCTGTGTGCACATGAATAGAACAAAATCCAGACCAGTATAACCAAAGAATTCTTGGAAGATAATTTCCCCCTAACCCTAATTTTCCAGGTTTTTCCTGTTTTCAGGGTTTTTTCTCTGACTATCTTTTTGCAGCTTGGCCCTAACCCAATGGTGAATTTCTTTTCTGGAAGTAGAAATTATCCAATCAATAGACTTCTGAGCAACATCAGCAAATTCAATTTAAGAGCAGATTAAAGTTCAAATTTTCCCATCAACTTCTACCAACACATTAGATTGTGAAATGTCAAAACAGCTCGCCCGCCGCTGAGCGAAGCACCTTCGGTTTGCTAGAGAGGGCATTTCTTAGCTGGGCCGACAGCAAGGCGAACTGAACATCAGTCTCTCCCTGCAGAGCTTCCAGTATGCCCCAACAGCACCAATCCAAACTTTCTTCTTCCCGGGAACCTTGATTTCCTTGTCAAGTGTGTCTACAAGACCCAGCACTCAAATGTTCTACAAAGGACGCCAGTTGAGGACAGTGTTTGGTTTGTTTTCCACTTGACACACCTGGAAAGAAGAATTGTCTACATCAAAATGGCCTGTGGGCAAGTCTGTGGGGCGTTTACTTGGTTAATGATTGATGTGTTAGGGCATAGCCCACTCTAGGGGTTGCCATTCCTAGGCGGGTGTCCTGAGCTGCATAAAAAGACTAGCTAAACAGGAATCTGGAAGCAAGCCAGTAAGCAGTATTCCTCCACGACCTCTGCTTCTTGCCTGGAGTTCCTTCAGTGGTGAACTGTAGGCTGTAAGATGAAATGAATCCTTTCCTGCTTCGGTTGCTTTTGGTCATGGTGTTTATCACAGCAATAGAAAAAGCAAACTTGGGCTGGGGATTTAGCTCAGTGGTAGAGCGATTGCCTAGCAAGAGCAAGGCCCTGGTTGGTCCCCAGCTCGAAAAATAGAAAAGTAAAAAAAAAAAAAAAAAAAAAAAAAAAAAAAGAAAAGAAAAGCAAACTTGAACAGCATCAAATGCCAGTACCACAGAGTACAGAGCAGGCAAGCCAGCAGCCATCATACCAAAGTGGGGTTTGTGTGAGACAGCCCTGCCCCACACCCTGACACCTCTTCACTTGCTCTCTCACTTCACACCAGCTCCCTCTGGGCAATGGTGGGGGTCAGGGAAAATGCCCACTCCCCTGACACTGATCCATAAACATCAGGACTGTTGCCAGGCAAAATGTCCAAGAAGGTGGTCAAGGAAGGCTGATGATGGCTCAAATGGGGGGCAGGTAGTTCACAGCCTGACTGACGATCTAGAGTTGGCCACTCTCTGACCCTCTGGATTTCAGGGTGGCCTATCCTATGGGAGCCCCGGGGAAGCAGGAAGCCAGGGAGAGATGGGTCTGGGCTGCCACGAATGGACTCTCCATTGGCCAGCCTCTCTCCCACCCACTGATCTCAGTTCATTGAACCTGTTTGGGTGCTCCTAAGGAAATAATAATCTATCATTTTGTTGCCTTTATAGTAACACAAAAGCAATCCACATTCAAATATCGGACACGGATCTTTTGTTGTCGGTCAGCCTTTCAACACTGGCCCAATACCAGCTCTGCTCCAGGGACCTTTCAGGCTTTCCTCACTGTGGTGGCATGAATGAAAATGACCCCCTTAGGCCCATAGGGAGTGGCACTATTAGGAGGTGTGACATTCTCTTTCTGATGCTTGCCCATCCAGATGTAGAACTCTCAGCCACTGCTCCAGCACCATGCCTGCCTGCATGCTGCCAAGCTCCCTGCCATGATGACAATGGACTGAACCTCTGAAACTGTAAGCCAGGCTCAATGAAATGTTTTCCTTTGTAAGAGTTGCTTGCTGTAGTCACGGTGTCTCTTCACAGCATTAGGAACCCTAAGACAAGCACTATACCAGGACTGTTCAGGTGTCCTACATCCTAGACCACAAACCTGCTTCTCAGCCTTTCCAGGAGATGCCATTGTTGAATTCCCTAGCCCCTGTCATGTAAGTTGAACCGGAAAATCTTCTTTGATAATATATGCACATGCCTCCCGGTGACTGTATTCTAGCAGGCCCTGCCCAACGCACGTGCAAGAGATAAATTTTACCTCCAAGATATTCCTCATGTTTTAGGAACACTATCCCATTGTAAGTTGTGAAGGGGGGCCTGCAACATTTGGTGCATACCTAGTAAACAATAGGAACCCGTTTCTCGTGTTCTGGAGGCTGAAGCTCTAAGAGCAAGGTGCTGGCAGGTTTGGAGTCCGCTGGGGACAGCTTCTTTATAGGCAGTGAGTGCCTTGTGCCCACCATGGAGGAAGAAGCTAGCTAGCTTCCTGGCGGTTTTACAGGGCACTAATCCCCCCCATAGTTCCTCAATTCCACAGCCCCACTATAGAAGTAAGCCATCAGCAAGACAATTTGGGGACGCAATCAATCTACAGCAGAGAGGTGACAGCATCTCCGGATGCATTAATCCCAGGGCACAGCCACCCACCCACACCCTTTTCCCATCTTGATAAATTGCCCCTTATCAGACTTGCCTCTGAGGGCTCAGTCTAAGAGCACATCTACAGACTGCAGGGCCCTCCAATAGTTCCCGTGCTTATGGAGGGAGACAGCCTTTCTCACTTTTTCTGCAGTTAAATGGCCATTCCACCCATTTCCTTGGGGCACAACTATGCCTGTGGCTACTCCTGACCTTGAGATCACTTTTCTCAGTTCAGCTCCAACGCCTATAACTTCAGCCCTACCTCCTGCTCTGTCCCAGCTCCCACCAAATCCTCTTCTTTCAGAAGTTTGCCACTGGAACCTTTGTTCTGTTGATAGCTGGTATGCCATCTCCATTCCTACCCTATAGGAAAGTGGCTCTCAACCTATGCGTGCCCTTTAGGGGTGGGAACTACCCTTGTGGAAGGGTCAGTAGTAAAATGACAATGATGAAGGAGCAGTGAACTAATTTATGGGGGGCTGTGGACCCCACAACATGAGGAACTGTATTAAAGGGCTGCAGCATTAGCATTAAGAAGGTTGAGAACCACTGCTCTAGGAAGTGACCCAAGACTCCAGCAGAACCAGGGATTGTATCAAACCCTGCCTATATTATACTGTCTCCTGTAATGTACACCCACACCTATAATGGGATTCAACTTACAATTTTCTAGTCTATCTCAGCCACTTGTGCAAACTTGTTTTTTTCTTATTTAATAGAGAACTTGAAGCATCTTGCCTTATTTGGTTACCAGCATCGTTATTTTTATGCCTTGGGCCATTAAAGGTCACGTGGTCACACACACACACACACACACACACACACACACTGTGATAATGAAATGTTTACTACATGACTATGGGGCAGGTAGAACACAGAGTGTGGATACAGTGGTCACAGTGGCGATTCACACCCTGGGTGGGACACAGTAGGAGGACATCAAGAGACTTATCAGCCCTACTCAGAGCAGCATGCATTTTGAAAGTCATGCGTTGATTGTTTTCCACTTAACATTTTTGGAACATATTTGACCGTGACTACCTAAAGCCCAGGAGAGTGAACACACACACACACACACACACACACACACACACACACACACGGATGGTTGAGGGGCTGCTGCATCCTAAATTCACCATCCCAGCTTTAGTAAACCTGGTCTCCTCACAAGGGTATTGTTTAACTTACAACCCTCTCTGTGGTATTAATCTCATTTGCTGGAGCCATAGGGCCACAAGGAGTGTGGGGACTCTGTGTCTCCACTGTATCTCTACCTTCCCAAGTGAACAGGGACACAACTGTGGCCAGAGTCTAGCTGTCCGTCATTTAGGATAGACCTCCATTTTCCCAGCCAGCTCACAATGCTCAACTTTAGCCTCACGGTTCAGTCTTTCTTCTACGGAATCTCACATTTCTTCTTTTAGGACTTTTTTTTTTAATATACAGAAACTTGGTCAAGTGGTGTTCTTCGTTTGGGGTACGTGTGTGCACATGTGTCTGTGTGTTCATGTAGAGATTAGAGGTGTTCCTCAGTCACAATTATTTTTAAGGGCAGGGTCTCCCACTAGCCTGAATCTCACTGATTCGGCGAGCCTGGCTAGCCAGCCATCACGCTCCACGGTTCCTCCTGTCTCCAGGTCCCAGGGAGGGGATTACCAACTGAGCCATACCCCTGTTCCCAAGCTGCGTCTTCGAGGGTAATGGGTTGCTGGGTTTGGTGGCCTGTGACCTACCTGGACAGCTTGACATGATGACAGCCATCATGTAGAATGCACTGGGCCATTGAAGACACTTTGTCTAATACCACAGCAGGATGAAAGTACATCATCCCTGGCTCCTGACAGCAGCAGAAGCCTGGCTCGGGAACGAGAGATGAGGCTCTCACTGGAGTTCACAGTGATCAGTTCTGCTAACATCATTTTGCCAATCTAAGTGGAATTAGAGACTTGTTGTAGAGCGCATGCCTTTCCTCTCAGGAGGAACGGTGCTGCCATACATAATATCTTAAAAACAGATAAAGGAGCAGGAGTGCTGGCTCCGCTATGGTGACCATGGCAGCCCACTGTGATTGCTTGTAACGTTATTGATAAAATAAAGCCCTGTCTTAGAAGAACAATTTCTCTCACTTGCAACAAGGACACACCTGGGAAATAGGGCTTCACTCAGTGTAGATAAAGAAAGGCAGGAAGAAATATTCAGACTTTGACTCAGTGTCTGGTGGTCTGCAGTGGGTTACCTGGAGTGGACCTCAACTGGCAGGAGGTATACAAGCAACCTCTGGTCATGTGGATCATACCTCGAGGGTTCTGAGAGAGAGAACAGAGAAACTGACTCTGCCCTCCCTGGAAAGGAGGTACCCAGCCTGTACCTGAGGCAATCTCCCCAATTCCCACTCCACAGGGGCTCAAGCTGCCAATGGACATTTGGGGAAAGATTGGGTGAGTAGAGATTGCTTGGCTACTAAGGTGACTGGGAGCACCTCAGTTCTACCACATGCTCTGCTCACGGCTGGATTCTGATGAGAAATCAATTGTCTGCCATGCACTTCATTTGAGCGTGAGCCAAAGATGCTCACCATTTATTGAACATCTGCTATACTCCAGATACTGTGCTGGGCACCTGGCATGGCTCATCTCCCCAAAATCATGATTGGGTTGTCATTCCAAAGGACAGATTGAGGGTGTTTCAGTGACAGAACTAGTCATACACCTGATACCTACATCTAAGTGTGACACACCACAGACCTCAAGTCATAACTACAGCCCTAAGCCACACAAAGGCCTTCAGACAGAATCCCCAGGAATGCCAAAGTCATTGACATCGGTGCCCTATAGCAGAGTTCTTGCCATCCACTCATTTGACAAGTATTTCTGTGGCTTGCACTGAGTGTTGGCCTGTGACATAATCTGTGAGTGAGAGATGGTCTTGCAGAAAAGGGTAGGTACCTATGGTTGTCTCAGAGTCACCTCTCCATCCCTCAAGGCTCCTTTTACAAAAAGAGCTACCCCAGATCAGAGGGAATGTGCCTGGAAATGGGGAGGGGTGAACCCCCTCGGATTGGATTGTAGGTGGAAGAAGACATATAGGAGGCTGAAGGGGTGGGTGGGAGAATAATTTCAGGAGTATAAAGAGAAGAAAGATGGTAGATGACAGTTTATGTCATCCAGGGAACAAATATTTACCTGGGTACCAGACCGTTGGATTCCAGGACGTGTCGGCAAGCAAATTCAACAAAAGTCCTTTCTTCTGAGGGTCTTACCATCCCAGCTGGAGGAGACAGGCCACAGAGAGACTGCTGTGTGTTAGAGCTTGAAAGCTACAGAGAGGGGAAAGATCAGGCAATGAAGAAAGGGGGTAGCCTCCAGGACTAGGGAGGCAGGTTGAAGTAAATACCATGAAGAGAGTGGGCTGTTAAGCATCTTTCCACTGCTATCCCAAGATACCCGAGGGGATTAGTACTAAAGGGAACAGGGCTCTTAAACTCCTTACTCTGGAGATTCTAATCCAATACCAGGCAACCATTACACTCTTGGCAGAGTTCTGTTGAGGACACAGGATGGCAATGGTGAAACCATGATGGGACACACCACTTACCTCATGACCAGGAAGTCAAGAGAAAGTTTTTCATAGTCCTCACTGACGGCCTGCATCACCAATAACCCAAGAGCCTCTCCCACCAACCTCTCCCATTAAAGGGTCCATAGCCTCCCAGTAGTATCAGGGCAGAACCAGCTCAACACATGAGTCTTTAGGGGATCTTCAAGAGCCAAGCTGTAGCACAGGCCACATTAAGCCACATTAAGAAGGTGCTAGGTGCTGTTTGAGTGTTGGGTAGCTGAGCATAGAGAGATCTGGGCTTGAGCCTTGCAGGCAGAGGGAGCAGCAGGTGCAGAGACTCAGAAAGACAGCACACAGCCCTATCAGGGAACAGCGAGGCACTGGTGGTGATGTGAAAAGAGAAGGGTAATAGTTGACAAGGACCAGAAGGCTTCAGAGCAGTGTTTCTCAACCTGTGGGTTGCGACCCTTTTGGCAACCCTCTGTCTCCAAAACTATTTACATTATCATCTACATCAGTAGCAAGATTGCAGTTATCAAAAGTAGCAACAAAAATAAGTTTATGGTTGAGGGTCACTGTGAGGTGCATTAGGAAGGTTGAGAACCACTGTCATAGAAGGTTGGCGATCCATGCTGGCCCCTGGGTGTATAGTGAGAATTGGACCTCTGTTTTCATCTAGAGCAGCAGTTCCTACCCTTCCTCATGCCATGACCCCTTCACACAGTTCCTCATGTTGTGATGTCCCACCACCACCCCATAAAATTACTTTTGCTACTACTTCATAACTAATGTTGCTACTGTTATAAATTGCAATGCAAATATCTGATATGCAGATGGTCTTAGACAACCCCTGTGAAAGGGTTGTTGGACTCCACAAAAGGGGGTCTCTACCCACAGGCTGAGAACCTCTGATGTAGGAGGGGCATCCTTGTAGCAGTGGTTTTGAGCTTAGGAGTAACCAAGTCATCTCAGATTGAAAAATCTCTTTGCTGAAAATAGGAGACAAAAAGTGATCTGGCAGTTTGTGGGGTTGGGGGTGGGGAACTGAAACCAGCATTTCCAAGAATGTCCTTGCAGGAAACCAGGAATCTCAAAAGAGAGCTTTGGCACCTCTTTCCTTGTTTTCCTCCTAACTGGGCATCTCCATGAGAGGCTGTGGTGCTTAAGCAACTAAAACTCTAGAAATGACACCTGGACCCCTATTGTAGGGACAACTAGACTGACCAGCTCATCCCCCTGCCCAGTTTCTGCCCTAACTCCTTTTGAAAGACCCATAGACACGTAGCTCAATGTTACCCTATGTCCTGGGACCCCTCCTACCATTCTGGAGTTCCATGCTAGCACACGCTCTTTCCTTTCCTCCCTCTCTCTTAAGCCAACCTTTGAATCTATAGCTTCTCTCTAAAACTCTCTTTCTATGGACATGAATTTTCTTCTTCAAATTCTTCAGATAAGAAACCCAAGTCTACCGGCTCTGGGCAGTTCTGGTAGCCATTGAGATTGAGAGCACTGAGGCCCCTGAAAAAGGCTCCATTACGGTCAAAGGCACCCCCATATTCCTTATCATTTCTCTACTGTGTTAAGGATCAATGAAGAAGGGGAGATGGGGGACAGAGGTGGGGACATGAAAGCTGGTCAGGGATGTAGACAAAAGAGTAAGGACTAACATGGCGGTTGGTAGGGATGGATGAAACATACTCAGTTTCCAGACCTATTCTAAAGTTTGCATGTGGGGAGGAGTGGTTAGAGGAAGGGAAACAAAGGATGGTGTGGGCTCTACAGCTTCTGGAAGGAATCCCCAGAAGGCAGACAGATGTAGGTTGATGCTGGAGATGTAAACTAAACATCTTGACCTCTAGATAGGTCTCAACCATCTCATTGGCTTAAGTCAGTCTCTGTGCGGTGTGAATAGGTACAGTGTGTGTAACAGGACACGAGGCTGTGTTGGGGGCTTGCTCTGCAGTCTCTTTTGGTTTGAACACTGCAGTGCATGCTTCCCGCAACTGATGACCAATGATGTAACATGGTTTCAGCGCCCACCAGACCACCCTACTCTACGAGTGGCCACTGAAAGTTGCCCATCTCAACGTGCACCTCTGACCAGTAAGTACTCAAGAGCTGTGGATGCAACAGGAAATGCATCCTGTGGCACCCACTGACGTCCTGGCAACCGATGGGATCTCATGGCGGTCAGCTTCCAATAGCTGATGCTGGAAACGAAAACCTCAAAGAAAGAAGTCTGTTAGTTAGGATCAATAGTAAAGAGAGTAAAAATACCAGCAAGTGGGAAAGAAGGGGATAAAAATAAATCAATCTTTTACCAAATCAAACAAAAATTCAGAATATTTGCAGGATGGGCTCTGCCTGGAACAAATGCTTTCCAGTACTTTCTAATCATGAAAACAGGGCAGAAGCACCATCTCGAGATCCCAGCAGAGATACCATCTCTTCTAGATAATAATAAAATACTCTAGATCTGCACAGCCTCGGTACCTGAACCACTCTCTGAACGCTTGGGAAGCTGTAGACCTAAACGCCAAGTGTGGCCATGTCTTTTCTTGCCCATCCCCACCTCTCTTCCTCTGCCTTCTCCCCAATCTTCACCTTTGAAGATTCCACACAGATTATCCAACAGCCATAATACAGATCCTAAACCTTACAGAGGATGTGGAAATACAAAAGTCCCTCATCTAATAACTAATAAGTAATTAGCTAATTACTACTAATGTGATGCCATTGGTGGATAGGTTGGTGTAATTTGGTTCATAGGTATGATATGAGGTAAAAGCTCCACATGAGACAGAGAGAAGGCATGTGTGATTAAACCTGGCTTGCTGGTACAGCAGACGGGCTGGCCAGCAATCCCTGGGATCCTCTTATTTTTGCCTCCTTTCTGCCGGGAGTCACAGGAAACTGTAGCACACCTGGTAGTTCATATGCTGTTGGGAATCCACACTCAAGTCCTCATACTTAGACAGCAAACACTTACCCACCAGCCATCTCCCTGCTCCTAGCTATGTAACTGTATTCAGACCCTCTTCCTCATCAGCTTCCCCTCACCTCATCTCAACTCATACCAGAACCAAGAAAGATTATGCTGTCATAACACAGGTTTTGCCCCACTTTGACCCCTGGAGGGTACTGGGGGAAAAAAGATATATAGAGACCAGGAGAGTCAGAAAATGATATATTTTTGTAAAGGTTTAGGATAACCACAGGCTTGCATCTTGCAAAATTGTTATGGCCTAAATCTGAACTTCCCCCATCAGTTCACAATTTTGGTGCTCAATTCACAGCTTATAGTGTTATTTGGAGACTGGAGGGGTGTGGCTGGCAGAAATAGCACACACAGAGCAGATCTTTGAGGGCTATGCTTGCCCTGGTTCTATCCAGCTTTCTCGGTGTCTTGTGATATATCACCATCATACACGGTAACCACCATGAACTCTGTCATGTCCCCCACCACCACCATGAGGGACTCTGAAACCACGAGCTGAAATCAACCTTTCCTGCTTTACATTGTTTTTGTCAGGTGTTGGATCACAGCAATGAAAAAATAACTAAGAGGAAAATATGGTATTAGACAAGTGGAGGGTTTACTACGAGTGAATCTGGCCAAGTGGTTTGTGGGCCTTTGGAACCTGTTTGTAGAAGGAAGGTGAAAGAGTTTGATAACACAAGAGAAAGAACACCCCAAAATCAGAAATCATGGAGTTTCTAAGACCAGAATGTTGATAAAAACCACAGACAGTATTCTAAACATAAACTTTCGGCAGTCAAACTAGAGCCCTAGAGTATTACTAGCGTATAATACTATTAGATTGTATTATAATCTGGCAATGGCTCTTGTTATGTTTTGCCTGGGTCCTGAAATTTTTAAGTGAGGCCAAATTCAAAAGTAATGGGCTAACCCATTTGCAAATGAGTTTCCAAGACAGCACAGCATTCAGGTAGTAAGGAGCATGGTTGCCGATGGCTGCTTTTAGTCATGTTTATAGTGAGACTTGAGAGCAACCAATAATGGAACAGAAAACATGGAATGTGGGAGTTATGGATAAAGTCAATGGAGACAAAATGTTGTAATTGTTAAAGGTATTGGTGATGTTAAAAGAAAAATATAAAAGCATCCCCAGGAAAGACAACTGGAATAGCTTGTACCAAGATTGCAAAGAGAAGTGTGTGAGGCCAGGCTATGTGTAACAGGATCAAATTCCCTGAAAGGAGCCCCCAAGAGTGCTATAAACCTGTAAGGATGAAGCCTAAGCAGTAATTTTGACCACAACATGTTGGAACTTCCAGGAATGTGGAATGCCTACTGAGGAAAACTTCAGGCAGACTGGAGCAGGCCCAAGAGTTGGGGCATGTATGCTAAAAATGGCTAGACTCTAGAGGCAGAGCAAGCCAAACCTGTTGGGACCCAGATGCTGATATCAAGTTCCCTGAACAATGGACACAGAACTACACATTTTCTTCTGAGTATTGCTTTGAAACAATCTTTCCTTGTTGTTGTCTGTTTCCCCCTTTTAGAATGAGGATGGCTTCATTTGTGCCATTGTGTGTTGAAAGGTTACAACAGCAAGAAGATTGCATTACCTTTCAGAGCAGACTGTGAGCCTTTTGTAGAGTTTTAGAATTCTTCAGATTATGGGGACTTTGTAGTTGGCCCAAATACATTTTGTATTATGGGATGGCCATGAACCTTTGGGAGCCAGGATTGATGTCATGGTTTGAATTTGAAATGTGTCCTCCTATAGGCTTGTGTTTTGAATTCTCAGTTTGGAGTGATGTTTAAGTAGAGTCTTTAAGAGGAGAGGAGAGGCTGGCAGAAGTCGTTACTGGGGTGAGGGGTCCTTTGAAGATATACACGCCCCTGACTCCAGACAGTTTTTTGGTTCATCACCATGGGATGAGCCTCTGCCACATGCTCACCACTGCACATTCTACCTCATTGAATTATATTCTGGGAAGTCACAAACCAATGTAAACCTTCCCTCCCCTATGCTGTTTCTGTCAGGCATTTTGTTTGCAGCAACAAGAAAGTAGCAACGCAGTGGGTGGTAGTGATGCACAACTTGAACCCTAGAACTCAGGAGGCAGAGGCAGGTGGATCTCTAAGTTTGACACCAACCTAGTCTACAGAGTGAGTTCCAGGACAGCTAAGGGCACACAGAGAAACTCTGCCTTGAGAAACCTCGTTAGATAGATAGATAGATAGATAGATAGATAGATAGATAGATAGATAGATAGATAGATAGATAGGATAGATAGATAGATAGATAGATAGATAGATAGATAGAGATAGATAGATAGGATAGATAGATAGATAGATAGGATAGAGAGATAGAGAGATAGATAGATAGATGATAGATAAGAAAGATGGGGGAGAGAGGAGAGAAAGAGAGCACACGGACTGTCGTAATATTTCCATAATAAATGGAGATCTAAATATAGATAGATGAGGGGTGAGAGCAGATTTTACACTCAACCTGCCTTTTGTGCTGGGGAGTGGCTCTTTGTGAAGTCCCTGCAAAGCTACAGACCACAGGGGACAATCCAAAGCCCCCTTGCATCCCTCTGCTCCTCTTGATGTCTTTTTAGACACTAAGTGTTACACACACACACACACACACACACACACACACACTTCGGGATATGAAAGGTCTCTGTGTTTGTGAGTTGTGCGAATGCGGTTTTGCCCTTGAGCTTCCCAGCCACAGACATAAACAGAGACAGAAAGGGGAGCGTGATTGTTCTAAGACCCATGGTTTCAGGAGGATTTACTTAATGAGCTTATTTTCCCTAGCCGTGGCAATACCACGGGAGGATGCCATCTCTACAGAGACACTGTCACGAGAACACAAAAGAGTGAGCCTGAACATCATTCGGTTGACTATAACAAATGCAGGTGGGAAAGAGACCTCCCACCAAGGTAACCCAGTCAGCTGCTGGAGTATTGCCCTCCGACTCAGTGAGTAATTGACCCCTTCCACTTTACTGTCGACCAGGGAGGTCTGCTGAAAGCCAGGGAATCCAGGAGGGCACAGAGGGCGAGGAGGGAGAAGTGTCAGTTAGGTGCCAACCCTATTTGGTTAGGATCATGAGATTCAAAGGTGGTAGGCAGTATGCATTGGACAAGGTAGCTACATGGTAGAAGAGGAAACTGTCCTGGTTAGCTTTAACTGTCAGCGTGACACAACCGAGAGTTATTACTGAAGGGAGTCTCCAATGAGGGTTTTCCCAAATTAGATTGGCCTTTGGGCATGTCTGTGGGGATTTTTTTTGATTGATAATTAATGAAAGAGGCCACAGCCCACTGTGGGGAGTACCATTCCCTGGTCAGGGTGTCCCAAGCTGTATAGGGAAGCTAGCTGAGCATCAGCCTTTGTGAGCCAGCTATCAATCAGCATTCCTTCATGATTCAGGAGTAAGCTCCTTAGTCAGCTATAATGCTGTGTGGAATAGCAACCAGACCTACCCTCCAGGTCCCTGCTTCCCTTGTTGAGAGACTGTGGTCTATAAGGTGAAGCAAACCATTCCTTCCAATGTTTCTTCGAACCAGACTGTTTTACCACGGCAACAGAAAGGAAACTAAAAGCTGAGCTCTCAAATGCATCCCATGTTTCACGAGACATTAGAGTCGACCACCTGGATGCAGCTCAGGAGACCAGGAGGCTCTGCGGCAGCTTCTGTAGCAAGCCTTGTGGCTGCTTGATTTCAATGCAGTGCCACGCAAGGAGAACGGATGGAATTCGAGTCCACGTGTCACAACAGGGCTCCCACGAGGAATTCTCACTCTCATGGCTTTCTCCACAGGCACCAGGGAACATGATGTGCCTTCAGCTTCTAGGCATGTGAACTCCAGTTACATGTTAGGGAAAAATAGCACCAGGAAGCACTTGTTATCCCAGCCCTGCTGTGATCTGATCCAGATTTGGATGTCTGGGTGATGGGCACATTGGTTCTGGGTTGCCTATGAGCTTCAGGGGTCCTGTCATGAGAAGCTACACTAAAAACAAGAGAGAGCTATGCTTTCCAAGGTCTGTAGGCTTCCAGGTCAAAACCAATTGTCTATAAAGCACGCTTCCTGAAGGTTCCCAGGAAGGTTCCTTCTACATTTCTCTGTTGGTCCCTGGAAGCTGTCATGTGGCTTCCTCTGGTGAGTGGCTTTCTCTGTGCCTCTATGCAAATCTCTCTTTCCATAAACCCACTACTTATTGGTCATCCTGACCCAGGACAGCCTCACCTCAACTTGATCACATCTGCAAAGACCCTGTTCCAAATATGGTCATGTTAACAAGTACAGGGTAAGGGCTTCCACGTATGATTTCAGAGGACATGGTTCAAGTAGCAACACTTATCTTTTATAGCCCAAGGAGGCCTCAAGCTCACTATGTAGCTGAGGATGGCTTTAAACTCTTGATGCTCCTAAGTGCTGGGGTGACAGACCTGTGCTACCATGTCTGACTGAACCACAACGTTCGATCTCAGACAGCATGAGCCAGGTATGGGGTGCATGCCTGTAATTCCAGCAAGTGGGAGGTGAAGGCAGGATTATCAACCAGCTCCAGCAATACAATGAGTTTGAGGCTGTCTTGGGCCACATGAGACCTTGTATCAAGAAAAGAGAGACAGACAGGTAGACAGATAGACATAGAGACAGGCAGAGACAGAGAGACAGACAGAACCAGAGAGAGACAGAAAGAAAGAGAGACAGAGAGACAGCGAGAGAAGAGAAACAACAGTCTCCTGTCCCACCTCTCCTTTCTAAGAAAACCATTATCTATCAAGTCATCACAGGCTGAGTGTCTGGAGAATGTTGGGTCCAGAAGCGTCCCAGTTTGTTTGTTTTCTTTCTAAATTGTTCATATCGTACGTGCTTACTAGATTTCTTCAGGATAGAACCCAAGTTTAACCATGAAATTAATTCGTTTCATGTACACCTTAATAATCTTCACAATTTTATGCACAAAACAGTTTCTGAGTAAGGAGTCTTCTATGTGTGACATCACAGTGTTCAAAGGGCATCGGATTTTCAGGTTAGGGCTGCTCAGCCTCTGCCATCACAGATCCCCAGGGGCCCATGTACTCTGCTTGCCTCTGAGATCCAGGGACCATCACTGAGATAGCCGCTTGCTGGGTAAGTGCCCCTAAAGCCAGCTCTACCAATTCTGGAGGAGTCCTTTTGAGTCACCTCAGCCATGGAAGACCAACCCCCTGGACTTTCTAAAGATGCCAGTGACCCTCTCCTATGGTACTTCCTGCCTCAATCCCAGAAACATCCTCCCGGCTTCCAAGAGCAGATCCCATGTGGTAGATCTATCCTAGGAGTACCCAACATGAGGCTCGAGTTCCCGCTATCTCTAGTGGGACCTGGTACCTCAGGGGCAGCAAGGGAGCTTGGAGAAGGAGACATAACAGCTGAGGTAGAGCCGTGGAGGGGAAGCTACCAGGCCAAGCTGCCCAGTGGGAGGAGTAGGAGCCTCTGCCCCAAAGGTTCTACCCCCGGCATAAGCCAGCACCGTGTCCTTCAACCAGAAAGCAAGACACAAGGGTGGACCTGGAGAACCCTAGCTTGAGTATTGTGGACGCATGTGCTGGGAGGCCCTGCCTCCTGCATCAGCATCCTGATGCAGACTCTGGAAGGCTAAGCCACTTGCCCAAAGTCATACAGCCAAAGGCAGCTGGGCCAGGATGTGGAACAGCCCAGCTCTGGAGGAATCCGCTGGTGGTCCCTCTGATACCATGGCAGGTTCGCTGTTGTGGGTTGGACCCTGGCTTATTAGCAGGTATTGCCTGGAAAGTAGAGGCAAGGCCCCAATTCGCAGTGAAGACTTAAGATTGGCAGGTGTTTACAGTTCAGAAAGACACGTGCTCTATTGATGTCACACGCTCTGAGGACTGACAGAATGCTCCCAACGTCGCCCTTCTGCCTCAGAGGGCCTTGGCCATATCAGAAGCAAAGCAGAAGGGCTTCCTGCATACACGGACTTCCTGAAGCTACGGGGGAGCTGGAGATGGAAGGGGACCTCCAGATGAGGTGGGACACTGGTCTTAGATGTCAATAAAGGTTAACGTCTCACGTTTTCATTGCCTTAAATATAAAGCGAGTGAGTTAGACACCATCTGAAAAGCCCCTCCCATAATGCAACAGTTTGGGCAACAGTTGCTATGTCAGCACTGAAGGGCCACAGTTGCCTGTTGTCCGTTCAGACTTTGTTCTGGGTGTGCTTGTGAGGCTGTCTAGGGATAAGGTTGACATTCAAATAAAGTTGGCTTTGAATAAAGTGCACCTCCATCCTTAGAAGGACTGGCTGGAATAAAGCATGGCCTGAGGGAGACCTTCTCCAGGCTAGACCCAATCTTGTAGCAGATAGCCTTTAGCCTTGAACTGCCCCACAGTCTTGTAGATTTGGGACTTGCCAGCCACTGTAACTATGAGTCAATATCTTAAACTAAATCTCTTTACACACACAGAAATGAGGGAGGGACGGAGGGAGGGATGGAGGGAAGTTCTGATTCCTTGGGCTATCGCCACTGAACCACTGATGCATGGGATTTCAGAGAATTCAGATAAGAGCAGACCGTCCAATACTGCAGGCTAAGTTTGGCCAGGAATGTTGGCGACTTCATCAGGCTTATTGGAAGACAAGATCTCTAATCTCAGAGCTCCTGGTTTTCTGTTAAATAACTACATGCTTACTTGCCGTTCCTTGAAAATGGCATGTTGCAAGTCAGATGTTTGCTATCTAGAAGTACACTGAGCTGTCTGGCAGAGAAATCCTGGGGACCTTGGAGAGCACAGGTCTAGGTCTCTTCCTATCCACACAAGGATTTCCCAACTCCACCTCCATGGCAAGTAGGGCTGCACTATTTTTTTACTCATTTGGTACCCAAGCCAGTAGTACCAGTCCTTAAGGACTCCCTCTTTCTCAGAAGACATTCCCCCAGAAGGGGACAGTGCCCACTTTCTGTCCCCAGGGCCCTCTGCTGTCTGCTTGTCTAGCAGGAGGGAGAGCTCTTAGCCAAGCAGAGTGAGCTGCACTTTCTTCTTGACTACAGCCTGGAGGCTGGAGTGGAGGGAAAAGGGAAAAGAGACACAGGAACTGAACAGGCTTTCCTGGTGAAGGCCAGTCCCGCCCTAGCTTCAGGCTAACCACTGTGTCCCTGGCATAAGGTCCTCTATACCTGGCCGTCTACTGCTGACAGAGAGGAAGTCATATGCAAGTTTTCTTTGGGTTCAAACCCCAGGACTGCAGAAAGAAAAATAGAAAGAGGAGGCTTTGCTGTTCTAAAGAAGCTGAGAGAGCAAACAAATGTATAATTTTCTAAAAACAGAAACCAAGGGGCTGCAGCGACGCCTCGGTTGTTGACACCGAATGCTCTTACAAAGGACCCAAAGTAGAGTCCCAGCATCCACATGATGGCTCACAACCATTCGCAGCTCAAGCTCCAAAGGATCCAACATCTTTTCTGGCCCCTCTGGCTCTAGGCACAGGCGTGGTGCACAGACATGCATGCAGGCAAAACCTCGGGCACATTAAAAATTAATTCATTTTTAAAAATCCAGAAACCATGCCGCCATGCTGACCTTCGGCCTCATTGTAGAAAGCGATGTCTTCGGTGTGGAGGAGACCAGTGAGGAGCTCACCAGCCTCCTGCTTGTCATGTGACTCCATCGGTCCCTCTCACCAAGAAGACTTCATGGCCCCAGATAACAGCCCAAGTGTTTCCAGCAACCCTAGCCCCTCTGCTCCTTTCTGTTTAGGTGCTTCCTGTTCCCCTGTAAGGAGAGCTTACAGACAGACAGACAGACAGACAGACAGACAGACAGAGAAAAGGGCAGGGCTGCCTGGAGGCTGAGGAGCCTGGTTTAGTTAATGCATGACTCAGGATCTCTGCCTTCCACACCTCAAGAGGAAGTGCAGAGGTCCAGTCATCCAAGGGCATAAATGAGCTAATTAGCAAGCAAAGCACTGGGTAAGGTCCAGGCAGCGTTATTTTTAGGCAGGGGGTTGTCTCATGATTAGAGACATCCTTATGGTAGGAAAAGCCAGCTTTAGTGAGGCCAACAGTACAGATGAACACCTGTCCTAGACCAGGTTCCTTTGGCTGTGAGCCACGCTGGGTCCCAGAGGAAGCGAGCAGTCAGGAGCCAGGTTCTAAGAGCTGAGGTCTTAGGAATCAGCCTTGCTTGCATGGTTAGACACTTGCCTCTGCTTCCGAGCACAGCCCATACCAATGAGGAATATAGTCAGCCCTCAACTTGCCCGGGCCACAGTACGGATCTCCTTGCTGTCTGCCCACTTCACTTTGCAACTGACCCATCATAGAGCCCTGAAGCGTTACTTCAGAATGCATCCAGAATCTGCCTGCTTCTCATCCCTGCCTTCACCAAAAATCACTGTACTACTCCAGTTTGCTCTCTCAGCCGTCAGTGGACAGATTAAGTCAGATCGTCCCTTCTAGGCTCAGCACCACCACCACCCCCGTCTTAGTTTTCTCATCCTTAAGAAGCCATTTTTGTTCTCTGTCAGCTGGAAATGTTTTTAAGCTAGACATTCCAAGCCTGCTCTGTCACTCCAGAAGCACCGACAGAAAGGCAATAAGATAGATGCAGCCATGTCAGACATGGAGTCACATGACAATTCATTAGTTTAAAAAGCCACTAAGAAGCCAGGATGTAGCTCAGTAGGCTGAGGGCTTGCCTAGCACTTAAGAGGCCCTGGGTTCAGTCCCAGTGCCGCATAGCTTGGGCATTGTGGTGCACATGGGTAACCCCAGCACTTAGAAGGTAGAGGCAGAAGAAGTAAAAGTTTCGAGGGCATCATCAGCTTCATAGAGTGTTCAAGGCCAGCCTGGGATACTTGACATCTTGTCTCCGAAAAGAAGAGCCGCTGGGGTACAACAGCAAGGGCATGGTAAGGAGGCCTACACAGCTTGCCAGGAGGATGGCAAGTGTCCTCTTCAAGTGTCTGACAAAAATGGCAGAGACCTCCTGTTCTAACTATGAACTGTCATGTGTGTCACCATGCTTGCCCATGAATACTTAAATCACCGTGTCACTAGCATGTCAACCCAGGACCTACAATATTAATGATCTAGCTGTCATCCTCCCTGCTGACCGCTTCAGAACACAGACTGGAAGGTCCCAGGCTATGACATGAAGAGGGGCAACATATGACAAAGACTAGAGCTGTCAACCATGCACAGTCTGTGAGGTGATTTGGGACAGGAAGAGTGACAAAGGAAAATAAGCTTATGGCGCATCAGAGAAAATACTCCCGGGAAACCTAGGGAACACAGCAAAGGAAAGCACACAGCACTTCCAGGGAGAGCCTGGGGACGGCGGTGGAGCACTTTTAGACTTTCGTCTGCTCACGAGCTTCAGATGTCACCCTGAAAAGGAGCAGTGAGCCCCATCTGTGAGAATCTGCTCTGAGCAGGAGGAGGCACATTTGACTGGCTGAGGGGTCCCCTGCTCACTTCACTAGCAAGGGGTGCGTTCCCACAAAGGGCTCCAGAATCACATCGGAGGCCTGTCGCCAACTCTCCCCATGGGATAAACGCACATTAATTGTTGACTTTCTTTTCAAGAGGTAACACCAAGAGGAGGCAGAGGACAGCCACAATTCGCCTCTGTGCCAAGGCCTGCCAAGAAAGAGGAAAATAAAATCCTGCACACTTAGGCCGTGCTAGGAGCAGGGAGAAGCAGAGACTCAAGCCATGGACTTGGTAGAAGCTTTTCCAGGGGCTAGCAGAGTGGATCTGTAGGTAAAGGTCCCTGTGGCTAAACCTGTCCACCTGAATTTGATCCTGGGGCCCATACAGTGGAAGGAGAGCATTGCTTCCCATAAGTTGTCTTTTGACCTCCACATGCCTACACATTCACATAATAAATAAATAAACAAACGAATAAACAAATATATGTTCTTTCCAAAGCTCCCATTAGATGCCTAGTCTTACTCCACCCACACCCTCAGCAGCCTCCCTTCCCTTCCTACACCACACGCCTTACTAATGCAGATGCTTTATTCTACAAGCCTTGGGGAGGGGCAAGCATCTAAATAGAGCCCTGCTGTGTGCCAGGCAGTGTGGACACAGGATCTCTAAAAGAGTGAGGCAAGGTCTGTGTAGACAGAGAGTTTATCCAGGTCCAGAGGTGAGGCCAGAGACAAGCTCTGCCTCTCTGGCGGCAGTGGATGAGAGAAGACAGAGACAGAGGCTAAGGCTGAGGCCCAGAGGAAGGACAGCTCTACTCACACAGGACAGGGAGATGGCGTTTGGACCTGACCTTGGATTTCAAATAACAGAGATAGAGAGACCATGTGAAGGAAACAGTGGTCATTTGGCCTGGGTGCTGTGTCATATATGTGAGTGACATTGGGCGTAATGGCTCAGGGCAGTAACTCAGCATTTAGGAGGCTGATGCAGGAGAATTGCAAGTTTGAAGCCATCCTGGGATATATAATGAGACACTGGGGAGAGGATGGGGGGAAGAGAAATGTGAGGAGGATAAGGGGGGGAGAGAAGGAGAAAGAGGAAGAGGAGAATGAAGAGGAGGAAGAGGAGAAGGAAGAGGAGGAACAGGAAGAGGAAGAGAAGAAAGAGGAAGAGGAGGGTGAGGATGAGGAGGAGGAATGGGACAAGCAGTGGGAGATGGATATGAAAAGGAAGGAAGAAGAGGAGACAATGCTTCAGGGAGCAGTGGACCAGAGTAGAGACGCCTTAAAGCAGTAGTTCTCAACCTGTAGGTCTCGACTCCTTAGGGGCTGATTAACCTTGTCATGAGGTCACCTAATGCCATCTTCATATCATATGTTTACATTGCAATTCTTAACAGTAGCAAAATTACAGTTATGAAGTCACAACAAAATAATTTTATGGTCGGGGATCACTACAGCATGAGAAA
Organism: Rattus rattus; assembly: GCF_011064425.1. Classification (NCBI taxonomy): domain Eukaryota; kingdom Metazoa; phylum Chordata; class Mammalia; order Rodentia; family Muridae; genus Rattus; species Rattus rattus. The sequence continues at coordinate 161,399,505 of NC_046157.1, forward strand.
CTTCATTAAAGGGTTACAGTATTTAAAAGGTTGAGAACCACTGCTTTAAAGGGGATTATGGCATGGAAGTTGAACTTGGTTCAGCCAAAAGATCTCATTCTCCTAAAACTATTTTCTGAGCATCACGGGTCTGCCTCCCCCAGGGAGAGGATCTAGACACTGCCCCTTCCCAGTACAGATAGCACAGCCACATTTCTGGGATCACCCTGAGCCCAGCTCATGGAACTATTATTGGGAGACTCAAAGAAGCAGAGACTCATCCTAATTCCCTAGAATTACCCACACCCTCCTAATTCCCTAGAATGAACTAGGGTCCACCCCTGGAATGGGTGTGGAATAAGAAATCACCTCCATAATAGCAAAATAGGCACAACCGGACTGGGCCAACCTGTGGTTCTAGATCCGGATATCCAAGGAAAGCAAGAACAATTGCGTCCAGTCTTGTTTCTGTTCGTGTCATCACAGTGAAACCTGGCAGTCAGAAGAAGCCCTGTAGCACACCGTGGATACCAGCAGAGGCCCTGGGGGTGTGGCTGTGGTCAGGCAGATGCTCTTTATCCTGCTTGCCCCATATATGACCCACACTCCAAGCCAGACGGTAGCAGCTTCCTTCTGCTCATGGCTCCATGAGGGTCAATGAAGTCCTCCCTCCCAGTAGCCTCAGAGCACAAGATCGAAGCATGACAGAACAGCCAGAGAAGATCTGAACTTCTGAACCACCTGCCTTTATTTCCCACGGACTTAGATCACCAGAGGTGTGCGCCACTGCACCAGGTTATGTCAGGCTAGGGTTTTCTGTGTATGCTAGGCAAGAATCCTACCAACCACACTCCATCCTCAGGCCAATCTTTTTATTTTTCTGATTATTTATTGGTTGATTGATTCAACTGTTGGTTGATTGATTGAAGACCGTTTTTGTCTTTTTATTGCTGACTTTGAGAGACTTTTAATCATATATATACATAGAGATAGATAGGTAGGTAGATAGATAGATAGATAGATAGATAGATAGATAGATAGATAGATAGATAGATAGATAGATAGATTCTGGGGCTAGAACCCAGGACCTTGTATATCTTAGGCAAATGTCATAGTTACTGTTCTATTGCTATGAAGAGACACCATGACCAAGGCTATTTGTGAAAGAAAGCACGTAATTGGAGCTTGCTTACAGTTTCAGAGGTTGAGTCCATGGCCATTGTGACAAGGAGCGTGGAGCATTGAGAGCTTACATTTCATCCACAAGTTTGAAGTGGCGAGCAGTGGTAGACTGGGCCTGCTATAGGTTTTTGAAACTACTAAGCCCCTTCCCCCACTCCCACTACACATGTCCACCAAAAAGGCTGCATATCCCAATCCTTTCCAAAACAGTTCTACCAATTAGGACCAAGTACTCAAAGACATGAGCCTACGCAGGCCGTTCTCAGTAATTCACAAGCTTTGTAGCACTGAGCAATGCCCAAGCCCATGAGGTCATTGTAAGATGAAGAAAGCATTCAGGAGTTTGAAGCTCGGTGTCAGAGAACTTGCCTAGGATGTACAGTAATTTAGAGGCCCGGGGTTTATATAGATGAGCGTGACAGAGCACACCTGTAATCCCAGCCCTCAAGAGGCTGAGGCAGGAGGATTGCCACAGCATCAAACCCAGCCAGGGCTACATAGCGAAACCCCACCTCAAGATCCAAAACAAACAAACAAACCACAAGAAGACGTTGACCTCTTTCCTGTTGCGCATACACGATTTTTTTTTCCCAAGGAATTGGTTGCTTGGCTTTTATTTTTGTACACAGTATGTTCTGGAATGCTGAAGGCTTTTTAAATGTTGTAAAATCTGTCAGTGTTTTGCTTTATGATTTCTGCCTGGGTTGGCAGTACATCACTGTTAAATTACATTTTTAAACTGCTGTGCATTTCGTCCTTTTTATATGCAGCCCATATTTTCTGTCTTATCAGTGTACATTGTAATTAAATATTGATTAATTCCATTCTTAACAGAACACTTTGGCGCATCAAAAATTTTTGTCACTGCTTAATTTCTGTCACTCGTTGCCCAAAGGAATCAATTATCCTACAAGTATGAACAACTTGTCCCTGCATTATAGATGACTCTCAGCCAAGCGTCCTTTCTAACAACTACCGTCCTTTGTACTGGAGACCAGTAGGTGACCTGAAGTGATAACTGATCTAAAGCAGTGTTTCTCAACCTGTGGGTTGGAACCCTTTTGGGGTCCCACATCAGATATCCTGCATATCAGAAATTAACATTTCAATTCATAACACTAGCAAAATTACAGTTGTGAAGTAGCAACAACATAATTTTATGGCTGGAGGTCACCACCACATGAGGAACTGTAGTAAAGGGTCACAGCATCAGGAGGATTGACAGCCACCGCTCTAAAGTGTCAGCCTGACAGGAATGGAATCACCTAACACAAACCTCTACAGTTGTCTGTGAGGATGCTTCCAGAAAAGTTAAACTGAAGAGAGAAGGCTCATCCTGAACATGGGCAGGACCATGCCAAGGGCTGAGGTTCGTGACTGGATAAAAAGGATCCGGGTGAGCACCAGGATTCAGCTCTCTGCTTCTTGACTGTACGTGAAGTATGACCAGGTACCCCGTTCTCTAGTCACCCAACCTTCCATCAAGATAGGGTGCATATCTGCACATGTTTGGGCACATGGGGTAGGGGTAAAGACCAGAGGTCACCCTTAGGTGTCACCCTTAGGTGTCTCAGTATGACATCCGCCTTCCATCCACTTTGTTTTTGAGACACTCTCTCACTAGTCTGAGTCTTGTCGAGTAGACTGGGCTGGCTGGTAGCAAACCAGGGACCCAAGCACGCACCAAGAAGCCTAGCCCCTTTCTATGGGTCCTAGGACTCAAACACAAATTCTTATGCTTGTAAAGCAAACACTTTACCAACTGAGCCATCTTCCCAGCCCTACCTATGCTGTGGATTTGGTCTAATGCTACTTATGCTATGTTATTTTGGTCCCCAAAATTACACAGGGATCTGCGCGGCTGCCTGGCAAGACACTTAGGGACCCTGCCTCCAGTTGGTTTTGATTGGTCAATAAAGTTGCCAGTGGCCAATGACTGGGCAGGGAGACAGAGGGGGAACTTTAGGATTCCTAGTTAAGGGAACAAGGGAAGAGGAGGGAAAGAGCTGCCATGGCACGGAGGAAGAAGTGAATGCCAGGCCTGAGAGATGCTGGAGAGAGGACATAGCCATGATGTAGGTGCTGAGAAACTCAGCCTGAGAGGGCTGAAGGTCTAAATTCAAGGTAGCTAAGAAGAAAACAGGCTTTAGTAAATAACTCAGGAATATCAGAGGGGACCGTGTGTTGGCTGCGTGGGTGTTTGGAAGTGGCCCAATCATTGAGCTGTTTAAGGCATATTAAAATCTAAGTCTGTGTGTGTGTGTGTGTGTGTGTGTGTGTGTGTGTGTGTGTGTGTGTGCATGTACCTGTCTGTCTGTCTGTCTGCCTGTCTGTCTTTCATTCATTTGAGAACCCAGAACATTAGGGTGGGTAGTGAAGAACACACCATTGTCGCCGGGGTTGATTTAAGTAGAGATTAATTGACTACTGCTACATACCTATATCTGACCTCAAGTGATACCTAGCACTGTCTTGAAACAGTGCCAACAAAGCCTTTTCCCCATGTGACTCCCTGACCTTGAACTTCCAGAAGCATATTGCAAAGTAAATGCATTGAACGCCCACTCTGTGATAAGACCTTCTGCAGAGGAGAAACCTTTGAATGTCTCCTTCATGCGCATCATCCCAAGCCTCCAGAGGAAAGCCTGACACAGGCACCCACATTAAGATGAGGAGTAGAGCCATCGGCCTCTGTCCACTCCCCACCCTTCCAGCTGATTACTGGGTTACGTCAGACAGAGAACAATGACTAAGGCATGACATCAGTAGTTTCACAATGTGTCACTTAGTGGCACATATGCACATAAAGTATGCATATGAAGTACAGTGTCACTTCATAGAGACCACTGCGTCAGCCAGAGGGCGAGGTCTTGGAGGAAAGCCACCCCAAATGTGGTCATTATCTCTACCGTGTTTATTTGCATGTCTGTCTCGTGAGCATCCCAGAGGGCTGCTGGTCACAAGACTAGTGGATTCTTAACAAAAGCCTTAGATGGAATAAATGCTCAGTCCTTTCTCCAAGATCTCACTGGCTCGGCACTACCACCTCCTTGCAGAAGCCTCTCCCACCCCTTGTTTCTGGGACAACTGTTGCTGTTTCGAAGCTACCTTCCTCTCTCCCTAGGGTTCCTCATTCCTGACATCCAACCACCACCCTTCCCCAACCACCAGCCACTACAGCATTCTCAAGCTCTCTGGCACCGGTATGATGACCCAGCTGAGCCTAGCAGCCCTCAGGGAAACCCAGACATTTCCCAGCATTCATAGCGCTACCTATGGGCCCATCTAGATAGAGCTCAGGAATGTCTCGCCCTAGGCTTCACGGTATTTTCAGCAGGGTTCCTGGTTATTCTTGCTTATTATTTCTTCCCAATAAATTCTACAATCAATTACTTCAGCCCCACGGCAGGGATCTGTGGACGTCTTTGTTAGGGCTATGCTGAATGTGCACACGAACAACCTGTCGGCTCGTTCCTCACAGCCCACGTCTGCTTTTCCATCTACGGATGTTCTGCTTCTTGTGGGTTTTCAGGAGGGTTTTGTGACTCTCTTCGTGTGAGTGGCAGACACTCCTGAAGTTCATTTCTGGCTATTTTATTCTGTCCGTCCTGTCCATTGCTGTCAAAAATGAAATCTCATTATATTATATGTTCCGTCTCATCTCAGATCTGTCACATACAAAATGTGCAGAGTGGGTGTTTGTAACTGGCCTCCGTTGATTAGCATAACGGTTTTGAGGTACAGCACTCTCAATACTTTTCTGAAATTATCTACTCCCAACCCCATTTCCAGTCCGCCAGCATCCTCCTTCCCTGCTACTTAAGGAGTTACCCCCTATGGCAGCCAAAGTGGTGGTGTCCTTGCCCCAACATACTGTTTCCAACAGAAGCCACCTCCTTTTCCTGAGCTTTGCACCCGAGGCAGCCCAGGGTTCCAAAAACCGCCCTCCACCACTCTGTTTTCTCTTTATTTTCCTGACCTCGCTGGTTCTCACCCTCTGACATTTACAGTGTTCCTTGCAAGCACAGCTTTCATTAGCCAAACACTGGGGGCAGCAATCTGAGTGCCTGCCGTCCACAGGGCAGGGTTGGAGTAATTACATTACATCCCCAGCGTGGAATGCAGCGGTCATGATGGCGTTGTAGGCAGCAAGGTTCAGACACTGACATCAGGAGCCTCCTGGCGTAAGACGCTAAGCAAAACAGCAGCTCGGACACAGCCCTCCAGTCGCCAGTGAGCCATCCGAGGAAGCACCGGGATTGGCTCAAGCTGAGGCGCACAACACCCCTGGCTGCATGTCTAGAAGAGGTCAGTGTCGTGAAACAGAGAAGTGACCTGACCAGCAGTCCCACATGAGAGGCTAAAAAGGCATCACAGACACAGACAGGGAGTGCTCTCAACTGGGTCCCGCATCAGAATGATGAATTGAAATTAGGGACATTCCTGAAAAAAAAAAAAATAGAATTTGAGTGTGGAGTGCGCGTTCTGAGAAAGCGTTGTGTGTACGATTTACATTCTACACATGTGCGTGTTCTTTGCTCTCCAGAGCTACACATGAAAAACAGTGATGAAATCCAGCTTGTCTTCAAAGTTCAGTTCCAAATGTGTCTGCAATATCAAGCTCTGTGTGTGTGTGTGTGTGTGTGTGTGTGTGTGTGTGTGTGTGTCCACAAGGGGGTTGGCAGGAGAACAGGAGAGAGAGAAAACTCATGATCAAATACAATAAACTAGCATCCAACAATTGACACAGCCAGGTAAAGGAATGGGAAGAGAAGAAGTCAATTATCGCCCGCTGTCATAGGAAGAGGCCCTTGACACATCTACCACTAAGTGTTTGTGAGCTCAGACACAGATGTTCAGGGAAATGCATGCCAGCCAGAATGTTCACACAGGCTGCTACCCAGGACAGCCTGGCTTCCACTTGGTCCCAAAATGCATACGGTCCCTTTTATTAGAACCCTTTCCTGTCTGGCAAATCATTTGTTCACCTCACTGTTATGGGAAGGCTGGGGCATCTTACAATTTATGTCATTTTAACCTGTAGAGTTCTGTATTGGGGGGAGGGTTATTTCACTTGTTTCTTTATGCCTGTATTTATGTGGGGACCTCACTGTGGCATGCGTGCAGGAGTACAGGAGACCTTTCAGGAGTTAGGTGTTCCCTTCTACTTTGTAGATCCCAGGGATCAAACTTGGGTTCCGTCTTGGCACCAAGCACCTTTATCAGTGCAGTCATCTCACCAGCACGAGGTTTGCCTTTTTTAATAGTACGCATTCACAATTTTATATTAAAATAAGCTTTGTAAAGGTCAAAACTATCTGTCTCTCACAAGTTCTTCCTGATATTATAACTGACACAGTGGGTGAGTAAGTTACTCATTAAGATATATTGCAAAACACATAAAACGTGTTTGCTCAATCTTGATAATTCTTAGTGAACCCTGGAAATTAAAGCAGCTGTGGGGTGTCACTTTCATTAATCAGACCCATAAACGCTTAATGTACATAGTATAAGCAGGAACCGAAGGGAAAAATCTTTTTTTTTCATTTTGGTTACATCCATGTATTTATTCTGTGTATGCATGTCAACCAGTGTGACAGCCTATAAGAGCCAGTTCTCTCCTTTCCCCATGTGAGGCACAGGGATGGGACGTGAGTTGTCAGGCTCAGTAACAGGCACCTTTTCTTGCTGAGCCAACTCACGTGCCACAGTTATTTTCTCTCAGATCACTGTTGGGAATAGAAATTATCCCGGCCATTTTGGAGAATGTTTTTGTTGCGTCTATACAGTGCGGTGATCTGGGTTGTGTCTCTGGATCCTGGGGAAATGCCTACATGCATGCAAAACCATCCACTGGAAATCGTCATCACCAGTCATTGTCACCAGCAGAACCTGGAAACTAAAGCCCATAACTGTGAGGTGAGTCAAATAAACAACCACAGGGGTGGACTATGAGAAGAAATGTACTAGGTCTGCGTGCAGCTAGAGGTTTGCATTAAAAAAAAATGGAAGGAGATAAGATCATAAGAACACTCTAAGTGTTTAAAACCACAACAAAAACTCAACTGTCAGGTGGATACATTCTTACTTATTTAATGTATTATTTTATAACTATTTGGCGTGTATACATATGTGTGTGCACATACATGTCTGGAGGCATGCATGAGCCATGGTACATATATGAACCACACAGTATAACTCACAGGAACTAGCTCTCTCTTCCCACCACAGGGAACCCAGGGTTCAATCTCAGTAACTCATCGCATCAGCCCTTAAATTATCTTTTAGTTAAAAAGTGTATACACAAGACTCGTATGCATTGCATAGCCAGCCATCTGCATTCTTAGGTTCCTCACGCACAATTCCAACCAATCAGTGTTAGATCAAAACACTGAGAAAAAGAGATCATGACTGGCCTGATATAGGCATGTCTTTCTCCTCCAGCATCTACTTAAATGACCTCCTCGACACAGAGATAAGACGAAATATTCAGGAAGCCACGCACAAGTAACGTGTACATACTGTCTAGTGGACTTAAGCAAGCAGAGTTGGATATCTACAGGGAACCTAGAAACAGACTGCTGAGGATGCCCAGGAACATGGTGGATACAGCTGTGTGTACCTCCTGTTTCTCTGGACAACCTTAGTGAAAGCAGCAGCCATAGAAAATGTCACAGGCACTTTGCAGAAGAGACATGCCAAGAGAGAAACCTGACCACTCTCACACAGCTCCTGCTAGGACTAGGATTTCAAACAAGGTTTCCTCTAGCTGGGTGTGGACCCCACCTCGGTGCTTGCTCCTGTATGCCCTGCTAATGATCAAGGTAAAATAATTGTTGGCAATATTACTCCAAAGATGATAAACCAATTGAGAGGATGCAGATGTCCCAAACAAACTACTAATGTTATGGAAATACTGGCCAGTGAAAAATAGGCAGGTATTTGGAGAGTAGAGAGACCCAGCTTTATTCTCAAGGGCTGAGACCTAAGCCCAGCAGCAGTATAGTTTCTTCATAGCTTTTATTGGTTGACAATGTTGAAATCCCACTCTACATGACCATCTTAGGGTGGCCTTTGAGTCCCATGCCCACTAAGCAAACTTCCCATCCCAGTTAGACATGACCGCAGGAACAAACACTGCAAGAAGCAATTCAAACATCCTTTCCTTAGCGAACTGGCTCTGTGGTTGACCAGATAGCTGTGGCAATCATTTCTTAAGGCAAATTCTTGCAAGTATTTATTTTTCTAAGAGAAGAGGAAAGGGCTTTATTTAATAAGCTAGTAGAATTCAGCATACTTCAGTCAAACCTTAACTTTATTCCTACATAATCCTATAGTTTCTAAGCAAATACAATTATTAAATGGTTATCATGATACAGAGTAGGAATCTTATTTCCATTAGATTGAAGATATATATATATATATATATATATATATATATATATTGCTCTTGGACAGATATAGAAATAGATGATACCGATAGATAGATATAAATGTATCCTTCAGCAATGGTCAATAGTGTCATCCTAACAGAATCCAGAACTATCTCAGATTCTTTCATTGTCACTGTGAGAAAAGTATCCTGACAAAGCAGCATAAGGGAAAATTAAGTTTATTGTAGCTCACAGTTCAAGGCACAATCCACCAGGGCAGGGAAATCAAGGCAGAAGGAGCTTAGAGCATCTGGCCCCTTCACACCTGTGGTCAAAAGAAGAGAGTGACTGTAAGCAGTTAGGGCTCAGCTCCCTTTCTGCTTATATACTTCAACATCCCAGCAGGGAACAGTGGCCACTCGGTGGGGCACATCTTTGCAAGTCAATAAACACAGTCAAAACAGTTCCCCACAGTATGCTCAGAGGTCCAGCTCATGGATGATTCTAGATTCCATCAAGTTGATTGTCAATACTTAATCAGAGACAGACCACTATGCATGTCTGTGAGAAAGTTTCTAGACTGGATTAACTGAGGTGGGAAGATCCACCCTCAATGTGAGTGGCACCATCCCTTGGGCTAGGGCCATGGACTGAATAAAAAGAAAAAGGCTAGCTGAGCACCAGCATTCACCTCTCTCTGCTTCCTCATTGAATGCAAGTGACCAGTTCACTTCATATCCCAGCCACCATGCTTTCCTCGCCATGATGGGCTGTATCTCTTCTTTATACAAATAAAATAAACCTTCCCTTCCTCAAGTTTGTTTATGTCGGATACTTTGTCACAGCCACAAGAAAAGTAACCAGTGCACAGTACATAGTTGCAGATGATGCCAGAAGGGCTCTTGGGCTCTTTCTTCAATGTGGGCGGAGATGAACACCTGCCTAACCTGTCTGTGTAGTTCTGGGCTCCTAGAAAGCACAGGGAGGACTACACTCTGCTTTACATAGACAACTGCCTGCTCTGTGGGCCCGGCGTGTGGCTCTGACAACCCTCTGTCCTACTGACTATTGTGTGATTTAGCCAGAAGTGGAAAGGCATGACCACAAAGTACCTGGGATTCCTACCGTGTGGTTCTGTGCAAAATGAAGGTAAAGACTAGGTGGCCGGGCATGGGGATGGGAGGGAAACTGAGATCCCGCCCCTGCCATGTGCTGAGAAGTAAACCATAATAATCATTGGAGTGGGGGACATCAGAGCCAGTTCTTTGAAGCCATCTGGCCTAGCTTGGTTTCCTATTGCAGCGATAAAAGCCTGGTCAAAAGCAACATGGGGAGGGTTTCTTTCAGTTTACAACTCCCAGGCCACACACCATCCCTGGCAGACACCAGGGAAGGAATCTGGAGGCAGGAACTGAAGCAGAGACCACGGAGGAGTATGGCTTACTAGCTTGTTCTCCACAGTTTGCTCAGCTACCTTTCTATACAGCCCAGTCCCACCTGCCCAGGTATGCCACTGCCCAAGTGGCATAGGTCACTTTCACGTCAGTCATGAATCAAGAAAATGTCCCCAACAGACTTGCCTACAGGCCAATCTGACGGTGGCCATTTCTCAACTAAGGACCTGTGACAGGGGCAGGCCTGCTGTCTTACCTTCAAAAGCCCATCCGATGATCCACCTCTGCCAACTGGTCCTTCTGAAACAATGCCCCCGACAGGGAAGCAGCTGTCCAAATATACCAGCTTATGGAACACATCTCAGATTAAACTGTGGAAGATGCCTTTTATTACAGCCATGACTGTTATATACTTTTTAAAGTTTGATCTTGTGGCCATCAGGTGATGTGGGCTGTGTGACATCTTTTCAGAGAGGACAGTCTCAGAGGTTCTAAAACTCATACCTGTCCCTTGCAATTGGGCGTCCTATGATGCTTGGCCAGGGTCCAATCACCCTCTCCCTACCTGGCTTTGCTTCATGGCTACGTTCATCTGTATTTCCTCCCGTGGGGAGCCAGAGCCCACCCCACTGACTCTAGCACACAGAGGGTGTTTTGTGGCTGGCCCAAGCTCCACATGACTGGAGTGGCAATCTTTCACCAAAGCAGTCTCTCACCCATTTCTTGCCAGGTCTGGTCCAGCACCCTCTCCCTCATCTACTTTCCCAGAATTGTCAGGGACTGGCGGAAGAGGTTTTTCCCCAGTGCTGCCCACAGCCGGGGAATGCATAATGAAGTCACCAGCCTAAGAGAGAAAAGGCCTCTGTCTCCCTGGGCGATGGGGCTTCGGCCCTGGGACATGCATTGTATGGCTCTCGGCCTCAAAAATAAAGTCGTGACTGTGTGGGGCATGTCATCTGGCCTGGCAACTCTGCACCAGGACATTTCATTTCCGCCCTGTAGAGTTCCCGCACAGCCTTCTGAATGGTTCCCCGGGCCGTGTGACCACACGATGACCTTTCTCCCACCATGATGTGAGCCACCCCGAATGAAAAGCTCTGATTTACACGCCCTCCCTAGGCCCCTCAGCCCCTGCATGCACGCTGCATTGTGATAGGGTGTCTGCTGGGGACAGAGAGGCTCCTGGCAGCTGTACTGACCCACAGTGGCTGTCACTTCAGGACAAGATGACATGTTCTTGCCTGCAGTGGGTCCAAATGGCGGCTCTGCCTCTACTCCTGCTATGAAGCAGAGCTGTGGCCCCCCGGCATCCTGTTAAGATTTTGGCCATAATCTAGGCCAGCAAGGCAAGCTGCTAGTGCTCACATATGACTCCCAGAATCCACCTGTTGGAAACAAATTCCTCAGACAACAGGGTTAAGAGGCTGGTCTTTTAAGTGGCGATTACGTGATTAGGGAGGAATTAATACAGTTACCAAGGGATCGGGTTAGTTATGACAAAAGTGGACTTATGGGTTATTCGCTTGCTCCTCTCTCTTGGACACACTTTCTTATTTATCCACCATCCACCATAGGATGGCACAGCACAAAGACGCTTGCTAGAAGGAATGAAAACTAAGTTCTGGGACTATACAGCATCCAAAACCATGAGAAATAAATTTCTATTTACTGCAATCCTTGGTCGGGGAGGGGGTGCTATTATAAGAGTAGATGGTAGACTGGGGTAGGAGCAATGCCATGTCTAGCAAGTAAAGCCGGAGTGAGGGTTGTGCCAGCTATGGGGTTCAGATAGCGCAGACATCAGATCCCAGCAGAAAAATCCTGAGGATCCACAGACCAAGCCAAGGCTAAGCCCAGTTCCTATGAGTGTTGTCAGTAGGGGGCGTCAGAGCAACTGTGAGATATCACAGATAACCCTAGCCCCTCTCCATCTGGGCTTCTGCCAAACCCACTCCCCAACCACATGTGCTTGAACACTTGTTCTCCAGATGGTGGAGATGTTGGAGAAATGTGTGATGGGGTGGATAAGAATGATCCTATAGGCTCGTATGTTTGAATACATGGTTGCAAATTGGTGGAACTACTTGGGAAGGATTGAGAGGTAGGACCTTAGTGTTGGAGATTGTGTTACTGGGGGTGAGCTTAGAGGTGAAAGCCCATGCATTCCCAGTTAGACCTCATGTTCTCTCTCTCTTCTCTCTCTCTCTCTCTCTCTCTCTCTCTCTCTCTCTCTCTCTCTCTCTCTCTCCTGCTTGTGGATCATGATGGAAGCTCTCAGCTCCAGCTCCTTGCCTGCCTACCTGCTGCCATGTTCCCTGAATTACTTTCTGTAAAAATGTTAAGTCTCTAGTAAGTTCTTTCTTCTATAGATAGTGCCTTGGTCATGGTTTCTTAGCACAGCAGTAGAAAAGTGACTAAGACAGGAAAGTTGTGGGTCCCTTAAGGAGTAGAGTCTTGCTATAGGAAGTAGGTCATGAGAAGGAGGGGTTTAAGGTTCTAAAGCTCAGCTCCACTTCCTGTCCACTTCCTGTCCACTTCCTGTCCACTTCCTGTTTCTTGTATGACCAGCCACCTCATCCTGCTGCTGTGATGTCTTCCCCACAGTGATTGATTGTAGCCCCTCAAACTGTAAGCTAAATACAAGCTCTTCCTACCTTGAATGGTTTCTTGTTGAACATTTAGTCACTGAAACAATAAAGGTAATGCATACACCAAGAGATGTGACTCCAAAGGTTGTCTTGGAAGACAGAAGAAGGGGAGGGGAGGGATCCTGCAGGGGCCAAGTACCATGTTACCTTCTAGCCTGGCTGTGTTCCCAAGCAGCTTCACTCCCGTGGGCTAGTTATTATTTCCATTTTTTCCTGCAAATTTTTGCTTTCCTAACTCAGAATGAAACATTGAAACATGTTTGTTTAAAAAAAATGTCCTCTCTTATTTCAGCTTCAGTAGTCTAAGGTTTTAAATGTAGACAGAGAATAGAAATAGAGATGTGTCATATATATTCAACACAGCACCAAGCCATATGTGTGTTTTCCGTAAACACATGAGATACTGTGAAGATGCAGCTTTCTCTCGCAGTCCTGTGTTTAAATATGACTTGAGTCCCTCCGTATGTATCTTTCATAGCTGACTTCCACAGAGCACGGGCAAGTTCAGGCAGACGGCGTTCTGTTCTAGCATTTGGTTGGAACAGGTGCCTTGGCGAAGCAGAGGGCTGCAACACTCAAACTCCTCCAGGGTTTTACCTGGACAGGTGTCAATAACAATTGGGAAGCCTGAGAAGAAAACCCCATCCAGAGGTGACAGACCTGACTCCTGACACATTGGAAATTGCCTGAGAGAAGAGACAGACACATGTCGCACCAGGAGGAGTTGTGTGACGCACAGGGTAGGTAGGAGCGGCAGTAGCAATGTGCCTCCCAGAGGAAGAAAGGAGAGACTATGAGCCCAGTCCAGGAGATGACTGTAGGACCTGACAGCGACTAGCACAACACTTTAGATCCGTGTCATCACGTGCAATACCTCTGCAAAGAAAGAGACAACTAATAAAAATGCCACAACACACTGCAGAGTATCACAGAGACCTTCTCTCCGCTCTCTGAACTTCTCAAAGAACATATGGCTGTTGCCCATGCTAGGTCACCTTAGCCCTGGGCCATTGGGTCATCTTTCCACCATTGCAAAAACAGCGTGTGTTCATCCTCCCCCTCCCAGCAGGCATATACCTACAGACCTGGAGGTATTTAACCTTTGAGCTTTTCCTCCAAGAAAATGAATCCTTCCATCCAGGGGAGGTCACGTGATGAAAGAGCTCATAATTCACGAGATCAAAGTAAACAAAAACCAAAGGTCTGCACAATGTACCAGCGCAGCGTGTGCACCACATGGCGTATATAAGCTCCTGGGATAGCTGGTGGCACCCAGACAGGGTGAGGCCCTGCAGAGGCATCTGGCTGGGGTATAGGTGTTTATGTGGCAGGAAAGGACAGAGCAGTAAGCAGTGTGTTCATCCAAGGCTTCCCATTTACATGGGGTTTCACAGTTACGTTCATCTGGTTTCCAGACCTGCTGTCAGCCCCCTTGCATTTCCCCTGAAACTTAGAAAGACAGCAGAGGTGACTTTGCCAAAGCCTTCGATGATCCTGAAATTAGGTGGTGTCAGGTACTCTCCTCTGCTGAAGATACCACCCATAAGAGGCAAAAACCCAAGGCCTTCAAAGTCACAGTTGTTGAAACAGTCTATCTGAACCACTTGACCGACCCTCAGATCCAAGCTGGACCTGACAAGGACTAAGCTGTCATTCAAGCCCTTGGGTTTGGCTCTCCAACATCTACACTCTAGGCTCTTTGCTTCAGCATCCCATCTCCCTCCATCTCCAGGGAACTCAGAAAAATCCACTGGGTACAAATGAGAAACTTCAATTAACCACCATGAAGGAAACAAGTGGGTAGGAACATTTCCAAAACAAAACAAAGCGAAACAAAACAAAATAAAACAAAACACTGTTGCAAAGCCATCTCTGTGCTGCACGGGAATTACTCATTTTCAAAGTCACGTGGTGGACTTCCATGGACAAATCTGTTGTTTCCCACATGGGCCCATGGGCCACTTTGCTTCTCCAAATGGCTTTGAGGCCAACTGTTTTCATCTGAGTGGCTTACTCCAAAGTCCCTCAGCCAGATCCTCACGTCTCCTAATGTCCACACTTTCACCTCAAGACAGCCGTCTCTACCAATCTCCCTCCTGGTTCTCTGCACATTGGGAAAACCCCACTACTTTCAGAAAAACCTGTGAGCCAAGTGATAAGGGGTCAACCATGTCTATAAACTCCTGGCCAGTGAACCCCACTAGCAGGAAGGGTATATAAAAATTCAAGTTCCCAAGGCTGAAGCTGAGTCTGTGACATGGGAACCAGTTAATGACAAAAGCTAAGCTTGCTACTTCTTACACTTGGTTTACAATTGTGGAATTGCCAGTCATAACTAAGAACAAATAAAAAAAAATCAGACTCTGTGTGAATAACTTGGTGTGCCATGTCTAGGATCCACTAGGCTCCTTCAAAATCCTGGGTTTGTGTGGCAGAACCGGAGTTCCTGAAGAGAGTCCAGGAGAGATGAAAGTGGAGCCCAGTTGCAGTAGAAGAGCCCGGCATTACGGAGGTGCCAGTGCCATTGGACAACCCCCAAAACCAGCAACAGCAGTGGAGTGGAAGCAGCTGGAGCCTAGTGACAAGCTATGTGAACTCCAGAGGGCGGAGCTTACTGCCCTTGATGATTTGAGTAGCTTCTATAACTTAATCCTGTCAGCTGCTACCGGAAGTCTTCTATCTTGCGCCCATTTCTCTTTCAGAGCAAGGCTAGTGTAGCAGAAAGATTCCCTTATGTCTTTGTCAGGGTCTCTATTGCTGTGACAGAACACCACGACCAAAAGCAACTTGGGGAGGAAAGGGTTTATTTGTCTACACTTCCATGTCCATCATGAAGGAAATCAGGACAGGAACTCAAACAAGGCAGGAACCTGAAGGCAGCTGATGCAGCGGCCGTAAAGAAGTACCGCTTATTGGCCTGGTCCTCTGGCTTGCTCAGCCTGTTTTCTTATAGAACCCAGGAATACCAGCCCAGTGGTAGCCTCACACTCAATGGGCTGGGCCCTCCCCCAATCAATCACCAATTAAGAATCAGCAGCTGCACCTGGTGGAGGGGTTTTTCTCAGTTGAGATTCCCTCCTTACCAGTGACTCTACCTCGTGTCAAGTTGATCAGTCAGAACACCATCTTTGGGGTCATGCATGGATGTGAGTCCCAGACCTGCAGTTAGTAGTAGGAGTGGGGAAAATAAGTCATCATCCGCCCCCTTTATTCCTTCTCTGTTGCTGTGTTTACCCTGCAGGATGGTAGTGACATGTAGCCTGTCAGTGCTTGCATTGGGTCCTGCCTCATACCACCATGCTTCACAGGGTCCCCGCTGCATCGACTGCTCCCATGGCCTGACCCCTCTCATGGGGTTTCCAAAAGGCCAGTGTCCTGATGCACCAGCCCTGAACTTCCTCCTGGACGACTTCCAATCGGAAGGAAAGAATATTCTCTTGCCCTTTGAGGGGAATGGCACTGTCTTCCACCCATCCATCACTGCTCAACAGATTCTATTAGAAACTCCTGTTCCTTGGCAACCACCTAGCAACAGAAGCCTCCCTGATTTTTTTTATAAGGCTTTCCAAAAATTGTTTTCTAAAGGACTTTTATTCTTCCCCAACATTTTTGCCCTAAGGAAATAATTTCTCTTTATTGCTTTTCCTGATCACAAAAGTAATACAAACTTGCTTCAGAAAAGCGGTGCAATAAAGAGATACAGGAAGTGAAACCTCCTGGTGGACAGCGTTCTCTCCTAGCACACCCTTCACTAGCCCAGGGAAACTCTCCCAATAAACACTGCCAAATAAGGCATAGGGAGGGAGAGCGCCATTTGCTTCTGGACTCCTAGAAGAGAGTATGTTGTGTTGATGGATAATTCTAGCAAAACTTCCATGAGTCAGTGCACAGAGCACTCACTATACAACCTTAGAGACCTGAGTTTTATCTCTGAGACCCACATAGAGGTTGAAGGAGGGAAGCAGTCCCATAAACTTCTCCTCTGACCTTCATACACGTGCCCTAACATAAATAAATAGAACAATGATAACACCTCCCCTTTCTCTCTAGGGCAGTTTCTACCCATATCTGCCAAAATTTTAGGTTGATGGGTTGCATTCTTGGTCTTCTTTCATTTGTAGCTATAAATGGTTCCTTTATCCTGAATTCCAACTATGCAAATGTCATGGTTTGAATAATAATGCCCCCCACCTCCATAGGCTCACATGTCTGAATGCTTGGTCTTCAATTGGTGGAACTGTTCGGGAAGGATTAGAAGGCGTGGCCTCGCTGGAGGAGGTGTGTCACTGGAGGTGGGCTCTGGAGTTTTAAAAGCTCATGCCATTCCCAGTTAGCTCTCTCTACCTCTGCCTCATGTTTGTGGATTAAATGTGAACTCTTTTTTTTTTTTTTTTTTTGGTTTTCTTTTTTGGAGCTGGGGACCCAGAACCCAGGACCTTGCTTCCTAGGCATGCTCTGCCACTGGCTAAATCCCCAACCCCTAAATGTGAACTCTTAACTACTATTCCACAACTATGACAGCCTGCCTGCTACCATGTTCCCTACCATGATGTTACCCCCTAGAACAATGAACCCAAATTACATGCTATCTTTTATAAGTCGCCTAGGTCATGTCACTCTTCACAGCAGTACAAAAGTAATAAGACGGTGTCTTAGTTTGGGTTTATTGCTGTGAAGAGACACCATAGCCAAGGCCACTCTCATAATGGAAAACATTTCATTGGAGCTGGCTCACAGTTTCAGAGGCTCAGTCCATCATCATCACATTGGAGGATGGGGGAATGGCAGCTTGCAGGCAAACATGTTGCTGGAGAAGGAGTTGAGAGTTCTATATCTTGATCCTCAGGCAACCAGGAGTAGACTCTCTTCTTCACTGAGTGGAACCTGAGCATAAGATGACTCAAAGCCCACCCCACAATGCCACACTTCCTCCAACAAGGTCACACTTACTCCACAAAGGCCATACCACATAATAGTGTCATTTGCTGTAGGCCAAGCATTCAAATACATGAGTCAATGAGGCCTTTCCTATCCAAACCACCACAAAAGGTATTCTCTAGGAGTTCTACTTAATGAGAAAGGGTGGGACTGAGAAGAATAAAAGACTAAAGCATCTTGAGAAATCCACTTGGTTTCCAACACCAGAAGCCCAGATCCAGTTGAGCAAAAGGAATGAACTCGAGGACAATGGTGACATGACGACCAGGGGAGATAACTCAGCAAGTAACATGTCACGTAAGAGCCTCAGTGCAAATCCCCAGCACTCATGGAAAAGCTGGGCTCATCTGTGATACCAGTGCAAGAGGATGAAGAAGAACAGACTCCAGAGGCTGGCTGGTCTGCCAGTCCAGACGAACTCACGAGCTCTACTCAGTGAGAAGCCCTGTCTCAGGACAATGAGGTGGAGAGATGTTAAGGAAGACATCCAAACTATTCTCAATCTGTGTCCTCCACATGCTGTCAGGAAATACACATATGTACACACATACACACACATGCACACGCACATGCACCACACACATGCACACCACACACACACACACACCCCACTCCCTGCCCACATGTACGTGCACACAGTGGCATAGCTCTTGAGCAACCACAATGCCACATGATGAACCGGACTCTTCTACATTTGGAGGTCATAATGACGTTCCTCAAGCCTTAAGTTGAAACAGATGCAATTAAAGCCAGTGATATAATCCCAGCACTCACGAGGCTGGGGCAGGAGTATTGGGAATTCCAGGGAATCTTGGCCTACATGATGAGAGTCTGTCTAAAAGCAAAGAGGAGGAGGGAGAGGAGGAGGGAGGGAGGAATAGATGGAGGAGGAAGGAGAACAAAGGTAAAATCTCAAGGAAGGAAAAAAGGGAAGGAGGAAGAAAGGGGGAGGGAGAAGAAGAGGGAGGAAAGGAGGACGGAGGGAGTCAGCCTACTATTTATATCCACTATTTGGTTAATAGATAGTCAAAATCGATTCTTGTTCAGACCATAAGCTTTGACTATTCAGAAAGAAATTTAAAAAGTGAACAAACACAAAACACAGGCTGTGACCTCTTTGGGGTGAAGTCATAAAAGCAACAGGCATTTACTAATAGTGTTTGCACAGTTTAAGAAAGCACAGAGTCTCTACGGACTCACTGAGGTACACTTTCCCAGTAGCTGTAAATTCCTCTTCACATTACCACTGGGTAACTTAGAAAAAAAAGAGGGGCTGGATATGTCCGGATGATAGAGTGCTTGCCTGTCAGATGGGGTCTCTGAGTTCAATGCCCACAAAAACCAGTAGTGGCTCAAACCTGTCATCCCAGAAGTCAGTAAGTGGAAACAAGAAGACAAGAGGGTTAGAAGGTCAAGCTTACCCTACTTAGTGAGTTTGAAGTCACCGTAGGCTACACAAGACCCTGTCAAAAGAAAGAAGTGGGGAGGAGTGTGAGGGTAAAAAAAAAGGAAGTCTCTGGAAACATCCAGAAAGAGGGGAGGAGAGGAGAAAGAAAGAAAGCAGAGCTGGAGTGCTGTGAATGACTGTCCTTTGGGTGTGGCATGACTGCTGCACCCGTGAACTCATAGCAGCAGGGGCCAGCAGCACAGGACAGGGCAATCAACTGTCCATCATGAATGGGGGAAGGGCTTATAAAGCTCCACCCCCTCAAAGGAGCAAGGAGAGGGGAGTCACATTCTTCATTGGTGTGTTCATTGCCTCCACACAAGCAAATAACCATGGACCTGTGCTCATTCAAGCAATCCTGAGTGAATTCAGGGGAACACACACACACACACACACACACACACACACACACACACACACACTCAGAAAGTAAGAAGGGGACATGGAAAGGTAAAGGGTTTGGGTGGAAGGGAAAAGGATAAGAGGATAATTTTTTTTTTAAAAAGTTTTGACTCAGTGTCTTTATTGAATCAATAATGATCTATTATGTGAGGCAGCAGGATGTCTTTTTTTTTTCTTTTTTTCCGGGGCTGGGGACCGAACCCAGGGCCTTGTGCGTGCTAGGCAAGCGCTCTACCACTGAGCTAAATCCCCAACCCTAAGAGAGGATAATTAAGAGAGGATAATATGAGAGGTGTTTAACCAAGAATAGTGGTGTGTGTGTGTGTGTGTGTGTGTGTGTGTGTGTGTGTAAAAAGATAAGCATAATATTCAAAACCAAAGGGAACAATTTCATGTGTGTGCTAGTGTCCTGCGGCTGCTCTAACAAACTGACACAGACAGAGTGAGCAGCAGCCTATCTACTCACAGCTCTGGAGGAGTCCAGTACAGAATCCAGAGGGCCAGAGGGCCATGCTCTCACCAAAGGCTCCTGAGGAGAACCCATCCTTGCCTCTTCCAGTTCCCTGAGCTCTGTCTCTGGCTTAGTCTTCATATGACCTTCTCTTGTATTTCTCCCTCCCTGTGTCCAAAACTCTCTTACTTAAGGAAAGACAGTGATATTGATTTCGGGAATCACCATTGGGCTTTGAGTGTGATATGTGCCCCACTAGGCTCGTGGGTTCCAATACTCAGTCCCTAGAGGGTTGCAGGACCTGGGAAGATTTCATAGTCTTCTGGAGATGGAGCCTTGCTTGAGGAAGTGAGTCACAGGGGTGAACCTTGAGGTTTTATAGCCCAGTCTTACTTCCTGCTCACTCTTTGCTTTTGGGGTGTGGATGTAATGGAACTAGTGAGCTCCTGACACCATGACTTCCAACAACAATGAACTGTAGACCCCAGAATTATAAAGCAAAATTAATTCTTTCTCTCTTGAGTTGCTTTTCTAGGGCATTTTATCACAGCAATAGAAAAGTAACGAGCACAGTCAACCCTCAGCTCAAATCCTGTCAGCAAAGATCTTATTTCCAAATAAGGCCACATTGGTGGATCCCACTGGACTTGACTCTAGAGTAACCCTCAGCCACTACAGGATGCAAGTATTTAGAAAAGAGTCTTTAGCTCAACTTCATATCCAAGGAACCTTTTAAAGCCAGTTTTGTGGGTCGTATGCTTGACTTGGGCATCATTGTGTTGAGGGTAAGGGGCAGCCACAATAAACTACATCAATTAACTCTCAGAAGGATGAGTGCTCTGGAATGGGAATCTCAGAATGAAGGCTCATCAGCCTGGGCCTCATTCCTATGCTACTGTGACCAAGCACCCTCTCTTCAGTGCCAGAAAATTCTGTACCCAACAGTACCTCGGTTCTGGCCAAAGTGGTTACCCTGAAGCCTGTAAGGACTTAAAAATACTTACTATGAGAAAAATCAAGACTTTAAATTGCCAGGACATGAGAAGTGACTTGAAAATCACCTTACAAATCTGTTCCTTTTTTTAAAAAAAGATTTATTTATTTATTAAATATAAGTACACTGTAGCTATCTTCAGACACACCAGAAGAGGGCATCAGATTCCATTACAGATGGTTATGAGCCACCATATGGTTGCTGGGATTTGAACTCAGGACCTCTGGAAGAGCAGTCAGTGCTCTTAACCACTGAGCCATCTCTCAGCCCCCTACAAATCTGTTCTTCAGGCAGTCTTACAACCAGCTCATTGAGTACAGGGTGAATGGAAGTCTGGTTGCATAGGAACGCTTAGTAGGGCCTCATTAAACATGTGTGAACCAGATGGGTAGCTGCGTCAGCATCCCCAAGCTGTGTTGTCTGACCTTTTCTAAAAAGCCATCAATAGATGTCTGCTTACCCATATAGAATACTAATGATACGAACAAAGAAAACAATCCCAAGTCTAGCTCTGTGAACCAACGTGCTTGACTACAGCTATTTATGGGAACATAGAGAACTTATGGGCAGCTTTATCACTGAAGATAGTCTATGTCCCCCCAGCATCCATGGGTCCAGTCCTGTATAGTCCTTGCATGGGTAAGTATCTAATACTGAGAGTTCACGAAGGCAGTGGCCATGCCATGCCAGAGGATGCCACTCCACAGTGGGCTGCATTGTGACTCTTTGGCTAGCAAGGACCTGCAGCTCTGACTCTGAATAGCATCAACGCTGTTCAGTGGGCTTTCAAATCACAACCATACCTAAGGGCTGTTCCCTTTACAGCTTAAAAGCAGAGCAAGGAAGAATAGGGGAGAGGGAGGCCATCAGGGTTTGCAAAGTTCTCAGTGTAAACACCCTCGGGAGGAAGAAACCCTGCGGTCGTAACCTGTCACCCTAGGAAAGACAGCTCAGGGCTCAAAATGACAGCAGTCCATGAAGAGCAGAGGGTCAGAGGCTGTGCACCGTGAATGCTGACAATGTCTCAAGGCATGAGTTCTGATGCCTAAATACAGCGAAATAGGTCGGAGAGATGGCTCAGTGGTTAAGAGCACAGACTGTTCTTGCAAAGGACCCTGCAGTCCTAGTCTTGTTGGTAGCTCACACCTCCCTGTAACTCCAGCCCCAGAGGCCCTGCACCTTCTTCTGGCCTTGGAAGACACCCAAACTTACATACACATGTGCGTGTGTATGCATGCACACACACACACACACACACACACACACACACACGTTTTTAAAATTAAATGAATCCCTAAAAATGAGCAAAAATACAGGGCAGATAGCATTTGCAAATTTCTAGGAAAAGAATGCAGGGGTTTTTACCTCACATGTGGGTCTGCACTCCTGTTTCAAGCAGGCAAGCGACTCCATCTCTCTGTGCCTCCATTTCCTCAACTCTAAAGTGAGAGACGCAGTCTACAGCCACTGAAGCTGAAGGGTGGCTTTGAAGCACGTTAAGCGCTTTGAATCCTAGAAGCACAATTTAAATGCAATGTATTTTTTGTGAGAAAGGCGCAGAAGAAACCTTATTTATTCCACGGTTCGCCCGAAGCACGGTCAGAATGGGGCATCATTCTGACAAGAAAATCAATCCCACTGCCTCAGGCCTGCATTATAGTTCTGAAATTGTAGGTTTCTTCCCCAGATGAGAATAATGCTTTGAACACAGACACCATGTTTAAGACATGATTCAAGGACTTTGTTATTAGAGAAGAAATACTCCTTGTATATTTAGCATAAAGCAGGACAGAGTACAGAGGAAAAAATGACTCCAGAACGCAGGATTTTCCAGTTTGCATCTCCTGATCGCATCAAAATTGCATCATAGTTTTCAATGACGATGCCAACATTTTAAAATTTTTGACATTGTGTAGTATACACACGCACATGCATATGCATGTGCATGTGTGCACTTGCCACAGCATACATGTGGAGGTCAAAGGACAACTTTGGGGAGTCAGTTATCTCCTTCCACTTGGATCCCAGGGACTGAGCCTTATCTCTTGGGCTTGGCAGCAAGCACCTTTATCTGCTGAGCCATCTAGCTGGTCCCCAGTCTAGCAATTTTAAAAGTAACATGCAGGGAGGGGAAAGTTGGCTCAGTGGTTAAGGGTACTGGCTGCTTGCCCAAAAGACCTGAGTTCAATTCCCAGCACCTACGTGGTGGTTCACAACCACCTGTAACTCCAGTTCCAGGGGATCTGGAACCTTCTTTTGGACACCATGGACACACCAGGACACACAGACATGCATGCAGACAAAACACCCATACAATAGAAGAAGGAGGAGGAGGAGGAGAAAAGAAGAAGAGGAGGAGGAGGAGAAGGGGAGAGAGGAGGAGGAGGAAGAAGAGGAAGAAGAAGAAGAAGAAGGAGAAGGAGAAGGAGAAGGAGAAGGAGAAGGAGAAGGAGAAGGAGAAGAAATAATAATACGACTTGTGTATCTGGGAGGGGCTGCTATAGAGCCACTATGCTGTAAAGTCCCTGTGGGAGACTGCAGGTCCTCTCTGTGCCCTGTCATCTCTTCTGTAATGGTGACAGCCTGAGATCGGGGCTCCCCTGTGGATGGGGGACCCATGGGACAGTCATGGGAGCACTAGTGGTGCCTTGTCTTCTGAGGGCAGAGTCCAGGAAGATGGTGTGTCTCCCTTCCCTTCTCTCAGTGCACTCGAGTGTCTGCTGAACTTATGTGAAAACTGACTGAGGACTTGCAGAATGTGCAGGGGGGGGAGTCCTGGTTGAGAAGCTCTAACCACTCCGCATGCTTTATCCCAGCTCCCAAAGAAAACAACACCAGAGTCCCCTCAGAGATGAGACTGAGGCTCCAAGAAGATAAAGTTGAATGCTTAATATTTTATTTTTTTTCTCCATCTCTTTTTCTCTCCCCCCTCTCCCTTCCTCCCTCTCTTTCCTTCCTTTCTTACTCTTTTCTTTCCTCCTCCCACCTTCTCTCAGTCCTTTCATTCCTTCCCTCCCTCCCTTCCTGCTTCTTCTTCTCCTCCTCCTTCCTTCTTCCTTCCTCCCTTCTTCCTTCCTTCCTTCTTCCTCTCTCCTTCCTTCTCCTCCTCCTCTCCCTCCTCCTTCTCTGTCTTCTTTCCTTTCTTCTCTTCTCCCCCTACTTTCTCCTTATCTCCCCTCACTTATATTTTCTTTCATTTCCCTTCCTTTCTTCCTCTTAAACATCTTTCTCAGTCAAGGTCTTTTGTAAAAGCAGAAGTCCTGTGGCCCCAGAGCATTGAGTCAAGGGATGGGGTGATGCTCTAGAAGTTAGATAAGGGCCATTGCCTGAGGAATAGTTTGGTCTACAGACTCTGAAAGACCTGAGCTCCTGCCAGGGACCCACAACAACCAAAGGACCTGCTGCCGTGAGGGAGTGGAGAAGGGGCAGGGAAAGAGAGCCACAGAGAAAGATGGGGCCTAGATGCTCCAGAGAGGCACTGGGGGTTGGGACACTCCATCCACTGTTCTCCCATACACACGTGCACAGCCAGCCTATATTTAGACTTTCTTTAACTCTGAATTCAACCTTTTTGCCTTCCCATATTTAGTTCATAGTGAGCAGGTTATAAGCAAGACTGGGACCTTCTCTGGCCCTGACACCAGGCAGTGCTTTGCAAGCTGCTGAAGCAGGACTCCAGATCCAACCTTGCTTCTCATCTCCCTATCCAAGAGGCCAGCAAACAGGGGAGTCAGAGTCACTCTGGGGAACACAAGAGCCACCCTGGGGAGTACCAGAGTTTCTAGGGAGCTACCTTGAAGCCCTCTAAGAAGGAAGGCAGGCAACAAGACTAGGTGGTTTTTTGAGGCAGCAGAGAGTTGAGCTCTTGCCTGGGAATCTCATGCAACCAAGACCAAAAGAGCATCTTGTCTCACGTTCTCCAGACCACAGCCTCAGGCACAAGGAGGTGCTGGGTGATCCTTTCCAGTCCCAAGCCAGAAGAGGGGCCGTAGAGAGGCACAGTCTAATGGGCACAGTTAGAGAGCTCGTTTGCCACATTGGCATGAAGTCAAGACACAGGAACAGCTGTGGGTGTTGAACTCTGTGAACCTGAGGTAGAAGAATGATTTCTCCTAGGTTTGAGAAAGTTGCCCTGGGCCAGGAGCTGAGCCAACATTTCAGAATAAAAGTCTCCGTGCTGCCTTCTAGACTCCATCTAACTTGCTTAAGCATGGGCTGATCTCAGATGCAGGAGGTCTGTGGGCCAGGGGGAGGCAGAGGCCCCACAAAGCTGGCCCTACAGTGGCACTGACACCCACTGCCAAGACAAACTAGAGGCATCTTGAAGTTCTCCTCAATTCTGGATCTACTCAATTCACTGGTGACCCAGATGACAACACATTTTCCTGATCTTGATGCTATCCTGAAAAAGGTTTTATCACCTAAGCAAATACATATATCAGGAATATGTATCTTTATGCAAACAAAAACACCAAGGTTATTTCCCCACTTCCTGTTCTATTAGATTTTAGTGTATCTGGCTTCGCATTGAGGTCTTTGATTCCCCAGAGACTGACTCACCAACCACAGTGAGCACAGGCTGGACCTAGGCCCCTGCACATATGTAACAGATGAGCAGCCTAGTCCTCATGTGTGTTCCCCAATGATCTAGAGCAGAGGTTGTCCCTGAGCCTGTTGCCTGCCTGCCTGTGGATCCTGTACCCCTAAATGGACTGCCTTGTTGGGTCTCAATGGGAGAGGATGTGCCTAGTCCCACAGAGACTTGATGCGCAGAAGGAGTCGGGGATGGGGGATGTTAGTGGAGGGGCGACACCCCGAGGGGTACTTCCCATTTTCAAAAGAGAAGGGGAAGGTGGAGTGGGGAGGACTTGTGTGAAGGGATACTGGGAGGAGAGGAAGGGCTGACATTGGGTTGTAAAATGAATAATTTGTTTTAAAAGCATGCTAATGGGCTAAAGCTTTGTATCCCCTCAAATGTCGTACGTGGAAGCCCTAACCTCCAGCGTGGAGGTATCCGGAGATGGAGCTTGTGAGGATGACCAGAGTTAGATGAGGTGCCACAGGAGTGGCTTTATGGTGGCACTTGTGCTCTTGTAAGAGAGTTCCATCTCTCTCCAAGTACACACCAAAAGGGGGGTCATGCTAGCACACGGCGAGATGGCAGCCACCCACAAGTAAGAGGAGAGAGACCTTGGAGTGAAACCTACCTGTCTAGCAGAACCTTGGACACCTTGGACACCTTGGCCTCTGGAACAGGCAGGTGCAAATGCCCGGTATTGAATGCTCTAGTCTTTGGTTACTTCGTCGTGCTGCCCCAGGTAACGGATAATGCACTGATGGTCCCAATCCACAATGGCTCCACAGGATTTTTTTCAGCTTCACCGTGGTGTGAAAGTGAAGCTTATTCAGTTAGTGAGTGTACTTTGAAATTTGAATTTTGATCTGTCCCCAGGCTAGCAGTATTTACGGTGCTTTCTTTCGAGGGCCTGGCAGCAGCGGTTTGCCTCGGCTTGCAGCCTGCTGGGTGTGTTATTCTGTAGTTTATTATGAATGGGCTTGTGTGAGTTGATTTTGCCCAGCTGCCAGCCACTGGGAGTGTTCTGAGCACATTTATGGTGGATCAGGCTAAGCCAAGGGGTTCTGCGGGTTAACAGTCTTAGATGCGTCTTTTGACTTGGAGTCGCAATGGGTCTTTCAGGACATAATGTCATCATGGACCATCGGAATACACACAGATACTTCTTATCAAAACTCTTGAAGTAACCTGTCATAGGTGTGCAAAAAAAAAAATAAATATGCTTCTCTTTATAAATAGTTTATCAGCTTTTAAAGTGACCATTAATATTTAAGTTGCTTTCCAAGAAATGCGGGTACGTGCCGTGTAATAAATGATCATGTCGGGACACATTCTCAGCAGAGCTCTCAGCTGCTGGGGTCTTTAAGGGATCTAAGCTACTGAGGATGCTCAGTACCTTGGGACAACTGCCTTGACCCTCTCTACCATGTGAACCCCTGTCCATGAATTTAGCTATCTACCTATAGGACCTCAACATCTAATATTTTATCATGCTATTCTTCTTATTGATTTATTGCAGTTTTTAATAATGTGTGTGTGCACCCCCGTGTGTGCCGCTGTGAGCAAGCCTGTGCAGGAGGGCAGTGATCAGAAAAGACCATGGATCATCCTCCACTACCTGTCTCTGCTTTTTTCCTTTAGAAAGGCCTCTCTCTGAATCTAAGCCCCATGTTTTGTCACCTTGGCAACCCTCCTTTCTGGTCCAGGGCTACAGACATTTGCAGGGATATGTGACCTGCTATGTAGGTGCCGGAATACAAACTCTGGTCTTCATGATTGCTGAGAAAGCACTCTGAATCCCCGCGCCCTCTCTCCAGCCCCACATCATGATAATTTCGACTTACGACATGTACCCAAAAGACTATATTAATTCTGTGATTTGGGACATGCGTCTTTTTAAAAGACATCAACTTTAGAGTCCCCGGAGCGTTTTCCACGCAAGCCTGTCACTGACCAGCAGGTCTGGAAGATGTTGAGTTAGAGAACTGGCCTGGTCTAACTTTTTTCAGAGAAAGCGCGATGAAGTAGAACCTGAGATTTCTTTCAAACCATTTATACAAAATGCCCCTTTCCCACAGCACCATGTATTATTTGACTGTGAGCATTACCTGCCCACGTCCAGCATCTTATTCTGCGGCTCTGTCTTGATAGCTAGCCTCTTTGTCAGATCACAGGCTGCCACAGTGTGCTCGCGAATGGATATAGACAACCTTCGACCTCACTGTGAAATATCTGACCTACCATTTACATATAAAGGAAATTTTCATCGATATCCTCAATAGCATACATTAAAGATCAGAAAAAAAGGATAGAATTGGCTACCCCAAAGACGTGAGACTCTTGGCCCCCATTCGCGTCCCCAAGACTGTTTTAGAGATCCCCATGAGGGTGTGTCCCCTTGGGCCTTCCTTCCCTATGCTGTACCCTCAGCCTCAGAATCTTCCTCCCTCATGGTCTGTCCCTCTCAACCACATAATGCCGGGACCTAGAAAAACCACAGTGAAAAGGTCTTCGAAGGTTACTCATCAAACGGCCAGGGAGGTGGAGACATTGGCTTGCAGAGGTGAGAAGTGGCTGTCCAAGGTCTTTGGGGAGCTCAAGGTCGAGCCAGGGCTTGCATCCTGCACCCCAACTTCAGTCTAATGTCCACTCCCCTGCCCCAAGCCATTATCTGCCCACCCTCCAGCCCCCACCCCACACCCCTGCATGGCCTGGCCTGTGTGACAGCCATGATGGCTGGCCCTGCTGCTCACCGTTGCAGCTGGCCAGGACATCCTCTCCGGGATGTTTCATTTAGGTAATCACCGTGTTAGTCATTTAATTGAATGGGAAGACACAGCCACCACCCTGGCCCTTCAATTACTTCAGAGCATCCTGTTCCCCTGGCGTTTGAACGCCTCCTCCCTCCCCTGCTCCACTCAGCATCCGCCCACCTTTCCAGCAAGGGATACGGTTTCCACCCGAGCATCTTCCCAGGAAAGCAGCCAGTGTGAGAATGGGTGGCACGGCTATTTAAAAACTCCTTCTCTGCATGAGGAGACAGAGCTAACTCCGGGCTCATGATTCATGGATCCCATCACCCAGGCACGCTCTTGAATGCAACTTCAAAAGCAGAAGGAGCAGTTGCAGTGAGAAAACAGCCCACTGAGGCTTTCCAGTTCAACACGGCAAACGCTTAATTAGCACCTACTGTGTACGGTGTCCCGCTGTGATGGGAAAACAAAAGACAAGGCTGTATTATCTCTGGCTTCCAAGGAGCAGGTAGTTTGGGTAAGCAGAAAAAGGTGTGTAAACAAACAGAGTGTGTTGATGCCGTTCTAATTACTAACTTAAGCCAGCAAGTCTTAAGCAAGACCAGGGTAGATGGGGTGGATGAGGTAAGGACAGGCTCCTGAGCCTGGGACGCACAGAACCATAGGATCTGCTGGACCTGTAGAGCCACGCCCCAGGCCCAGGCACAGTCTAGTCCCAGAGTACTGTTTCTTCAGGCCTGCTTCCACCATGTAGGGTGCTGAAATTCCAGGCACGCATGACTAGGCTCTTCACCAGCAGACACAGCCAAAAATCTTTTTTTTTTTTTTTTGGTTCTTTTTGGAGCTGGGGACCCAGACAGGGCCTTGCGCTTCCTAGGTGGCGCTCTACCACTGAGCTAAATCCCCAGCCCCACAGCCAAGAATCTTATCTGTTTACTTGGTTTCCCACATTGGTCACTTTGGAATGAGTTGAAGGATATGTGGGGATTCATCTTGGAGGTCGAATGCAGAGACTTCCCAAAGCCTTAATGTAAGAAGCCCAAAGACCACCATAGGAACCTCTGAGGAACACGTGGAGATCAGGCAATCACGCTACCTTAAACGGTGGCAGGAGATGGCACCTCATAGCGACCCTGACTAGGATCCCAGGGAAAGAAGGGCCTTGTTCAAAGCTGAGGAGAAGCCAGTGAGCCCAGATGTTGAGACGCAGAAGCAGTTAGCCTGACAGCTCACCGTCTACCAGGCTCTCACTAGCCCTCCAGGCTATGATGGGTGCATTGCGTCAAGGGCCACACTGAATGGACTTCTGCTGCACCTTCCTCTTCATGGATTCCATCTTTGCTCTTCTGAGGTGAGGGGCCTGGCATGGCCAGTTATTTCCACTTTATGTTCATGCCCTGTGTCCCCGCGACTGACCAGGATGCCATGTCTCCTGCAGCAATACCGTCTTGGACACCATGATCTTTTCCTGTCTGCCTAGGGGCCCAATCCCTAAAACACTCACGCAGAGATGAAAACCTCCCATTGCGGCTCCAGCCAGGCACTCAGCAGAGCCCACAGCAGCCATCTGAGTAAGGTCATGGGAGATCAAGAGTGTGCACTGGGGGAGGACAGTCCAAGAGACCAGACATACTCAAGAGCTGTCCCTTAGATGGTGTTAAATAGGACCACAACCCATTCTGTACCTAAAGGAGCTCAGCTGCAGGGGCGCATAGAGCTTTGGGTCTCTCCCAGACTGACTCTCAAACATGAATTTGACCATGACTCACAAAAACCTCAATATTTCATTTTCACAAACACATATATACATGTGTACACATATACATATATGCATGCATACACATATCCACACGTACTCATGTATACATACACATGCACACACATATACATGTGCATATACACTCATACACAAACACACATATATGCATATACACACATATACATATACACACACATAATATGCACATACATACACCCATACATATACATACACATATGCACACATACACATATACATATATATGCATATGCATATGCCTATATACATATGCACATACATGCACATATACACACATATGCATATGCATACATACAAATATACACATACATATGCATATACATCCATAGGCATATACATACACATATACACTCATACGCATATATACACATATACATATGCACACACACATAAAGGCTCTATACAGTAAAAAAGATCCTCTTAATGCAGTAACTCCCATGTTTTCCCTCCTCTGCTTCACCTTTCCCAAATGCAAATCCTAACACTCTACATTGATCCATAACCCTCTGAAGGTCATAGTGACTTAGGACACACACACTCAGGCCTAAGGTAAGAGAAAAACATGGTTGGAGGTCCTGGAGGAGGGGCTCCTGGAGAGGCCTATGTTGCATCTTTCTCTCTGGACAGCTCAGAAAGCATGCAGCTCTGAAAAGGCAAAGGTGACAGCATTCCACTGTGGTCTCTACCAGCAGGAAAGGCAAGAGAAGAGCATGAGCCACCGCTGTTAATAGGCATGAGACAGTGGGATCTCCCCATGACTGTTCATGGTAGGACTGTGGCCTATAACCTGAAAACCGCACTCCCTCGGAGTACACACCTTGTGTGCTTCAAATAACCGATATCTCACGAATACCCTACACCTGGAGCAGAAGGGGTCCCACCAGGATGGATAGCAAGGGTGTGGGGGCAGTTCACACTGCATGTCCAAAATACTGGAAAACTCGGCTGAAGCCTGGCTGAGGAAACACTTATTCTGCAGAGGGGAAACCCGACATCCTGCAAGGCCCTAAATGTATCCATACATAAACGCGCATATACGCATACAATCACATATATACAAATATACACATGCACATTTATGTGTACACATCTAGGGCACATTCATAGGATCACACTGAGTGGTTCAAAGGCAGGAACAGCTAGAATAACCCTGAGAAACGATAAACAGGTAAGACGACAACATGAATGGGCTTGGTAGGTATCATGTGGATCGGAAAGCCAGCTCCACGAGACTATGTACAACATGAAAGATATGGGAGTCAAACCAAGCAATGGTGATGACGGAAACTAGTCCAGTAGTTGCCCAAAGGGATGGCACACTGGTGGAGAGGCACTAGACAGACAGATCATGGGATATCCCAGGGTAACGTTCCATGTCTTCATTGGTGTAAGAGTTCATAGGTGACTTATTAAAATTCACTACATGTTTAAACGAATGTATTTTATTGCATAGAAATCCAACCTTAATAACATTGACTTTGAGCATGTCTGCGTGTATGTTGTTCATGGTGTGAGCACAAAAGTCAGAGGGAGATGTCAGGTATTTCCTTGAGGCAGTGTCTTTCTCTGAATCTGAAGCTCCACTGGCAGCCAGGCAGCCCTAGTGATCCTCCTGCCTCCGCTCTCTGGAGCAGGCTCACACGGCCACACCCAGTGTTTTACACGGGTGCTGGGAACCCAAACTCAGGTCCTACCCTCTGAGCCATCTCTCCAGCCCAATATTTTCAAAATAAAGAAAGGGAATGTCCATGCTCAGTTGAAGACTGTGTAGATGAAATACTACTAAGAAAAGGAAAGCCATAGGCTCCGAACCCAGGGGAGCCACGGTGCTGAAGGACCCTGAGGCTTTTCTCCAGCCTGTGGTCTTTCTCTCAGGTCTGCAGTCACTCAGGAGCAGGACCCAAATGAGGTTCTCCAAATAGGACTAGGCTACCAATGCTGCTCCTCCTTTCCCTGGTGTGGACACCAACCGTGTCAATCATTCCCCATGCACAGTTCCGACCTCACCGTTGACGTCATCCTGCTCCCTCTTTCTCAAGTCGGTTTGGTGGTCATCAGCCAGTCAAGTACACCGGCTCACATGCACTTAGCTAAGATGAAGACGAGGATTTCTAAGTTCTCCTGGAACAGTTTGGCTAGTCGGGCTTTTTTTTTATTCCTAGATTATTTTCTCGTGTTGCCGTGAGCAAATGCCTGACTTAAGGGAAGAAGGGTTTACTTTGGCTCATGGCGTATGAGAACCTGTCATGTTGGGGGAAAGCATGACACCAGGAGTGTGAAATGACAGGTTACATTGCCTTCTCACTCAGGAAGCGGGAGGGGGGAGGGCAGGGGGGGAAAGGGCGGGGCGGGGGAGGAGGACGCTGGTACCCAGCCTGCTTTCTCCTTTCTATTCAGTCCAGGATCACCAGCTCATGGCACGGAGCTGCCCACATCCAGGGTGAGCCTTCCCACCTCAATGAACCCAATCTAAACCCTTCCTCCCAGACATGTCCAGAGGTGTGTCTCCTAGGTGATTGTAGATCTTGTCAATTTGACTGACAGTTATCAACCATTACTGTTGCTCTGACCTGGGTCTCCCAGGAATAAAAACGCCTGACTCTGAAACACTTCTCGTGGGAATTATGAGTCAGGTACAGCTGAAAGAGATTCGTCGTCACAGCTAAAGCTCTCAGTGCCAGTGCAGAGTGCTTGGCCATTCGTTGTTGTTCTCCAACACAGGGACTCCACGTGTCCTCAGAAAGGAAGTAGATCTCAGGCAAAATGGGGGAGGCAGACTAGGAGAGCATCCAGTTGGCCATCTCATGGCCAAAGAGAAAGCAAGCTGGCAGGAACCTGGCAGTGGACAGTGATGATTCGTGTTCTGAAGATGTCCTGAGACGCTGCTTGCAAAAGGAAGCCTCCAGGACAGGGCATGAGGGGACTGAGCAGAGGGAGGCCTCCTGGCTCAGGTGTGACCACACAAGTAGAGAGATGTCTATTGCTGGCAGGTCTCTGGGGATCTTGGGGGAACAGGGCATAAGGAGGGAAAGCACATATCAAGTAAAACTCAAAAGCACTCACCTTCTAGCTTAGAATGGGACCTGGACAGCAACATGATCTCCAGGAAGACGGAGAAGGTGGAAGCCCAGAGCAGTGCCATTTCAAAACTGCTGCATAAGTGCATAAGGAGAGATAGCTCACTCAGTAACAGGCTTGCCTTGCAGATGTGAGGACCTCAGTTCAACTCCCAGAACCACATAATTTAAATAACAATAAAAACAAAAGACAATAACAAAACACTCTCTCTCTTTTTCTCTCTCTCTCTCTCTCTCTGTCACACACACAGAGCTATATATATTGTGATATGGTTGTAACTTTAATTTTTTTCAAACCTTATTTTTAATGATGGTTCTTAAACACTTTAACCTCCCTTCTAGCCCGCCACTCACCAGAGGTTGTGGAAAAGAAAGTATACAGGGGAAGTGGACTTGTTTGGAAATTGTTCTTTGGAACCAATCTCATTTGTGTTGACAGGAAATAAGCAGTCCAGTTCATAGATCAGCAGTGGCAGCTCTGTCTACTCGAAAACTCTTCATGGATATCCCGGCAGTCCAGTTTGATAGAGTCAGGATAGCAGCAGCAGTGGCATGACCTACCAGGAACAGCTAGGCCTGAGCCAAATCAGCACAAGTCAGCGGGATGGACCAGGGCCAGCAGGAACTCCAGGAAGCAGTTCTCAGCTGTGCCTTAAGACCAAGACGGGTTCAGCTATGCAAGCAAGCTAAGCAAGCTCCCATCACTCTTCGTCAGTCCTGTTTATGCTTCCTCCAAACATCAAGTGTCCTCCACAGGTCTTGCCTCACCATGTGTCTGCCTATCTCAGCTGACATCACGCTGCCAATCAGCCCGAGTTTGTGGAAGGGGCAAGAGGCCGTAGCACATCACTACAAGTTTTTTTGGTGTATTTCTACCTATAGAGTCCTGACAAATGGAGCTCACCTATGCATTGTAAGGTGAACCAATACATGTGTGTAGTTAGCAAAGAATCCTTCATCACATGTTCTTTCACGTGCTTGCTTTCCCCCCTTTCACCTGTGTCCACTTCAGAGAAATGTTCCTTCATGTGTCTGCCCCAGCAAAATCCAATATAACTGACTTTCCAAAGAACCCTTAAGTTTCCACTTCATACGGTGACCAGGATAGGGGAAGGAATTGATATTAAATATCAGAAAAAGAGAAAGATGATTAGGAAAAGTCTTCTGGCTTGAGCTGAGAGCAGGACCAGCTCTGTTTTCTGAAGCAGAATGGCTCCACTCCCAGGTTGAGACACGGGGGTCCCATCTCCATCCAGCTCCCTCTGCACCTGAGAAAGGCAAACGGCGATCACACGGCCTGTCCCAGAACATGCGATCGTTCAGTATATGAAGATATATTCAACCCCACAGTAGTCACAGAAATCCAAGTTAAAGCAAGAATCAAGTCGATTTTTGCCTATTAGTGTGAGCTCTTAACTTATTTATTGCTGAGAGAGATGCAAAGCAAAATGCATGGGTGTTTCTGAGAATGAGGTCTGGTTGGCCCTTGCAGGAACGTATACATCCAAATGCAGCACATGGTTGTTGCTTGCCACTCTTCATGTCCACTTCTGAGAGTCACAGATCTCTCCCAGAAGATCTGTGGTACCTCATAGATCTATCTCTCTCCACTACTCAGAGTGGACACAGCCTGAGTCTCTTTGCTCATTATCATTGCGTGTAAGGAGTCATTTCTCAGACGGTGAACATCTGCTATGTCCTCAGGACACACTATTTAGGATGGTATTGCTGAATCAATAAATACTGCCCCGGTTTGCTTTGCAGTGCTGCGATAAGCCCCTGGCTAAAAACCACTTGAGGAGGAAAAGGTTTATTTGGCTTAACACTTCCAGGTTAACAGTCCATCGCTAAAAGAAGCAAGACAGGAACTCAAAAGGAACCCGAAGGCAGGAACTGATGCAGAGACCATGGAGGAGCACTACTAACTGGTTTACTCCCCATGGCTTGCTCAGCCCAATTTCTTATACACCCCAGGACGATTCAGCCCAGGATGGCACCATCCACAGTAAGCAGAGAGCTGAGAAAGGTGAGTTTAAAAACACATAAAAAGAATGTGTGTGATTCACCGAAGTCCATATATAAAAATCTAGAAAACCAATGAAGATGAATGGAGCAAAATTTGGAATGAGGGTAGAAAAGAAAAGAAGAATGTGGCACTATTTTAAGGTGGGGTGATGTGAGGAAGACAGGATGCCCAGATGTGGAGCTACTGCACACAGGATTTGTGGTCCTGTATGTTAGTTGTTTTTCTATTGCTGCGATCGAGGCCATTATAGAAGGAAGAGTTTATGTGGGTTTACGGCTGCAGGTGGGTGTGAGTCCACCATGGCAGGAAGCATGGATACGAGCCACTGCAGGCATGGTGGCTGGAGCAAGATGCTGAAAGTTCACAGCTTGAACTGCAAACACAAAGCAAGAGAACCAACTGGAAACAGTGCAAGTCTTTATACTCTCAGAACCTAAGACCAGAGGAACGTCTCAGTGCTTAAGAGCACTTGTTCTTGCAAAAGACAGAGGTTAGGTAGCCAGCACCCATATGCTGGATCAGTTCCAGAGGACCCCATGCCCTCTTCTGACCTTGGCGAGTAACCCCCGACATACACATGGTGCATATATATATATATATATGCAAGCAAAACCATCATACACATAAAGCAAAATAAATAAATCTGAATTTAGAAAAGAAAATCTCTCTAAGCCTGCCTCCAGTGACATACTTCCTCTAACAAGATCTCACCTCCCAACTGCCTCCCACCCCAACCAGTGCCAGCATCTTGGAACCAAGTGTTCGAATACATGAGCTTATGGGGGGGACATTCCTCATTGAAACCACCACACCCTGAGATACAAAACAAAACAAGGAATAAAAACGACCCTCCTTTAACATCCTTCACTGGGTGACACTGTCATGTCAACACTGAGAAGTGTTCATTTTTGGAATAAAAAATCAGTGTCATGAGGTGTCACTAGCCCGAGGGTGTTTCCCCTGCTGAAGGAAAGTCTGAACGCAGAAAGTTCTGCCACAAGAGTGGACTCACACTCAGAGAGGACTTGTGCTCTCTGTGAGGTAAATTTTCCTGTACAGGATTTTCTCCCTGCTCCATGTATTAAGTAAATCACAGCTAGATCACAGAAGGAACTGTCCGGGCAGACATGTAGATGCAAGGTAGTTTTCCACTCTGCTCAGCTCACAGCCTTTGTTTCTGGGTCATTTGGCACCAAATGCCCATGCTATCCTATTGGCAGGGGCCCAAGGGAAAGACCACGGCGGCTGAAGGTGCCAAGAGCAACATCCCTACTGTTGACTTTACAGGACTGGGCCCAAGGACAAAGGCTCTCTCCCCTGAGGAACAAGACAGAGAAAAGCCTGATGTATCTAAGACCCGCTATCATTTTCCTTAGACAGAGCAAAGAAAAGCTAATGAGCGTTACTTCAAATTCACACCCCTCCCAACCGAAACTCAAGCAAATGTCAGTCACCTCCAACATGACCTTGAACTGTTTCGGTGACAGTCACAACTTCCTACAGGTTTAAAGGTTTGGAAGGCAAATTGTCAAAAAAAATTTTCTATTGTCAAAAAAAATTTTTTGCAATTCAGCCCTAACTTACTGTCCCACCATGATTTAAAAATAAAAATAGTCATCACTTCCTGTTCTGTTTGAAGCTTGTGAGAAGAAGTCTCTAGTCTGGTAGGGGAGCCGGTGGGTAGGCATGAGGGGAAAAGTGGAAATAAACACCAGGAGAAGAGGAATGAGGAAGAGCAATGGGCTCAAGAAGGAAAACTCCTCAGGCAAAGAGCAGGATGGGACACAATGCAATCTTTGAAGGTGCTGTGGGAGTCTAGCCTGCATTCAGATCTTCTATCTCCTGTGTTCTAAATCATCTTTGGTTCTCCATTTAAGTAGAAAAAGAAATTGCCACAAAACGAGGTGTGGGACAGAATACCAGCTGTCTCACTTGACTAAATGAAGAGCTCTTAGAAGTCTCTCAGCTGCTTTCAATTCCAAGTCCACTGCCCAGAAGATGACCAATGTCTGACGTGATGAAAGGACCAATGGCAAGAGTAAGAGTCCCCAAGGGAGAGTGGGACTCTACCAATGAAGAGGGTTTCTGGTTTGTTCATCTGTCTTTAACTATTGCCTATTACCAGTGAGGCATTCTAGTAAACCGTCACCTGTGTTGACTGTGCCCAATGAACAACCTCCAAAGTGTTATTTTTTTTCTTTTTTTCGGAGCTGGGGACAGAACCCAGGGCCTCGTGCTTGCTAGGCAAGCACTCTACCACTGAGCTAAATCCCCAACCCCCAAAGTGTTATTTGTAATAGCTGTATGTGCGCTTTACTCCAGTGATATTCTGAAGGTGGAACTCCTCCTGAGGATGTCTGGAACCCTGCATTCTATTCTTGCTCTTCCTGTGTACAGCCGGCCCACCTTAAATAGACACAGTGGCTCCCAGAGGATGCTTCACAGACAACTCTAATCATAGGACCATAAGCTTTGCACAACACACACGAGCTATTCCCATTGCAAATGTTTTCATTCTGTATCTGCTCTTGTTATCCAACACACGCTTCATTCACATAGTCGTGTCCGATGTTTTCTGGAATAGTCCACCTTTGTTAGCTATATCACTGCTCTATAGAGCAAATCAACTTCGTTCTGTAATAGCAAGGCAACTTACATAAGAGAACATTTAATTTGGGATTCACAGTTCAGGAGGATTAGAGTCCATGACCATCCTGTCAAGGAGGAGTCACAGAGTAACATCTTGATCTGGAAGCATGAGACAGAGACAGAGATAACTAACTTGAAATGGCCTGGGCTTCGAAATTTCAAAGACAGCCCCCAAACTTCTCTTCTAAGAAGGCCACACCTCCTAAACCTTCCCAAACAGTTCCACTAACTGGCCACCGATTGTTCAAATACACAAGCCTATGGGGCCCATTGTCTTTCAAACCATCACATTGCTGTGAGAATTTCAGTCTTCTATCAAAGGTGGGCCAACCTTCCGTAAATCTCCCCAACCCGGTAAAACATCCCTTTATACAAAGCCCCTGCTACAGTCCCAGAACTTGACAGTCTGGAATGGCCCACCCCTTTCATCTTCCCTTCATTTCCTTTATACTGCTTTCCAAACCATCCAATCTGGAGTAGACTATGAGGCTGAACTCCAGCCAATGAGAAACAGCCAGGCTCTTCCTTGCCTGACCATCTGCGTGTTCTGCCTGTGAGCCTGCTTTGGGTCACAGCATACCATTTTTACAAAAAGGAAGTGCTTTGCCAGGTTACTCTCACTTTGCTCACGTGTTTCCTGGTGGAATGCCAAGGGTCTTCTTTCCTAACAAGTATGTGGGGGTGGGATGCTGATAATACAGGAATATAGAAGGCAACAACTTTTGTTCTTAATAAAATGAAGAGGTAGAGTTTTTGTATACTTAGTGAGCTGCTGTCAAGAAAACTAGCTTCTGACCACTACTTGAGAACTGGCTTCCAGGAGATAACATGGTGCACAGACCCTAAAACAACCACATGATGTCATCCCTGGAAGCCCACACCTCACACTTTCATGTGGCCGCCTCATTATGAGCATGGGCAGGAAGTGTGACTCACTTCCATGCAACAGAACACAGCTGAGGCGATGGGATGTCACACTATGGTTATAAACACTATTAGCAGATGGGACATGGCCGTCACCTCTGCCTCCACCATCCACTCCATGGAACCTTGAGTAAGGTTTTTAATCTCACTCAAACTTCATTTTCGGCAAAGCAAGCACAATGCCGGTCAGCTCCCTGGCCAGTGTTTGGCTATGAGTACTGGGAGGGTCATGAGATGGCTTTGTACCTGTTGTTAAACAGCCTCATCCCTCTGCCCTAGCCCTCTCTGTGTCTTGTATCCTGTGTCTTCCCCTGGTGTATGCTCTCTCAGCATTTCCACGGACTAGAGCAGGAAGACTGAGAGGGGATTCTCTCTGTCTGAGCCAGAGGTGGACTTGTTACCTGGAAATGTGATGTTTATCATTCATTCCCTTGACTTTTAATTACAAGAGCTCTGATAGGCAAATACCCATACTTTTCTGGTTTTCATAGCTCCAACTTCTTTCTTTTTTATTACATTCGTGTGTGTGTGTGTGTGTGTGTGTGTGTGTGCACTTACACACACATGCACCACATCATGGCACACTTGTAGAAGACAGAGCACAATTTGCAGTAGGCTTTCTCCTCCACCCAGAGACTGAACTTGGGTCTTCAGAGTTGGCAACAGACACCTTTACCCATTGAACCATTCATCAGCTCACCCTGGAACCTGCCTTCAGATACCGGGTGACTTCACGTCCCTTCTTTTTGGGAGTGTAGTGGGATGCCACAGATCACAGGACCGTACCCTAATAAACAATGCCAGACAGCACAGCCAGATAAAACTTGAGGTGGGAAAGGCAAGTTGAATAGGAGTTGTTTGACCTTGCTGAAAGGCGACCTTGAGTTCATAGCTTCCTTAGAGTGTGCCGGCCAACTTTATGGGAACAGCATTTGTCCACCTCCCCAGATCCCTAGGAAACCCACAGAGCCTTGATAGCCAGCTTCTGGCTCTGCTGAGGAAGACTTCCCAGAATACTCCAGATGCTCTGCCCCAAGCTGGGCAAAAGAGTAAGCTCCCTACAGCCCAGAGCCAGTTCTCTCCTGGCTCTCCCCTCCCCACCCCAGCCCTCTTTCTCCCTTTGCCCAGACCAAGGGGGTAGGGAGGCAAAGTGCAGCAGCTGGGCACAAACCCAGCTCTCCCATAGGCCAGTGTGAAGACTAGACAATGGGCAAAGAGCTAGAAGGTCATTCCCAAACCTGGAATGTAGCTCTGAAGGTGGCCTTGAGCTCAGTCTAAAGTCAGAGGGAAGGATGCCATTTACTGACCCTGAAAGCCAGTGCTGTGAACCTCAGCCAAATGCTGGCTCCATGCCGTGGTCCAGGGACCTCACAAGCCCAGCCATCTCGAATCGCCATCACTGCCCCAGGCTCCTACCCATCACAGCCTCTAACCAGGTCCACACACATTCTGTGACGAAAGGACGTGAAGCCAAGTGCTAGCACTGGAACTGAGATTTGAACCCATGCTTTCTGGCTGCCAAACTATGAAGATAATCAAAGAAAAGCTTGTACAGACAGCACCAAAGCCATTTTTCATCAATATCTATCATATCCTGTGATCACACACATATATGCAAACATATGAACATATACACACATGAACACACGTGCACATACTCACATATACACACAATACATATACACATAAATGCACACATACATATACACATACACACGTATACACATACATATATACACACACATACATATATGTACACACATACATATACATGCACATACAAACGCATATACACACATATACACACGCATAAATGCACACATACATACACACATACACATTCACACAGATATACGCATATACACATACATATATACACATAATATATATGCGCACACACACACACACACACACACACACACACACACACAAAGAAATAAAACAAGGAGTCTAAATAAATAAATAAATAAATAAATAAAACAAGACACCCTGCAAAGCCTATGGAGATCCACAGCTCAGACAGATAGGCCCTGTGCAGGGTAGGCTTCTCCAGAAGACAGCAGATTCGACCACATTTCTCTGCTGGTTCTGTATCTCTCCCCTGTCCTCTATTAGGTCCTCAGTACAGGCTGCAAGACTTTAATTTCAGGCACAAAGCCATGGGCTTTTCCTCTGGAAATGGCCAAGGGCATGAATATCTGAGCTTCAAATTCAGGAGGTGCTAAGAGGGAAAGAATGAAAGATGGGACCAAAGAAAGCAGGATAAAGGTAGGGAACGTTGGGGGACATAGGAGGGACATGGGGGACATAGGGCTAATGGAAGAGGGGGTGATGGGGAAAGAAGAGGAGCATGGGGGGAGAAGGGACATGAGGAGAAGAAGGGGGTGATGGGAATTGTGAGAGGAAGTGAGGGAGTAGGGACAGAGGAGGGACAATGATGGGAAGTCCTTCTGCATCCCAACCATCAGTCAGCATCAGTTAGCTTGAAGTTCTCACACTGAGCTTGACAGGCGTATGCTGGAAAGACAGAAGAGATGGAATGTTCCACCGGTGCTAGTGAAATCCACGGCCCTTTGGGGACAGAGTCACTGCTGGGAGGGAGCAGAGATAAGAGCAAGCACAGGAAACAGGATGGGTGGTGGTGACAAAGGACCATGATTACAGGGCCCAGAAGTCAGAAGAGTCATGACAAGTGTGGGCCTTCAAGACGGGATATCACTTCTGACCTCAGGAGAAAACAGGCAT
The DNA here is from genome assembly GCF_011064425.1 of Rattus rattus. Classification (NCBI taxonomy): domain Eukaryota; kingdom Metazoa; phylum Chordata; class Mammalia; order Rodentia; family Muridae; genus Rattus; species Rattus rattus. The sequence goes on from NC_046157.1 coordinate 161,440,861, forward strand.
AGCATAGGAAAAGCTATCCTGTCTCAATCACACCGAAGACTGATGCTCACGGGGAGCATGAAATGTGTGTAGAAGGGCTGACAACAGATCTTACTGATCCAAGTATCAGATGTGACCTTCTGCAATTGGAGGATGGGGCAGGGAAGGTCTCACCATGTACCTCAGCCTGGCCTGGAACTCACTCTGTAGCACAGGCTGACCTTGAATTCCTGATTCTCCTGACTCAGCCTCCTGAGAGCTGGGATGACAGGCCTGCAACTCTACACCTGCCCAGCCTAGTATTTTCTTTTCAAAATGCATCAATTTTGGTTTTGTATCATCAAATAAAGAACCTTCATCATTGGGCCAGCAAGAGAGTTCAGTGAGTAAAGAGTGCTTGCCAACAAGCCTGACCACCGACTTTCACCCTGGGATTCACACAATGGAAGGAAAGAATGAATGGCTCTCACAAGTATTTCTCTGACCTCTACACACACACACACACACACACACACACACACACACACACACACACACAGGCAAGCATACATGCATACTCACTGTGGTATGACTAGTATCCAGCTGATGGAACTGTTTGGGAAGGATTAGGAGGTGTGGCCTTGTTGGAGGACATGTGTCACTGAAATCCAACTTTGATATTTCAAAAGCCCATGCCATTTCCAGTTGGCTCTCTCTACCTCATGCTTGTCTGTCTGCCTGCCTGCTACCATGCTGCACGCCATGATGGCCATGGACTCTACCCCTCTGAAACTGCAGTTCCCAAAGAAATGATTGTATAAAATTTGTCTTAGTCCTGATGTTTCATCATAGAAGAATAACTAAGACACATACACATAGAAGTACTAAAAAATACAAAAAGAACATTCATAATCAATACCCTGCCATTAGAAGCCCAGGCACACTTTATGAATTTTTGCTGTCGTGAGCTTCCAGTTGGTGGCACTTTGTATAGCAAGCAGCCCCTGGACTAGTCAGAAACAGCCTCAGACTTGAATCCAGGTCCAGTGTTAGAACCTACATTTCTGTCCCTTGCAACCACCTCCTATGCTCACTTAGGAACCAGTTAGCAGGCCTTTCCAGGGGTGCAGTCACAAAATAATTAATGACTGAGCCAAACTGCTGAAGCAGGCAGATTCAGAGAGCTGAGTACAAAGTGGCCAGGCAGGCTCCATTTACAGTTTTAAGGGGCCCACACTTAAATATGACACCGGGGGCTTCCACAGCCTGACTTTCAAAGCTACCACTGGTACCAAGGAAAATAACCCTTTGTGTTTCATTGGTTAGGAAAACGCCTCTGTACCCCAACAATAGAAAAGAAAGAGGTTGGAATTGGATGCCTCCTCCTTCCCACAGACCGTTCTCTGACTATCCACTGTGCCCTGCTGTTTTTCAATAATGGACAATTAGGCCCATTGTGACCAGAGCAGTCCTTCAATAGCCTTGGTCTGGGGAATTTGTAAAAAAACACTGTTGGCTGTAGGGAACTGATTGGATCTTCTTTAAATTTCTCATTAATCAGATACCTCTTATCATCTCTACTGGGTCCCATGAGGAGCTGTGTAGTCATGCCAATCATCCGGGTGTCTCTGTGGCTTACACCTGTATTGCACAGTTTAACTCTGACCAACTGCAGTGCGCTGCCAAGCCAGGTGTAGGATTTCCCACTGGCCCACTCTCCCTGCTCCCGGAAGAAGATGGACTGAATGCCAGCTTTAGCTGGAAGTGGGAAGCCCTGGGGCAGGGGTATTTCAAAATGGGCTGATTCAAAATGGGTTGTGTAGCTGCCCAACTTTAATTTCTCTTTTTAATTTAATTAACTGCTGCTTTAGGGTTTTGTGCTAAATTTCATAAACTCTGGGGAAAGTGCTGAGAGTTGTCTGTGTCAAGAAGACAGGAGAAAGGAAGAGGAATTAGGTAAGGTTGTATACGATTTTTGTTTACTGGGTGGAAGGAGGCACTATTTGAGATTTTTGGTGTGGGTTTGTGCGTGTGCGTGTGCGTGTGCATGTGTGTGTGTGTGTGTGTGTTGGTTATTGTTGTGGCACTGTCTTACCCAGCAATCTCTGTGACCAGAACTCACTATGTAAACCTGGCTGGAATTTGCCTGCCTCTGCCTCTTTGGGGCAGGGATTTAAGATGTGCACCACACGGCATGAGGCTTGAGTTTTGAGGCACAGCAAAAAGATATCATAGGGCACGTGTTAGCGAACCTACCCTGGAGTCGGGGAGCAGACAGTGAGAGCTCATCCACCTCAGGTTTAGGGAGCCGTGGGGTAGACAGGGCAGGTGCTAAGGTACGCTATTTTGGTCGGCAGAGAATTGCCAGTCCCAAGAGCTGATCCCTTAAGCATGACTGTGGAGATTGCACTTGAGGTGCCTACCTTGGCAAAAAAGAGCTGTGAAGAGAACTTCAGAATGGAAGACTCCTTTCTGACCCTCAGGGTTAGATAGAAGAAGGGTAAAAAGGGTAGGAGAGGGGAGAGAGGAGAGAGAGAGAGAGAGAGAGAGAGAGAGAGAGAGAGAACGAACAAACAGATGCTCCAGGTAAGGCATGCTAGAAGCACAAGTCAGAACCTGACTATGTGCTGGCAGTTCAGCTGACTGGTAACAAATCAGATCTCCCAGGTGGGTGTGGTGGCAGTGATACCAGCGCCTGAGATGTGGAAGCAGGATGGTCAGAGATCAAGATCAGTTTTGGCTACAAAGCAACTTTGAGGCCAGCCTGGGCTACCATGAGACTTGGCCTCAAAAGCAAAAACAAACAAATGAACCCCTTAGGAGACAAAGTGACTTCACTACGGGGTCTCTGGGTCTCTCTTACATGTGGAACCTGAAACTCCGTTGAGATCACCCGTTATGATAATTATTAATTATTACTATCATAAAGCCACCCTTCTTTTATCTCAGAAAGAAGATCATTCTGAGTTGATCATTAGTGCTTTCTTAGAAGGTGTTAACCTAGATTCTTCTGAGGTTAAGTGAAGGACTAAGATGAACTGGAGAACTAAGACTAAGTGAGGATTAGGATGTAGGAGACTCGGAGGCCCCTATACATAGCTGTGCAGGGCAGTGGGGTTCAACAGTGTGATATGAAGGGATGGGGGAGGCGCTCATGTTGACCTCCCCCCAGCCACGTGTGAATGTTCATTTCTTTTTTTTTTTAAGATTTATTTATTTTATAAATGTGAACACACTGTAACTATCTTCAGACACACCAAAAGAGGGCATCGAATCCCATTACAGGTGGTTGTGAGCCACCGTGTGGTTGCTAAGACTTGAACTGAGGACCTCTGGAAGAGTAGTCAGTGCTCTTAACTGCTGAGCCATCTCTCCAGTCCCGAGAATGTTCATGTCTTATGTTCTCTTGCGTCCTGGTAAGTCGAGGTGGAAATACTAAGGTTAAAAACAGAATAGGAAACAACTAGGAAAGAACCCACCCACCCACTCTGTGCAATGGTTCATGAAGAGACAGTCTGTTAAGTCACCCTAATGCACCAAGAGCTGGCATCTGGGGAAGCTTGCAGGGAGCCCAGTGCAAGCAGAATGGAACCGAGTGCAGGTCCAGAAATGAAGCACATAAACGTGGGGCTTGAACCTGTGATAATGGGGACAGTTCAGATCCAGGGACCTGGTGGATTTGGTGGGTGCTGCTGGAACGCTGGGTAGATATTTGGCAGCAGAGTTGCTGTGAGCCTTACTTCAGTCTTAGTACTAATGTGCACCCTAAGCTGGGTATGCTGGCTCATGCTGCTCACCCCAACACTCAGGAGGCTGAGGTAGCAGGTTGTCCTGGGCTACAAAGTGAGTTCCAGGCCAGTCTGGGCTATAATGTCTTTTAAAAAGGATCAAGGTGGGGAGAATCCTACACATGTCTGTGATTTCCTAGAAAATGACTAGTCACACACAACTCCTTAAAATAAAGTAATATTAAATCAATAAAAGTAAGAACTGGCCCAGCAAGAAGGCTCAGTGGGTAAAGGTGCTTGCTGCTAAGCCTGGTGACCTGAGTGCCAACCTCAGAACCCACAGGTGAGAGAAGGAAAGAACCAACTCCTGAGAGTTGACCCCTGACCTCCACATGCATGCACACATGCTCACATGCATTTACAGACAGTGAATAAAATAAAATGTAATCAAAACAAATTTAAAGCTGGGTGTCCATGCTTTCAATTCCAACACCTGAGAGGTAGATACAGGGAGATCACTACTACTTCAAGGCCAGATTGGTCTACTTAGTGAGTTCCAGGTCAGACAGGGCTACAAATAGAGACTCTGTCTCAAAACAAAACAAAACAAAAAACAAACAAAAAAAAAACAAACAAAAGTAAGGGGATAGAGAGATGGATCAGAAGTTATCTGTTACCTTTGGGGTTCTATTGCTACAAAGAAACATAATGACCAAAAGAAAGTTAGAAGGAAAGGGGATGTATTTGGCTTACACTTCCACACTGTAATCCATCATTGCAGGAAGTCAGGACAGGAATTCAAATAGAGCAGGAACCTGAAGGCAGAGGCTGAGGCAGAGGCCGTGGAGGGATGCTGCTTAATGGCTTGTGTCCTATGGCTTGCTCAGCCTGTCCTTTTCCAGAACCCAGGACCAGGAGCTGAGGGATGGCACCACCCATAATGAGTTGGGCCCTCCCCCATCAATCACTAACCCTTAACAATTAAAAAAATGCCTTACAGCTGGGTCTTATGGAGGCATTTCCTCAACTAAAGTTCCTTCCTTTCAGATAACGCTAGCTTGTGTCAAGCTGACGTAAAATTAGCCAGCACAGAGTTTTAGAGGCCTCGTTGTTCTTCCAGACGGCGTGAGTTCAGTTCCTAGCACCCATAACCCTTCTAACTCCAATTACAGGGATCCAGTGGCTTCCTCTGGCCTCCAAGGCCACCAGACACACGTACAGTCAATGCACAGACATATATGTAGGTAAACATTCAAACGCATAGAATAAATAACTTAAAAAATTTTAAAGTAGCCAGTAGCACATGCTTACACTTGAAACTAAACAAGAGTAAACACTTTATTCGGTTGGGACAGCCAGACTTCAACTATTTAAGAGTCACATGTGACTGTGGCTGGTGGCTACAAAATTGGACCCTAGACCAACTTTTGGTGGTTTCGATTTTGGACTTCACTAAACAGTAAATAGACACAGATATCCAGAATTTTGAAATGGAGAATTCTCTAAAACGAGCAGAGCTAGGAACCAAGGGGGGAAAATCATTCAACTGGATAGGCACACAATTTTGAGTGTTTATTATTTAAAAACAAATAAAGTTTCAACTAGTGAAAAAAACAAAGATTTACAATCTGTAACCAGATATGAAGCTAATTTCCTTAATAAAATAATTAGAAAAGGACAAAGCCCTTCATAGAGCCCCAGATATAAATGATCAACAAATATATAATTACATTAAATGGTGCTTAACTTCCCTCATAATTGGGGAAATGCAAATTACATAATGATGGTGCCGCTGTCATTAAGTCACGGATGAGGTCACTCATCGTGGGTCTGCATCTGCTTAGCTGGAGTGCGGGGGAGCCCAGCAGGTTCACACATTGTAGAAACAGCGAACGGCAGAAGCCTCTCTCGGGGCAGAAGCCGAATTTTTAAAATACAGGGTACCTTAGATCCAGTTTTTCTCTCATTAAGAATTTACCCTGTAGGTTAGAGGGTTAAGGTGCCTGCCATCAAACCTGATGACCTGGACCCCAGGTTGATTCCTGGATCCCAGATGGTGGGAGGAGAGAAACTCCTGAAAGTTGTCCTCTGACCTCCAGGTGTGCACTGTGGCATACGCATGTGTATTCACAAAAACACACATGCAAAATAAATAAATTACATATAATAAAAATGAATGGGGGTTGTTTGTTTGTTTGCTTGTTTGAGATAGGGCCTTACTATGTAACCCTGGCCGTCCTGAAACTTACTCTGTAGATCCGGCCAGCCTAAAACTCACTAGGTAGACCAGGCTGACTTGAAACCCAGGAACCTGCCTGTGCTCCCAAGTGCTGGAATTAAAGTTGTGTGCCACCACAACAGCCTGCCCCACTCCCCACTTCTCTCTTTCTTTCTCTAGAAACCCAGCACTCAGAAGAGTGAGGCAAGAGGATTACCTTTGACTTTGAGGCCAGCCTGGGCTACAGTGTCAACCCTGATTTCAAAACTGCTAAAATTAAATTAATTTGATGTTCAGACAAAGAATGGAGGCTACAAACATACGTTTAGGTACTTACAGTTATAGTTGAAGAACGGTCACCTACTATATCACCGGTCACGACATAAGCCGAGGGAGGTGACACACACTGTAACCACAACACTCTGGAGGGGGACCAGGAGTTATGGACTAGCCTGGACTATGTAATGAGATCCTGTCTAAAAACACTAGGGCCAGGGCTATTGCCCAGTGGTTAGGGCACTTGCCTAGCAAGCAGGAGATCCTAGGTTCACTCCCCAGTATTGCCAACAAAGCACAAAACAACCCTGTTGTAGCGATGCCGTAAAGTACAAAATTTCCATTACGATTTGTGTGTGTGCCAGGCATGGTGGCTAGTATGACTGACCTTAGCACCTCTGATGCTGAGGAAGGTTGAGAGTCCTAGACCAGCTTGGGCTACAGAGTAAGCATCTGTTAAATGAGAGAGAGAGAGAGAGAGAGAGAGAGAGAGAGAGAGAGAGAGAGAGAGAGCTGTTAATATGTAAATTAACCCAAATATGTAAAAAAAAAAATTCCCAAAATATAGAAGTGAAAAAATGTATGGTTAGACAGTGTCCAGCACAATCCTAACTTGGACTTGTTTTGTCTTCAGGATATATAGAATATTCATATGTGTTTTGCATATATGCAAATAAGACAGCCACAAAGGACCTCGAGAATGGCCAACAGTTATTCTAGATGACATCGTTTTGTTTTCTTCTTCAGGTTTCTTTTGTTGATGTTCTTTCTATTTTTCGCCCCTAAACATTTGCATTCACTTGTTTACCTTAAAAATAAAATGTTTTCAAAAGCAAATGAAGGTGCCAGGTAAACAGAAAGCAGTTGTCTCCTAAGTAAACGTGAGTCTGAAAGGGCTGTGTGTGTGTCCTTGAAAAACCCATAGAGGTAACACAGGGGTCCCAGCCTCTGTGACGGAGCTGCACCGGCACACGCTGCAAGCAGGGGCGAGGGTCCTGATGTCAAAGCCGCCAGGCAGATGTCAGCTCACTGTGGCCACCTGATATCTCAACAGAGGAGTCAGTGCTGACTCAGAAGGATCTGGTTCCCTGGAATATTGTCACGAAGAGCAAGCCATGTGACACCCTGGAGCAGAGTGGCTGGCCAGTACAACACTGTGGAAAACCACACTTGCTCTGGGCTGGGACTTGATGGCGGCTTTTCTCTAAGCATCTATGTAGATAGGGACAAGATGCTTTAGGAGGGAGACCAGTTTATGCTGTGATGGGGATGGGGACCTGTGAGAGAAGGGATTCTCTTCTGTGGGAAAATGGAGGCCCTGGGACCAGGGATGGAAGGCCCTGTGGGTCCAGAAACTTCTAGAAGAGGCATGTGCTGGAAGAGAGTTACTGCTAAGGATGGAAGCCTCAGAGAGGGTGTGCTGGGTTCTCTGGAGAACCTTCAGCCTCAGTGGACATGTTGGAAAACGCTCAATATCCCATCTCCCTGGGAAGATCGTACCGAACTACAATCTTTCTCTGTCCTTTGCATGGGTCCGTACTTCTCACGTATTTGGTTAAAATGTTCTTAAAAGGTAGCACTTTTTCCTTTTTAAAACCTATATAACACATTTCCACAACGATGCTCTTAAGAGTTTGTTTTTATGTTGCTGTAACATAACCCAAAATAATTTAGGGAGGAAAGAGTTTATTTAAGCTTACACTCTTGGGTCTTGGTCCATCATCGAGGAAAACCAGGGCAAGAACTGAAGCCGAAACATGGATGAAGGCTGCTTGCTGGCTCGATCCCTGGCTCATGCATGACTGACTTACACAGCCCAGGACTGCCTACCACCCAGGGAGCCATGCTATTTAGAGCAGGCTGAGCCTTCCACCAACTAACAATCAAGAGCATTCCCTGAGACATACCCTCAGGCCAATCTAATGGAGGGAATTCTTTGAGGTTCTCTCTTCCCAGGTGTCTCTAGATTGTATCAGGTTGACAACAGAAAGCTAACGGAGACCCTCAACCCCGTACACAATAAAACTGATCAGTACAGATATGTAAGCCTCATGGTTGTGGTTCCCGCAGGTTATTGTATATCCACCATGTAGACACAGTTCCCTGTTGTGGCAAAGCTACATATTGTCATACATAACCCTCTGACGGATCATCTGAAAGACTAACCTAGGCATGTAGGTTCTTTCCTGCATTTAAACGACTTTCTAAAAAGGTGCAGGACTGGGATTGTAAGGCCAAAGCTATAAGCATTTACCCAGCAGGTCGCCATGCCTGCCAGTCAAGATACGGCTGTGTTTAGTGCCCATGAGTTGCAGGGAGGATGGGGCTAGGAAGTCAGGGAGCTATCTTTGCCCCAGGAACTATAGCAAAATACTGTAGATTGGATAGCTTAAAAAAGTAGACATTTACTTTGCGTGCTGGAAGTCTTTGTGTGCACGTGTACATGCATGTTTATATGTGCATGTGAGTGTGGAGCTCGGAGGTCTCCTCAGGTATGCTTCCTCAGGTCCCACCTGCCTTGTGTTTGGTTTGGTTTGTACAACAGGGTCTCTCACTAGCCTGGGGCTTGAAGATCAGGCTAGGCTGGTTGACCAGTAAGCCCCTAGGGAACCACATGTCTCCACCTCTCCAGCACCCTGGGATTGCAAGTATGCATCATCGTGCGTGTGTGTGTGTGTGTGTGTGTGTGTGTGTGTGTGTGTGTGTGCATGTGTGTGGTGTGTGTGATGTGTGTATGTTTACATATGTGTGTGATGTGTGTATGTGCATGCATGTGTGTCATATGTGTGTGAGTGTGTGTGTATGCATGTTGAGACATGGAGTCTTGTTTTGTAGACTGGCCTTGAACTGTGTATATAGATAGGCTAACCTTTGAATGTATGGAGATGTTCCTGCCTCTGTTTCTGGCATGCTGGGATTAAAGGTGTGTGCCATTATTTCTGGCCCTTTGTCCAGATTTTTTTTTAACCTGTGATCTAGGGATGAACTCAGGTTCTGGGGATTTGATCTGAGTGACCTCTCTAGTCTCTAAGTGAAAGTGCTAACATTGTCCTGTTCTGTTAAGGACCACCCACCACCCTCCTGCTGTCTCCACATGGCCTTTTCCTAATGTGCGCATCCACAGAAAGAAAGAGACTTTCTAGAAGGCCACTTAGGGCCCCACTTCCTCTCAGGCACCTCCTCTAGTGACTTTGTTTAACTTTAAGTGCCTCCCAAAAGCCCCATTGTCAAGTACAGCAGCGGCCTACTGATGTCTCCAGTGCCCAGGAGACAGGTGACACGATGGCTAGGGCAGAGTTCTGAGGAGTCAGATCCATACCATCCACCCATATGATGCTCTCTGTGGCCCCACACAGCCCAGGGTGGAACAACACTGTACAGGGGTTCCTGAGAGTTCACATCGAGGCTGCCTTAGCAAGTGTGGTAAGGCAGCATCTCCAGCTTGGACCCCGTCTTTATACTCATCGCTGTTGGAGGTAGAATCTATAAGTGATGTCAACCTCTCTTTCATCCCAAAACCCCCACTCAGGTCCAACGCATGTGCATGTAATGTGGACTTTGCTGATTTTATATGGAGAGTGAAGGGTGCCATGCAGTAAAATTTAATGAAACTTTCCTGTTAGTCACACTGCTTTTCCTAGCAGCTTCAGATCTGCCTGCCATTACCAACCTCTTCTCTGTCTCCTCACTCGGAGACTAAAGATCAGTACGTTGCCACCTCGGACTTTTCAGCTCTATTCTTCATCCGAATCTCCCTCCCTCCGCCCCCGGCCCCAAAAAACACTAAGCTCTATCAAGGCTTCACCAACTTCCGGTTCTCCAAAAGTGTTTCTGGAGTTCAGCTTATAAAGGTAAGGTCACAGGAAAGTTCAAGTTCTGATGGGTAAATAAATGTATGAACTCAGGAGACAGGAAGAGGGACTGTGGCCCAGACTCTCTGCGGACACCACAGCCAAGGTAAAGTGTGGCTCACCTCGTGTCCTCGGAGTATACCCTTGATGTTAGTTAATTAATGAGGAGAAGGTATTGCCTTTCGATCTGCCTACCCTGGCAGCTCCGAGAAGGAAGTGACTGCATTTCTTTTATGGTGATGTCCTGAATTCCCGGTGCACCGAATCACACAGTGCCTGTGTTCAGTGGCCACCTATCCATTAGCTCATGACTCCATGTTTATGCTAACCCCAGGTTAGCCTAGACAGGCCGCTACTGCAGAGGGAAATGTCCCCAGATCCCATTAGCTGTCACTTGAGTAAGAAAACAAGTGTAAAAGAACATTAGTTAACATAATCGCATATGTAGGGATTACGTTTTTAATGTTTTGATGGATTAGGAGAGATTCCATTCCCAGAAATATAACAGTATCATACAGGATTGGGATTTTAGAGGCTCCATTTTGCAGATGGAGAAACCAAGGCCTGAACAAGGGTAAAGTCCCCACAAGTCAGGCAGCTCATGTGTCTGAGCTGAGATCTGAGTCATGGGACTAGCACAGGCTTTGGGAGTTTCTTAGAGCCCTGGCCCTTTCTCTACCATTGGTGAGTGGTCTTTTTGTTTCTTCATCCATGGGGGGTAGGTACCACACTCACCAGCCCTGCACACACTGGCCTGCTGGGAACATCTGACCTTATAAAAATCTGACTTCCTGCCTCTAAAAATTAGGCAAGCAGTGTACAGTGGTGGCACAGTCAAGACTTTTGGATGCCAGGAAAGTGATTTTTGGGTGAAAGAAACAGGGATGAATTCAGTTCTAAGTGACTTTTAGGGGCCTGTTCAGGGAGTAGTGGTGCATGCATGTAATCCCAGCACTTGGGTACCAAGGCAGGAAGATCGGGATGGTTCAAGTTCAACCACAATGCAGAAAGTTTAAAGCATGTTTGGACTACATGAGACACTATTTCAAAACAAAATAAAACAACAACGATTAAGTAAAACTGAGGAAAATTTAAAAGTATACACATACATACACACAAACACAGTGGGCTTCCTTGAATAGAGAACTATGGTTTAAAGCTTAAAAGAATTATATTATGTGTATGGATGTTTGTGCCTGCCATGTATGTCTGTGCACTGTGCACATGCCTGGTGTTCACAGAGGCCTAGAAGAGGGCATCAGATCCCTTGGAGCTGGAATTGTGAGCAAGCCATCTGGGTGCTGGGAACTGAACCCAGGTCTTCTGCAAGATCAGCAAGTGCTCTTAACCACAGTCGTCTGCCCAGGTCTATCTAAAGTATTTTTTAAAGTCCGAGCAGCATGGTCTACAGGTGACATGTTTCAGGAGAGGAAATAGAGGCTCAGAAGAGGATGATAGTAAATTGGGGTTGGGGTGGAGTGACCTACACAGACATAGCCCCAATCCTTGTATGTGCCCAGTACCTCTCCTGTAGTTATAATAGTTCCTTTTTATATCCCAGAGACTGAGAGAGGATGGGCCAACTAGGAAGCTTTTAGAACAAGCCGTACCATGAGTTCAACATTCTCTCTCTCTCTCTCTCTCTCTCTCTCTCTCTCTCTCTCTCACACACACACACACACACACACACACACACTCACAGAGAGAGAGAGAGAGAGACAGAGACAGACAGAGACAGACAGAGACAGAGACAGATACAGAGAGACAGACAGAGACAGAGAGAGGAGACCTAAATTTGAAAAATTTAAATTTTCCATATGCCAAGCACTATGAGTCATCTGTGGTGCAAACAGGCCCAGCAGTAGCCTCCCTCTCCAGGAGTCTCTGTGGACTGTAGTTAGCCTGCGATGGTGTGTGAAATGCTGCAAACTTTTTTCTTGTCTTTGTTCCCTAAACGAGACAGAGTGACAGCTTTTGTTCTGAGACAGGGTCTTACGAGGCCCAGATGGGTCCCGATTCTGCTGAGGTCTGTGAAAGCTATTTATAAAGCACTCCCATTGTGTAAGCTATCATATGGTATCGAGATGACTGGCAGAGGAGAGGAGAGTGTAAACAAATTCCATGCAAACACCACACCATTTTACTTGAGTGCTGTGAATAATGGCAGGGCTCGGTATCCCTAGGAATCTGGAGCCAATCCCCTTTGCGTACTATGGTGAGGGTCCCAGTGGGCACGCACTGGTGGGTTTTCTGTCTTGCCCATTTAGGCCCAGGAGACAGGATTCTGCTGTTAGCTGGAAGGTTGAGCTGGACAGGCCATAAAACTCAGTGAAAAAACATTACCTTGGGAGGCTACTGAGGGCTAAAGCAAGGCAAATACTTATTACCTAGTACTGGAAGGAGCTTGGCACATCCATCAAGTGTCCTCTCCAACCCGCATTGCCATCATACTGAGGTCGCAAGGACACATTCTCTATTCAGGGGACTCCTAGGGGAAGGGCACCTAGACTCAGCCGTGGGAGACATAGGGTGTACGTTCTTTGTTATTCCCCTCTGGCTGTGGCCTGGACCAAGTCACTCTCTACCGGTCTTTGAGAGGTGGACCACTGTGGACAGCAGCAGCCTCCCTGGAAGTCACAGATGGTTGATGGACAAGTCAGTGGCCATTCCGTAAACGTTTGCACTGAGTTTCTATTGAGAGTTTCTATTTTCCAAGAAAGTTGACTAGAAAAGAGATCTTGTTTTGGTTGTCGTTTTTGCATACTCTTTGTTCAGAGGGTCCATTGAAATGAATCGTTCGCTGGGTGTATTACATCCTAAAACTTCACGAGAGCCCCCAGGATATTGTGACAGGTGATCTAAAACAAACAAAAACAAACAAACAAACAACCCAAAAAACCAAAAGGACCAAAAAACAAGAACAAAAACAAAAAACCCGAACAATGAAAAACGAAATTCCAAAGATACTTTAAAAATCTGTCACCAGGGCCAGTAAGATGGCTCAGTGGTTGAAGGAACTTGAGACCAAGCTTGAAGACCTGAGTTTGATTCCCAGAACCCACTTGATGGGAGAAAAGAACTAACCTTCCAAAGTTGCCTTTTGACCTTTCATGTGAACCCACATGCATACTCATACACACACACACACACACACACACACACACACACACACACACAGAAACATACACACACACAGACACACACAGACTCACACACAGAAACACACACACACAGACACACACAGACACACACACACAGAAACATACACACACACAGACACACACAGACATACACAGACACATACACAGAAACATACACACACAGACACACACAGACACACACACACAGAAACATACACACACAGAGACACACACAGACATACACAGACACATACACACATACAGACACACACACAGACACATACACACAGAGACACAGACACATACATACACACACACACACAGACAGACACACACGAATGTAATAGACATGACAGATAACAATAAAAAATGAAGCTGATAAACATGTAGAAACCCCCTTTCAGCGGCCTCAACCGGCCCATTCTCAATCAGTTTCTTTGGTTTTCACACAATTTAGGAGACGATTATATAATTTCAAAAGTGTCTGTAAACTACTCATTTGCATCTGATTTCTCAATGTCTAATTTGCTCATCAGCCGAAGCTATGTGTATAAAACCAGCTTTTTAATCAGCTCTCAGAATGTGTGTAAGCAAATTAATCTTCCATTTTATGGGAGAATTCAAGAGCTGAGAACCAGCGTGTCTTTTTTGCACTTGATGTACAGAGAAACGAATTTCCACAACTCCGTTAGTGTGTGTGGCTATACCCATATACACTGCTGAAACCCCATGGTGGGCGTGAGTGTGTCAATTCATCCTGGAGCTCAGCGTCTCCGGAAGCTGACTGCAACGGGGACCAGTGTCTTTGTGACAGATGCAGAAGGCAGACTGAGGAGGTGGCTCGAAGAATAAGGTGTGTCTTTGCCTAGCGCTCTCACATGGAAATAGAGAAAAAAAGACAGTAGCTGACTGGGGAAAACTTCGAGGGACCACGAAGTGATCTACCGGAAACTGACACCCTGTGTTGTCATCTCTTTGTGGTCCTTCCTCTTCTTAATTGCAGCCCCACCTCTTCTCTCTGCCACCCAGAAGCACAGGCAGTTAATTTCCATCTGTTCTAGCTCGTGCTGGGTGGCTTCCCAGGCTCAGGCCCGCTCCTGGTCCTCATCCCAGGATCTGTGGGAGAGTGAATGGGTCATCACTGGACCTGTGTGGCCTCAGTGTTCTCACTGCTGCTTTTAAAGGCTGCTGAGAGGCTAGGTGTGGTGTTGTACACCTTAAACTCAGCACTCCGGAGAGAGGCAGAGGGAGAGCTCTGTGATTTTGAGGCTAGACTGTTGTAAACACTGAGGGAACAAACAAACCTGTGTTAAGGTCCTTCTCAAAGCATCCTCACTGTGACTTTCTCTAGCTAGCCCCTTTAGAATATAAATGTTTGGAACTGTGACCCTGGCCTTAACGGACCTAGTCAGCAATGCCACCTCAATATATATACCCCAGAGGACAGAGAGCAGGGCCTGAAAGAGATGTTTGTATATCTGTGTTCATAGCAACATATCACTAGAGCCAAAAGGCTGAACCAGTGCACACTCCTGGGACAGACAATGAATTAGTTCAGCGTGGCGTCTGCTTACAGTGCAGTATCAGTCAGCCTTCCAAAGGTGGTCTGTCTCACGCCGCACCACAATGGAGCCCCAGGGGACACTGTGATAAATGAGCAAAGGCTGTCGCAGCAGGCTGTGTGACTCTGCTTATACTCAGTGATAGCACAGAGTGATATGATGGAGGTCAGGGGCCAGGGAATCACCAAAAATGAGTGTTCAGTGCATTTGGAGCTCTGGGGTTCCATTAGGGGCAAGGTTTGGGGATGGACGAGGGGCCACCATATCATTAACAGGACGGAACAGAACAGTTAAGAGGCTGGACTTGGGAAACGGCTTGGTGGATAAAGCGCTGGTGTTGAGGTCTTGAGTTCAAATCCTCAGAACTCAGGAAAGTCTGACGTGGTAGTGCTTGTCTTACAGCAGCAAGACGGGAAATGGAGGCAGGGGAATCTTAGTCCAGATGGCCTGGTGAGGACAAGAGACCCTGATTCAAATGAGGTAGAAGATAAGTAAGGATCAACACGTGAAGTTGTCCCAACTTTTACATGTGTGCCTACAATCACACAACACACACACACACACACACACATATTTGCATATGTACATACATTGTGCATGTGTGTGCATCATACAGGTAAACACACACACACACACACACACAAATTTAAAAAGTAAAAATAATCTTACCATCTTACCAAAAAAAAAAATCCTGCCTTAGTTTCTTTCTGTTTGTTTATTTGTTTGTTTTGAGACAGGTTCTCTTGTAGTCCAGGCTGGTCTTGAACCCACTACACAGCTGAGGATGATCTTGAATTATTAATTTTCTCGCCTTCACTTAACGTATGCTAAGTGCAGGTGTGTTCCACACGTCTGCTTTGTGCAGTGCTGGTGCTCAAAACCATCATGCACACTAGGCAAGCACTTTACCAACTGAGCTACGTCCGCCAGTCCAAATTAAAGTTCTTGCGCTGGGGATATTATCTGAGGCTTCCTGAGGGTCTTCCCTACAACTCACCAGCTTTTGTAAGTGAGCAAGGGATGCAGGGAGACACCTGAAGATGCTTTGATGCTCTGAAGACGGTGGGCAGGACAAGTGCCGAGGCAGGTAGGTGTCTCCAGAAACTGAAAGCAGGGAGGAGTAGTGCTCCCTAGAACCTCCATAGAGGAGGGCAGTGTTGCTGGTACCTGGATTTCAGCTCAGGGGGATGCACTTCTGACATCATTTGCCCCTGGACAAAGAGGTCCCTATGCCCTGAGATGTACCAACCACCCTGACCCCATTCTATCTGGTCCTATCCCATATGACCACCACCACCACCACCACCACCATTGACACAGATGGTTTTCCAGCCTAGCAAAAAATCCTGACTCATCTGATCATCTCTGAATAACATTCTTTAATCTAGGAAAACTATGGAACTACCCCTCCACCCTTCATCATAACATACCAGGGCTTGGGTCAAATTCCTTCCTGATAACCCTAGGGGGCTGGGAAGGAGTGACTGCCCTCAGGGAAAAGAGGGAAAGGAAGAGGTAGGAGCTGGGTTCTGAGGGTGAAGGTCAGCTATGATTTGGCCTTGATCATATGGGTTTCCAAGCCAAACAATGTCTAGCATTCTGTCACCATGTGACACCCACCCAAAGCTAACCCACCTGACCTTATTTCAGTGTCATTTGGAAGAATAAGACTTGAACTTCACCTGGGGATCATTTGCAGTTGTAATGATATTTGACAATCTTGAGGAAGCCATGTAGATTAATCTTTCACTCAAAATGTTTGTGACCCCAGGTGTATTTGAGGTTTTTTTGTTTTGTTTTGTTTTGTTTTTTTTTTTTTTTTTTTTTTTACCAAAGTTAGAATAACTATTATGTTTTTGTGTAATGAGAAATCTGGAGGATGGACCCATGGGTAAGTATAAAACCCATGCATGCTTCATACACCTTTCTGCTGTATTACCTTTCTTGGAAAGGCATGAAGAAAATGTCCTTTCATCCTAGATAAGGCATCGGCGGTTGACAGAAGTGACTCCATCCAAGTCCACCTTGATGTACTGGTTAGTTTGTGGGGCTTACGTTAAAGGAACTTGGGGCCAGGCCTTACATACAGGAGTGTGAGTGGCCCCGAACAGCCACAACATTCAAAGTTCCATCTCATCCCTGCATGGGTGATGACCACCAGGAAGCTGTATGGACCGAGCCCTCTTCAGTCACCCTTTTTATACTCCTGCACCTCCCAAGACCTCTGGGACAGGATTACGTGCAACTGGGTCAGAGATGCAGAAGGGAGAGAGACGGGAGAGTGAGGTGAGGGTCTAATGATGGAATGGCAATAGGAACCTGTAAAGGTCTCCTGTGGGTGGATCATACTTGTACATGGAAGACAGTGTTTTGTAATAAACTCATGTGGCTTGAAGGTAATTTTTATATAATATTTGTTTTATTTTTTAAATCATGTCATTTAGAATGTGTTATGTATTTATGTGTTGTGCTGTGGGGGTGGTGAGAGAGTGACAGACAGACAGACAGACAGACAGACCGACACTCATTATTCAAGGGAAAGCCCACCCTGGCTCTGGTGTGGAGTAAGATCTTTCCCACCACCATGTGGGCTCAGGGATTTGATACTTAGGGTACTTAGAGTGTCATCCCCGCCGGTGAGGACCTCCACCAACCAAGCCATCTCACCAGCCCTTTGATATTATTAATGGTTTTGGGCGTGAAACCAAGTTTCGTGGTGTGGAAGTTTCCTTAGGATTTTGGGATTATGGGTGCCCAACAGTAAGTAGCCCATTAAATTAATCTTATGGGTATTCTACTAACGGGAAAAACCCTTTAGGAAGTGACCTTAAGCTAAACAGTACCGCTGCCTGTTGTTTACATGGCGGGAAGGCAGTCTTTGTGCCCTTAAAAAGAAGTACTGACCTAAAAATACCAGTGCAAACGAGGTAAGACACGCAAGTTAGGAGTTACGATTGAGGCGCACCTATAGTCACAGCACGTGGAATTCAAGGTCATTCTCTGCTACACAACGAATTCAAGGCCAGCCGGGGCCATGAGACCTCATCCTAAAAACATTAAGAATAAAATAAAGACAGGCCTGGTGACATGGCTCTGTAGGCAGAATGCTTGCTGGGTAAGCCTGGTGGCCTGAACTCAATGCCTGGAACCCACACAGAGGCGGACGCAGGAGTGGGGAGCACAAACTACACAAAGTCGCCCTCTGACCTCTATACTGTGTCATGTCTGCATCGTGGCTCACACGTGCCCCTCACCCCACACCACGCACATACGCAACGGTAATAAAAGAAAATAACAGAGACGTAGAAGCACCAAAAACTAATTGTGTCCGTCTGTGCGCCTGTTCCTATCAGTTTGGGGTGGGATTCTGAACACTTCAGTGGTGGTTAACCCATCGGACCACACAAAGCTGGAGAGACCCCACAGGGGCCATCAGAGCCGGCTCTAAGACTAATCTGCCAGCCCACTTTTTTTTCAGAATATTTTTCTGGTTATGTGTTTTCTTGGTTTCTAGTGTGACTCCAGCTATGACTGATAAATCCAAGATCTGTAACAGACAGTGGTGAGTTTACTAAAGTGTCATAGAGAGAACAATGTGTCCACTCTCCACCGAAGCTCTAGCCCAGCACACTCTCCACCAAAGCCCTAGACAAGCACCCGTGGAGTCTGGGCTCCTGTTATCGTAGGTGGCTGAGGAGACTCTAGGTGGCAGGTGGAATAGAAGCGCTAATCCAGATGACCTTGAAGTGGAGAGACGAGGCTGAATTGTCCTCCTGGGCTTAGTCCAATCCCAAGGATCCCAAAGAAGTGAGGAATGGAGGAGAAGGAAGGGCCAGTGTGACAGTAAGGAAGACTTTTGCCACCTTTGCTAGCTTTGAAACAGGAGGAGGAAGGCCACAAGCCAAGCACTCCACAGCCTCGGAAAGCAGAGATCCCACCAGACCCTCAAAAGGGCCAGTTGCCTGCAGACATGTTGGTTTGTTGATTTTGATTTGAGAGCCTGTGCCATACTTCTGACCTACAGACATGCCCTTGTGTTTATGTTGCTGAGTCTGGGGAAGCAAGAGAGAGCTGGTAATGAGGTTTCAGGCGAGCCATGACCCTCAAACAAGGGCTACTTGGAGGTGACAAGCAAAGTGCAAGGGGGTGGACATCCCAGGGACCTGTACAATTTGCAAAGCTTGACAAACGGGGGCACTCGGAAATGACGCACATTTGTAAATATGGTCATACACCAGGCACAACTCTATCGGATTGTATCCCAGGGATCGTGTAGGCATGTCTAAATTAAGAACGGATTACCTGGGCACAGTGTTACATATGCATAATCCCAGCACTGATAGTTTGGGAGGTGGTGACAGGAGGATCCAGAGTTTGAAGCTAGCCTGGGCTAGCTTTGGGGATCTACCGCAACAACGATAAAAAAAGAAGAGAGAGAGAGAGAGAGAGAGAGAGAGAGAGAGAGAGAGAGAGAGAAGAGAGAGAGAGAGAGAGATTGCAGTGTCTAAAGCAATGCTAGCCTCAGACCAGGACTTAGTATCTCTGAGTTTCCCTGTCAGGAATTCAGAGGAGGTGCAGAAGGGATGGCTTGTCCCCATGGCATTTGGGTATCAATTCAAAGACTTGAAGGTGAGCAGGCAGAACCATCTAGAGAGGCTCGGATTTACAGAACTCTCTTTAGGTAGTCTGGACCTCTTCACATCATGGTGGCCAAGGGCGAGCTGGAGAGAGAGTAAGAGAGTAGATGCTGTAGAGGTAGATGGAGAGAAGAGACTGCCAGGCTCGAACATTAGCATTCCCAAGCCTACATATCTCACATCAAGGCTTTCACTGGGTCCTCTGGCTGAAGGTGTTATACGCAGAGAAAACATGGTTGCCAACTCTCATCAAAGTGAGCAGTAAAACACTTATGGATTCAAATCCTGCTCCAGCCAGTGGTCAGAGAAGGCTTCAGGAGAATGATCGCCTGCCACTCCTCCTACTGAATGTTGTCCTTGTTCTCGTTGTAATCTGTCTTTTCTAGTGAAGAAAACAAAGGCTCTGGGGCCCCTTGGCTCTGAGCAGTGCTTCGTGGGACAGAGCCTGGACTAACTACATCAGCTGATCCAGAAGGAAGTCTCAACAAATCAGACGCTCAGACTGGTGCTGCCGAGATCTGTGGGGTCAGCTCTGTGGCGTCTGGTACCAACTACACAGTCTTGGGTCAAGAACCAAACAAGAACATAGAGCACTCCGCTCTCCCTGTAATGCTGTTTCACCAGCAGTGGCAAAATCCGGAGACTAAACTCTCTGCTGTGCTTTCTGGACTCTCCTTCCTCCTGCCTCTCCTCTTGTGACCTCTCCCCGAGGGCCAGCAGGAAC
The DNA here is from genome assembly GCF_011064425.1 of Rattus rattus. Lineage (NCBI taxonomy): Eukaryota > Metazoa > Chordata > Mammalia > Rodentia > Muridae > Rattus > Rattus rattus. Next base: position 161,460,955 of record NC_046157.1, read on the forward strand.
TTGCGTTAGATACTTCCCATTACCGGGCACCAAGACCTATGGCCTGTACTGCGTGCCAGTCTCACGTGACTGCCACACACAGTCACACAGGAGTCTCAGCCAGAGTGTGGAAAGGAGTTGAACAAAACCAGGTCAAGCGCAGGGAAGCAGATATAGCACAGTAGAGTCCCCAGACACAAGATGCTGCCTGCGTGTCTCAGACGCTCCTCACAGATAGTGTAGGAGGAAGGGCCATAGAGCTGTGTTCAGGGGAACATTTTGATGTTTAAAGTGTGGCTATGAAGTTGTTCTTATAGATGCCACAATTCACATTGGCCAAACATTGGACAACAAGGGTACATCAACTGGATGGGATCTAGACTCACTCAGGAGACAAACCTATGGGCATATTGGTGAGGGAGTATCTAGAGTGGGTCAAGGTAGGAAGGCCTGCCCAACATGTAGACAGCATCTTCAATGGGCTTGGGGCCCAGACTGAATAAAAAGGGGAATCCAGCTTGGATACCAATCCTCTTTTCTTTTCCCAGTGGACTCAATGGGACCAGCTTCTGCTGTCTTGCTTCCCTTGCTGTGATGAACCATATGCTTGAACCGTAACCCAAATAATCCTGTTTTATTTGGCTTTCCTTCCTTCCTTCCTTCCTTGTTTTTTTTTTTTTTTTGTTTTAAGAAAAATTTATTTATTTTATGCATACAAGTACACTGTCACGGTCTTTGGACACACCAGAAGATGGCATCAGATTCCATTACAGATGGTTGTGAGCCACCAGGCATTTGCTGGGAATTGAACCAAGGACCTCTGGAGAAACAGTCAGTGTCCTTAACCACTAAACTGTCTCTCCAGCCCCCTTCCTTGCTTTTTTAAGTTCCAGATGTTTTTTTTCATTATTGTTTTAAAATTGTTTGCTTGTGGCTATAGGAGCGCACAGTGGGAAGAAAATGGCGTCAGATGCCCTGGAGCTAGAGTTACAGAGAGTTGTGAGTTGTCTAGCGTGGACGCTGGGAACTAAACTTGGGCCCTGTGCAAAAGCAATATGTATTCCTAATTGCCAAGCCACCTCCCCAGTGCCAACTTTGGAAACTTCTGGTGACCACTTCGAGAGCCATCACATCTCAGGAGACTGAAAGTGCCTCTTATCAATGGACGTTCACGCACAACTTTAAATGCCTAGAAGGACCACAGCATGAGAAATAATCACCACGTTGGGGTGTATTTACTGGAGCTGAACGAATACTCCTGGGGTAGTGTTGACAAGAGAGCTTTATCCAGCACCTACTATGTGCTGGACATGATGAATGGACCCTGACGGCAACCCTTTACTGTAAGGCACTACAGAATGCCCAAGAGACACGTGATTCCCGTCTTCACGACCAATGAAGTTTAACGGGGAGATCATTTCTTGGACACCTGCTCTCTATTGGGCACCGTTCCTGGGGCTGAGGATGGGATGGCGGATAGAACTTATGGAATTGCAGTGTTCAGGGACCTTACATCCGAGTCAAGCAAGTAAAGAGTAGTTAGACAGGATCCATGGAAAGAAGAACACTGAGCAAGCGTACTGGTACCCTCTACTGCTGTAAAACAATAGCCCAAGTCGATGATCCCATGGTTCCAAAGGTCAGGATGATCCCACAGTTCCAAAGGTCAGAAGTCAAAGTGTGTTGACACAGCTCTGGCCCTTCTAGAACTTATAAGACAGCTCCAGGGGCCCAATGATATATCCTTAGAAACTAGCGTTCTTTTTACCCACAAGGAGGTGAGACACTAGTATTGATGAACTGGAATACCACTTTCCACAGGGTATCAGGGAAGGTCTCAGAGAGGGTGGTTTTAGAGTGAATACATGCAGGAAGTGATGTAGCGGGTGAAGGCTTTGAGGGAAGATGTTCCTGTTACTGTGTGTTCTCAGAAGACAGCAAGGAGGTCAGGGTGCCTGGAGAGGAGAGGATGGGTTGGAAGCAGAGGTGGTCTAGTGAGAGGGGTACTCTCATGGCTGAATTGTGTCCCTCAGATGCCTATGAAGCTCTAAACTCCATGACCCTCAAACGGGCCATATTAAGAGACCGACTCTCTAAAGAGGCAACTGAGTGGCGATTAGGTCAACAGGGCTGGCTGGCTGGCCCTGATCCAACAGGACTGATGTCATTCAATGAGGAGATTAGAGTGCAGACACGGAGGACATTGGGCAAGGATGCTGGGAGAAAACGTTCATCTCCGAGTTGAGGAGGGGCTCATGGGAGAAGCCAACCTCACTGACACCTGGATCTTACACCTCTTCTGTTTGAGCTGTGTGGTCCGTGGAGCTTTGACATGGTGGCTAGAACTCCTGAGAGTGGGTCCTGTAGCCCAGAGTTCCAACTCTCCTGCCATGGGTCATCTCTACTCTTCTCTGAAGAATATGGACTCTCATGCCCAGGTTCTGCTCATATAGAGCCACCCTGTATTCCCTGATACAACCCTGTGTGACTTGGAAGTCAGTTTATGGGCATATAAAACCACCACTGCTCTGTCCACTGTTGTTGCTAGGCACAATGAAGTCCTGTGTCTTCTAATAGGGTCCTTGGGGCAGGTCAACTTACAAGGTTAGTATGATAATGCACACTGGAGATGCAGCTTGGATGAGGAATGCTTGCCCAGAATAGAGGAGGCCCTGGGGTTTGATTCCCAGCCCAGAATAAACTAGGAGTTGGTAGTACATGTCTATGACCCTAATTACATTTGAGAGGCGTGGGAAAGATCAGAATTTAAGGTTAACCTTGGCTATATAGCAAATTTGAGGCTGGCCAGGGCTGTGTGAGTCTTAAAAAAACGAAACCAAAACCAGAACCCACCAACCAACCAACCTGAAAAACCAAAGCAAACCAAACAACAACACAAGTTGAGGAAATGGAGACTCTGCCCAGCTCTTGGTAAACATGTAAGCCAGGAGGGCTGGGGGAGCCAGAGAGGATGGGTGGCATAGGAGGGAGGGTTTTGAGCAGAGGAGAGTCAAGGCTTAGGCTTAGAGTCTCACTAGAATTATTTTCTTGAGAATGGTTAGTGAGGAAACAGGAAGAAGGCCTAGGTTAGTTCTCAATCACTAATTCAGAGACTATATAATTAAGCCTTAGCAGAATGACAGAAAGTGAGCAGATTCTGGCTGGTCCAAAGGCAGAGCTGACATTCTGGGATCTAAGAGGACAAGAAAAGAAAAGACCACACACTGCAGTTTCAGATCAGTGAACAAAGATCTGTACTGCCTCGGACTGGGGTGGGAAGAGGTTCACAGGCATGGGGAAGATGTCTGAGTTTTATTTTATTTTATTTTTTTAAAGCAGGGTCTCACCTTGAGTCCAAAGCAATCCTCTGGTTTTGGTCTCTTGAGCGCTGAGACTACAGGATGTCCAACGTGAGATAAGTTATGTTCAACCCAACAGTTGGATGTTGGATGTGAAGAGGAGGGGGATGTGAAGAAGATAGGTTTGGGACAGAACATTTAGTCTCATCAACCTCTATACGGTATTCAAAGCCATAAGAGAGGCAAATAAAACAGGTCTAAGGACTAGTCCCAGGGTCATCCATATTTAAAGTTTAGGGAAGTACAAAGGAACCCCCAAAGAGATCTAGAAGCCAGACGTGAAGCAGGGGAGGCCCTGAACTACTTCACAAAGAGTCGGGGTTTCAAGGTGAAGTAGGGACGAATTGCTTACAGTAGAATGAACCCACATGCCAGCATCTCTACTAGCGTCACTCTAAGGGCAAAGTCAGAGGCAAGGCACAGAACAAGTCAGGGCCTCCGCTGTGTTAGGGACAAGGAAGGCTGAACAGTATACCTACCTGACAAATACTGGAACCCGGAAGAGTTCCAAGAGCCAAGAACTTGGCTGCCTGGGTCCCTGGGCTGTCCATTAGCTTACATTTGAACCTGGTAGGGCACAGGACATTTGAATGTTTATGAAACACCCCTGCATGGCGAGACAGGGACTCTGCCACAGTGCATTGATCCAGGACCTTTAAGGCTTCGGACTCACCCTGAATCCTTGGAAATTTACAACCTAATTCACTAGGAGACGTTGGGATGACCTCTCAGCTGCAGTGCGGTCCAGCTTCATGAGCTCCTGGACTGAGCTAAAGTAGGGTAGTGTTGAGCGCTCGGAGGGCTGTGGCTTGGAGGCTACAACTCAGTTGTGCAACCTTTTCGTGGAGAAGCCTAGAAGATCCCGTGGAATCCCGTCCCACCTACCATCCCCGCCTCAAGTCCAGTTTCTTGATCAGGACCCCGTGTATCCCATGGGAAGGGAAGTAACTCGCCTGCTGGGTTCAGAAAAGGAGGCAGAAAGTTGTCAGGCGGGGGAGGGGACCCTGCGTGTCGCAGAGGTTCCTTAAGCGCTCTGCTGGCAAACAAACAAAAGCGCGGGCGGGCGGGCTCGCGCGCCACCTTGTCGGTACCGAGGCGCTGGGGCTGGCACGGGGCAGTGGGGATAACAGAGAGGGCCCAGGGCTCTCAGCACTCAGATCAGCAGGCTTTAGCGGCGTCCCGGCATCCCGCGGGGCCCGCCCAGTGCGCTGCGACGCGAGCGCAGAGCGCACCCCACGCGCGCGGGCCGGTCGGCGCGATGGACTACAAGTCCCAGCAAGCCCAGAGGCAGCGCGGGGCGGGGTCTGGCGCAATTCCCCGGGATCCGGCGCGCTGGGAAGCGCCGCGGAGGACGCAGCGGCGGCCGGAGGGCGGCGAGCGCGGGCGGGGCGGGGCCGACGTGGGCCAGAGCCCCCTGCGTGCCAGGGAGGGGCTGGCCGGGCAGCGGCGGGCGGCGCTCGGGCGGTCTCCGCGGCTGGCAAGGCGCCCCACAGCTCGGTCTCGCTCGGCGGACGGCGCAAGGCAGCTGGGGGCCCCTGGAGCGCGCGGTAGCACGGCACTCCACAAGCGCGCGGACCCAGCCGCAGCAGTGCGCCCCGGAGCAGAGCGGCCACTGCCGGGGCCTCGGCCCCGGCGCTCGCAGCGCGGCGCTGCCTGCGCTTTAATGGCTGCTCGGCCGGCCGGCGCGTAGGGGTGCAGGCGGCTGCGGCGCGGGAAGGCGCCCGAGCAAGCCTCCTCCGCGGCCGGCCGCGCTCCATGGCGCCGCGGTCTCCCCGGACGGCCCGCTGACCCGGGACGCTGGTCCCTGCCATGAACTGAATCCCTCTACTGCTTCATCCTCGGCTTTCTTTTTGCGCCTCCTCGGCTCCGTGCTCCCCGGGGGCTGCGGCGCCCCGGGTCTCGGTAGCCCGCGGGGCTCCGGGGCGCGGGGCGGCGGCGACGGGGGGCGCGCGGCTTTGGGCGCCGCGCCTGCACCATGAACTACCAGCAGCAGCTGGCCAACTCGGCTGCCATCCGGGCCGAGATCCAGCGCTTCGAGTCGGTCCACCCCAACATCTACTCCATCTACGAGCTGCTGGAGCGCGTGGAGGAGCCGGTGCTGCAGAACCAGATTCGGGAGCACGTCATCGCCATCGAAGGTGAGGGCCAGGCCGCCCGGGGCTTCTGGAAAGCGCGGGGGAGCGGGCGCCCCTGGCGCGGCGGGGTGTGTGCGCGCTTGTGTGTTTGCGTGTATACACACGCGGCTGCCCGGCGGAGAGAGCACTGCGGTGCCTCTTGTCCCGCAAGGCCGGCCAGTCTGCTAGGGAAGATGGATTATCGGCGTTCATTTGATAATGGACAATGGAGTCTCTCCTGTGAGAAAGTGGCACGGTGCCGCCACGTCCTGGGCCTCCCGCACGTCCCGTCCGGGCCCAGCAGACGCCTGGGGGCAGCTGCTTGGGATGGCGCCACAAGATCCATGACAGGTTATCAGGCCTGGCCTGAGCGTCTTCCATGGACGTTGAAGATGTGTTTTGAGAAGCGCTGCTGCTGGGGGTGCTGTTCTGGCCAGCTTATTCAGTTGCTTCACGGCTGTCTTTTTTTTCCCAGTTCGCGGATACAGGGGAGGCATTTGGATTTGGCGCATATAGGAAGCCAATGGGACCGAGGCAGCATCATGTCCCAGTGCTGCTGATCAGGCTGGCCTTGTACAAACGCTGGGCGTTTTGCATTAAAGTCAAATTATAACCTTTTTAGGGCGGCAGGACACCTTGATATTCTCTTGCTGAAGGGGGCACTTTAATACACCTGCCACTTGGGAGCCACCCAAGAGGAGGAAAAGTGAATGATCCTGCTGCCTTTAAGCCTGTGTTTGCCTGGAACACTGTTCTAACCCCTCAGTGTCAGGCAGGGCAGTATCGCTGCAGGGGAGGATGGAGCTGGCGGCTTTGCCCTGGCCTGTGTTCTCTTTGGACTACCAATGGCTCACGTTTCTCCCCTACTAGGTCCCTGAACTGTTTCCTTGGATTGTTTCTCTGGGCCTGCCATCATTTACCTGGGGGAGCAGGTGGCATCTAAGTGGGCAGTGTGTCATAGTTCAGCCAGTGGATTAGCAGCCTGTCCTCTTGAGTTGCTGTTGGCCAGTGACAGTAAAAGGCCTGCAGGTGGCTTGTCCTAGTATAATACTGTGCCTGCCAAAGGCTGGTGAGTCCTCTATTGAGGACCACAGGAGCTTTCCAAGTCCAGCAGGAGTGTGTTCAGAAGCAGGTGCAGGTACGTCCTGGGCTCCTCCCCCTGCTGTGAGACGGCCTCTGCCCCCAGGAAAGCTTGGCTCCTCTGCCTTCTGAACTTCTAACCCTGAAGTGTTTGGGTTTAAAACTTGGCTGCTGGGATGGAGATGGTGGAGGCTCTGTTGCTGATCCGCTTGGCATTTGGCAGCCTCGTGTACTTGAACCAGATCCCAGGCAGGCTCGAAGCTGACTAACTCTCCACAGGATATATTGTAATTCTAGGGGAGGGTCCAGGCAACCTCCGTCCTTAAGAGGGACTGGCTCTCAGTGCACCTGGGCCCCCTGAGTGGTCACGGTTGCCTGTGGTGGCTTCAGATGCTTCCAGACCCATTAAGAACCACGGCTTCTGTGTGGCATTGGAGTCTTGCGGTGTTGTGGAGGGCACTGTCTTCCCCTCAACTCCCCAGCTGACGGTGAGGAGATAGAGCTGATGGGTTCCTCTGAGAGCAGTGTGTGAGTCCCTGTCAGAAGTGCTGAAAGGTTCTCGTGTTTCTCTCGGATGGCTGCTCAGCTCTGTGGCTGCACATACAGAAGTCTGATGAAACCCTTTGAAAGCGGGTGCCAGGAATGGAATGCACCTGACTGGAGCTGGGCTCTGGAGGCGAGGAGGACCTCCAGCTGAGTGTGACTCATTTCCCATTCTTAAAGCTACACTCTAGGGTCTTGTTAGCGAGAGGATGTTCTTTCGTTTCTTTCTTTTTTTTTTTTAATTGTTCTTCCACAATGATCTCCTCTTGATGGCTTGATACTCACCTTAATAATAGGGGCCCAAGTCCCCTTTTGGGTAGCCTTTGTCATTCTCAGTGGAATCCGCGCTAATGGGTGGCTCACGCTGGAGTCTCTGGTAGTGCTCTTATTTTGCTTAGGACTAGGAATGCCCACATTGTGCCAAGTCTGTAGTAAACTCAGTGAGCCGGGAGAAACGGTCGTGTCTGCCTCTGTACTTTGTGCTCTCTTCTACAGCACATTTGTGGAGAACTTGAGGACCGATGTTTTGGCATTCACAGTGGCCCCCCGTCCCTCAGAGGAGGAGGTGGAGGTATGGGAGGCGATGACCTCTGGACTGAGGGTCAGTTGGGCCCTGGTGGGGCCAGTCTCTGTCTTTCCAAAGCATCCCTCTTTCAGGACCTCACCGTGCCCCTTGTAATTAAACCCTAATTTGTGTGTTATAACGGAATGGCCTTCCCATGCCAGTTTTAAGACATGGGGAGGATCTTAGATCTGCTTCTTTGATGTTCAGCGTGGTGAGAGGGTTGCCAAGTGTGGTGGCATGATGGTCGTGGGTGAGAAGATAACAAACATTTTTTATTGAGAACTTCACGCATGCACGTGTGTGTTTTGATCGTCTCTACCTCCCAGTCACTTCCCAGTTTCTCCTCCCAACTTCATGAGCTTCCTCACTCTCCCTGCAGTTGAAAACATGTGGAGTCCATTTAGTGCTGCTGTGTTTTATGTGCACGGGGGGGGGGGAGCATTGGTTGCTCTTTTAGGGGCTGCATCCTTGAAGGAAACTGACTCTTCTTCCCCAAAGCAGTCATCAAGTGCCAGGAGCTCCTCAGCTGGGGTGAGCCTTTTCCCATTTGTGCTGGGATCGTGGCAGCCTTGGTCTTGCGAACGCTGTCACAACTGGCATTTGTTCATGTGCCCAGTGCTGTCATGTACAGCAAATCCTGTTTCAGTGTAGACATCCACTGTCATCTTTCTGACTGACCTCTCCTCTGCAGTGATCCCTGAGCCTTGGTGAGAGGGAGCGAGTGTTACACTGGTGTTCCATGTAGAGCTGGGCACTCCCCTGTTTCTAACACTCTGTGTATCGACCAACTGTGAGCGTCTATTAATCTCTCCTGTAAAAAGTTTCTGTGATGAGGGTTGAGAGGTGTACTAATCTAGGGGTATAAAGATTAATTTAGGGAGCAGTTTATTATTATGTCCATGTAGTAGAATAATAGTATTAGGTTCTCTCCTAGGGCCTATAACCTAGCTGGACATGAGTTTTTGGCCACACAAGACATAGAGTGCATTTTGTAGAACAGGATTTAAATCCTACCAGAAAGTGGCTGGTTACTCCTATAACATTCGTGCCACTAATGCATGTATTACCACATGCCAGTGGATATACTTGCCAGGCTTGCCATTGTGAGCTTGTGGGGCTTACAACTGGGTAAAACTGCCTAATACTTTTGATTTCTTCATGTCTTAGGTATGTACATGATGTCTTCAGACTCCTTACAGCCGACTGTCAAATTCTAGAAGTTAAGTAAGAATGATAGCAGTCGGCTGTAAGGAGTGTCTGTTTTAGGAGTCTGTGGTATTCCACTAATCAGTAACTCTTGGGATGCTGAGAGATGGGTCAGTGGTTAAGAACATTGCTGTTCTTCCAGAGGATCTGAGTTCAGTTCCCAGCATCCATGTCTGGTGGACGCCTGTAATTCCAGCTTCAAGGGGATATCATGCCCTCTTTGGCCCAACCAAAGTGGATACCTGCACGGGTTTATGCAGACACAAGATACAACACACACACACACACACACACACACACACACACACACACACACACACACGTATACCAAGTTTGGATAGTTGTGTCTTATTGATGCTGAACTGGAAAGGCATTGCCTTGGTGGCACAAGATGACACAAGCTTGGAGACCATGATTAGAGTGAGTGCCTGACCACCAGGGTAAGGAAGTGAGCACCCATCCCTGTCAGAGACAGACCCGAGTGTCTCCTCGAGACGCGACTAGGAAGGAGCTTGAGGAATTACAGAATGCGAATCTTTCAGGAAAGGGTGTGCACATCGTTGGAGATGTTTTTTAAAAACTCACTTTCCTCGCAAAACGCAACCTGCCATTTCCAGAGCTATCTAGCTAGACTTTCTCCCCTCCGTGGCTCCCCTGTCAAGGCCCTCGGATTGTCCTGACAGGAGCCTTTTCGTCCTTAGGGAGACTTTTGCAGAGACAGGACCTGTGTGACATTGCGTGCCGGTGTTTGGTTCTGCTGTAGTGTCTTTAAAGCCTCTCGGCTCTCTGGCATCTACGTGATTGTTTGCTCTTGGGGTGAGGAACAACCTTGGGGAAGAGGAAGATGTTTTTGCTTGCTGCTCGTGTCTCCCTGAGTCGATTTTGGCCTCCCTGTCATATACAGACAGACACAATGGTAGTAAGAGCTGAACTGGGAAGCTGAGCTGACACAAAGACAGCCGCATCACCAAATCACATGTTGAGGGCACGGTCTGTGTGCCGGGATACATGTGATTTTCATTCTCAACCCTGCTTAAAACACTACCTTAAAAAAAAACACAAAAAAACAGAAAAACTTTTTTTTAGTACTTCCCCCCCTTACTCAGAATCTTCTTGACTCCTGAATATTTGCGATTTAAGGAAACATTAATGGTTTCACATTGAGCCCAGCAGATTTCTGGGAAGGGGTGTCCTACAGGGGCATGGTCTGCTGTGGAATGCAGCCTATGCCATTCCCTCTCCAGAAGTGAGCCTGGGACTGCTGGGAAATCCAGCCACGTTTCTGAAGTTGAGACAGCTCCCCACCTCCATCAGTGTTCGTGCTGCTGTCCTCACTAGATGGCATGGTCCTTCCATGTTCTCTTAAATGTCCATGCATATGTGCAAGTTTGGCAGCTCTTTGGTAGCATCCAAGCCCCAGCATGTGGAGAATCTTGGAAGATAGCAGGGAGTCCGCTCAGTCCAGTGGTGTACCTGTTGTTGTTGAAATCTGTGCCCGTTGGAGTGAGGGGTACTTAACCTATGTTATGCCAGTTCATGCTGTGGTAACCCAAAACATGGCTGCCATCCTGTTGTATGACAAAATATTTTCTGGGGAGGCACAACACACTCACCGAAGAAAAGGATCCCATGACAGACCAAAGTAAAGATATGCCACCAAAGTCCAACTTGAACCAGTGAGTGTGGGTGAGGGGTCACTTAGAGGAGCAGAAATAATGCAAAGACAGCTGCCTCACAAAGCCCACCCCAGTGTGGATGGCAGCTCACGAAAGCTTCTAACCCGGAGCGCACTGCCAGCCTGGGGGCAGCTCACCAGGTTGGAGAGTGTCCATTCCGAGTGACTCAGTTGGTCTAAACCTCTTCCAAGCAGCTCTACTGGTTTGTTTCTTTCAGGCCTGGTGTCAAAGTCTTCTTTGTAGTTTGGTTTGTCTGAGAGGAAGTCTTCAGCTTTTATTGCTTACTTTGGGAGGGAGGGAGGGGCCTAGTGAGTCTGGTAAGTTTCAGGGGCTTTTGAGAGCTATTTGAGTTGTTCCCTTCCCTGTTTGAGAGAGGTTACCTGCACAATGGGATGTTTCAATCTCAGGAAACTGTTGCCCAGCACAGCTCTGCAGCCCAGTAGGTGTTGCTACCTGTCTGAGACTAGCTGCGGAGCTGTGGGAGCCCCTGCTGTGTGTAGTTCCCATAGACCCTGTCTTAGCCTTGACCAGGGGAGAGACAGGTTGGAGGATGCCCCAAGTAACCAAGGCATCTCGTTCGCTGTAGAGTTGTTTAATGCAGTAAGCTTGGTAGGGGTTTGTTATCTGTTTGCTGCAGTGTGTATATTTAGGGACCTACGTTTCTAACTGCTGCCCTGGGTGGGTCGTCTCTTCCCTGGCTTCTGTCTGCCATGCGTGCTGGTGGTCCTGTTACAGGTGTATTTGCTGGTTTATTCAGAGGCAGCAGTTTCACCACCTCCTTTGGAAACTGCTGTTGCTTCTCATTGCAACCTCATGCCCAACCAGTGCTGGAAGCTCTCACTGTCAGTGGCTTTTAGGTACCTCATGGACACCCCTTCACAGAGATACTTGAAGCCTGGTGCAGGTCAGCGTTAGCCACAGCTGGCCTTGCCTTCCTGGATTGAGATCCCCCTGCTCCCTTACCAGCAGCCTTTGGCTCAGCTCCCTTCCCGCTTCCAGCCTGGAGAGCTGGGAGCTCCCAAGGGCAGATCTCAAGCCTTGTTTACATTTGAGTCCTTGGTGCTTGCAGAATGCCCTGCGCTGGGCATTGGTGGCCATTTCCTTTTGAGCCTCATCTGGGGTGTGAACGGAGTTATCTTCCTGTAGAAGTGAAATCTTGTCCAGAGCCTAGAAGTTGGGGCTGGGCAAATTTTGGATGTACATGCTTAGCTTCATAGGACTAAAACATGGCTGTGTGTGTGTGTGTGTGTGTGTGTGTGTGTGTGTGTGTGTGTGTGTGAAGGAGAAGTTTGATAGATTTTGGGGCCTTTTCCAAATTATTGTTTGTAAAATTGGTGGATCTTTCTGCCAGGAGCTGGTTAAATTCAGAGAATCAGACTGACCCAGAGGGATCAATGAGTGACAGGCTGTGTCACTGATGTCATGGAGACTGTCACTCAGTGGTTCTCAAATATAAGTGGGTAGGCAAATGACATTGAGGGCTTGCAGAACCAGATGGGAACCTGGTTCTGTAGGGCTGGGGTGCACCTGGGCACCCATATTTCTAAGAAAGTCTGCAGTTCAGGGACCCCATTTTGAGTAGAAAAGAGGAAAGGACACTTTCTCTGGCTGGACACTTGTTCTGGCCTGCAGTGTTCAGAGCCAGCATTGGGGTCCCTATCAGTTGCCTAGGAAGTTGCTAATGTCTAAAAGTTTGAACCATGGCAAAGGACTGGAAGCCAGTTTGATTGGTTTCAAGTGCAAGTTCACCGTCTCCAGGATAGTCCTAGAGGACTGAGTGCAAGTACCTTCTGAGTGCGGAGTTCTGGCGGTCAGAGGGTCAGTAGTCCTCCTCAGCAGACGGTCCAGTGGAGAGTGGAACCCCTGGTGCCTGGTTTCCTCCTGCCCGGCAGGCTTAGGTTGAATCTCCTCTCCTGGCTGTAGTAGCACAGCCCTGTGCATATTTAGATGGGGTTCATCAGTCTTTGCTTTCTTATGGTAATTTGGTAGGTGATACATTTGTTACCCTTGTTTCCCAGCATAGAAAGCGTCTGTAGGAGAGAGAGCCTTTGCCTGTTATCAGCCGTGCACAAGAGCCAGGGAGGAGGAGCCTGAAGGAAGTGACTCAGAGGGAAGGGAGGCAGGTCCTGCCCCTGAAGGGACACAACAAAACCTGCAGCCCTGTCACCGCCACCTCTGTTGATGTCCAAACCAGACTTTTCTTCTGCTGCAACCAGATCCCTTGCTTGGCAGCACTCCTTCCCCTGCAGGCCCTGCAGGTTTTTATTGTGCGCCGGCCTCACCCTGGCTGACTGCAACTCTCCAGGCTTTTGGTTTTGTTTTTTGTTTTTAAATAATAGAAAATTTGAGATTATGCATTTTTTCCCATTTCTTGCTTCTCTTTCCTCCATCCATACCTCCCATGGTACTGCTACCCCTCTCTCAAATTCATGGCTTCTTTTTTTTTTTCTTTCATTCTTTGTATGTATGTGTCTGTGTTTATCCCTAAATACATAAATATAACCCGCTTAGCCTGGGTGTTTTACACACACACACACACACACACACACACACACACACACACACACACACACACACATTGATTTCAGGGCTGTCCACTAGGTATTGGATAACCCATTTTCTCCCACCCTCCGCATTACTTAGTTGCCTATGGTTTTTTTGTTTGTTTGTTTTTGGTCTGGGGTTGAGGCCTTGTGAGCTTTCACTCTTCTACATTAGTACGCCTGCTGCTGTTACACTTGTTCACAATGTGTTCGGGGAGCCACGTTGGTGAGCCTCCATGGCTGTCGGTTTTCTGACACCTCTAGGAGACACTACTTCACAGCAAACTTCTCGTTCCTCTGGCCCTTACAATCCTTCTGCCCCTCAGCCCCCTTCCACAGTGATCTCTGACGGTCCAGGAATTGTGTTGTAGATCGATCATTCTCTCTGTATTTTGATTGACTTCGGTTTTCTGTAATGGCCTCTGCCTTTTGCAGACAGAAGTTTTCTTGATGAAGGTGGGCACTGCCTTACCTGTGGGAATGAGGATTGGCTATTTAGAGCTATGTAGGGATCACGCTGGTGTGAGAAAGTGGTAGCTGTAGGATCTCCTCCTTCACTAGCCTTGGATCATGGGTAGGTTTCTGGTTTCAGGCACAGTTTCCTTTTCGTTGCGTGGGCCTCAGGTCTGTCTAGAGAGCTGTTGGTCACTGCCAAGCTACGTGTGCCGCTACCCTGAGGGTTCCTGTGCTACCATGTGTCTGCTTTGTCATAGCTGGGTAGGACTTTCGGTTGCTTCCCTCCATTGGACGCCTGTGTGACACCTTCTGCTACCATAAGAACCAGTTCTGAAGGAGGAGACTTTCAGGGCAGACCCAGCATGGGTGGGTCCTGTTGTCCTGTGTCTGCTGCCTGGATGTCTTCAGTAGGAATTTTCCTTCTACCTCTGGGGGTAACCAAGGGCAACAGCCAGAGCCTGTACTGATCTGGGAGTCTCTTGAACAATCCCGAACAACTCAAAGAGGGGTTTTCAGGTCAGGTGTTGAAGTTTTTGTTAGATGGTCCATGACTTTGGAGGGAGAGTTGTCAGCCCAGATGGGAAAACCGACTCACATCTATTACAAGTCTTTTCGGGTAGATAATAGTCTGATTCCTGATGACTTTTCAGACGGCTTTACTGTTACTTCACCCCCTTTCCCCTCCTGGATTAACCATCTTCCCTCCCCAGTTTGAGTCTTTTCTTGTTCACATTGCTCTTCAGATCACTGTACCCGCTATTCCCCTCTCCCTTGTTTTTGTGGAATGGTTCCAACACTCAGACAGACCTGTGTCGCCACTGTGCCCCCTTCCCTCTGCATCCCCTGCTTAAGCGACTGAGTCTGGAAAAGCCGGATGAGGCTTAGTTATTTTTAAAGCCCAGGTTTGGGGTTCCAATCTGGTGCTTAGCTGCATAATTCCTTCTCTTTGTTAAGTACCTTTCTCTGAGGAAGAAATGCACTCTGCAGATGTTAATCTCTGATCTTTGCAGCATCTGTTATTTCTCTTGTGGGGTTGGAGAAGAAAGGCTTTGTGTGGTGCTGCAGGGAGCCCTGGCCTCTGACGTGGCGGGAGGGACTTTGGGTAGCTCTTGTCTAGTGCTCTGGAACCTGGACCCAGCCTTGCCTTTCCTGAGATTGGAGATGCCCCATGGACAGGGCCAGCATAGTCTTTTAGCTGTAATCACTTTACCTTCCTGTGCTGTCTGCTCACAGCTAATCAGGGTCAGAAGTCAGAGGGGCATCAGGATTGTGTCTGGGGCTAGGTTGGGGTGGGGGGGGCAAACACCACGTGGGCAGAAGAGGTTGTTGATGGAGCCTTTGAATAACCAGCCAAATAGCTTGTTTGTGTGCAGGGTCGGGACATTTTCCATAGAGAGCAGACTAAATATAGGCTTGAGGGTGGGGACCAGGACCCAAGAGGGGGCTGTCATCTCCCTGGTATTGTTTCTTCCTCTAATCAGGACTCCACCAGCCCTGAACAGGTGGCCACCCTGCTCGCTCTGGGAGCAGATTGGGTTTTTTGTTTAAGCAGGCTCATTTGCACATTTCACACTTCTCCCGCTGTTTGGTAGGGATTGTCTTTTTCCGGGCTGCAGTGTTGGAGTGTTTGTTCAGTGTTTCTATACAAGCAACTGTCTCATCCTTAAAGCTGCTCCCGGTAGCTGCCTGTCATTAGCATCATGGGTAGGAACTTTTAAGGGTGGGAGACACTTTGCTTCTGGGAGAATTCCAGATACTTACTGACCTGACGATGCTTCTCTCCAGTCGCGTTCAGACACACTCAACAGGCCCTAGCAAATTGGACCATGCCGAGAACAGCCCAGGGCAGGCCTGGTGTCACCGCAGTAGTCTCAGATCAGTCTAAAAGGGGAAGCGGCCATTCTGGGAATGTTTAGTTTCAATGCAAGCATTTAGCATTTTAGTTTTATCATGGATGTTTTACTTAACTGAGGATGTTTGAGGAGAACCCAGCATTTGTTATTTCTGTTTTCACAAGAGTCCCCTCACTCTCAATACTGGGGACTTATGTTGGTTACGTGTTTGTCATTACAGGGGCAACATACCTGACAAAAACAAACAAGTTTATTGTGCCCTCAGTTGAAAGGTGCAGTCCATTGCAGTAGGAGGAGTGTAGCCACCATGGTCGTCAGGAGAGTGGGCCACAGTCAGGAAGCAGAGAGAGATGAATGCCGGTGCTCAGCTCACTGTTTCTGTCTAGGGTCCCAGCCTGTGTGGGATGACATCGCCTACATTTACCACGTGTCTCTCATCGTAGTTAACTCTAGAAGCTCCTTTCACAAACGTGCCCAGAGGTTCATCTCGTAGGTGATTTTGATCCTGTCAAGTTGACGGTCGATATTAACTGTGTTGTTTTAAAGCCCCACTGTGTGGCTTCTGGAAGCCTGTTTGCCTGCCTTGGCAGCTGTCAGAGGTCCTGGGCTGCTGCGAGCCAGTCACTAACTCGGCTCTGAAAAGTCAGTGGCTGTTTCAGAATGGGGGATTGCAGGAGCCTCAGACTCATTCACGTTTGGGAGCTCACTTTTGACACAGGACACCCAAGTAACAGGAAGGAAGGTTTTGCATACTAATTAAAGTAGTCCAGACATGGGTGGCAGGCAGGGACTCAGTTGTGCCGTGGGCTTCTCATTCCATTGACAGGCACGTGGGTGGGTGCCTGGCTCTTACAACCAACCTCACAGGGCATGGTCTCAGGTGAGCCGTTTGCCCACTTGTGTCCTCATTTCTGTCGGGTACAGGCTGGAAGGGAAGTAGTGTCCTCTTGACTTTCTCCTTCCCTCTGCACACAGCAGCCAGGCCAGCACTTACTAGGGAACAGTGGGTTCACCTGAGCGCCGCACTCTGACTGGTGGGCTGGTTGGTGCCTCCCTGTCTAGAGCTCATCCTCTTCACCTTTAGTTTTAAAGCCCGGAGAGCCAGCGCTCTCCTATGCCCGACGTAGGGATCACATTGTCAGTCCTAGGATTGTTCTCTCCTTGGTTGACTAACACAGTGTTGTGTGTAGCTGTTTGTATATATGCAGTCCTGCAGTGAGCAGTGCTGTCCTTTGGGTGGGACTGGAGTTTAGACTCCTTTGGGCTCTGTCTGGTCTGGGGTGGACCCTGGGCAGTTGGGGCATGTGGTTAAGCAGGAGTGCCCTCACCCACTTCTCCCTGCCCCAGGGTTGAGCGCAGCTTTCCTCGGTATTTGAAACGCAACTGACAGTGGAGCTTGGCCCCAGCTGTCTGAGGTCCTAAGGACAATGTGTTAGCACCGTTCAGTTGCAGTTGTGTGTACAGTTAGAGCTGAGACACAAAGGAAGAAAGGAAAGCCAAGTGTTGCCAACTGGATTCTCAGGGGGTGGTTTCCTTTGTTCTTGCTGCTCTGTCCCAGGAGCGGCCCCTCCCCCTCTGTCCAGCCCTTATTGCTCTGGGCCAACCAGGAAGGACACAGGACATGGATCAGGGCTGTGTGAATTTCTCCAGTGGCTTTGCAAAGACAAATATTTATTTTGAGGGCTGGTGGTGGGAGGGTCTTGCTTATCCTCACTTTGTTTGGGATGGGAAGAGAACTACAGTGTGGGAGCAGTGGGGAGATTTCATCCAGTCCTGGCAGCAGGCAGAGCTGCACTCTGGGTGGAGGGGATGGCAGACGAACATTGATCTTTCTGTGGGGTGGAGGGTGGGGGGCAGAAGCTGGGAAGCAGGAGGACATGAGAGGCCAGTCCAAGCCTACATAGCCGGGAGCTGAGTAGGATCACTGTACAGGGCAGAAATGGAGGGGCGGTGGGGCTCTGCTCAGGTGGTAGGCAGTGACAGGGAGTGTGAGTGGTTGGTCTTAGGGCTTGGTAAGGGAGGTGATGGACCAGGCAGGGGTTTGGGGTGGGTGGGAAACAGACAACTCCGAAAGCTGTAGTCGGAGGGCAGCCTTGAAGTGCCTGTGAGCACTGGGGTGAAGAAGGACTGGAGGAAGCTGAGGTTTTACTCTGGCAACATGGGAGCAGGGGCTGTGCTCCATGTTTGGGTGGAAGGTCACATGATGGTTATGTGGGATTTGTAGATCTCTCTGCAGGGATGGCCTTGGATGTCTGGGGAGACAGGGACAGTATTGTAGCCTCTTGCTGGTTGTAGATTATTATACAAGTGATTGAGGTATACATCAGTCTTTTGTGACTACTGTGGCCTAACTCTGTGAGCTGTATGGGCCCAGGAGTGCTTGAGCTGACAGAGACTGTCCAGGCCACCCGGGCTGTAGGGTTGCTGAAGTCTCCTAACCAAACAGACGATTGTGAAATGCACTTAGAATACGCCACACGGTGCCTGCTCGATGCATCTCTCTGTCAATGCCAGGTCTTCATATTTGCTCACACAGAGGCCTTAATTCATGGAGGTACAGGGGTCTGGAGCTTGCTGCTGGCCTGCCATGAGTGAGCTGAGGGTGAGCACTGTGGAGGCTTCCAGAAGGTTGGAAAGCTTATGGCATGGTGGATGGAGTGTGCTGATAGGCGCTGAGGCCTCAGCTTCAGCCCGAGGCTCAGAAAGCTGTCACAGCAGCACTCAACTGGTGCTTCTTTTCCAGAACCTGACATCTGTTCTTGGTGCCTGACAGTCACCCAGGATGTCACAGTAGTTTTTGGGTTGCATGTGGCCTTGCTGAGGCCGCATAGCCTCAGTTTCGTAGGAAGCCAGGATGCTCTTCCACCTGTGGCCAGAGGCATCTGCTTGCTTTGGTGTTAGGGGGTGGCTAGAGTGCCTGGCTCCCTGATTGATGCAGCCCCCTGTGGGCACCTTTCTGCACCCTCTGTGCCTGCCGTGCAGAGTGCATCCCACTCAGATGGCTTGAGGTCTGTGAGCATGTGGTTTTTAACCAAGTGTTTGGTTGTTAACTCAGCACATCCCAAGGGAGTCTTTCTCTTCAGCATTTTAAGATGAAAACCTGCAGCACGCAGAGAAGCTGAATGGCTGCGGGGTGAGCTTTCTCTGAAGCCACTTGGTGCCCCTCTCTCCGACTGCCTACAGGGCAACCCACCGGACACTGTTTTTGTCTGATCCAGCTGTGGCTTGGAGTTCAAAGGGTCTGTTTGTGAGGGTAGCTATAGTGAAGGTAGCTATAGTGGAGACAAGGTGCCTGTTTAGCGGGCATTGAATGAGATGGCGTCTCGCTTTTCTGGGGCAGATGTAATGTGTGCTTGAGAGGACAGGTTTTTTTATTGTGTTAACCTGATAAAGTTCACAGATGAACCCAGAGGGAAGAAGCCCGTGGCCTGACTTAAGTAATAGCCCAGCATACAGACAGACAGACAGACATGCTGATAGACACAAATGCATGTAGATGCTGGCATACATCCACCCCCCAACACCTGTGCGTGCATGTGTGTGTGTGTGTGTGTGTATGTCTGAGTGTGTCTGTTTGGAAGGGCCCTTCATTTTGACCTTGTTAACTTGGGGTATCCTGGGGCTGCTTTTATGAGCAGTTGTTCTGGTGCAGAGCAGAGAGGTATCCTTGTAATACCGTGACTGATTTCTAGAAGCAAACCGATGATGCCTTTAGGATCACAGTCTTGATGGCCCTATCTGGTCTGCTGGGTACAGAACACACCGACCTGCAGGTCTGGCATAGACTGCACCACGCTGCCAGAGGTACTTGAAGAAAATGATTGTCCTCTGTGCCTCCATTTCTGTATCTGAGACCCATGGGGTTGAACTTGATTCTTCTTATTTTTTTTGAGACAGAGTCTCATGTAGCCCAGGCTGGCCTCAAACTCTCTGCATGGTTGAGGATGCTGTTAAACTCCCTCCACACCCCCGTGCTAGTTTTGCAGGCATCGCCCACCATAGCCAGGACTGCTGTCGTTGGTTGTTATCTGAGATGCGCCTGCTGAGTTGCTCAGGCTGGCTTTGAACTTTTGATCTACCTGACTGGATGGTGTTGGGACCTTGCTCCAGCTCTGGTTTTAAGAGTTCTTCTGCCTCTGAAGTGATACATTCCTTGTTCCTTTGTTCCTGAACTCAGGACTTCATTGACCTGGTGTGGATGGAATTAGGAAAGGCTAGCCTGCTCTAGTATATCTCACCAAATGTTACCCCTAGACCCCTCTCCTCAGCCAACATAGTCAGGGGGAGGAATGGCCAAAAAGGAAGAAAACACACTGTGCATGGCATGTGGCTCATAGAGACTCATGTGTCCTGTGTGCTGGGATACGTAAGTGTGCACAGGGTCTGCTGAGGAGACACCCCAGAAGGTCATTAGTAACTACAGTAGACCTGGTACACCATGCTTGTATCAGGTGTGAAAGCTTAGGCTGTGTGTGCACCCATACCTCTCTCAGAGAGCAGGGCAGGTGTCTGCCTTATTCTCAGTTTGAGCCTAGAGTCTGTGGAGGTGTGTCCCGGCGAGATGGGATGAGCCCTGCTGTGGGGGCTCATGTCAGAGGGCGCTCTGCATCCCGTAACCAAGTGTAGACTTCTGAAGCAGCACCTGCCTTCAGGTTCTGTGGGAAGATGCCATGCCACGCTAATTGTGGCAAACTTTTCCATAAACGTGTCTAGAAGATCCTTTTTCCATGGTTACGGTTACCTTGGCTCTTTGTTACATAACTCCCATTAGATCGAAACTCAATCGAGGGTTCCATTTTTTTTTTTTTTTAAATATGACCTAAGCCACAAGACTGAGCTATCCTTTATTTATTCTGAACATAAAACTTGGTTTTCATTAGGTGTCTGAGTTTATTTGAGAGGCTGTAGACTGTGATGTCACGGAAATGTTCTTGGTCAGGTGCCTCCAGAGGAAGGCTGCCAGGACTCAGGGCCGAGGACACACTGTGTGTCTGAGCCTAGATTCTGGTTCCTTGGACAGATGCACTAGGGTGGGAAGGGGAGATGAGCAGACTGCATTCCTCTCTGCTCATGGAAACCCTGCTCGTCGGGACAGGAGGCCCTGTGTGTTAAGATCCCTGTCATTCTCCCCTGAGTGGCCATGACTCCTTTTTCTGGGGTTCGCATGTAGCAAGCAGTCTACTGTGTATGCAGAGCTCTGCAAAAAGCAGCCTGTCCAAGTCTGTCTGCCATGCAGAGTCTGTTGCCCAACACGGGGTGCTCACTGTCCCCTGCACCTCCCCAGGGCTTCCATCAGGTTTACTTTCTCAGCAGTCCTTAGAAGAGAGCGTGTGAGCTTTCAGAGAGCAGAGCCAGGGCCAGGGCCAGGGAGAGGCCAGCTGCCAGGGTGGGCAGGATTGGCTCCCAGGATCAGGTCTGCCCCATCAGCAGGGACTGGTTTTGCCTTGTAAATGATAGCATTGCCTGAAGGCATCTGTGACAGCTGCTCCTGCTTCTGGATTCCAGAAATTTCTATCAAACACTTCATGTACTACTTCCTCTTCTCTCATTTCAACCTTTTTTTGCTACTGCCCGCTGAGTGCTCTCTGTAAGACCCCATGCTAAGGCCTTTGTCACCTGGGTCATCCCATGATGGAAGAGGTGGAACCCCCATTTTCAGGTCAGGCACCCGAAGGCCACATGAGCTTGGCTGTGACCCAGGCAGGATCGGAACCCAGGACCATCAACACCAGCCACGATATTTCTAATGTCTTAAGGAAGCCAAATGATAACAAAAGCAAATGGGGCTCTCCTGGAGTCTGCTTCCCCCAGCCCCGCGTGCTCGGATCTGGGAACTGTGCTGCTCAGAGGTTACACAGAGGCGCAGCAGGGTTCCTTTCTCAGAGCTTTGGTGGTGGCTGAGAGCCCTGAGAGGGTGTCAGTTGCATGAGGAGGAGGCACGGGGCAACCATCACCGGTTCTGCAGACTAGGAGAGGGAGGATTTCCAAATGCTGTGCCTTTGAAATGCACCTGGCTGGCAGCTCACTCTGTTAGACCATAGCTTTCAAGTTCAAGCCGTGCACACACACCGTGGCATTAATAATAAAGACGCTAGTGAGCAGTCTAGTGTGCTTGTGTGCACAGGGAAGCCAGAGGCCATCCTCAGATGTCATTCCTCAGGAGCTGTCCACATGGAACTTTGAGATGGCCTCTCACTGGCCAGCGAGCCCTGGGAGTGTGTCCGTCTCTGCCTCCCAGATACTAGATTTCCAAGTGCATAACTCCATGCTTGCTCCTTTTCAGTGGCTGCTGGGACTAGAACTCAGGCCCTCACGCTTGAGAGGAAGTCACTTTTTAACAGATGTAATCCAGACCTGTAATTATAGTATAATTGATGGAAATCCGTGTCCTCAGAATGAGAGCGGTGCACCTGAGGTTGTAGAGGGGTGGTGACGGGTGCTCCGGCTGTGTGGAGGGCCCCAGCCTGCTGCCTGGGTGGGAGGAGTAGATGAGGCCATGTTACCTCCTACCATTTCGTTGGTGTCTCAAAGTGGAGCGTCCCACCTGTAGTGGCCTTCCCTGGCTTGGAGCAGGACTTGTCTGGAAGGTGGCAGGAGTGTAGAGTGCAAATGGTGACCAGCTTAGCTTTACACCTACACTGCTTTCTGCATGCAGCTGACTTCTGTGACTTGAGGGGTGTGGTTTGTGTCCTGCAGGTGTACGGTTGAATCTTGCCCTTTCTCCTGACTGTCCGCTTGCCTAGGTTCACTCTCTGTGATCCTGGATCATTTTGTAGAGCAAGGGGCTCATGCAGCAGAGGCCTCTCTTTTACTCAGCTTGCTCTGAAGATGCATCCAACTTGTGTATCTGCTGCTTTACTTTTTACTGCAGAGTAATATTCCGCTGCCTGGATTTAACTTCCGTATCTGCTGCTTTACTTTTTACTGCAGAGTAATATTCTGTTGCCTGAATTTAACTTGTGTATCTGCTGCTTTACTTTTTACTGCAGAGTAATATTTCAGTGCCTAGATTTAGTGCCCCACTTCCACCCGTCCTCCTCACCCCCCCAGGGTAAGGTTGATTGTGTCCAGTTTGTATCTTTTACAAATAAAGTTACCTTGAGTCTTCGGATAGGCAAGTGCTTCCATTGCTCTTGGGTGGATGTCTAGGAACAGAGCGGTTGGGAGGCGTGGTGAGTATATGTTTAACTTTTAAGAAAATTGCCAAACCGTATTGGCTCTCACAGTCTCACCAGCTGTGGGTTCAAGTTCAGCAGGGTTAGCGCCTACCTTCAGAAAGGATTCTGCTGTGCCTCGTGGCTCACAAGTGTACTGCTGGGTGAGCTCAGCAGACTGTAGGGGTGAGACTGAAGAGGTTGCCATAGAGGTTGCAAAGTACAGACAGGAGCCAGCATGCCTCTCCCTTCCCTGTATGTAAATTCAGATGTTGACTAAGGTCTCTTTTCATTTAGGGGTGCAGGGCGTGGCGGGTGTGTAAGCAGTGTTGTCCTCTGTGGAACCCTCTGGGCAATGTGTAGAGATTTGTTTGTTTGTTTGTTTGTTTTTTGCTTTGACACAAAAAAGGAGGGATGTGACTGGCAACTTGTGGGTGGAGAGCAGGGATATTGCTAAGCAATCTTAGTGTCCAGGACAGTAGAGTCAGTTTGAGGCTGGGAACCTTGGGCTCCCCTCTGTCTCTGCTCCGCAGTGCAAAGTTCTGTGTTGGGAGGCTGCACACCTTTTCGGGTGGAGGTGGTGGCACTTTCTAGGAGGCATGTGTGTCTGTGTGCTGGAGGGACCCAGCCCTTCTGTACAACCAAGGCTACCTGTGATCCCTGGTTCTTCAGCAAGGACTACCTGCCCACCTAGGCCCTGGGACAGAAGCCAGTGCAGCCTGACTTTTCTAGGAGCCTGCCCCTTCCCTCCAGTCCTGTGTGACTGACATAGGCAGACTGTGACAAGTTCTTTGATGATTAACCTGTGCTTGACCAGATCACTGGCTTGTTTCCTGGCTAGGAGCAAGCCCCCTGGATACCTTCACAAGGAGCTCTTCTCGACAACTTAGTCTAGAGCCTTCGTCTGGTGCTTACAGGGAGAAGAAAGACCCATGCGGTTTCCCCAGTTGGGGACTTTTGTTTATAGAGAAGCCCCTGGAGGGGTTCAGTATGTTGGTGGGTGTCAGTCAGTCTGTCTGTCTGTCTGTCTCTTTTTCTCTCTTTCTCTCTCTCTATGTGTCTGTCTGTTCCTCTGTGTGGGTGACTTGTTTGCTCGTCTTTCTCTCTCTTGTCTTCTCTTTTTCAGTGAGTGTGTGTCTGTCCCTTTCTGTCTCTCCATATTTGGCTGTCTTTCTGTCTTCCTTGTGTGTGTGTGTGTTTCTCTCTCTCTCTCTCTCTCTCTCTCTCTCTCTCTCTCTCTCTCTCTCTCTCTCTGTGCACACACACACTCTGTAACTCTATCTCTCTGTTTTCTCAGTGTGTGTATATCCATCCCATTCTGTCTCTCCATGGCAGTCTGTCTGTCTGTCTCTCTCATTTTCTCTATCCGTGTTTGCTTGCCTGCCCCTGTACCCACCCCCTGTCTCCTATGTCTGTTTAGAGTGTATGGTCAGTCACTTTCCATGACATGATGGTGTCTTTGAGCCCGTTTTTGACCTGGCACTGTATCAGCAGTGCTGGGAAGCTGCCTTTGATCTTGGTCAAGAGACTGATTTCCATTGGGAAAATGCTAAGAGCCGTGCAGACTTTAGGGTAGGACCCATCCCTCCTGACCTGCCTCGCGGTCCCTGCTAGGGCATGCCTTGCTGCCCGCCACTGCCAAGCAGATGCCAGACGGACTTCCTGGTTCTTCTGTCTTACGAGTCACTGCTGCGTGGCTTCTTTGTTCCTTATTGGTGTGTAACCTTTGTACCAGCTGGAGAGCCTGCCTTTGCTTCCTCTCTGGGTAATCATGAAAACAGGTGACTGAAAGTTGTAATCTTTCAATAAGTGCCTGGAGAGAATACTCCTCATCTCTGATCAGAGTGTGGGCTCCTGGCTCCTGGCACCTCTGCCTGTGCTTCTGGAAGTGACGCGTGGTCTGATCAAGGTTAGTCTTCCGGGAGTTTTGTATCAGTTCCAGCAGCTTCTCCCATACTTTTAGTTCACACATGGCTTCCTGGCCCTTTCTTGGTACTGGAGTAATCTGGATGTGATGAAGTTTGAAAAATGAAGACTTTCTTCCCTCCATCCACGTTCAGGAGGCTACTGTGATGGCGGTGTGTGTGCACGTGCACACCGCAGCCTCTGTTTCCCACGGGTTCACACATGTGTTTATGTAGGGCGTAGTCGCCCTGTCTATCAGCATCTTTGGATTTAGCCACCCGTGGGTGCAAAATATTCATGAAGTTGGCACGTGTACTCAGATCCCACCCCATTCCTAAGCCTCAGCACTGACTTTACGTTTGTGATCGTAGGCAGCGGGAGCATCCGGGAGGCACCATGCAGGTACAACTCGTTGTACAGATAGCATTTTAACCCAGTGGGTTTCGGTGTTCTCAGAGGTACTGGAAACAGCCTTATGGCCACTGTTCAGTTCTCAGTCCTGGGGGGGTAACAGGGGAGATCAGGGTGGTGCCTGGGTATGCAGCTCTTGTCAGTTCCCAGACTGGGCACTGCTAGTTGGACCCTTCCATTCAGTTGTCACAGTAATAGGAGTAGGAGGAGCATCTGAGTCTGGGGACAGGGAGGATTCCTGCCATCTTCCTGCTTATGTAGTAGTGGACCCATGTGTCTTGTGGTACCAGTCTGTCTGGACCCTTTGTCCTGCCTTTTTAGTGGGAAGCCCAAAGACCCAATGGCTGCTGCCCTTCAGCCTTCTAGAGGCTGTTAGCTCTTCCCCAAGCATCAGTTTGTAGTTTTCGACATTTCCACTTTGACCCCTAAGGCTGGAAAGATGGCTCAGTAAAGGGTACTGGCTGCTCATACAGGGGACCAAAGTTTGGTCCCCAGCACTCATAGTTGCCTGAGACTGGAGCTCCCAGTAGTTCTGTCTTTGCCCTCATGGGTACCCATATGCCCATGCACATGTCCTCACACAGCCATGCCTGTACATAGTAGTGTGCCTCTGGGTGAATGCTGTGCAGGTGTCATGTCTCAGAGGCTGTCTATACTGTTGAGACAGAGTCTCTTACTGGCGGGAGCTTCCTGGTGAGGGCAGACTGACTACCAGCTGTCTCCAGCCCTCCATCCCAGCGTTGAAGTTGGCATTGCAAATACATAGCATGACATGAGTTTTCCCCCTAGGTTCTAGAGAACAAACTCAGGTCCTCATGCTTGCAAGGCCTTAAGAGTTAGGCTGCCCTCCCTACCCAGCCTGGATTTTCCTACCTTTGATGTGTATATTTCACAGCCTTGCATTAGTGTTAGTGTGACCAAACGTGGGTGACTCTGCAATCCCCACCTTTGTGTGCTGTTGTGGTCTGCACACACATACGTCTTTCTCAGAGAATGATGTGTTTGACCAACAATTTAGTCCATAAATAGATCTGAGAGCATAAAGCTAGCTAGGCCTTGTTCTGCCCAAGCCTTTAAAAGGCCCACTAGGGCTTCCAGAATGAAATGGCATTCTTGGCCTTGCCCTGAAGGCTTTTGAGGATAAGTCATGAAGCAAATAAAGAAAAAAAATGTAGTCACCCAACAGAACACCCGACAGAACTCCCGACAGAACCCCCGACAGAACACCGGGGCCTTTGCAGTGGGCCTGGCTGCTCCTCAGCCCCAACTCACCTGCTGCCTATAGACTCATGTCTAGGAGGCAGCATGGGGCACCACCGCAGTTCTTTTCTGCCTGGCTCCCATCTGCCTTAGGCTTCCAGTTGGGCTCAGGGTCATCCGTGTCCTGACTCTTGGTGGCCTGTATTATATCCTAGTCAAGATCACCAATTGCCTGAGTCTTGTAGCTGGCCCCTGATGTCTGAGCCAGGGTTGGACCTGGGGATTCATGTGACTGTGCACTTTGCTTTAAGGGTGACTGCACTACATACTCCCCTAGCAAGGGGCCAAAGTGCTCAGGGACCACGGTCATGTGACACAGACAGGATCTCACCCACGACTTGGGCTTGCAAAGAGTGCCCTCTGGAGCCTGGCTGTTATGGCCCCCTCCCTGTGGCCTTGAGGACTACTTATACCTGTGTGGTGACAGGGACGAGGTTCTGTAAGGAAGGGTTCTGTGCACTCAGGTTGCTGAGGTTGCCATGGTTGTCACTGAGGGATCCTTTCTTTGGGACTTGTCATCAGAATGTATGGTACTAAGTAAAGGCCTCAGGAAATCCTAGGTGGAGGAAGCGGCTCACCTGGTGGAGTGCTCACCTGGTGGAGTGCTCACCTGGTGGAGTGCTTACCTGGTGGAGTGCTCACCTGGTGGAGTGCTCACCTGGTGGAGTACTTACCTGGTGGAGTGCTCACCTGGTGGAGTGCTCACCTGATGGAGTGCTCACCTGGTGGAGTGCTCACCTGGTGGAGTGCTCACCTGGTGGAGTGCTTCCCCACCAGGAACAAAACTACAGGTTAGGTCCTCTTAAGTTGGTTGTGGTGGTGCACATTTGTGACCTCAGCACTTGGGAGACCAAAGCGGGAGGATTAGAAGGTCAGGTTGGCCTTGGCTGCATAACCATCTTCAGGCCAAGATGAGCTATATTATGAAGCCCTGTCTCAAAAAAGAAAAAAAGAAAAGAAGAGAAAAGAAAAGAAAAAAAAAGTATCTTTTCTGTAAGTTTTCTTGCTTTAAGTGTCAGGGCTTAATCACCTCCAGCTGGGGACTAGTTTGGTCCATGACTAGAAGTATAAGAAACTCATTCTGAATACTGCAAGATGACCTAGGGTTTAACATGGGGGTGGAAAGATTTAGCTTTGACCAAAGAGCCATTGGGACGAACTGAACTTGGAGCCCAAGGGACAGGCCCAAGTCCCTTGGGTCATCAGAGGGCTATTTGAGTTAACCGTTCCCCTGGATTCTGCCAGTGCTTGGTTGGGCAGGGCAGGGCAGGGAAAGGCAGGAGAATTTGATTGATAGCTTCATCAGGATGGCAACAAGAGAGAAGAAAAGAGCAGACTGGTCCTTAAGAGACAATTCAAAAGTGCTCCAAAGGCTAGGGCTACTGAGCAGCGGGATCTGTTCATGGTAGACTCCCCTGCCTCACACAGCTCTTCTGTCAGCGGTGAGATGCTCAACACAAGCTGCTTTGCACATTCCCCAAGTACGGGGTGATGATGTACTTCGATGTACTTCTGCTGGAGCCTGTTGGGTTGTGAGTACTACTTAGAGCATTTAAGGCAGGGAGAGCGGAATGCTGTATTGGTGACTTGACACCGGTGTGTAAACTCATCCTGTGCTTACAGCATCTCGAGCTCCTTGTAGACAAAGCTTGGAGGTGACATTCAGAGAGAACTGGGTAAAGGGTGGTGTTGATGTTGGGGTACTGAGGGAGGGCCGTGGCTTTCGGGTCTGCTAGAATGAGTTGTAGGCCTTCCTGGCTGGGTTGTTCTGTGGAGCCTGGGGGGTGATGGGCTGCTTCTGAGCTCAGGTGTGGACTCCTGCTTATGGGCCCCTCAGGCCGTGGTGCTGTTGACGTGGTCGTTCCTACTCCCATGGCTCCTCTTGGCTAGGCTCCTGCTCTTCCCTCCCAGACATTTTGGTCACAGTCTGCCGTCTTCCCATCCGTCTGGCACTTGGCATCCTTCTCCCATGCATATCTGGCAGTAAGTGCTTGTGGAATGAATGTTTCCTGAATATTCCACTGCTCCTTCCAGCCACAGAAATAAACACAACAAACACTGTGGCTGCACCCCATCTCAACCCTTTAACTTGAGTCCTAAGGAAATGACTGTGATTGTCCCCTGTGCCCCAGAGAACAATCTGTGCTGCCCCAGGCCATTTGCCTGCACTGGGGGTGGGGCAATAGCTGGCTCAGTTGGTGTCTATTCTTAGCTTGTGCCCCTAGTCTCTTATCACAGCCAGAAACACTGGGTGTTGGTCAAGCAGGTGGACATGTGGATGTGGGTTTCCTTAGGAGGTGCTAGATCTGGTACTGTGGCAGTTGTCTGGCATGGGGAGCAGAGTGTGTAGAGCTCTCCTCTCTCAGTGCCTTCATATGCGGCATCTCTCAAGTCAGCATGCAGAAGCCGCTGCCACACAAGGCAGGCACAGGCATTGGCTCTGCAAGGTAAGAATAGAGGGATGGTGGGCTATTGGTGGACGATGCTCAAGACACTGGGAAGGCTTGGTGTCTGCTCGTGCATGTGGTGGTCATGGCAAGAAGCCACACCAGGGAGATCCAGATGTGAATGCATTCCTCGTAGCTCTCAGGCTGGGGTTCAAGAGCAAGGTGCTGGCAGGTGTAGCTTCTCTCAAGGCCACTTTCCTTGGCTTGCATGTGACAGCTTCTCACTGTGTCCTCTCAAGGTCATTTCTTTGTGTATAGGTGGTCTGCAGGCTTGTTTATGGGTGCTCTTCTCTCTATGAGCATTGTGCATATTGCTAGGGGACCCACCTTATGACATCATCGATGCTGTTACCTCCATTTCTGCTGACCCTCACTCTCTGACGTTGGGGCTTCAATGTAGGGTTTTGGAGGAGTAGACCATGTATTCTATTCATGACTTCTCTCCTCCTGTATCACCCATGTGTGCTTTCTGAGGGTGTGGGTTTCCTTATTCACACACATTGACCCTTTATTGGCAGACCATCTTGTCCTTGAGCCCCAACAGCTGGGGCTGACAGGAGACCCTGGCCTGCTGGTCCCACTCCATAGAGAAGTCCTCACACAGACTTTGCATGTGGGAAGCTAATGCTGTCAGTGACAGGAATTTGTATGCCGTGTGACAAAGGGTGTGCTGTTTAGTTTATTAATTGTTTTAGTCCCCAAAGCAATTCAGAGACATCATCTTGCTCGACTTAGACATGTCAGAGTCTGAGGCTGAGTGCTGAGTGGTGTGGTTCATCTCATGTCCTGATGTAGGGAATGAAATTTTGTACAGAGGGGTATGTGTGCTCATGTGTGCACACGCGTGTTGGTTGATCTGCATGTCGCTGTGAGAACGTGCCCCACAAAAGTGCCTTAAGGAGGGAAGGGTTCACATTGGCTCACAGTTTCGGAGTTCAGTCCATCGTGGCAGCAGGAGCTCAAACCAGCTGGTGGGATCGGATCTGTAGTTAGGGGGCGGAACGTGTAGGGAGCGGAGGGTGAGGAAATGCTGTGTTCAGCTTTTTATTGTTTTTATTGAATTGGGGACTCCAGCCAACGGTATGGTACCACCTAAACTTAGGGATCTCCGTTGTAGCTTAGGTTCTAGCTGCACATGTAGCTCTGTGAGGCTTCAGCAGGTTGGATGGGTGGATGGTGTCTGAGGTGGACGTGATGCGCAGGGGGTGGGAGAGAGAAGCGAAAAGCTGGGTTGAGAGAGCTCGAGGGCAACACTCAGGTGCGAGGGAAGGGAGGCCTGCCTGAGGAAGGTGAGTGGGATGCGCCAGGCCCCTAAGATTGCAGACACAGAGGAAGTGGGAGGCACACTGAACCCCCTGTGTTGTAGTAGTCTTGGTCAGAGCATTTGTGAGCATGAAACCCTCAGGGCTTGTTGGTTGTCAGCGGTTCCTCCCAGAAGGAGGTGTGTGGAGGTGGCCATTGGACTCTCACCCCGCCTTACTTTGTCCACACACATCGGTATTTATTTAACCTGCCTTAATCGCACATGGTGGTGTGGACTTGGGAGGTGATAGACTGGAAGGTGAACTGAGTTGGGGACCCCAGCTGTACATATATGGGAGAGTTGTTGTCCACACTGGAGTGAGACTTAACCTTGGTGTGGCCGTTTTGGGGCCACCCATGTGCTTTATAAGTAAGTCTAGGTTGGACTTCGATGGAATCATACTTGCTCTGCCATTGGTGATTTGTAAAGGGAGAAACCCAGGACAGAAGTCCCATAACACCCTGTGGAAGCTTGAAGTTCCTGGCTACAAGGAGAGGGTGTGACTGGTGAGAGAAGGCAGAGAGAGCTCTTGAGTGAGCGAGCATGGAAACGGCAGAATGGGGACAGGAGTCTGTGGAGGAGGAGGGGGGTGAGGAGGAGGAGGAGGAGGAGGAGCAGCAGAGCAGCAGCAGCAGCAGCAGCAGCAGCAGCAGCAGCAGCAGCAGCAGCAGCAGCAGCAATGGTGTTTGAGCCTGCTCCTGTTTTCTCTGTAGAGCTGTGTGGAGGTGCAGGCGAAGCCTGGTTCTAAGGCCGCATCTTTCCAGTATTTCTCTCGACTGTCTTGCATCTCTGGGCAGCTGGTGGGCAGGGGCGGGGAAAGGTGGGTTGTTCTGCTTACATTTGGGATTGGTGGCTGGCATGGAGATGTGTGGGTGTATTCATCTGTGTGGACTGTCATAGCAGTGACTTAACAGCCACAGATTTCTCCTTCCGGGAGACTTGGGGGCGGGGGGATCAAAGGTCAGGTTGCTGGGAGACGCAGCTCCTTGGGCGGACTCCTTTCTGGGCCTTGGCTCTTTGCTGTGTCTTTAAGTGGCAGGGAGAGGGAGAGAGAGAAAGTGTGTCGCTTGTTTCTCCCATGGCCTCACGTAAACATGGTCACTTCCTGAAGCCCTACTAATATCACCTGGGGCTTAGGGCTTCAGCTTGTAGCTCCTGGTGACACTGGCAGTCAGATGTAATGAGGTGGGCACGAAGTGTGCGGTGTCTCTTCTGCCTCCTGGGAGTCACAGGTGGTCTTTTGTCTCCCTGTGCACTTCTGGCCACCTCACACCTTTGGAGCCCCTTGGTAGTTGGAGTGTTTGGGGAAGGGGGTGATTTGTTAGCAGGGCGAATAGAAGTTACCCACAGTGGCTCCTCGATTCAGTTCTCTGCCCACAGCAGGGTGGAGCTGTCCCCATGTTCCCAGTTCCCTCCCCTCTCCAACCCTCCCTGTGAATTCACTTGGGAATTGTTCTCTCCCAGTCTGTCAGAGAGGGTTAGGGTTAGGGTAAGGATCTGTCCTTAGGGAGGTCCCACAAGTATTCTGTGTTCAGGAAAGATGACAGGATCTGATTAAACTGGCTTAGAGTTCACTGTGTAGCCCAGGATGGCCTTGAACTCCTGTATTAGAGAAGCCGCCTAAGTGCTGTATTGCTATGCTGCCACACCTGGAATTAAATGACCCACTGAGCCCCGCGTGACCAGGCCAGGGTTCATGGGTTACTCTTTGCTTTCCCCTCTGTTCAGTGACAGTGAGGATAGCTGTTTGCTCTGAGCTTGGGATGGGGGTTATAGGGTGTGGGTCATGCTGTAGGGGCTTCATTGGTTTGCTCAATTGGCAGTCACTGGTGTGGACAGCACCATGGTCCCTTGATACCATGAACTTGGGTGACCGTAATTAAGCAGCAGACCCTGAGTCCAGCAGTACCCAGGGACGGTCAGGCCTGTTGTGGTACAGATGTATCTGCTCACTGCCCTGTGGGCTGGGATTCCACGTGGGCTGCCACACTCAGCCAGCCTTCGGTTCTGGGGATCTGAGGTCTGGTACTCATGCCTGTGTAACACACACTTTTTTTTTTTTTTTTTTTTTCTGGGGACCGGACCCAGGGCCTTGCGCTTGCTAGGCAAGCGCTCTACAACTGAGCCAAATCCCCAACCCCTGTAACACACACTTTATCCACTGATCCATCCCACTGATCCTGGTTCTTGCATATTGCTGGCCAAGGAGTTATTAAAGTCTGGAGAAACCCTGTACGTAAGATGTCTTCATTGCAAAATAGGATTTTTCATTAAAAATATCTATCATATGTTTCCTCCTAGTTTGCAGAATGTGAATGTCACCTTAAAACGTCAGGGTTAAATTTCTTACAGTTAGTAGATGAGGCAGGCAGGATTTGGGCAAAGAAAATTGAGATTGATTACTTTCAATTCCTCCTCCCTCCCCTCCCTCCCTCCTCCCTCCCTCCCTCCCCCTCGTTGTGGTGGTTTAATTTTACATTTGTATTTATGTCAGTGCCTGTTTTGGAAAGTCACGCTAGACACTGATGTAACAGTAGGCACATGTCTCTGCCATGAGAGGGCTGCTGTGTAGTGCAGGTGCTTAGAGCCGATGGCCGGGCATAGCTGGGTTCTCTAGGTGTGCTGAGTCAGGGCCCCGGCTGCGTGTTCTTCACCCTGTGACCTTCCTGGAAGGATGTGGGGAGGCGTTGGGTGCCTCTGGTGTGCTGGGCCTCCTGCCCTAGGAAGGCCAAGGGTGGCTCAAGCCTCCAGAGTGTGTGGATTCAGTTTCTGTCTTTGAATGAAGGGGTGATCGTTGGAGAAGTGTAACCTTCTTGAAAATCTGCGTACAAAGATTTAATGAGCCTTCTGTGAACAGTATTTGAAGAAGGAAATAAAACCCCTTATCTTACAAGCAAACTACAAGGTGACTATGTTAATGAAGAGGTGACCAAGGGGCCCTGGAATAGGCATGGCCAGCCAGTCTGTTAGGTTGGGTTTTTATAACTGCTCCCCAGCCATTGATGAGTGGGGAAGTACCGAGGGCTCCACTTTGGGGTGGAGGTCTACATGCTTGCTTTTCCTCTGAATGGGACACTGTTGAACTTGGGTGGGCATGAGTGAGTCTGTGATGCTGCAGTCACTGTGTGTTACTGCTTTGTTCCTGTCAAGCCCTAAGCCTAGAGGGACCAGACAGACCTGGGTAAATCCCTTGGAAACCGGAATTGGTAGCTGGTGTGTGATTGGAGGAGAATTCCAAGGAGCCACCAGCCAGGCGGATCTGGGGATTCTCAGTGTGGAGGTGTGGGTAGCTATGCATTGAAATTGACCTCAATCAAGATGGTACTAATAAGGGGGCAGAATGCCGTGAACAATAGCCCTCAATTACTGCGGTCTGCCGAGCCGTCCTGTTATTTTAAATATGCTGTTACTCTAAATGTCTGTAATTTGTGTTCGTTGTATGATTGTTCGGAATAGAGACCTGGGGGAAACACCAGTAGCTTAGCGTTTCCCTGCACCTAGCGTTTCCCATTTCCCCACACAGTGCTGGGGTGTCTGAGCATGTCCTTGCAGAGTCCCTGGCTGCACCCTAGGGCATAGGGTTCCGTGGTACTGGCCCTGCAAACACAGCTTCTTTACCAGTTTCTCTGCCATCTTTTAGGTGAACAGATGTTTCTTATCTAGGCAAAGTTTCGATGTTTAAGTTTTTCTTTTGTTGTTGTTTGAGACAGAATCTTGCTAGCCCTTGCTAGCCCGTGCTAGCCTGAACTCATCATGTATTCCAAGCTGGCTTAATTCATGGTGATCCTCCTGTCCTCCTTCTGATTGCTGATGGTATCATACCTGAGACTCAGCTGCATACCCACTGCTTCATCATTGTCGTTTGGGTACTGACATTGTAGGTAATTGCTAAAAAATTTAAAAAATACAAATCACATTATTTAGCTGCTGTGGCTGCTTATGTCCGCAATCCCAACACAAGGAGGATGATTTGTAGGATAGCCAGAGCTAGTAGGTAGTTGGGACCAGCCTGCACTACAGTGTTCTAACAAACAAGCGTTTATATTCTGTGTATACACAGCTAGCTCAGCACTAGACGACCAATGTGGCAGTCTCTGCCTGCTCTCATCATCCAGGGCGAGATGCTCTGCGCTCTCTCTGTCTCTCCCTGTGTGAGCTCTGCATTGTGCTGTGGAGGCCGGGCTTTCCCTGGAGCTTTCCGGGACTGCAGGGAGAGGTCTAGCTCATTTCTGCAGTTTCCCCAGCCAGACAGACTCAGGTATCCCACCTCAGTCTGACTTCATAGCTACGGGAAGCCAGTCTGTCCTGTCTGTCAGTCCTGCCTGGTGCTTCTCATTCTCGTCTGCTACATGGTGCTGAGCCGAGCCCCTACCACCAGTGCCTCCAGATACTTTCTTCCTGGGGATTCCATAGTGATTCAAGCCTGTCTCCTTGTGCCGGGACAGGAAGGGCATTGGAAGACTCGTTTCTCTGTTGGCTTTGTCCCAATGGAGACCCAAGGGAACCCAAATCTGCAAGAAGTGAACAGGACTTCAGGCAGGACCTGGTGTATGCTTAGGAGTTAAACAGGAAAGCAAATGTGGGAGAAATGGTAGAGTTGACCATGAAAAGGACTTTTGGGAAATGAGTTCTTTCCTTTTGATTGTGATGTGCGTTACACACTAATTGAAGACAGGGGCCTCCCTAAGTTATAGAGCAGTCACCTGGTGGCTGGAGCAGCTGCTCTGACTGACTGTGGTGCTTTCTGCTTTCCACCACTGTGTTAGTGGAAGGCCTCGTGCAGTGGAGCGACTGTGTTCCTGTAGTCACGGGCGACGCTTACCTGTTCTCTAGTTCCTTTGTCACTAGTTTGCTTTAATCATGGCCGCATGGTGTTCAGTCATGTGGTTGTGTAGAGACAGACTCAGCCTAAGATGTCAACCTTTGGTGAGAAGTGACAAAGGTTAAGGTTTGAAAGGGGGAAAGAGACGATGGATTGGCTGGTGGGCAAGAGCGCTTGGTCTTGCAAAGGATCCGAGGACTCTTCTCACAACCATTTACGACTGCAGTTCCAGGGGACCTCACACCTTCCTCTGACCGCCATAGGCGCCACTCTGACGCCTGTGCACACCTGTGGTACATAGACATACGTGTAATCAAAACACTCTCACATACAAAATAATAAATAAATCATAAGGAAAAAAGCCAAGAAGGGAAAACTTAAGGTCACCCATCTGCTCTGCCCCTTCCTCTGGTCTTGTACATCGCATGACCTGGAACACAGCGGGAGGGGTGCCTCCAGGCTGAGGCCTTCCGTACCTGGCGTGGTACCCAATCTTGAGTCCGAAAGTCTCTCTACCCACTTCCATGTCTCTGAAGTTTGGCTTCTCTTGGCTTCATGCTACACAGACTAGTTACACTATTGTTTGCTTGAAAGGGAAAAAAAATCAATGAATATCAGTAAATTATTACCAATCTTTAGAAAGGGGAAGGAAAGACCACTACCAATTAAAACAAAGACAAAAACAAAAACCAAACAAAAGACCCAACAAACCCTACAGCCCATGGCCCCTGCAGCGGGGCCTGGTGGAGACGTGGTGATGCAGTCACGATTGTTTGCAGTTAGGACCATCAGGGGTGCGCGCCAACCCTGGTTGTGTGTCTGTGGAGAAACGAAGTGGCCAAGTTCACCGGAAGCCATAGCCATCCACCTCCAGATGAAAGAAGCTTTTGACTCTCCATTTTTTATGTTTCACGAGGCTCTGAGCGTTTGTGGCAGGCAGGAAATCAGCCTATTTTAATAGGCAATTACATAAGAAAGCTTAATGACTAATTTTTCTGAATCAGAGAAGTAGAAAGTTTAGGGAAGCATGTCTGGCCGTTACTCTGCCTAATTAACACCGTCTAGAGGCATGTTAGGTGGTTAGGAACTGAGTGGCG
The DNA here is from genome assembly GCF_011064425.1 of Rattus rattus. Lineage (NCBI taxonomy): Eukaryota > Metazoa > Chordata > Mammalia > Rodentia > Muridae > Rattus > Rattus rattus. The sequence continues at coordinate 161,496,728 of NC_046157.1, forward strand.
CTTGTGCTAAGGATTAAAATCAAAGTTTTGCTCAGAAAGTTGGAGAGTTTTCCTCTTGGCTGAGAGGAAACACGGGGACATGACTCTTACTCTGTTGTTAAGGTTCGGGTCTCTAAGGAGGAAGGCTGCATATGGGATCCGTGCAGGAGGCCAGCGGGAATCTTCCTTCGGCTTTCTCACCACGAGCAGTTGACATGTACGACCTCGTGGGTGAGTTCTTAGCTGGGCTAGTGGGGTTAGTTCCCACCTCAAACCTTGGTGCTGGAAGCAGTCATTTTGGGGGTGGGGGCAGTGGTGAGTATATTGGCTTTGGGGTGTTGGAGGGCCAGGAGGGCTGGTTGCTTAGGCTCTGTTGACTTGGGCTTATGTGCTGCACGTAGCATTTCTATAGCACATGGTGGTGGGGGACTTTCCACCCCCTTCCCGCCAGTGTTGTCACAGCGTGTACCATAGGACCTTGGGGGAAGTGTGGTCTGGATGGCTTTCTGACTCCCTATGAGTAGTCTCTAGATTCTAGGCCTGCAGGGTGTGGTGGGCCAAGGGCTTACTCCGTGGTTCTCTGCAAACCCAGACAGTTGGTTTACCAATTGTGTGTGAGGCGAAGGAAGGGGAAGGAAATCGAGTGCCCTCTGCTACATTGCAGTAGCACGGGAGAGCTGAGTGAGAGCTTCTTATGCAGGGCTTTGGCCAGGCGTTTGCCATTGGTAGTCAGCATCCCAGAGGGGTCTCGTTTACCTAAACGTCCACTTCCTATGGAGTTGGGGTTCTGCCTCTGGTGTCTGTAAGTCTGCCGTGCACACCGATCTGGCGGGGTTTGGGGGACTGTAGTCAGCATTAGGTTGATTGGTTTGGTCTCCATAAAGCACTTCAGCTCGAGGTCACACACACTATGAAGTTCCCTTGATGCTTAGAGGGATAGCGGTTTATCTGTATGCACATCCATCTGTAAATTAGTTTGGCCTTAATACATGCCCGCTGCCCGTTACCTCTCAGGGGTAGGCTGTTCCGTTTTCTTTCTTCTGTGGTACAAGGGTACCAACAGTCCCTTTTCAAAGCAGTAGGGAAGCCCAAGGAAGCAGCGTCTCATACAATGTGGGGAACTGCAGAACATCTTCTTACCCGTGTCCTGTGTCATTTAATGTAGGGGACAGCAGAGCTTCTTCTCAACTGTTAGGGCCTTTGGTTCTAGCCTCCTCCTTCCATGTCCAGGATGCCTGAGTGGGTTTGATGTGTTCTCCAGCCCCAAGTGAGTGGTGGTGGGAAGCAAACACCTGCTCCAGGGAGCCATCCCGGGATGCTGCAAACACCTGCTCCAGGGAGCCATCCCGGGATGCTGCAAACACCTGCTCCAGGGAGCCATCCCGGGATGCTGCAAACACCTGCTCCAGGGAGCCATCCCGGGATGCTGCAAACACCTGCTCCAGGGAGCCATCCCGGGATGCTGCAAACACCTGCTCCAGGGAGCAGTCCCGGGATACTTTTTTTTCTTCTGCAAATGTCCTCTTCCTTCTTGGAGTCAGGCAGGTGTGCTTGAGATGTGGAAGCCTCGGCCACTAAGGACACCTGTTTGAGCCAGCTGTAGGCGGCACCCCCACACCCCATCCCCTAGTCCTGGGCCCTGCCTAGGTGGCTTCTGCTCTCTCTGGGGGAGATGATGCTGGAGCCAGCCTTGGGCCTGTTTCATCTGAGCTGAGCCAGCCTTTCAATGTACGCAGGTGTGCACCTGAGCCTCCAGGAGGAACTGAGCTCACGAAAGCGAAGTATTGCGCCAGTGCGCAAGTTTATTGAAGAGGGTGTGGAGGTTGCCGGTGTCTGACCCTCGTTATGTCAGCCGCTGGTAAACGAAGTCAGAACTTGCCTGCCTGTTCCCCCCATTGAGGAGTGGGAGGAATTGATCTTAGGATGGTATTTGGGATGTGAAAAACACAGGTGATGAAGTCGTCGTCCTCCGTGTCCACCCTCTCTCTGTTCTGCACCGCAGGCAGTAAGGAGTGGGGAGGTGGTAAAGGGTTCCTCAAAGCCCCGGGCCGGCCTGTACTAGGCGGGCATCGCCTCCCAGCTCAGGCCTTTCATGGTTTTTGTGGTTTGACTCTTTCATTTCCTACAGAGATGCCTTTCTGCCGGCTTGAGCAAAACTTCTATTTTCATGCCTAATAAGTGGCACACGGTGGGCTTGAGAAGCCGCTGCATATCCACTTTCCAGAACCTTCTGGTAGTGAGAGGCATGCCTGGTCCCTGAACTGACCTAGCCTTCCAGGCACTGTGGAATTTGGGGAGGCCTTCCCTCTGTATCCTGAAGGAGAGGACTTGGTCATCTTGGTTTCCGTTGCTGTCCCTCTGTGTCCCTGGGTGTGCCTAGCTTTGTAAGGCCGACCTTTGTATCTTGTTTCGTTTTTCTCTTGCCCTTGGTATTTCATTCCCGGTTGGAATAATCTGTCTCCCTTCGTCCCTGTTCTAATCGTCAGTTAAGGGCAGGTGGAGGCTAACATTCTCCATGTAAGCTATTTGTTTTTGTCTCTTCTGTGGGGAGGTTTGGGTGTCTGTCTTGTTCGAGGCCCTCTTGACTAAGTAAGCACCTGCCCAGACTGCATATGTGTATTGTACACAGTTGCATGTGTGTATTGCACCTGGTAGCATGTGTTGTGTGTAGTCCTCTGCTTTGCGACTGTCCTACTTTCCCACACTGGGCAGGCTGAGGTGTTGGTGCTGTAGGCTGCAGTGAGCGAGATCAGGCTCTTCGTCTGAGTTTCCCATGAGGTGTCCTCATGCCGTGGTTTCTAAGTTCAATTGCCATCTTTGCTAAGCCGTGGAGACTACCTTCCTTCTTAGCCCACATCTCGTCTGCCCTCCCACTTTCCAGCTCCACAGACTGACAGGTCACTGAGCCAATGACAAGCAGATAGGAGGCATACGATTCCTCTGTCCATTCATCTGTCGCTGTGCCCATTTAGTCATTCCTTCCCTGTTGAGCGGCTCTCAAGATGCATGCCTAACTAGAACTCTTCAGAGGCCGCCAAGGACAGCCATGCCCCATGCTTGGGGCTTCCAGGCACAGGGTCTGAGGAAATTTCAAGTGTTGTTAGCAGGAAAGGTCTGAGGTGCTCAGGGATGCCATGTGGCCAGGTGATATGGGGTCTCAGGTACATCGAGGCATAGAGGGTGGAGTGGACCCTGGTGGGTGGAGACAGGGCAGTGTCATAGTCACTCCATGCTCTGGCCCAGTTCTAGCTCCCCCATTGCCTCTGTGTAAAAGGAGGACACTGAGGGCCATGCCGCTACTGTAAGAAAGAAGGGTCACTTTCCTTCTCTGTGTTACTGGTGCTTGCATCGCTGAGTCGTGGGGGAAGTGTTCCCTGACAGCATTGGACTCTGAGTCCATCCAGTATCGTCTTGGCCATCTGCCAGCTGTGTGCCACGGGACTTCTAAGGCTGAAGTGGGCGAGTGATCTGGGGGCTCGCTGCAGTCACCCGTGCTTCTGTTTGCTTTCTTCCTCTCCTGTGCGTCTTTTATTAGCACGCTGTTAAGTCAACTTAGCCACGACGAGGAGTTTGTGCTGTCATCAGAAAAGCGGGCACACTTTCCCTCAAATAGCAGGCTCCGTGTCTTTGTCTAATATACCAACCACACAGAATGGTGTTCCATTAGCTGCAATTCATATTTTCTGCAATTGAATATGTTTCTAACAGCTGTGACCACTCTGTCTGTGCCTTTTTTTTCTTTTTTTTTTTTTTTTTTTTTTTTTTTTTTTTTTTCGGAGCTGGGGACCGAACCCAGGGCCTTGCTTCCTAGGCAAGCGCTCCACTGAGCTAAATGTCCCGCCTTTTCTTTTCTTTTCCCCAAGAACAGAGATTTGCTATGCGATCTAAACCAGAGCTGGATATGTAGGGAGGTTGGGTCGGTAAAGTGCACGAGTTGTAAGGTTCCAGGTTCAATCCCAGTGCTGTGTAAACTGGGTGGGTGTGCTGGTGCACACCTCTAATCCCAGTGCGTTGGAGGTGGAGGATCAGAGGTCTCAGGGTCATGTCCAGCTACATGGCAAGTTTGAGGCCAGCCTGTCTCACACGAGAGTCTGTGTTGGGAACGATAACAGGATCTTCTCTGTATTGTGATATGGAGATGTCAGTAAGGTTCCGGCATGTTTATAGTTATACAGATCTCATGTGTGGGTCTGAGTTTCCAGAGCAGGCACACTGTGTGTCTGTAGGAAGGAAGAGGCCCTGGTCTACCAGGCTGCCAGGTTATACTGCCAGAAGGCATTGTCTCAGCCATCAGGTGTAGAGAGGAGAGAGGGGATGGCACCCGAGCCCAGAGCTCCCTCTCTGTCGTCTGTGTAGTGTAGAGGGCAGGAGGCAGAAGATGGGGATTCTTCCCACTGAGGTCAGCCTTCTGTCTTCCTCCTTGAAGGCTGAGCCTCCTTTGCTTATCTGAGGATAACCTACCTACTTCCCTCCCTCCTTCCCAAGCACAGTTCCTTCCTTTTGATGGGGTCTCTTTCTTAGGCACCTTTTTGAAGTCGTTATTCCAGGTGTTTAGTGTCCAGTGCAAGACTTAGAGAATCTTGGTGTGACAGTTGGGTTAGCAAAAGGAGACAAAATACCAGGGGAAAATACTTCAAAACTCAATGTTTATTGCAGCATTTTAAAACCTTTTTTCCCCATTTTGCATTTGTAGAAAATGGTTTTTGAGCCATTTATTACTTTATTACAGCCTTTGAAAACTGATGGGAGGTTAAGAGAAAAGCATGGTCATATCTGATTGGAGGGTTATAGAGTGCAGGTTTTACGAGCTCATACACACAAGCAGAGACTCAGCTGCTACGGTTTCTCAGTTTAGATGGTGTTCCTATTGGGCCTGGAAGCCCCGTGTACCTGGGAGCTGCTGACGTACCAGCACCCCACTGTGAACACTAGGGAGAATGTGTTCTTAGGACTGTCATCTTCTCTGGTAGAACTTTCAGGACACCATTGGATTGTCTCTGCTTCAGACAACGTTGATGTCAGAACTGGAAAAACACTACAGCAGTAAAGGCGGGCTTGAGGCAAGTAGCCGACCTCTTAGGAAAGTTTCCTATTTAACAGGAGAGCCCAGCTTGAGGGACTTGTCTCCCTTGGTGTCTTAGTTAGGGTTTTACTGCTGTGAACAGACACCATGACCAAGGGAAGTCTTATAAGGACAACATTTAATTGGGGCTGGCTTACAGGTTCAGAGGTTCAGTTCATTATCATCAAGGTGGGAGCATGGCAGCATCCAGGCAGGCATGGTGCAGGCAGAGCTGAGAGTCCTACATCTTCATCTGAAGGCTGCTAGCAGAATACTCACTTCCAGGCAGCTAAGAGGAGGGTCTTAAGCCCACACCCACAGTGACACACCTACTTCAACAAGGCCACACCTCCTAATAGTGCCACTCCCTGGGCCAAGCATATGCAAACCATCACACTTGGGGTCACCTGAGGAGGGCTCCTGCCTCTCACTGTGAAGTTTTTGCCCTTTTTAGGATGCTGTGATGCATGCTTTCTGGAAGCTTCCACTGTCCCAAGTACCTCCTGTCCACAGGATTACTGTGTCCCCCTTCCCACAGGTCTTTGTCACTTCCCACCTCCAGGAATGGATATGTGTGCCTCATTTGCCCGGGTTTCTGTAAGCTTTACCTAAGAGCAACTTCATTGGTGTTTCGCTTTTGGCTAAATGTGGCTGTGGGTGATCAGTCATGCTGCGTGTACCTGTCCTTTTCACAGTTAGTGCCGAGTAGCGTTCCATTTGAGAAGTTCACAGTGCAACTTCCAGGTGGTTCTGTCTTGTTCTTTTAATGACTGCATCACGATGATGATGGTGATGGATGAGAGGCGACTCTTTAAAAAAGTTATATTTATTTTATATGCACTGCTGTTTTGCCTTCATTATGTCTGTGTGAGCGTGTTGGATCACCTGGAACTGGAGTTACATAGTTGGTGAGCTGCCATGTGGGTGCTGGGAATTGAACCCTGGTCCTTTGCAAGGGAGGACCTAACTTGGCAAGTGAGAGCTTGATATTCTCCGTGGAAACAGGGTGCTGCAGTTAGGGCAGCACTGTGGGTCTACTTCATGTCCTTCTCTTTCGTTCATGGCATTTGACTTCAAAGTGGGGCCTGGGGAGCAGAGTGCAGTGAAGGTGGAGGCCCTCAGGGTTCTTGTCAGACAGGTGTTGCACTTTTGGAGCCTTGAGCACAGGGCTTAGGGCTTGGGATCTGGGTCTTAGGCTTCAGAGAGCCCTTCCTGGAGACCATTGGAGCAGAGTCCTTACATGATCAGGAAGCATCAATGGGCCCTATTACCTGCAGCTCCACCTGCAGCTTCACCCTGTCCACCTGCATCCTCACTCTGTCCACCTGCAGCTTCACCCTGTCCCACCTGCAACCTCACCCTGTCCACCTGCAGCTTCACCCTGTCCACCTGCAGTAGATCAGAAGAGCCCATCAGCTGTGAACCTCTACTGCCTCAAATAAAGGTTAATGCTCACCTAACAGTAGCAGGAAATCCCTAGACCCATGTGGAACCCCTTCAAAACCACCTGATAATGTGTTTGATTTGAACACTCAAAGCTTAAAAAAGCTTATAAACCCTGTACCTAGCATTCGAAAGCATTTAAAAATGTGCTACTCTGAGAAGATTTTCAGTATGCCTTTTTTTTTTAAAGTTTGTGTGCATGCATGTGGAGGGTCAGAGGTCAGTCCCAGGTGTCGGTTCTCTCCGTCCACCTTGTTTGACTCTGGGTCTTTTGTTTGCTGCTGTGTTGTGTACACTGGTGGGATGGTCCTTGAGCTTGTGGGCATTCTCCTGCCTCTGCCTCTCACTGTGCAGAAGGAGCGCTGGGAGTATAGACACATACTACTGTTGAACTGTGAACAGCTCCCAAAGCCTTGCAGACTCATGACCTTCAACCTCACTGCAGATGGGGACGTTACTCCTGTGTCTCTCTCTCCTGCTTGCCCCTCCCCACAGCTGTCCTAACAATCACCTCAGTGGCTCTTAAAAGAGATACCCAGTCCTACTTTCACCTGTGTGATCCTGGCCACCAGAGTGGAGGGTCAAATTGCAGTGGTGGTTTTATTTTATTTTGTTTTTTTGGCTGTGGTTTTAGGATTGGGAGCACTTCCACTGAGTTCCTGCCATGGGATGTGCTCTGTTCAGGAGGCTGGGACCTGTTGAGCCAGTTGAACCACTGTAGATCCCGGGAACATTGTGTGGTCCTGTCCAGGCCGCAGTGCCCCAGGGTTTCCCTGAAGAAAAGAGGTAGTGGGGCATAGGTAGGCTCAAAGGCCAGTTGTCATGCCAGCATGGAAGCTCAGTATGACCCACAGGTTCTGAGTGGGGGCTTTCCTGGCTCAGGGAGAAATACCCACACTAAAATGCAGCCATTACTTGGGATAAAAGGCCTCACTGTGGTTCACTTGCTTTTGTGGGTCATGCTGTGCTGAATAAGCTGGACTCAGGCCAGGCATTTGACAGTGGTCTCACTCATGTCTGAATCCAAAAGACAGGATGTGTCAGAGCATCCAGACGAGAGGAGCAGCCCTGCCTGGTCACATGGGATGGCTTAGATCTCCCCCTGGCCTACAGCTTTACTTCAGGTTCGGACAGCAGAGAAGGGTGAAGAGCGGAGTGTACTTCCGTGTCAGCTCAGCCACCTCAGTGTGTCTGCCCTGATTAGAGGGCCCTGCCTCTCTGCCTCTGCATTCTTAGAGGGCAGTGGTTCTTAACCTTCCTCACGCTGAGACCCCTGAATACAGTTCCTCATGTTGTGGTGACCCCCAACCATAAAACTATTTCGCTGCTATTCATAACAGTAATTCTGCTACTGTTATGAATCATAATGTCTGCATATCTGCAGGATATCTGATATGTGACCACCAAAGGGTTTGTGACCCACAAGACCACATGACTCTCAAGCCGCACAGAGTCTATAAAATCACATCCTGAGATAACATAGGGCTGCATCTAGCCTCACACAGGAGTCATGTATCTGTTGTCTGGGACACCCTCATGACCCACATTAGGCTGGGCCTGCTCTGTCCCTAGTCCTTGAGTGCTGACTGCCAAGTCACTCAAACCTTTATTTAAGACATCGTGCTTGAATGCCAAGTGATGGACATATCTGTGAGGCTCGCAGGGAAGATGCTCACAAGTTGAAACGACACTTTGGCGTGTGTGAAGGACTTACCCATCTTTCTGAGTGATTAGAAGCTTGAAGTGTGGTTTCCCTGGGAGAACCCATTTGCTCCTCCTGGGCTGTTGAAACTGGGTGGAGCCTGGCACAGGCAGGATGGAGCAGAACCTCCAGGCACAGCATGCAAGTTGTGGTTTCTGTTGCTGTGTGTTCAGTCCTGGCTGGCTTGGGAGGGCCTGAGTCCCAACAGTGGCTGAATTTATTCCCTGAGCAGCATCTCTGCTTGGTTTCTCTCAGGCCAGTAGAAGGACAGGGTACTTTTGCCTGTGTGTGTGTATGTGTGTGTGTGTGTGTGTGTGTGTGTGTGTGTGTGTGTGTGTGTGTGTGTGTTGTGGTCCTGACAGTTCACTGGAGGTTGAAAAATGCATAATCTTTTCCTAAGCCAGAGGCTGGGACAAATGTCCTTACTGATTGGCCAGCCTTCAAACCCCTTTGTCTGTTTATTTTGACTATCCAGCATCTGGTCTCTGCCCCCTGGGGCTTTGGTGTGCCCTGTACCTGGTGGAACTGGACATGGTTGCTGGACTACCCCTCCCATTATAGATGCCCTTGAACCTGAAGTTCTCTCTGTAGCCGGAAATTCTCTTGTAGGCCCTCCCAGTCCAAGCCGTTGGACTTGAATTTCCAGTCTACCTTAGGGGAGACTATGTCTCCCTGCTGGAATGTGGATTCCAGGGAGACCTTTGGTCTCTGGTCCTGTACTTCAGACCTGCTTACTTCTTCTGGTTACTTTACAGTGTTCCCGTGGGCAGAAGTTTTTATAATTGTAACTAAGTTTGGCTAAGTTAGTACAGTTCACAGAGCCTGGTCGGTCCATCCATCCATCCATCCATCCGTCCGTCCGTCCCTGCCTTCTTCCTTCCCTGCCTCCCTCCCTCCTTCTACTCCCTTCTTCAGTCCAATTGCTTCCGTCTCAGTCTGTGCTACCATGGTGATCACAGTTAGCCCGTTGTCCAGGCCTATCTTTTCTTACCCCGTGACTGCCCGTTAGAGGTTTAGATGGCAATCTGTAGGGTGGAAGTGTGACCATGCACGTGTAATGTGGGCACTCCAGAACTGCTCAGTGAGCATCATTCTCAGAGGCTCCTAACAGTAATGGTGTTAGTTAAAACGATTCCACGCACTTCGTTATACTGAAGTGGTGCAGATTGGGGCCTGGGAGATGGCTCACTGGGCAGAGCATGAGGACCTGAGTTTGAGTTTCCAGCCCTTTGAGTAAAAAGCTGGGTGGGCATGGCCACGTGAGCCTTTAAGCCCGGTACTGAAAGGTGGGGATAAGTGGATCTTAGATCAGCCTATCAGAAATGGTGAGATTCTAGTTCAACCAGAGACCCTGTCCTTTGGTAGTGCGCAGAGGGCAATGGAGGAACATAATGGATGTCCTGCTCTGGATTTGTATGCATAGGACCACTCATACACCATACACTCATACACCATAGTGCATCCTGGGTGTGCGTGCGCGCGCAGAGAGAGGGAGAGAGAGGAGGGGGGAGAGGGAAAGAAAGAGAGAGGGAGACAGACAGACAGACCGACCGACCACATTATTGCTCACACAGTCAGGCTGTGAGCACAGTCTGGCCCCATCTGTTGATGGGTCTAGGGGAGCCGTGCATCCATCCTGCTCCTAGTGAAGTCCGGCAGGGCTAGTGTGGGAAGCTCCACTGATTGTCTTCTTAGGCACAGATGTACTCTGGAGCTGAAGCCTGCCTGGGCCTGCAGGGAATGGTGGCCGGTTTTCTCCTGCGCACTGACTCCTATTCAGTCAGTCATCAGGTTCTCGAAGCCGAGGCTGCTGGACATCTATCTGTAGAGTGTGTGTCCTTGCTGGTGGTAGGGTTTCCTTTTGGTTTTCCCGCTTGAACCTGAGTCTGGAAATAGGTGCTCCAGTGTCCCTTTTAGACACCATCCGTATCTACCGGCCCCATCCTTTAGTGACACTCCAGTCTGCCCTGTGGGATGTGCCTCAGCATAGACAAGCTGGACTTCAGCCTGGCTCTTTGGGTCTTGAAAGGTCCTGACTGCTTTTAGCACACATCCGAGCCCCAGCCCACTTGATGGATGATTGACTGATGAGGCAAGAAGTGAGGGAGGGTCTTGGCACCGTGGGGCAGGCAGAACCTGGAGGGTTGGACTGACACAGATGTCAGTCTGCGTGGCCTGCAGAGTCAGCCTGTGTTCTTGGATAGACGAGGGAGGGTGAAATGTCTTTGGTGTCTGTAGTAGCATGTGGCTGGCTTTAGGACGTGCATGAGTATCCATGCTTTGTGAGGAGAGGGTTCAGGATGATAACCTGAAAGGCTGGGACAGAGATAATGAACAGTGGGCCAGAAGCAGTGCTTTCTGCCGGATTACTCCCACAGGCTGTGATGGTGGGTCCTCAGGTTCCCTCTGCCAGGCATCCCTCATTCTTCAAGACCCTTTGTTGGCATGTGAATTGTTTCCGACCTCCTGTAGCTCTAGAGAACATGCCTGGGCCCCGTCTCTGCCTCCCCATCCCGGGTGTCTGAACATTTCTGTAGAATGGTAAGGGAATCTGTGCATGCTATCCCAGTGTTTTTGCTAAGCCACGCTAGGACATTAAGCAGAGGCCTGTGAAACAGCAGGCTGGGGAGTTTCAGTCCTGCATAGGGAAAGCCTGTGTTGCCATAGAGAGGGATGGAGGAGCAGGATTTAAGTACCCATTTCTGAGTGTCCCCTCTGCTTTCCACCCTCTGTCCTTAACATGGCACGTCAGTGTGTCTGGCTTTCTGCATGGGGCTTGCTCAGAATACTGTCACAGTGTGAGGAACGGGACCCTACATCATAGTGACTGGTGCTGGAGGCTGAGAGCTCTGAAATGGGGGTTTATCTTAAGACCTTACAGCACCAGACCCAACCTACAAAATACCTGGCAGGTCCAGTGCATAGATGAGAGATAGCTGGGCTGGAATTCCCAATCACAGCTCCTTCCTCCTCTTCACCACTGTTGGCTTCTGAGACGGGGACAGTCTCCGATGCATCCCCTGTGCATGTAACACTGCTTCCCTTCAGTGCATAGACTGAGGCGGGTAGCCTGCTGCCTTTATTTCCACCTCAGGAAAACCTTGGTTTGCATGAAGGGTAGCCAGAAGACTCAGACAAGCAGGTTAGTGGAAGCAGTACCGGGGCAGCAGACCCTCTGTGCCGCCTACTTATCCGAAGCCCCCGGCACTTCTGCGGAACTTCCGTATTGGAAATACACTATCACACTTTGTTCTCTTGCAGTGGTGACCATATGACTTGCATGACAATAGGACATCTGTTTTCTCCAGGAATTGCGTACTTCCCCATGATGGTGACCTCCTAGACACACCATACAAGTCACTGTCATGTTCCCACAGTGCAGAGAGGTTCCAGGTCCACAGGGTGGGTGGTGGGCTCGCAGTGGAGCTGACAGGCAGATGCTATGGTCTCTGTGCTTAGAACAGCGGAGAGCCCAGGCGGGTCCCATGCTCATCTGTGTGTCTGAGGATGCATACATGGTAGGGACTACTGGTTACCAGGTTAGCCTCTGGCTGCTGTTTCTGCCCATCTTAGAGCAAGACACAGACAGGAAGAGTGTTGAAAAGTTCGGATGGCTCTGCCCTTTGGGCACAAACTCAGGGTACAGCCCAGTAACTCCTGTCCTTGATACTGATGTGACTGATACCCACAGGTGACATCTAGTCTCAGAGGCAGTGCCATGCACCAAGGCCAACCAGCTCACTTTCTTCTCTTTCCTTGAGGTTATCCTCCCCCCATCCCTTTCTTTTTTCGTAAGAGGGAGGAAGCAACAGAGTGCAGCCTGGAGTCCTTGTTATTAGAACTGGGCTCTGCCCTGTGTTTACCTGTTTCCTGTGACTGCTGGTCTGCTTTGCACATGATCCTCTGGAGAAGCTTTCTGCCTGCCTGCCTGCCTGCCTGCCTGCCTGCCTGCCTGCCTGCCTGCCTGCCTGCCTGCCTGCCTGCCTGCCTGTCTGCCTGCCTTGGGGAAGCATCTGCCCTGCTCTGACAGAGGGCTTGTATGTCTGTGGGGAAGTAAGAAGTCTAGGGTCATTGGGAACTCATGCAGTGACTGAATGCTTTATGGCTCTTTTGGGGGGCGGGTGTAGTTATTTGGAAATGCTAGGCCACACAAATAATACTTCACAGACCTTTTATGTGTAAAGCTTGTACTGGATGAGGCTGGTTTAGGAGGTAGGTCATGCCAGGGTGGGAGGTGTTTGGGAGGAGGCTGTGTGTATGTGAAATTGGTTGGCATAAAAAGCATGCTTAGAAGTTAATAATGCTAAGGTGGGAGGAGCCTGTAGGCATGGCCCAATGAAATTGGTGTCTCAGGAGCATACCCGTTACTTAGGAGAAGGGTTCTGGTTGAGGTTTAGAGGGAATGTGAGCATCCATCAGCCAGTGGGGCCCTCCCCATCCAGCCCCTGTTCTCAGTCCCTGCAGAGGGAGTGGGGTTGCTGGTTAATCTTCTGCAAGCCTGTGAGCAGCTGTTGTTCATTGCGTGCTTTCTTTTTCTCTCTACGTATCTCTCTGTGCCTTTCTCTGGCTGTGTCTCTGTGTCTCCATCTCTCTGTCTTTCTCTGTGTATAATAATAATAATAATAATAATAATAATAATAATAACAACAACAACGAAGACAACAACGACAACAACAACAGCAACAATGACAACAGCAGCAGCAGCTGTGCTGTGTGCATCTTGGCGCCTGGTGGGTAGCGTCCACAGTACTGACATTGGTTCCTGCTCACGAGGACGGCCTTTACTGCTCCCCGTTCCACTCAGAATTGGTCTTTGTTTTGGGTGGTGCCACTTCCATCTTTGAAGTCATTAACTGAGAACAGTGGTGCAGAACTGGGGATGATGGCTCACGCCTGTAATTCCAGCTTGGGGGGGGGGTTGAGACAGGAGGATTACTATGACACTAACCTGGCCTTCAGTGTGAGACCCTGTCCCTAAAATTTTCATCTGCAGTAGCATCAGCACCTGTCTGAGGATTGGTTAGGACTTGGGCTAAGGTCTTCCTTCTGCTCAGAGCAGGAGCCTGCTGCATGGGTGCTCATGCTGGACTCGTCACTGGTTTCTGTCACTGTCACATTTGTAGCATCTTCCTGTCCCGTTGCTTGGAATTTTTGTCTCATTTAATATTTCCCATGTGAATGTGTACCATGGTGCAGATGTGAGGTCAGAGGACACCCGGAGAGGGAAGTCAGCTCTACCCTTGTTCAGTGTAGATCTAGGGATTGAGTTCAGGTTGTCAGGCTTAGTGGCTTTAATCTTCCCAGCCATTCTGCTAGTCCTGTTGGTTGATGTTTTGGGAACATTGGCCTCTCCATATGAGGTGAAGTCTCGTCACTGGTGGTGTATGTTAGCAATCTACACTCAGAGCCGCAGCAGGACCATTGAGACCCTCCAGAGTGTGCATTTGGTTGGAACTGAGGGAGAAGACCCTAGGGTGTGTGTGTGTGTGTGTGTGTGTGTGTGTGTGTGTGAGAGAGAGAGAGAGAGAGAGAGAGAGAGAGAGAGAGAGAGACTCATTCGCTCGCTCACTCGCTCGTTCGCTCACTCAGGGAGAGGAGCTGTGCAGGACAGTCATAGCACAGATGAGTGCAGCTTGCAGCAGGATGGGCAGTTGAAGTCACATTTCCAATGTACAGGGCTCAGTTAACCTTGGATCCGTCAGTACCTCTCTTACAGGCCACTACTTTGGGCCCCACTTGGGCTGAGGTCAGCCCTCCTGGGACCCCTTTTTGGGTAGACGGAGTCTCTTCCTGGAGTCACCTGGATTTTAAGTTTGAAGGGGAACTGTGGTAGCAAATGCCAGGTGGCTGCAGGGGACTTGCTGAAGCTCTCCAAGGGAAGCCATCTTCAGGCATACAAGGGTGTGTTGAAGGCAGGGAGTCGTGGGAAAGTACATTAATTCGAGGGCAATTAGGAGCCCGCTCTTGAGCTTTGTGTTTTAATTAGTGCCCTGCGTGGTCTGGGCAGCACGTGTACTGCCAGCTCTGCCTGCTTATTCAGGATGTTTATGTGGGAAGTTTGCAGGGGCCAGGGGGGATGACATTTACAGTGCGGTCTGTATGTCCTATGATGTCTGAGTTCTTGATCGTAGCCATGGGGTGGGTGGGGCCAGGCACTAATCCTGGGCATTCTAGGGCACACTTGGAGTACTCCTGTGAAGGAAAGGAAGCCTCATAGCCACCCAAGCTGCCATGTCACGGCTCTGTAGCTAGGATCTCTCCACCCACAGCCACTGTTGAGCCATTCTCTAGAGATAAAGCAAGAACAATCTTCTATAGGACTCAGAAGTCCCAGGTGCCCCCACCAAGTCTTCATGCATTTGGGACTGTGTTTTTGAGTTTGCTATAAAATGCCCCCCCCCCATCTCAGAGGTTAGCTGGACAGTGGGGGTGCACGTGTTTAATCCCAGCACTCTGAGGCAGAGGCAGGTGGATCCCTGTAAGTTTGAGGCTAACCTACTCTACAGATAAGAGTTCTAGGGCTACACAAATGGGGGGAAAAAGAGAAAGAAAAACAGCAGAGGTATCCTGCAAAGGTGTTCTGCAGAGGAGGTCCCCAAGATCAGAGCAGCTTCTCAGCTGTCTGGACACCAGGCCCAAGGGAGCCTGGTATGGTGGTGTACCTGGAGGGCTCTCAAGGTGGCGATAGTGTGGTCCCAGGCTAGCATCACAGCACCTGGCAGAGCTGAGCCAGCTGGGTTTTCTCCTGCAGATGGAGGTGTCCTGAGGCATCCGCGCTCCTGGGAGGAGTATTTCTTCTTAAAGGACCCAGCTCCTTGTTGCATGCAGGGTGCTCTGTCTTCCTCCCTTCTGTGGTGCAGAAAGCCTGCTGCCTGCCTCCTCAGTCCCCTGACACTTTGTTCACAGCAGTCTCCATTTTGAGTGTCTACATTAAGGCTTCCAGTAGCCTAGACTCCACTGGTAGTCACAGATAGCCAGCACAGTGGAGCGGGTGGGGCCAGACCTCAGGGGAGAGGTCCCTATTGTAAGTGAAGGAGGCAGATGCAGTATGCTCTACCTCCCGTAGTTTCCCAGCAAACACCACGAGTCCTGTATGGATCCTGGCCTTGTGGGACTTACAGGGTCCTGAATTCGTCAGAGGAGGTAGACCTAAATCACAGTCAGGAACGTCTGTCCTCACTCGTTCTGTGATCCTCCTCTCTTGAAGCTTGGTTGAGTTAATCACCATTTCAGTGTCACCAGAATGAGATATGTACTGGCCGATTTGGGAAGATCAACCGGGAAGATCAACTGGTAAATTGGTTGGTTGTGTTGTGGAGGACACCTACTCTGTGCACCTATACAATGAGGAAAAGTGACACACCATTGCAAAGCAGAACGTCATAGACCTGGCTGCTGTCATTGATATGTCTGTCTGTGGGCTGATGGCAGTTGCTCATCACAGGAGCTGTGAGGGAGGATCTGTGCAGGAGGAGAGCTCTGCCTGATGATGGGAGGACAAGGTACAGGAGAGCACTGGGGGATAGGAGGATGGTGTGCTGGAGAGCACTGGGGGATGGGAGGATGCTGTGCAGGAGAGCACTGGGGGATGGGAGGATGCTGTGCAGGAGAGCACTGGGGGATGGGAGGATGCTGTGCTGGAGAGCACTGGGGGATGGGAGGATGCTGTGCTGGAGAGCACTGGGGGATGGGAGGATGCTGTGCTGGAGAGCACTGGGGGATGGGAGGATGCTGTGCTGGAGAGCACTGGGGGATGGGAGGATGCTGTGCAGGAGAGCACTGGGGGATGGGAGGATGCTGTGCAGGAGAGCACTGGGGGATGGGAGGATGCTGTGCTGGAGAGCACTGGGGGATGGGAGGATGCTGTGCAGGAGAGCACTGGGGGATGGGAGGATGCTGTGCAGGAGAGCACTGGGGGATGGGAGGATGCTGTGCTGGAGAGCACTGGGGGATGGGAGGATGGTGTGCAGGAGAGCACTGGGGGATGGGAGGATGCTGTGCTGCTGGAGAGCACTGGGGCATGGGAGGATGCTGTGCTGGAGAGCACTGGGGCATGGGGGATGGTGTGCAGGAGAGCACTGGGGGATGGGAGGATGGTGTGCAGGAGAGCACTGGGGGATGGGAGGATGCTGTGCAGGAGAGCACTGGGGCATGGGAGGATGCTGTGCAGGAGAGCACTGGGGGATGGGAGGATGCTGTGCTGGAGAGCACTGGGGGATGGGAGGATGCTGTGCTGGAGAGCACTGGGGGATGGGAGGATGGTGTGCTGGAGAGCACTGGGGGATGGGAGGATGGTGTGCTGAGAGCACTGGGGGGATGGGAGGATGCTGCAGGAGAGCACTGGGGATGGGAGGATGCTGTACAGGAGAGCACTGGGGATGGGAGGATGCTGTGCAGGAGGCACTGGGGGATGGGAGGATGCTGGAGAGCACTGGGGCATGGGAGGATGCTGTGCAGGACTGGGGCATGGGAGGCACTGGGGCTGGGAGGTGTGCTGGAGCACTGGGGGATGGGAGGATGCTGTGGGGAGCACTGGGGCATGGGAGGATGGTGTGCTGGAGAGCACTGGGGCATGGGAGGGCACTGGGGCATGGGGAGGATGCTGTGCAGGAGAGCACTGGGGATGGGAGGATGCTGTGCTGGAGAGCACTGGGGGATGGGGGATGCTGTGGAGGCACTGGGGATGGGAGGATGGTGCTGGAGAGCACTGGGGGATGGGAGGATGGTGTGCTGGAGAGCACTGGGGGATGGGAGGATGATGTGCTGGAGAGCACTGGGGGATGGGAGGATGCTGTGCAGGAGAGCATTGGGGGATGGGAGGATGCTGTGCGGGAGAGCACTGGGGGATGGGAGGATGCTGTGCTGGAGAGCACTGGGGGATGGGAGGATGCTGTGCAGGAGAGCACTGGGGCATGGGAGGATGCTGTGCGGGAGGGAGGATGCAGCACTGGGGGATGGGAGGATGCTGTGCAGGAGAGCACTGGGGGATAGGAGGATGCTGTGCTGGAGAGCACTGGGGGATGGGAGGATGTGTGCTGGAGAGCACTGGGGATGGGGGATGGTGTGCTGGAGGCACTGGGGGATGGGAGGAGCACTGGGGATGGGAGGATGGTGTGCTGGAGGCACTGGGGATGGGAGGATGGTGTGCTGGAGAGCACTGGGGGATGGGAGGAGCACTGGGGGATGGGAGGATGGTGTGCTGGAGAGCACTGGGGGATGGGAGGATGCTGTGCTGGAGAGCACTGGGGGATGGGAGGATGGTGTGCTGGAGAGCACTGGGGGATGGGAGGATGGTGTGCTGGAGAGCACTGGGGGATGGGAGGATGGTGTGCTGGAGAGCACTGGGGCATGGGAGGATGCTGTGCAGGAGAGCACTGGGGCATGGGAGGATGCTGTGCAGGAGAGCACTGGGGCATGGGAGGATGCTGTGCTGGAGAGCACTGGGGCATGGGAGGATGGTGTGCTGGAGAGCACTGGGGGATGGGAGGATGCTGTGCAGGAGAGCACTGGGGGATGGGAGGATGCTGTGCTGGAGAGCACTGGGGCATGGGAGGATGGTGTGCTGGAGAGCACTGGGGCATGGGAGGATGCTGTGCTGGAGAGCACTGGGGGATGGGAGGATGCTGTGCTGGAGAGCACTGGGGGATGGGAGGATGGTGTGCTGGAGAGCACTGGGGCATGGGAGGATGCTGTGCTGGAGAGCACTGGGGGATGGGAGGATGCTGTGCTGGAGAGCACTGGGGGATGGGAGGATGCTGTGCTGGAGAGCACTGGGGGATGGGAGGATGCTGTGCTGGAGAGCACTGGGGGATGGGAGGATGCTGTGCTGGAGAGCACTGGGGGATGGGAGGATGGTGTGCAGGAGAGCACTGGGGGATGGGCGGATGCTTTGTGGGAGGAGAGCAGTAGACAGTGAGGAGACTCTCTGGAAGTCTCTCTGAAGAGGTGCAGGTATATTGAGACCTGAGGGGAGAGGGAAGGTGTACTTGTAGATGCTCTGGGCTTACGTATTAGGTTGCTGCTGCTTCCTGGTGAGCCTGACTGGTCACTGCAAACTCCCCTGATGAGACCACTGAGCAGGCCTGTGATAATCCTGGCCCCTGATTGTCCTTGACCTGCAGCTGCCTTCTGTGGTCTAGGTTGCAGCTTCAGTAGCTGCAGAAAAGAGGAGAGCTGACCCTAGGACATGAGCCAAGTTTATTTTGCCTTCTCACCACCTTCTCCAAGGCTCTTAGGATGAAGTGTGGCATTCTAGCCTGTGTTACACATGGCTTGTGGAGAGTGAGGAACCCAAGCCAGAGGAAAGCCAGGTTTCTAGTGAGGCCAGCAGATCCCAGGATGGCTGCCTGCTTAGCTCTTGGGCGCTGGTCCTAATTCCCCTGCTTCTGTGGTCCTCACAATGTAATGAGCTTTACACAGAAGTCACAGAAGCTGATGGATGTGAGTATGACTATATTAGACCAATGGCTCCAGGAAACACAGTCATCTGACCATAACCTTTCTGCCTATGTGGGGGTTAGAACGAGAATGGCTTCCATGGGCTCATAGATGTGGATACTTAGGGAGTGGCACTCTTTGAAAGAATTAGAAGGATTAAAAGGTGTGGCCTTGTTGGAGTGAGTGTGGCCTTGTTGGAGTAGGTGTGGCCTTAGAGTGGGTATGGCCTTGTTAGAGTAGATGTGACCTTATTGGAGGAAGTGTGTCACTGGGAGTGGGCTTTCAAAAGCTGGGGACAGCCCAGAGTCTCTCTTTCTGCCTACTGATCAGGATGTAGCCCTCAGCTATTGCTCTAGCACCACACTTGCAGCCATGCTCCTTACCATGATGATAATGGACCAAGTGGAAACTAAGCAAGGGCCCACCCCCAGCTAAATGCTTCCTTTTATAAGAGTTACCTTGATCATGGTGTCTCCCCATAACAATAGAAAAGGGACTAGGACAGCCTGTGAAGGCCACAGAGCAGGGACATGGAAGTTTGTTTGCCCCTCTGTAGAGCTGAGCAGCAGTATGTACCTGCTGTGGCGTGGGTGTGCCCTTCTCTGCCCCAGGCCCTTTGCTGTCCTGGGTGACGTGCCTCTGGAGTGTGGTTTTGGCTGGAGTCCTCAGCATCCACCGCTGTTACGCCTCACTGGAAACAGGAAGTGGGTTTGGGCCAAGGGTTGTGTTACATGAAATTGGCAATATAGTTTTTCCCAGGCTAGTGAGCACCAAGAAGGCACCTTTGTTGCCTGGGGTCCTTTAGAGGTTGGAGGTCAGTGTGGGCCGGCAGGCTTGTCTTCCCAGAAGACTCCAGACAGGGTGCTGAGACGTCCAGTCTCTATGGTAAACAGCTATGGATCCTTGGGGGCTTCAGTCTGGAGACAGCAATGGTTGCACTATCCAGGCAGTACCATGTAAGCCACTCATTTGACCGGTTCTGTTTCTTTAGAGAACCCCGGCTAATACAGGAGTGTGATATTGGAACACTTATATGGGGGACAAAGGTTCTTAGATGCTGGTGTGTGTGTGTGTGTGTGTGTGTGTGTGTGTGTGTGTGTGTGTGAGAGAGAGAGAGAGAGAGAGAGAGAGAATGTATGTGTGTGCGTGTCAGACAGAGCACGAGTGTGTGTGAATATATGTGTGTATGAGTGTGTGTGAGTGTGTGGGAACGTGTGTGTATGTGTGTGTGAGTGTGAGAGTGTGCGTGAGTGTGGGTGGGTAGGTGTGTGAGAGTGTGTGAGAGAGAGAGACAATGTGAGTTGTAAGAAAGTGTGTGCATGTGTATGAGAGAGTGTGTGGGTGTGTGAGAATGTGTGAGAGAGAAACAATGTGAGTGTGTAAGGAAGTATGTGTGTGTTGTTGTGTGTGAGTGCATGCACACACACTTATTTCCCCATATTCTATGGCTGATTTAATTATGTTATCCTCATAACATGTTTACACCAATAACTTATCATCCTCTGCCAAAACACTTTGAAAAAAACTATTGGGTGTCTGTGTGGGTGTGCTAATGTGTGGAGGTGAGGCTGGAGGATAGCTTTGTGGAGTCAGTTCTCTCTTTCTACCTTCCATGGTTCTAGGCCTCGAACTTGGGCCATCAGGATTGCCTAGCAAATGCTTCACCCACTGGGTGCTTTTTGGGGCCCTTCCCCTCTTTAAAACTACCACCTCCCCATCCCAACCCTTCACCAGTATTTGGTTACCTGCAAAAGTGGTCCCCCTCTCTGTACTTCCCCAACACGCGCGTGCGCGCGCACACACACACACACACACATTCTATCTCTCTCTGTGTCTATCTCTCTCTGTCTCTGTCTCTCTGTCTCTGTCTCTCTGTCTCTGTCTCTGTCTCTCTCTGTCCTGTCCTGTCCTGTCCTGTCCTGTCCTGTCCTGTCCTGTCCTTGCTTTGCTCTAGGTCTCCATTTCTCCCAGTACCTCTCATGCATACAGTTGGTTCTAAGAATAAAATGTGACCTGATCAACCAAAGGTTTTGCAATTTGACCTCAAAGCCCTTGAGAATACCCTGAGGCCTTCTAGAACGTTCTCATGTTTCCATCCACTTCCTTTCCCTTTCCGCTTTAACCTAACTTTCCTCCTGTCCTGCCTTCAGGAACAATAAAGGACCCCGAGAGGCTGGCACCCGTCATTCACATGGAGTTCCAGGAAGCCCCGTCTGTGGTTTTCATAAGATCAGCGTTCTGATAGATGGGTGTACTCCTCACCAAAGACTCAGCCTTGATTCAGAGGATTCACCCACCTCCCACAGCCCCGTGATTTACAGTAACATGGTTGTGCTGGCAGCTGGGGTGCTTGGTATAAATTGTCTTCACAAGGAGCCCAGGGTGCTTGAATGGAAGTGGAACACACAGAGATCTGAGCCCCTGAACAGGTCTGCCTTTCATAAGGATGTGTCCTTGGCCATCTCATTAAATATTTAAATAAACGTTAACAACCAATGAGGTCATTTGTGGGTCTCAAGAAACCTCTGGCGGTCTCTTACTGCTTCAGAAGGCAAGACGGGGAAAGTAGGGTTAAAGCAGAGATGGAAAGGAAGCGAATGGAGGTTACCTGATGGAGTTAGCACTGGTGCCTCACGTGTGACAAACACGCCTTCCATGTGGTGATGTCAGCCTTGCCTGATCACAGTGAGGGGGCCTCATTAGAAGCTCTTCTCTCAGGTGTATAAGGTCAGTTAAACACACACACATTTACATGCTCGTGCATGCACATACATACGCATAGAGCATACACATACACACATGCACACATGTACAGGAAAAGCTAGCCACTGATGGAAACCTGCTGCCCAAGGGCCCTCCCTATGGTTCTTAATTCGGATCCCTTGATGTAGCCACTGGTCGGTCCCTGGTACATGGGTACTTTCACATAGTCTCAGTGTTTCTTTCTGAAAACAGGGACCATCAGCTTCTTAGGAAATGTGTGTTGTGAATGTGAATAAAAATCTCCATAAAGAAGCTGCACATGTAAGGACTTGTTGATTAGAAAGTCATGATTTAAGAGGGTGGAATGGGGACTGGAGAGATGGCTCAGTGGTTGGGGACACTGACTGCTCTTCCAGAGGACCTTGGTTGGGGTCCCAGCACCCACGTGGCAATTGTCTGTGGCTCCCAGGATCTGACACCTTCATACAGATGTGCATGCAGGCAGAGCACCAATGTACATAAAACAGAGATAAATTATTAATTTTTAAAAAGAGGGTGGGTTCAGACCCAATGATAATTGGGCCATCTTAGACATTTTTGCCCATCTCTGTGTGTGACTTAGATTCCTTGTGACAGTTGACAAACCCTTTAGGATTTGCAAGACACGCCTAGCTTCTACCAACCCAAGGCTTAGAATGGCATCGGGCAGCATCTGAGTCTGTGGCAAGGACTCCCAGCTCAGCTGCACCTACCTACCTGATGCTTCCATCACTGATTTAAAAAGTGTCTGATTTATAACTTCCTTATTCCCCCGCTGTGAGCTCTTCATGAAATAGTTCCCACATTGGACCAAAGTATTCGGGGCAGCCTGAACCTGTGTTCCTGGGTCATGGTCACTCATGTTTGTCTTCAGAATGAATTCTTATTCCATTCAATTCCAGAGCTGTGTTTCTTTTGTTGACAGCAGCTCACAGTTTTAGAGATACTGGTCCCTGGTTGGTTGTTTGTTGCTTGGGCCTGTGGCAGCCCAGCAAGAATATAGAAAAGGGAAATACTCACCTCACAGAGACAAGAGTGAGGATAGATTGGGTCCCGTCAAGCACACTATCCCACCAGGACCCCCTGGACCTTACAGTAGGTCCCATCTAGGGTTGTATTAGATTACCCTTGCTGTGGTAAAATTTCCTAAAGCAGCAACTCAGGGAAGAAAGGAAGATTTCTTTACACCTATACCTCTACAGAGGGGTCGGACCATAGGCAGGTGGCCACACTCATCCCCATCTGGGGCAGGGCAGGTGCATCAGGGTGGGGAAGTCTGACAGAACAGAAGCAGAAGGGCTTGGAGGGAAGATGCATCTTTCTAGAGCACATTCCAGTGACCCATTTAAACTCCATTCCTTTCAAAGTGTACAGCCCGGGGCTGGAGAGACAGCTCTGCAGTTAAGAATGCATATATACTGTTCTTGCAGAGGACCTGAGTTCAGGTCCCAGCACCCATGTCAGACAGCTTACAGCCTCCTGTGGATTTTACTTAATCCAGCAGTTTCATATGGATGGAAGCATGTAATAGTGACTTAAAAAAATACATCCAAGGCTTCCTCATGTCATAGCATGGGTCAGAATTTCTTCTTAAAGGTAGGGTGGAACATGCTCATTGTATACATGTATCTGCTTTTGCTCATCCATTTGGCCATGGATAGGCACTGGATTGCTTCTGCCTTTTGGCTGTGAGTTTCCTTGAGCAGATTTTGAGGGCTCTAGTTTCTCCAGATCCGTGCACACAGTTGTTGCACCTCTCTCATTGCAGCTGCTTTGGTTGGTGAGAAGGGGCATCTTACTGTGGTTTTGATCTGAATTCCCAGTACTAACAGAGTCTAACAGTTTTCTTGTGATTTTCGTCTGTTTGTACATATTCTTAGAGTATAGCCTTTCGGGTTTTGTTCATGTTTAAATTGGGCCGTGTGTTTCTTGTTGAGCTGTATGTGTTCCTCATGTATTCTGGGTGGGTATTTATCCCTTCTCAGGCTGGAACCCTGGGTGCGTCACTCATTCT
The DNA here is from genome assembly GCF_011064425.1 of Rattus rattus. Classification (NCBI taxonomy): domain Eukaryota; kingdom Metazoa; phylum Chordata; class Mammalia; order Rodentia; family Muridae; genus Rattus; species Rattus rattus. The sequence goes on from NC_046157.1 coordinate 161,520,107, forward strand.
GTGGTTTGTCTTATTATGTTTTTCAGAGTGTCCTTGGATGCACCAAACTTTTTAATTTTAAGGGAATTTAGCGTGATTGTTTATGCCGTGCCAACTTGATAGGGTAAAGAATCACCCCTGGAGAGCGGCCTCTGGCCATAACTGTCAGAGAGATTATCTTGCTTAGTTTGAGGTGAGATTGCCCTTAGTGCCACTGTGGGCGGCACACATCATTCCCTAGGCTGGGGTCATGGACTGTGTCAGAAGGAGAAAGTGAGCTGAGCAACCAGCATTCCTCAGTCTGCTTCTGAGCTGTGGGTGCGAAGTGACCAGCTGCTTGAGGCTCGCACTGCTGTGACTTCCCCACCCTGACAGGAGGACACTGAGAGCCAGAAACACAGTGTTTCTCATTGGCCTGGAACTCCCAACGTAGGCTCCAGGGATCCACCTGTCTTCCCAGCAGTTCGGTTACAAATGTGTACCACCACACCCAGCTTTTAATAGGGGTGCACAGTCCTGCAGTTGGCAGCTGTGTGTACAAGTGACTGATACCCTTTATCTCCTACTTCCTGCCTGAGCTGGAGGTCGCTGAGACCTGAGGAGAGCCAGTCTCTTGTTGTAGGTTCCTTGTCCTAGGCAGCCTGGGCCTAGCCAGTGTTCTGGGGTGCAGCAGCTTCTCTGACGATGATGTAGGGAGGCTTAAACAACAAACTCAGCATTTGGAACAAGTGTCTGTGAAGTTTAAGGAAGGCCCATTAAGGACCATTTTTGGATTAGAATTCCAATTGACCTAGCATTTAAGGCAGAAGCAAAGGCCTTTGATTTAAAAGCTGCTAATGGCTTTGAGCTGAGCCCCCATATGCAGAGGAAGGCTACTGGCTTCCATTCTGGCTGGATTGTGACTTCTCTTAGCCCTCCCAAGTTGGACTTTTGTCCTGTTTTACAAGACATAGGCTTTTAATTTTAATTTAACTCTCAGGGTCTTCTGTGGATGAGTGTGGGATTTTTATCCAAAGCAAACTAGCTAACACCTCAGCCTTGCAGAAATGAACAAAAATGCTAATCTTCATAAACGGTGACACAATATTTGAGTTTAGAGATTGCGGTAAGCACACATTAAAACTTTCCCTGTAGAGGATCATCTCAGGCGGCCGTTGTAAAGGGATCAGTGTTTAATGAACTTTTACACCCGTTCACCATGATTGAAAGCGATTCCCTTTTATTCATCTGTTATATGAAGTGTAATTGAAACTGTTCCTCTATTTTCTCAGGCCCATAATAAGCGAGCTGTGTAGTCAAATCAGAATGTATTATGACTGTAATCAAGTGATTACAGTGTATGGGGATTCTTCTCACTGCTGTGGGTGGGAGTGGGCTGGGATGCAGGGCTTCTATTGTTGTGTCTGTTTCCTGCGGACTGCAGAGAGAGAGAGAGAGACAGAGAGAGAGAGAGAGATTGAGAGATTGATTCTTGAGTAGTGAAGATGGTATATATCCTTGAACATGATGTGTTAGAGGATGTGTTCCGTTTTTCTTCCCCTTCAAGTCTATGTTGTTAGCCTCCTACTCTGAGCCCTCCTCTGGATGAAACCACAAAGTCTTCAAGAGCTAAGCGGTGCAGCCGGTCTTCACCGCGTGGTCCCTCCATTGCCCGGCTGTGCAGTGGGCTCTGTGCTTGGTTACTTTCTGGCACCACAGTAGCTCTCACCTCCAGTCTCCATGCCTGGCCAGGAGGTGCGTTCAGTGTGCCAGAGGGTGAGGTTTGGAGGTTTCCGGCCCTGGCCTCTGCCTTAGGTCCGTTCGTGCCTCTTCCCCCATTCGTGTCTCTTCTGTTAACTCAGCCTCCTGTTGCATCCGCACTGTGGCTGTCTTCACATGCCACTCCTGGAAAGATCTCTGGCTCCGCTGGTTTGATGGCCCTGACTGGGCGAATGCTGGGACACTTTGGTCCCTTCTGTGGAGGAAGTGGGCGTTGAAATTGGATCCAGGATCTTCCCATACACTGTTCTGTTTTTCTAGCCTGACCTTGTAGCTTTAGGACCTTTTCTACTAAGGTTTTAGCCCAGGGTCTCTTTCTTCTTAATACAAGGCGTCTTGTTCTTTGAGTAGGAGATGTCTGGATTCTGAGTACCTTCCCGAAACTCATTGTAATGACCTTTACATGAATTAGGGAGGAACACCTGAATAGGGAGGAGGGGGTTGAGGGGAAGTTGCAGGCAGACAGACAGACAGACAGACCGACTGATAGACAGAGACTGGTCTTTTTGCACTTTGCAGCCTTCTGTGTTAGGTACTGGGCCCATCCCTTAATTGCGCTGTTTGATTTAACTCTCTACTACCCCTGTGGAATATTATTACTGTCTCTACAGAGAAGGAGAGTAAGCCGTGGGTAGGCCTAGGAGCTTGCCCCCAGTCACTTGACTCTCCATAGGAAGCCAGGCCACGGCAGTGGGTTGTGTTTTCCCAAAGTCTAGCTCTTGGCACCTCTCTTGGGCCTTTTTTCTGAGTGCATGGTGCTGCTCCTGGAATGTGGCTCCTGAGGGATCTCTGGGCTTTCTTTGTAAGCACCATTTCCAGCCCACACAACCTTCAAAGCTCTATTTCTGATCACAACCATAGCCTGTACCTCTAGAACCTCACAGAGGCCTGTCTACCAGCAACCAAGAGTGAGGACATGTGGTGTTGCCTGTAAGCTGGGTTTAAATGCTGCCTCCAGCCTGCTCTGCGCAGGGAGACTGTCTGGGGAAGTGACTGCTATTACTCAGTGTCATTTGCCATAGACACTGATTCTGTCTGATGTACGGTAGTAGGCCTGGGAGGTCCCAGCTGCCACAACCCTGGGGCCCGTCAGAGTCCAGTTGCTCAGAGCAAATACTCGAGACCCGCTGCTTGCTTTCTGCAGATCCTTCTGCTTCTGTTCTGACTGATGCCCTACCATGCTGTGTGCCTAGACTTCAGGTTCTTGCAGCACTGAGCCATTTAACTTGGGGCAGAAGTGTGGCTAAGTGTGAACCTGGACTCTCACCTAGGACCAGGTGTGAACATGTCATTGACCCTGTGGGGTAGGAGACTCTGTTAGTTCTCTGTTTCTCTCTCAGGATCAAGGGGTACTCACCTTGTTAGCATCCTGCTCCTGAGCGTTTGACCCAGCAGTTTCGGGACTCACCAGTGCCTGGCATAATTAATAGCATGATGTAAGGGCCAATGGGGAGGGGTGACTAGCACATGTGCGATGTCAGTGTGAAGATACTTCTTCCTGACTTGTGTGGAGAGGTCTCGTGTGACTTAGATTTGAAGACTGTACGAGGGTGTGTGGCTACTGGATTATTATTCTCTACAGTATTTTGTTTTCAAGCATTTCAAATGCATAGAGGATGGAAAGGCCTTCCTTCGATTGCTTTCGTCTGGACTGTGTGGGCGTTGTGAGCGGCACTGCATGACGCAGGTCCCCGTATCCTTCCCCAGTCGGTGTAGCTTCGGGATGTATTTTAAACGCAACTGCTGCAGTCACGGCGTCTGCTTTTTTGTCTACCTTTTTATTAATTTAAAAAAAAATTTACTTTGAAACAAAGCTTTGCTATATGTCCCTGGCTGGCCTGGAACTTGCAGCAATCCTCCTGCCTCTGCTTCTTCAGTGCTGGGATCATAAGTCCACAGCCCCATGCTGGCCCTATCTTTTCTCTTGCTAGCTGTCTTTTGCTTGTAGCAGAACATTGGAGATTTTCTGTAGGCGTTAACTAGCTCAGCACCTTACCGTGTGGCAGATACTAACTACCTGTGGCCATTTAAATTCAATTAACAATCCATTCTCAGGTATAGGAGACGTGGCTCAGATGGCCGGGCGCTTGCCTCCCATGCATGAAGGCCTGGGCGTGGCGGCTCACACCTGTAATCACTTATCCTCACTTGGAGGTGACGGCAGTGCCGGCTTGGCTACATAGCCAGCTGGAGGCCACATGGGACCCTATCTCATAAAGGAAACAAAACCAAAAAGGAGTTCCTGACTCCTGGGAGCCAGCCATGTGCTGCTGCGGTGACCTCAGCTGTGGACCACTGCCATCATTAGGACACTGTGTGACCACAGTTGATGTGTAACCGTGTACACTTGGTGCCTAACCCTGCAGACCTTGGCTTTCCAATACTTTTGTTTTGTGTTGGACTACAGGGTCTTGCCGTGTAGCCCGCACTGGCCTTCAGACTCCCGAGTGCTGGGATCACAAGTACGCACCGCCCACCAGGCTTTCCTGCACACCGCAGACCTTCGTGAAGCGTGGAGCCTGTGAAGGTGTTGTGAAGGCCGCTCATCTGGAGACGGGTTGCTTACACGCCCTAGGGCACAGAGTCTGCACTCAGGGAAGGGAAAGTGACTTCCTATTTTGGACAGCTACAGGTCTGAGTTCTGCCCAGACCTGTGCTATTGGCATTAGTGGGACATAGCTGGTGACTGGGTCTGAACAATGTGCTTTGATTGACAACTACAATGAGGAAGCATACTGAGCTCCTGAGAAAAAAGGGGAGGAGACTGCCCTGTCCGGTGTCAACTGGCTATACCAGCTGCCAGAGCCAGCTGTGCCCTGTGACTCAGGGTTTCTGTAAGCATATTTTGGGAATGGCATTCAGCCTATGGACAGCCCTGGCCTGAAGACTTCCCCTATTGAACCCACCAGTTGAGCCTTCCTGTGTTTTTTTGCTCTCCCCCAGGGTTGTTCATGGGGCCGGTGTCCATCAATATCAGTGGGGTTCTTCCACCTGTGCCAGGCGCCCCCCTGCCCCCAGTCTCCTGGCTTTGCAACACCATGCTGGCTCATCTTCCCTCACCCCTGCTTGCCCATCACCTGCTCTGTGATTTGCTCATCTGCGCATGCTCCTGTCCCTTTGTCTACACCAAGGCCTCTGTCCCAGCTCAGATTTCACCTGCCTGGGATGTAGCCACCTTCTTCATCTGGGCCAGAAGTATGACAGGCCTTCTAGAGACCTCACAGCCCTATTGTTGATGGCTGCCTCTAATGAGGACCTACTGTGTGCTCAGCATGTGTTGCAAGGGTGAGATGGACCAGCCTGGGAGCCTCCTGGTGCTGACTGCATTTGTTTTAGGGTATGGATAAATACATATGCATAAGCAGGCAGCTCCTGGGGCTGCCCTTGTACCCATTCAGGCTTGCAGGTGCTCTTGCCTGTGTTTCATTGCAGGTGTCTTGTTTTCAAAGTTACCTCTCTTCACTGAGTCCTTCCACAATGTTCTACTTGTTTTTCAAAGGAAAGCCCATTCTTGGTGTGACTTAGTCCGTGTGTGCAGTGTTTTGTCAAGCGATATAATTAAAGTTAGTCTTATTAAAACCCATTTGAGCAGTCGGCGTGATGTTTAGTTAAGCTCTGTAATTACTGTTAGAAGGAAACGTAAGTTTGGAAACAGGACTGTTGGTCTAAAGGTCCGGGTCCTCTGGTGGTGTGGAAGGATATGGATGTGACCAGCATCACCCACCAAGGTGAGCTTGGTGGCTGTATGGTAGGAAGACAAGAGACCTGGTTAACATGCTCTGTTCTGGATGGTAGAGCTGGTGGCTTTACCCTGTGCAGTGTATGTTTCTAAAGTCCATTTACGCCCAGTGCCCATTACTGAGACCAGCTGGGAGGCTGTCACCTTCCGCCCTAGGGCTGGAGCCAGCTCCAGAGGCTTTGGCGATCTTTCCAGCTTTCCCCAGTGCCTACACAACCTCTTCTCTCAGAGGCCTGTCCTCTGTTGCCTCTGGGCTTCTTGCTGGTTCCCTGGGTTCTCAACTATTGACTTCCTGGAAGGCCGACCTGGGTTTCTTGAGGTTTTAGCCCATGGAGCTGGTGTTAGGTCAGCTGTCTCTAAAAGTTGCTATTGGTTCCCAGCAGGAGTCCATGCTGGGGATTTAGTTAGCAAATGTGTTTTGAAACCTGCTCCTTAAGCCGTCTTAAGCTTAACTGGTGAACATCTGTGTGGATGTTCATTCCAGAAACAGCCATGATGGCGGCAGGAGAGTTGCCTCTGTGCTTAGGAGCACTTGGTGCTTTGCAGAGAACCTGGATTCAATTCCCAGCACCCATGTGGTTCAGAATCATCCCTAACTCCAGTCCAGGAGATACGACACCCTCTTCTAACCTCCACGGACACCAGGCACATCTATGGTGTGCGTGAGAGTGTGTGTGTGTGCGTGCGCATGCAAAACACTCATATGAGTAAAATAAAATAATCCAAATGATAAAATTGAAAGGCAAAAAGCAAAAACCAGCCATTAAGTCCACTGTACTTTGGTCACCAGGCAGGAAGCCTGGGCAGGAAAGCTGCCTCCCCTTAGTGGGATGGTGCAAGGGGACTGAGGTAATTGTGTGTTAAGATGTCATTGTTGTTACTAAACACATAACCTGTGTAATGAGATGAAGTTCCCATGTGTTATCTGATCACGTGAATTGCAGCTGTGAGCACAGGTGTTTATGTCTGGTTGCTTCAGCAGTAGCGATCGGCCACTCTGTACTCTGCACTGCCGTGACTAGACTACCAGACAGAAGCAGTGTTGGGGGAGGGGGCTTTATTCTTGCTCATGGTTTTTGAGAGGTGTCCATTATAGTGAAAGGTGCCGAGGGACTCAGTCCCTGGCTGTGGAAGTCTGTGGCAGTGACTGCTCATCTGTTGACGGATCAGGATTCACAGGGCGTGGCCTGTTTCGGGATGTGGAGTGTGGATAGCTTTCACTGGCCCCTTGACCTTGAGTTCTCACTAACTTGCAGGAGCACCCATCCCTCAGTGGACACTGGGAGAGCCCTTCCTGCCAGTCACTGGGCGGGAGAGCACATGGCACTGAGGAAAGGCCCTTTGGTATCTGAGGGGACTTAAGATCCAGAATGTGTTGGGCAAACGCAGGAGGGATGAAAGGAGGCACCCAGCTGTGTGGGTCCCGCCTTTGGCTTACAGGGTGATGTGCAGATGAATTGGGGGGAGTGATGGATGGTTCATTGTTCTTCCAGCTGCACAGAGGCCCTGTAGCCTATAACTCGTTATCACCGAGTGTTCTGAACGGCACTCGGCGTGGTGGGTGCTTTAGTTACTTGCATTTTAGTTTGCTTTAGAGGACATCAGGTGGTACTGCTTACATGGAGAAGACTTGAAGGGAGGGGGTGTCCAGCAGGGTGGCAGTAGAGATGGGGTTGAGTGTGGCAGGTGTGAGCACTCCAAGCTGGGAAGGCAGAGGCCAGGAGCCAGGACTAACCCACCTCCCCACCCCCACCGCGATCCTCCCTGTAGCTCCTGCCCTGCCTTGCTTCTCTGCTTCAGTGGAACTCACTTACCCTGAGGGCAGGGGCACTGCTAGTGGATCAGCTGCAGAAGTCAGAAGACTGGTCGGTCGGTCGGTCGGTCCGGGCAGCTGGAGAAAAGCTTCCAGAAGGTAGCGGACAGCTGGGGGTGGTGAACCACGGTCGCCTTTGTAGGAACCCTCCATCTAGCTTCCCCCTTTTTATACATCAGTGTATGGAGACTTTCTTCTGGAAGTTGCCGAGGTCCCTTTCTCTCTGTAAAATCACTAACTCTTTCCTGGGTGTAGGAAGGCAAGCCTGTCTTCTCTGAACAACCTGCTGAAATCGGATAAAGCCATCCCTTTTCCTTTGTGTCTTCATAAAAGATGTGGAGCAGTGATAACTGAAGTCCACGCTGAACCTCACACAGCTTCTGGGCCCTCCTCCTCCACCCCGGACTCAGATTCTGTAGGTGGCACTGTGCATGGGCTTGCATAGCTGCTGCCTCATCGCAGGTCCATCCCGGTCCTGGATCCTTCCACAGACACGCCCCTGCCACTCAGCTGTAAGCACTAAGCTCCACCTCTTCATCCTGCCGAGCAGGATTTATGTGGCCACCCTGCCTGGGCTCTCTAAAGTCTGTTTGTTGGAAGTGGAACCACTGATGTCATTCACCCCCTTCTGGTAGTCGCACAGAAGAGCAGCACGAAGCAGTGTGGACTTGACTACACTGTTGAATCTGCCGATCGACGCACATCCTTTTAGTTGGAGTGAGCTGGTTCCATTGGTGCTGAGTGTGCGCTCTCCTCAGTCCTGGTTGCACTACAGCATTAGCTCCAGCCTCATGGTGCAGGCGCTCTTAGCTACATGCGGCTGGCTGCTGTGGTGTCAACTTTAGCTCGGAGCCCTTGCCAGAGGAACTGCTGCCTGCTCACCTGAAGTGCCCGTATCCCTGGCTGCTTGCAGGATGGTGGTGTCTGAGAGTCCTTGCTGCCTAGAATGTGGCTGTGCAGATGGCACCGGCAGGCAGTTAGCTGTGACTTCTTCCTCCTGTGAACTCTGAGCATCCCCAGCATTGAAGGGAGAGTGTGTGTCGTCATCGCCTCGATGGCTCTGCTAATTGAGCCAGTGAACAAAAAGTGCATTCAGCAGCCTTGTTTGCAGCCCTCCTCCAGGAGAGAGTAGGTTTGCTATTCCTGACATTCGATCCCCCTTTTCAGCGCTGCACAAAAGCCTCATGTCTGTAGGCTTGGACCTAATAGATTTCCCTTTGTACTGAAGGGAAAGACAAAGCTAGCAAGGCCTGGACAGGGTGGGCGCTCGCGCTCTCTCTCTCTCTCTCTTTCCCACCTCTCTCTTCCTCTCTCCTCCCTCCCACTCTGTCATATCTGTGTGTATACATGTGTTTGGGCTAACGTGTGTATGCATGCACACACAACACACATGTCTCTCTCTCTGTGTGTATAAGTTTGAGGGAAAGAGGAGGATCTTGGAACAGAGAAGAGAGCTCTGTGTGCAGAGGGCTTGATCTGCACGGTGTTAATCAAGATTAGGCCTCATGAGAAGTAGTTCTCAGTGTTGTTCTGACTGGAGGTTGGAGGACCCAGGTAAAAGCAGGATCTCAGAGGAAGCAGGATCCTGGGAGCTGCCCAGAGGTCAGTGGTGCAGGATGCATAGGTGTGGGAGCTCTGGTCTTAAGGAACCATCAGATAGGCCCTGGCTGAGTCATACCCCTCATGTTCTGTGGCAAGGACCCATGGCTAAGGGTTTGGGGAGAAGCCAGTGGGTGAGGCTTCTTTAAAAACTGTATCAAATGGCTGGACAGGGGTGGCACATGCCTTTCATCCCAGCACTTAGGAGGCAGAGGCAGAGCTCTGTGAGTTCCAGGACAGCCTAGTCTTCAGAGTGAGTTCCAGGACAGCCTGTCTTGAAAAACCCCAAAATAAAAAACCAAACCAACCAAACAAGTAAACAAACAAACAATGTATCAAATACATTAATTGTGGGCAAGCTCTCTACAACCAGTCTCAAAGAATTAATGAAAGTACTACATTGTATAAAAAGAACTGTAGTAAGCATAACTCTATAAATGTAATTATGGTTAATGGACTGTATGTTAAAAAATGGCTAGGATGGTGAATTTTATTGTTATGTTTATGTTGTATTTGTCACATTTTTAAAAAGTTGTTTAAATACATTTTTATGTTTTGGCACAATGCTTTTCAGTGTTTAGGGTCTGCAGTATACACAGGTCTGCCAGACGTGCAGGGAGAAGCAGGTGTATAATTTTGAGTCTTTTCATCTCTCTACCTTCTGGAGGTCCTGTGAGAGTTTGGAGTTCTGTCATGAAATGGCTGACCTTCAGAGATTCAGCCCTTTTTGAGTCAGCTAGGCAAGAAAGTGAAGTAAAGCCACTGTGGTGAAAGTCAGCAGCCAGGGCAGTGTGCTGATGTCCCAGGTTCCTGTTCAGGAGGGAAGATGTTAGGGGAGGGACCAGGAAGAGCTGTATCCACTTGTCAGACTAGAGCTCAGGGTGCATAGCATTCAGGCAGCTAGGCAGAGGCAAGGCAGGGTGCTCGCCTAAAGCCTTCCTGAGGAGCAAGGCCACCTACCTTACGGATGGACTTCCTGGCCTCCAGAGCTGTCAGAGTAGATGGCCATTGTGTCAAGCCGCCTGGGTTGGTTCACTGTTGAAGGCCTAAACCTCCAGCTGTGCACATGTGTCCATAACCACTACAGCCGCAGAGCCCGCATCTCCGTGCCCTCGCCTCGGCACCTCTGCCGCTCTGCGTCTCTGTGCTGACTTCTCAGAGGAGTGACAGAAGCCACTGGGTGTCCTGTACTTACAAATCTGGCACGGCCCAGCCAGGGCTCCAAGAAGCCCCTGGCAGACACATTGCATCGTTTTTCTCCTCTTGACCGGAGCTTCTCGCCCCTTCTTTTTTCCTCTCTGATCAGGACTCTGGATTCCCTCCAGAAGTGGCTGTGTTAGTTCTGGACCCCTTCCTCCCATTTCTCTGGTCATTTGTCACACTAGCTGGCCATTCAGATGTCACTCTGTAGCCTTCTGAATGCATGTGTGGCCTCAGCCAGCACAAGTTTGTTACCTTAAATAAAGCTCTGGGACCAGGAGTGTAAGGAGTATCCCAGGACTGAATCGAAAAGGTTGTGGTCCTTCAACGGAGTTCGCACTGGCTTCTCCCGGCTGTCTCTGCCTTGGCTTACAGTTCTGGTTCTCCCTCTGTCTCTACAGCTGCATAGTCCTCTCAGACCCTCACACACCTCCCCGTCCTAATGACTCTGAGGGTTACTTTGGGTCACTGCATGGCTCAGAGTCATCAAAAGAGCCTCAGCCCCGAGTCTTTAACCCACATACTGTGGGAAGTGACTGTCTCGAGAAGCCGTGGATTCTCAGGCTCTGCGCTCCAAGCTCTCTGAACATCTGCGCTCTCTTAACTCTACCTTTACATAGTTAAAGGCGTGTAGGTAGGATCCAGCAGCAGTGTTCTGCGTCCCACACGCCTTCAGCGCCCACCAGTGTCTTCCCGCTGTGCTGTTGGTTCACTGTGTGCAGACAAGGCAGAAAGGAAGGCGGGCTCATTGTCTGGGTCTCCTGGACAAAGCGGAGGTCACCGGAGAGTTGCTGTGCCACTACGAGTGTTGTAGATGTCAGTCCCGATCTTGTGTTAGATGGTGGCAGCTGTCACTTGGGCCTGTTCAGAGAGTTTCTGACAGATTAGGCATGGGGTGTGTACTGGCTAGCTGTATGTGAACCTGACACAAGCTAGAGTCACCAGGGAGAAGGGAACCCAATTGAGAAAACGCCTCCCTAAGATCTGGCTGTAGGGCATTTTCTTAATGATCAGTGGGCGAGGGCCCAGCTCATTGTGGGCGGAGCCACCCCTGGACTGATGGTCCTGGGTTTTATAAGACAGCAGGCGGAGCAAACAGTAAGGAGCAAACCTATAAGTAGCACCTCTCATGGCGTCTGTGCCTTCAGGGTTCTGCCCTGCGTGAGTTCCTGCCCTCACTGCTTTTCATGATGAACATGGAACTCTGAGGCAGATGAACCCTGTCCTTCTAAGTTGCTTTGGTCATGGTGTTTGTCACAGCAACGCTAACCCTAACTTGGACAGGGTGTGAAACAAGGGAGGTTCGGAACAGTAACGACCAACTGGTTAAATGCTGAGGGTGGGGAGTAGTTGTTGAGAAGTCCTTTTTGGAGAAAATAGTAGACTAAAGATTTTTGTTGAGACCTGAGTGTGAATTAGTCCAGAACACTTGTAGACATATTGGGTGAGCCCTTTGGCTGTCTTTTGGGTGTTTAACCTCAAAGACCTGTTTCTTCTTGCTGGCTAGATGAATCACATCGACCTTACCGACATAACCCTACTATGTGTTGAAGGCCCAGTTGTGAGGCCTGAGGTGTATGTGATTAGCCAAGGAGACCTGTGCACTAGGAACCTCCTAGGGGCAGGCTGGAGGACAGACTCTGCTCTGCTGCTTCTCAAGTGCAGGGTACAGCTGACGTTGACCTCTGGTGACCTCTAGTCTCTGTGCCCCAAGCCTCTGTAGGTTGAGGTTTCTGTGCTGTAAGCCACCGATCCTGGGCTCTGGCCTCTCCTGTGTGTGCTGTTGAGCAGAAGGCTACCCAGGGCTGTAGAAAGCAGTTGTGCTATGTGAGCAAACTGACCACTTGGAGGTGTGGCACATTCTCTGGTCAGGCCGCACACCCCAGGGAGAGGTCCTCATATCTCTTCAAGGAGTTCGTCTCAGCTGTGAGGGCCGGGGAGTAGCCGCTCTCCTGTTGTCATTCACATACTGTGCATACCCATGAATGGATAGCTTGAGAAAATCCCTGAGCTGGACTGAGAGAACAACCAGGGTCTGGTTCGAGTTCCATGCTGCGTTTACGTACCCCATTCTGCCTATAGTTGACCTTCGTGCTGGCGAGAATGGAAAGGCTCACTAAATCCTCACTTGCTTGGAAAAGCTGGTGGCTTGAAATGGATAATTTTGAGCTATTAGTAGAGCTAACTTATTACCCATATATGAACATGGTGACAGTCACAGAATCACTCCTGTCGCCCCTGTTGACCGAGCCTGCTTTGTATACTGGCAGAGCCTCCTGGGTGGAAAAGGAGAGTCCAGTGGCAGGGTAGGAGGCTCTTGCTTGAGCTCAGACAGCTGGTGAGTGAGAGGCAGCCAGGGTCGCAGCTGTCCTTGCGTTTCTGCCAAGTCCACATAACAGGTACGGGGTTGAGATTCCGAGCTCAGGCTGCACAGTGTCTGCCGTGTGCTTGGCGTTCTTGAAAGGATGAAACACCATTTTGTTTTCAGGCTTTGCTGTGGAGCGCTGTCCTCTGAGCACAGTGTGGGTGTCACCAGAGCGGCTGTGGCTGCTTACAAGAGACTCAAGATAGGGCTCCTTGACTGGGGGCATTCCCTCATAGCAGGAGGGTGTAGGAGCTCAGTGGACCCTCAGCTGATCTCAGTCACTCTCTTTTGTGCCTACTGGCCAGTTCTATGTTCTATGTTAATGCCGGCTAATTGTGCAAGGTCTGGGGGAAGTAAATTCTGTAGATGGTGGACTTTTCACTGGGGAGTAGGACTGCTGTGCAGCTATGGGGAAGCCAGCATTCATGGTGGGGGCGGGGCTTCCTAGTGACAGCTGCTTCGGGGGTACTCATGCTCCGGAGATAACAGAGATAACAAATGCCTCTCCCGTGCTTTTGTTGGGTCCCGTTGGGCTACAGTAGTATCTCACTGTGTGGTTCGTTCGTTGTTGGTAAGGGAGGGGCGGTGAAGACGATGCCCTGTGTCCCCTCAGGGGCAGGGTTCCCACAGTGGTCTTGAACAGTCTGTCTTACCGAAGAGCAGCTTTGCAGCTGGGGTTTGTTACTGTAGGCAGCGGCCTGAGAGGGTCTCTGTGGAGCATGCTGGGGTGGGCGGGTTGGGTGGGGTCGGATGGGGTCTGGATACTGCTGCTCCTTTCCTTGGGTCCCAGGGATGAAGTGCAGCCATTTGATGGAGGAGGAACAGTCATTTTTTTGGTGCACAGTTTAGTTCTACTGATATTTAATGGGAACTGCAGGGAAGGTATCGTGGAACAAAGAGAACATTGGGGTTCTACCCCTCAGACCTGTCTGTGTGCGTGGTCGTGGTCTTTAGTCCTGTACAAGTTTCCTTTCATTCCCCATGATGGGGCACTGGCGTCTCCTTCCACCCAGCCTCTGACCAATGGCCTCTTCGAATAGCAAGATCTAAGTACAAAATAGTCATGGGGTTTTTGTAGACCCTCCAAAGGCCACACCACAAGGAAACTATATTCACTGATGCGGGACTCTGGAATTCTCTTTTTTTTGCGCAGTCTCTGTATATCCTGCAGTCCGAAGTTTGACACCAGTGGTTGCTTTTCCTGTTCCTTTTAAGGTTATCTCTTAATTTGAGATTGCCAGCCTGAGCTACAGATCCAGCTTGCCACAGATGCCAGCCCACCATCATGGGCTGACGCTGCAGATTCTGCAGTGCCCTGCCGCACAGCACGGGGGAAAGTGTTGTTGCTGAGGGAACTTTTAAAGACTCGTCCAGTGGAGACAGTTCCCAGAAACTTGCTTCCTGGCTGGCTCCAGAGTGTGGCTGGCCCTCGCTCCTCAGAAGTTGGTATTTCCTCGTGTTCATCCGATCCCCTTCTACTGAACTCACACAGTTCTTACCTTTGTTTCCAAGCCCTCCCTCCTGTCCCTGGGAGGGGAGGTGATGGTCTCCGAGAGAGGGGAAGCCTGGCCTTGGCTTCTGATGGTGCTTGGGGATATGATGGCTGGGAAGCAACACCTTTCCTCGCCAGGCTGAAGGTATTGGTAGGCCGTTAGACCGTGGAAGAAGCGACAATTAGAAATAGATGTAGGGTGGGCAGAGACTTTTCAGTGCCCCAAAGAGGCACAGTTTTGTCTCCTGACTGCTGTCAGTTGTGATCAGATGAAAAGGGCTCTGAACTGTGACATTGGAGTTAGTCACTGTTTTTTTTGGAGGGCCACTAAGTATCTAGAATCAGCGCCCCTCCAGTTGTCAGCCCCTTGTTTACCTGCCCAGGTATGAGGTGGCTGGCAAGCTGTGGGCTGCAGCTTCAGTCCTGCATGCTAGCTGCGTGCCTCACCCTGCAGTGGATGCCAGAACTTCTTCAGGCTCCCATGCTGGAATGCACACGGCTAGCTTTTCCTGACCAGTCTGGGTCTGTGGTGAAAGGAGGCATTCAAATGGGTGGGATCATCGACTCTCCTTTTAGGTGTGGACAGCTGATGACCTCCGCAGGCCTCAGAGTCTAATTTCACGAGCAATGGCTTTAAGTCTTAGGCTGCATTACAGTGGTATTGAGGTTGTTATTGTTGTTTTTCGATCACATTTTGCTGCTTGATTTACATATTAAATATTCCTCATGAACTTTGCTTTATAAAAAAAAAACCTTCAAAGATTTTTGTTTCACTAAGGAAGTTATGTTTGCTGACTGTTACATAAACACATCATCGCCATATAAACATACATTTCAGTGTATAGTCTGAATTTTTGTCTTTTAGGCTTTCAAATGTATTTATTCAGGTAGTACAAAAAGAAGATGAAGCACATTCTTAGGGGAATTTTAAGAGTACACATGGGTTCAGATTTTTGTCCTGCAGTAATTGTAAACTCACGTTCAGTAAACAGGGTGATTCAAGCAGCAGGAAGTGAGCTTGAGAAATCTAAGTGGATAGTGGACTCTTAGACTTAAGCTTCTCGCTCGCCTATGCTGCCCCCTGCTGGCCACGTCAGACTTTGCATTGAGGATGTATACTTGGCAGGAAGCAGGATTAGTTGTTTTCATACACACTATAGGTGGTCTTTCTCCTTCTGTGATCCTCCTTTCTTCCCCAGAATAAGAATGACTTCCAGGTTTCCTGTTCTGATATCTTAAGTGATAATCTTTTCCTTTCTTGGTCTCTTCCCTATGCCCTTCCTCAGCTGACCTCTGGGATAATTTCATTTCCAGGGTTCCATGAGAGTTAACCTGTTTTTCTTTTTCTGCTTGAAAGAATTGAGAGACTGACTAGTGCATTGTAAGCTTCTAGTTCTTTTCGTTTTATTTATTTATTATTTTTGAGACAGGGTCTTTGTCAGAAGACCAGGCTGGCCTTGAACTCACTCACCTGCCTCTGCCTCCTGAGTTTAGGGCTTAAAGGTGTGAACCACTAAGTCAGCCTGCTAGTTCTTTTTATAAGATAGAAACATGATTATAAGATCTTAAAGGGAGGGGTCATCTCCCCCAGTGGGGAGCAGTGGGTAGAGTCAGGACCCGGGTCAGCTGGCTGGAAGGAGGACCCAGATGAGACAGCTCAGATGGGCTTGTGAGGGAGTCTGAGTGGTCACAGCACTAACTTCTACATGGCCCGGCTCCCTGCTGACTGCAGGACAGGCGGGTATCTTGGGAAATGCCCCTGCCCTCTAGAAATGCTTCTAGGAACCCTGTCCGGGATGCAGAGAAACACATCCCAGGAAGGGAGTGCGATCCAGGCCCCACCTCCCCCAGTCTCACCGTTGTTCTGATTGGCTTTGAATCACTTGTTTCTTTATTTGGGACCAAGACGATGCTGTGGGCATTTGTTAGTGCTGCTGGTTTTCATCATTTTATATTTGTTCAAAGCGTGTGTTTTGTAATTGGGTCGAGTCTATGGTTCTCTTTCCCGGTCTTCTCCATCCTTTCCCACTCCCATCTTTGGACCACTCCTTCCAAGTTAGCTCCCCTCCCACTTTCATGGTGTAGTGTGTATAACACCCGTGTTCTGCGTGCGACAGAGAAAAGGCAGTGTTTCTGTCTGGGTCTGGCTTACTTTACTTAATATGACAGTGTCTGGCTCTGTCAGTTTTCTTGCCAATACATACTTTATTTTCTCTTTGTGGCTAAATAAAACTCTTGCGTGTCTATGCACTGCATTTCATCCGTTCATCTGGTGCCAGACATGGGGGCTGTTTCTGTAGCTGGGCTCCCGTGAACAGCGCTGCGGTAGGCATGGGTGAGCAGGTAAGTGTCCCTGTGGTGTGCTTTGGGTAGATTCCCAGGTATGGGTACGTCATGTGATCGTGCCAATTGTTTTTCGGTTTTTTTTTTTTTTTTGGTTGACTCATTTTCATTAGCCACCAGTAGATGGAGACAGTGAGACATGCAGACAGTGTGCTGTCCCACTGCCTGGTGTCTGGAACATCGTTCCTTGTGGATAGGCTGGAGTATTTGTAGCCAGAACAGATCAACAGGAATTGGCTGTTGGTGGCAATATGAAGTGGGAAAAGCCATTTATGAAAATTTTAGTCATCTTTGAAAATTGAGGAAAGTGCACACATTTGCATGGTTTGCAAACACTGATTTTCTGGTAAGTCAGCAGTAGCCAGAGTGGACTGTAGAGAGACACAAGGTTGGTGGTGTACTGCTATGCACAGTTTTACAGCGAGGCTGGGCACTTCTCCTTACCTGGTTGTGGTTTTGGAAGTGGCTGGGCCATACTGAGGCACACAGTGGACTACTGCAGTTCCTAGGGAATTCCATGCTTTCACTGGCCACCTTTAATCACTGTCCTGATCTGATTTCATGTTAGTGAAATGGCACAGCTGTCCATAAATGCCGAGGATCCAACTCTGCCTGAAGTGCTTAGGCAACCCTAAGGTCAAGGTGCCAGCCAGGACACCTGGGGCGGCGGACCTCAGCCAATACCAGCTTGCATCTGGGTGGTAGGATCTAGGTAGGCATGGGAGGTTAAACCTTGTTGGGTTCCTGGAGAGGGTCTGTGGCTCAGGCTGGAGCCCTTTGGGCCTTCAGGATCTGTGTGCCGAGTCCTAGGGCCCTCCTTCTGTGCTGAATTGTGTCCACCTAGAACTGTGTCTCTGATGAACTCGGCAATGTTTCTTGGTCTGGGTGGATGCAGGAGGAGCTGGGGTAGCCTCTGGGCTTCCTGGTGTGTTTGCCAGGCTGGTAGAAATAGATGCTAATGTTTCTGATGACTTGAATGGCAGGGTGTTACAGAGAAAGGGGCCTTGGAGACCACATTCCCTCCGAAAACCTCAGCCCTAGAGAAGGGATGGCTGGTGACTGTCACTGAGCTAAGACTCTGGACTGAGTTGTGATGCTCACCATGATGGGTAGAATGGAGGTTTTAGGGATTGGGTCATAAAGATGGGGTCTGTTGGCTGGTGCCTATAGTGTTGGCACTTGGGAAGCTGAGGCAGGGGGATCCTTTGAGTTTTGGAGTTTGAGGGAAGCTTGGGCAGCATAGTGAGACCTCCTTTTTAAAACAAAACTGGCAAAGCAAGGCAAGCATCCTGCTCTTGCTGAGATGCATAGCAAGGACAAATGCTCTCTAGTTTGAGGCAGTGGTTCCTAACCTGTGGGTCACTGTCCCTTTGGGGGAGCCATCAAACAACCCTTTCACAGGGGTCACTTATCAGATATCCTTCATATCAGATATTTACATTATGATTCATAGCAGTAGCAAAATTATAGTTGGGGGTCACCACAATAGGAGGGACTGGGCTGTATTAAAGGGTCACTGTATTAAGGGTTGTGATTCACTGGTTTAAGGGATGGCCTGTCATCATTCATGGTGTCCTGGAACTTAAGCTGTCAGAACACCCGTGTATGGTAAGTCACTGAGTCTATGGCAGCTGGGGCAGACTGAGTCAGCTGTGTGTGGGAGGGACGAGAGTGAGCAGACTCCTGTAGGCGCTGGAAGCCACCTTGACCCCAATGAGGGCCTCAGTAATTACTGCTCTACATGCAGTTCCTGGAGATCCAGGCCTAGGTGTCTTCACTCTGGGTCAGGACAGCCATGTGCAGGGCCTGATCCCAGGCCACACACAGCGAAACCCTTCAGACCACCCAGCAGGGTCCCAGCTTCTCTCATCTCCCAGAGGCTGCTCTTTTCTGTACTTTCCTCCTTGTGTCCCAGGAGAATGGAAGTCCAGCCTCGTGTCCCATTCAGAGTATCTTCTCAGCCGCCGGGGAGGTAGCCTGTGTGCACGTAGAACACCTCAGCTCGCTCTGTCTCACTGCAATGGGTCATTCATCCAAGTGAGGCACAGTGGCCTCAAATGCCCACCCTTACAGAGCTGTGGCAGCTGTTTTTGCGGAGCTCCATTGGCCCTCTGGGTGTGTGACTAGTACTGGATGTGGTGGCCCAGGCCACCCCACATCCCAGTCCAGTGGGATGTTTTGGTAACATGTTGCTTCTACTGACCTCAACTGGTAGCATCCTTGATTTTAATTTTTAATGTCAATTAATTTTAAAGGGTTTTTAAAATTACATGAGAGGTGAAAACACCTGCAAGACCCCTCCTAACCCAGGGCTGTAGAGAGCAGCCTTCAGGGTGCCTCTCTGGGCCACTCTTCCCTGGGTGCTTCCTAGAAGAACCAATTGGTCAGACATGCTTTCCATGTATAGGCCATGAAGAGCAGAGGACGATCATAAAATGCTAGGTTTTAGGGAGCTTGGCGGTAGTGATCAGAGACCCTGAGTTTGGACAGCATGGACCATGGAGTCCCCTATAATGAGATAAGCTGTATAGTACTGGTCACTATACTTATGTGCCTCCCTGCAGAGGGTAGGAGTATTGGGGATGTTATCAGCTGCAATTGCATTCGGCCGAGGGAAATCTCAGTGCAGCCCAAGGAGTTGGAACTTTTTCCTGGGAGGAGTTCAGAGCTGTTTCTTCCCTTCAGCAAGCAGGGCACTCCCAGCTGTGTGGTGAGGCCCAGGGGAGAGGAGAATGTCACATTGTGGGTCCATTACTGGCAAGCTATAGGAAGCTGGTAGCCTCTGATAAACCTTGAACCCCCAGGGATAGGGTGGAGGGGGTGGGGCCATTATGCTTGTTTATAGACAGACCCAGAGAGGTGGCGTGTGCTTGGTCACACTGCATCCCTCTTCTGGCTGTGTGCAGTCATGGAACTTTTTGAAAGCATGTGAAGACCCCGTTCGTCATTCACTGGTGTAAATATTTAGGGCCGTGACTGGGCTCAGCTGCTTCGATTTGTGTGTTTGGCCGGCCGAGGGGGTGGGAGCTTGGCTTCCTCCTCGAGTAGAGTCCAGGGTAGGCCAATGAGTGCATTAACAATATGATCACTCTGGGTGCTCATACGGGTCAGCCGATGCCTGGCTTCTGTGTTTCACCTGCGAATATCATGCTTGAAGCTGGCATGGAAGCTTCTTGTGGGCACCTGCATGTCCCACAGCCAATCGCTTTTGAGTTTGTTGAGGGCCCCCTGAAAATGTGTGCTTCTAGTCAGCAGGGTTGTACAAACTGAATGTGTTACACTTTGAGTGTGTGGATGTACAGCCTGAGCAAGTGTGTGTATGGCGTTGCCCCCACCCCCGTGTGTGTGTGAGTGTGTGTTTGTGTGAGTGTGAGTGTGTGAGTGTTTGTGTGAGTGTTTGTGTGTGAGTGTATGAGTGTGTGTGAGTGTATAAGTGTGTATGAGTGTGTGTGTGTATGAGCATGTGTGTATGAGTGTGTGTGAGCATATAAGTGTGTGTGAGTGTATGAGTGTGTGTGAATGTATGAGTGTGTGAGCATGTGTGTGTGTGTGTGTGTGAGTGTGTGTGTGAGTGTGTGTGTGTGTGTGTGAGTGAGTATATGTGTGTGTGTGTGAGTGTGTGAATGTGAGTGTGTGTGTGAGTGTTGAGTGTATGAGTGTGTGAGTGTGTGAATGTGAGTGTGTGTGTGTGAGTGTGTGTGTGTGAGTGTGAGTGCGTGTGTATCTGCAAGCGTGTGCCTGTATGTGCATTTCTTCTTCTCTTAGTCCTGCCCGGGAGCATCCAAAGGGCAGAGCAGACAATGTCCAGGGAGGCTGGGAACATGTTCTTACACTGGTGTTCCACGGAGGGGAAGGACAAGGATGTCCCCGCTAGCCAACTGTAGTGCGGAAGAACGCCTGGACCTGAGGGCATGAGGTGTGAAATGGAAAATGCTGCAGAGTTGAGCAGATCTCAACGTGTGTGACTCAGACTCGACCCAAAATGAAGTCAGGAAAGCCTCCAGAATAGATGTCACAGAGAGGCCACACGCAACAGCGACATTCCTACTCATCACCCTGGGGGCCCTGCAAGCTCCTGTGGGTTTCTTACTGGACCCTTTTGTGTGCTCACTCACTCAGGACTTGGAGTGCTCAGCTTGTGGGCCTGTCAGGACCCATGCTTCTGTGTAGCTCACTGGGGAAATAAGTGTCAGTGGGGTTAATAGGTAGCATTACTCAGCAAACTTAAAGATGCTGTGGGGTGCAAAGTTTAGCTGCTGTGATCCCCAGTTTACCAGCCTCCACATGAATGGCTTCCAGAGGCTTCCCCTCGCAAATGCAGGTTCACATCTCTTATCCAGAAATTGAGAGGGAGGACCCTGCACCTCATCATGCAGCAGAGTCAGGCTGACACTCTCTGTGGAGCCTCTGTTCGGTCTTGCCCTGTGTTAGCGCAGCTGTGACCCGTCCCTGTAGTACCAGTAGGGACATGGGTTCGAGGTGGGAGTGGCTGCATCACTGGCATTGTCTGGTTTTCATGCCTCTCCAGATGAGCTGTATGGTGGCAGGCCATGCTTGGGGCATTATGGCCTGATTGCCCCCATCACCTGCCTGCCCCTCCTGTTCACTTTATTTTCCCAGCTTGCTTCTCTGCTGCTCTCCTCCCCAGAGTTCTCTATGGACTTTTCCTTCATGACTTCTGAGATAGCTCTGGGGGACCCGCCCCATTCCCTGGGTCCTCACGCTATCAGATAGCCCCTGTATATGTCACCTAGCCACACAGCGGGTCCTGAAAGTGCCCCCAAGAAAGCAGTCCTTTTCCCTAGGGTCCTGGAAGCCGATTGGCCAAGATCGGGGTGTCAGTTATGGTGAAGCCTCTCCCGGCTCACAGACCATGCCTCTCTAGATCCTCACTTAGCCTTTCCGGTTGCATTGGCCAGAGGGTGGAGATAAGATCTTCTGCTTCTGCCGCTCCTTCTCCACTCCTCCAGTGAGAAGGAGCACCAGGGTCCATCTGATACGGCCACATCCCGAGGCTTCATGTAATGAATTGTGGTTACCTTCTGAAGAACAATGCCCCCTCCCCGCCTGAGCAGTTCCATCAGAGGAGTGGGTCAACATGACTCAGGCACATTCTAGCTGTGGTACTGCACAAACCTCTTTGGTGGGTCCCTGCTGCCTTCCCCCACCATCCAGAGCTCCGGCCAATTTCCTAGAGTTCCTCGATGAAAGCCGAGTTCCAAGGACTTCCTCTGGTCTCTTCCTCTGGTGGCTTTTTCTGCTACACTGTGCAGACCCAGTCCCTACCTTAGCCTACAGAGTTGGAGAGCAGCACAGGTAGACTCAATCCCAGGGGCCAGACCACTCTGACCTACATGTGTGGTCCTCCAGCTCAGGACCATGTCTGTGGAATCCGTGCTGGCTGAAGGTCGTCAGGAGAGCTCTGAGGTGCAGAGGAATTAGAAGAGATCTAGATTCAGCCCCCCACACCGTCTTACTGCGCTAGGTCATGCCTCCGGTTTCATGTGCTGTCCGGCTGTGTTCACAGCACTGGTGGAGTCACATGGTTGAGACAGAGACATCCTAATTCTTTGGTTGGGTCTCTTGGCTTACAAAGCCTAAACTGTTTATTCTCTGGCCCCTGACAGGAGTTTGCTAACCTCTTGCTCAGCCTCCGTCTCTGCCAAGCTCTCTCTTGCCCAAGCTCCAGCTCTACCCCTCTCCTGTTTTTCCTGAGCGCCCACCCTGAATACCCACTCTCCTCCTCGCCATGCTTGGCTTATATTTTTTAAATTACATTCTGCTTATTTTGTGTGTGTGTGTGTGTGTGTGTGTGTGTGTGTGTGTGTGTGTGTGTTAATACACCCATCACACACCTGGCGTAGGTGTGCCAGTCAGAGGACAACTTGAGGGGGCTGATTCTTTGTTTCCACCATATGGGTCCTGTGGTGTGATTCAGGTTTTCGGGTTTGTCGGCAAGGGCCCTGTACCTACTGAACCATCTCACTAACTCATGCCTGGCCTTTTAAAAATGTGGGTGACAGGGATGGTAGACAGGCTCCTCCTCTTGTGTGTTCTTTACCAGAGGAGATCTCTGTCCAGGCTGGTTTCTAACATGCTTCTGATGATCCTTTTTCTCCTGGTCTAGAAGGTCCCTGAGGTACTGACATGTAGACATCAGTTGGTGGGAACCAGCTTTGGGGCATTCAGTTTGTGTTGCTGACCAAGAATAAATAATGATACAATTTAAGTACTTGGAAGAGTTTAAAAAGTCACAGTATAAACTTCAAAACTAATGCACACAGAGGAGCATGGATCTCTCAGATGTTCCTTAGACACATTTAAGTGTGAAACTAGCGGTTTCTTTCTCATTCTATATTTACTGTGGTGACATCATTTTACTCAGAGGCCTTTAAAGGTGGGAAGGAGCAGAAGAGTCCATAAGACCTGATGTCCTTAGTAGGGCAGCGCTCCTTGGCCTCATTGTCACTGAAGAAGTGACACATAGTAATCATACATGTTTATGGGGCACATTTTGCTGTTTTGGTGATGTGTGTGACGTGTGATGACCATATTGAAGTAGGTATTCTCCTCGCCATCTTAAGCCTACCTGTTTTAGTCTTCACAGGGGGAGCGTTCAAGTCCTCAGGACATGCATGGTACGTTGTTGGTTTTTGCCCTTCTTCCCAGGCGGACCTTAGTGCTGCCCTGCCTGCCTGGTCCACAGTGGTTTTAGCTTTTCCTTTTGATGCTGTGTGTCTCTCTCTACAATCTTCTCTTCTGCTGCTTGTGAAGACTTGTTCTGTGGTCTCTGCGGTCTGAGCACTCAGCTGGGACTGTCATCCAAGGAAGGCATGCACTGGCCGGCACACTGTGTCAGCGTGTGAGAACATGGGGAGTGATACCCTGGGCGCTGGCTTCTTCCGGTCTCCATGGTGTGCAGCCCTCCTTGCGGTGCTCACCCCCATGCTGGCTCCCTGTTGTTCTGGAAAAGCTCGCTATTAATAGATCCCTAATCTAAGAACATAGATGGAAAATGTCCGTAGCAGCTGGGTTTTGTCAGACATTCTCTAGCGGTGCAATTTGTTTGTCTCTTCATTTTGTTTTCCTCCCCCTAAGGTAAATATAATCATTGCACTCGGACTGGAGGCAGTTTCCAGACAGTGGCATTAGGAATAGATTTAAAACAGCATTTTAATGAAAATCCATCCTTTCCTGGTGTGCATAGGAAGGGAATATGGCTGCTGCCTCACTGTGGTATCATATTCATACTTCTTGAAAGTGATTCTTTTATATGTACATGTGTGTGACTTAGTGGGTTTATGTGCAACACCAAAGCGAGGCCAGAAGATGATATCAGGTCGTCTGGGGCTATAGGAGGTAGTGAGCCACCTGGGGTGCTGGGAACTGAACCTGTGTCTTCTGCAATAACAGCCAGTGCTCTTAACCACTGCGCCGTGTCTCCAGTCCCCTGGAGGAGGTGATATTTAATGCTTAAGTAGGGCTGACACCAGCGGGAGATTTCTGATGTTCTTATGCTGTGCCACAGATTTGGCGTGGGTCATCTTCAGGGACATTCTTATCCCCACTTTCCAGACAAAGACAGTCCTGCTCAAAGGGTCTGCAGCTATCCCAGGATTCACATCCATTTCCTGGCAGAGCTGAGTCCTGTGGTGCTCTTGCCAAGGTCTAACTGCCTGCTGCCATATGGCTCAGTGTGGCTTCCTCTGACACTGGGTCACCACGCCATTGTGTCCTGTCTTTCTTCTGGTCTTGTTGCTCCATGAAGTGTGCATATGTAATAGATCATTGCCTCAGATCCTCTCCCTTAAAGGAGAACAGGAAAACAGTATCCAGAAACACAAATGCATTACACGCATGCACGCACGCGTGCACATATACCATGGTTTTGGATGTACTTTTCAGTAGAAGTTGAGAAGTCTGTGCAGATTCTGTGTAGAAAGCCTCTTAAGGTCTGCCCCGCCAGTGACTCTCGAATGCAGGCATCCATATGGGGATGGGGAGGAGAGAGGATGCACCCCTGGTCCACAACCTCTGCCCTGGGCACTTACAGTTGTTTACCAGTGTTGTAGACACAGTGCTGGGTGGAATTATGGTATGTTCCTTTCTGCTTGGAAGAACTTTCTAGACTATAAACAGTGTTGGGTCTGCAGAGAGGGCTGTAGAGCCTCTGATAATTGTTCACTAGTCAACCACCTTCCCTTGCCATGTGCACGTGGCTGTCACTCTGGCTTGGCACCCATCAATTCAGAACTCTGGCTGTAGATACCCAGATGTGCTGGCAGCTGCCGAACCGGCCGGCACCTGGTTGCATAGGGCAGGCAGCCTCTCTGAGACTTCATTGGCTAGAACGTGAACTGCTCTGTGTTGCAGGTCTGGTTCTTGAGTCCAGAAGGAGCCATATTAACAGTACCTTGTGCATCAGAATGAGCCCTGTACCTGATGATGGAATCTAAAGCCAGTCCTGATAGAAGCTGTTAAGAGCACCATAGAGTTTCAAAAAGCAACACTTCTTGTGCTGAAGTAGACTTGGCTACCCACCTGGCCTCACCTGACTGAGGCTGGGGACAGAAGCCACTGCTCTTGTTTCCCATGGATGAAAGGACTGGGTGACCTTGGGGGAGAGATGTTTTCCTTGAACTATGCACACAGTGTGTTTGGGAGAAACAGCATGTAGATATTATCTCCCCTTTAAAGAAGTCTAAAGTCCTAATAAAACCTCAAAGAACATTCCCACAGAAGATTGTGGGGCCTGGGAACCCAGGCCTTCGCCAGCACAACACTCGGTCCACCACCCCGCCTCCTCGTGAGGCCCGCTTCAGCTGGCATACTGGGGAGTGTGGTTCAGAACAATAGTCAATAGTCAGGATTCTCTGTGTGGAAGTCTGAAGGCCACCTCGGGGACAGCATTTAGGAATGGTGGCAGAGGTGAGAGTGAGAACTCCCAGGCCCCATATTCCTGTTTTCTTTGAGGGTTTATTAGTATTTTAGACTTTCAAAGGCAAACATCTCTGAACATGTGCTAGCACTGGAACTGGTTCTTCTCAGTTCCTGCATCCCAGTGAGAAGATCTGTGTGGCTCGTCTCCATGTGCAGCTTCACAGATGCCCATCCAGTGTGGACCCTGATGCTGTGGGACGGCAGGGTGACTGTGTGAAGGAATCCACACGCTATTTGGTGGACTATGGAGTTCTGGCCTTACTCTTCACTTTGGGCTCCTCCATGGTACAGATCTTATTCTCCCTGGGTTGGAGACAGTGCTGAGGGCTGCTGCTGCCAGCTGGATTCCTGGCTAGATGCTCTAAAGTCCCATTGTGTCCCTGCCCCATGCCTGTTACTGTGATGGAGACACAGGCTTGGTGGAGGTTCTGTGGGTGGAGGACTCACTGGGTAGAGCTGTCCCAGGTCAGGCACTGGGAAGTGCCTTGTCGGTGACTAGGTCTGGAGTCCCATGGTGGAGGTGGAGATGGTGATCTGCCCTGCTTTGTGTTGGGCCAAGGTGCTTGCTTGCCTCTCTCTGTGTGGCTAGCCTTGCCTTCTGGGGATGGAGAGGATGCTGGGAGGTGATGCTACTTAGAGGAGTAACATAGTCAAGTGTCATCCAGTGGTCTGGACCTGGAGCATGGAAAATGGCTCTGGGGTTCTTGACTCCTTGATGTCCTGTTTTTCCTTGACTTCTGCCCAAAAGTTCATATTCTCATATTCATTCATTCATTCATTCATTCTCTCTCATTCATTCTCTCTCTCTCTGTGTGTGTGTGTGTGTGTGTGTGTGTGTGTGTGTGTGTTATATGTGCTCATGCCTTTCTTTCTATTGCTGTGACAGAACACCATAACCAAGGCAACTTAAAGAGGGTTTATTGTAGCTTATGGTTCTAGAGAGAGGAGTCCATAGCAGGGTGGAGGCAGGCATGGCAGCAGGAACAGGAAGCAGAGAGCACAAAGTGGAAATAGGGAGTGTCTTAGTTAAGGTTTTAACTGCCGTGAACAGACATCCTGACTAAGGCAAGTCTTATAAAAGACAACATCTAATTGGGGCTGGCTTACAGGTTCAGAGGTTCAGTCCATTATCATCAAGGTGGGAGCATGGCAGCATCCAGGCAGGCACGGTGCAGGAGGAGCTGAGAGTTCTCCATCTTTATCCGAAGGCTGTTATTAGTGGATTTTTTTTTTCTTCTTTTTTTTTTCGGAGCTGGGGACCGAACCCAGGGCCTTGCATTTGCTAGGCAAGCGCTCTACCACTGAGCTAAATCCCTAACCCCCGAAGGCTGTTATTAGAAGACTGACTTCCAGGCAGCTAGGGTGAGGGTCTAATAGCCCACACCCACAGTGACACACCTACTCCAATAAGGTCACACCTTCTAATAGTGCCACTCCCTGGGCCGAGCACCTACAACCCATCACAGGGAGGTTATATATGCTCTAAGCCCATAGCTAAGGATGCATTTCAGCCATCAAGGCTGAATCTCCCAAAACTGTACCACCAACTGGGGGCCAAATACATTGGGTGTCCTCTTGTGAATGGCTTTCTTTTTGGACACGCTCTCTGGATGAATCTGGAGCTCACCAGTTGCCAGACATACAAGTTGAAAAGAATCCTCCTGTTTCTGCCTTGCCGGTTCTGGGGTTAGACAGTCATGCCAGGTCTTCATGTCACTGTGGTATCTCAGGGTTTCTATTGCTGTGATCAAATACCATAACCAAAACAACTTGGGAGGAAAGTGTGTGTCTCGGGAAGTCAGGGCAGGAACTCAAGACAGGATTCAGTACAGAGGCCACAGAAGAGTGCTTCTTACCGGCTTGCTCCTCCTGGATTGCTCAGTGTGCTTTCTTCTGTCACCATATACCCTGGCCTTGGATTCCCACATGAGCTGGACTTCCCACAATCATCATCAGTCAAGAAGGTGCCTCACTGGCTTGCTGCTCTTACAGAGGCATTTCTCAATTGGATCTCTCTTCAGGTAGGTCTAGGTTTGTGTTGAGGTGACAAAAAACCAACCAGCACATGAAGTGAGCACTTTGCCCTCGTCACCTTCCCACTCCCCAGAGCAATTTTTTCTGATCCTGTGAACTCATGATAGGCCTTGCAGTCTGTTGTCGTCTGGGTGACGGGACAAAAACAACCCCATGAGGAAGGTTGAAGTTTGCAGTGCTCCGAAGCTCTTGTCCTAACCCAGGACCTGCTCTCTGCTCTCCGCATATTCCCTCAGCTACACACTCTACACGTGACAGTGACAGTCCCCAGCAGCAGAGCAGAGCACAGGGTCTGGAGGGAGAGCCCCGGGGAGCTGGGGAGTGGTGAGCTCTGCAGGGCAGTACTTTGTCACTTCCCAGGATGCCTCTCCATTTCCTTAGGCAGCTTGCTTTCCTGCTGGGCAGGAGGGTTTGTGCCTCATTGTGAGGGTACTGAGTGCTTGGTCACTCAAGAGAGAAGAAGTTGAAGGTGAAGTGAGCAGCGGCTTTGCAGGGGGAGCGCAAACAAGAAGCCATGTCCCAGGGCAGGGCAAGCCTGGGATGAAATCATGGAGAGCTGGAGAATAGCAGGAAGCTCCAGCAACAGGTGGGAAAATAGCCAGGCCGGCTGCGCCAGATTCAAGATTTATAGGAGTGGAAGTTGGTACTGGCTGGGGATGGGCCAGGCAGGGAAGTGACAGCAGCAGGCGGGCATTGAGGAGGCTGGCCCAGCTGCTCCTCAGTGACCTAACAGCCAGCAGCAAGTGTCTGCTTCTGCTTCTGACCGAGTTATCCAACCTAGATGTGGGGTGTGGGGGCTGTGTTGGTTCCTGTGGTGAAACACTGTGGCTGAGGCAACTTACAGAAGATTTGTTTGGACTTCTGGTCCCAGGGGTGGTGGTGTAAAAGCCCACCATTCTGTCTTCTGCATAGAGCAAAGTGGTAGGAGGCTTTACTTCACAAGTCCATTCCCAGTGAGGTGCTTCGTCCAAGCAAGGCTGCACCACCTCAACCTCAAACAGTACAGCAGCTGCTGAGGAAGTTATCAAATGGCCAGGGACACGGCCCTCCGTCCCAGTCTGCTGGGGTGGCCCGTCTCATACTGTCCTCATTTGGTCAGGGGAAACTTGCTTAGAGAGAGGGTCCTGTGTTTGGATTGATACAATCTGTGGAGCATTCCCACCCTTAAAGAGCTAAAGGTGCCTCCCTTTAGCAGGCGGGAGACAGCCAGGTGGGGAGAACAGCTGTCTGTTCGCCACAGCTGGGATGGGTCGCGTGTGCTCAGAGTCACAGGCCGCGACTGGTGAGTGGTTTCACGGGACTCCACGGCATCAGGGGAGGAGAGAGAAGGGTGGGGACCCGTGTAGAGGGACTGAAGATGTTACTCCTGGCTTTGTGTTGAATCAGGAAAGTGGAAGCTGGAAGTCGAGTTACCTGGCCACCTTAGAGTAATTTCCCTCCCCAGGGACAGTTGGACACTGTTGCAAGTGTGCTGAGTGATGTCATAGAAATTCAGCAACCGAAGCCTGTCTTCCTGGAGGGAGGCGGGGATGGGGTCTGGTGAGGGCTCTTCTGAATTTCTAGATGTCATCTTGCGGTGTCTGTACTTGGGAGGAAGGCAGGAGAGAGAGAGAGAGGGAGAGGTGTGGGGGTGGGGTGGGGGGAGACCAAGAGAAGGACAGCAAACTAGGGAGTGTGCTCTCAGTGCCTTGGTGTGTGTCATGAAGACACTAATCTTGTCATGGGGCTGCATCTTCATAGCTTCATCGAGTCCCCACAGCTCCTAAACACCTCTGTGAACTACTGCGTATTAGGGTTTCAGATCACTGCAGCCAGGACACGCAACCTCCCCCATTTTTTCTGAGTGACTTAACTTTGTTTTCATGCAGTGGGCTCCCTTGAAGTCTCCATTTGCTGGAGCTGAGTCTAGGTAGAGAAGAGGCACCTACAGTGGGGCTGCTGACAGCCCTGCCCCCATGCTCTCCTTCTGGTCCTTTCTGCTGACTCCCACGCTAGTCCTCCTCACTCCTGGGACTTGTGGCCTCCGTGGATATCGGCTCTCTTCTAGGTGTGGAACCTTCATCTGCCACTGTTCCTATGAGGATTCCGTCTTTTGACCTCAGCCCCACTTGCCACTTGCCACTTGCTGTGTTCCACACCCAGCTCCCAGCACTTCACTGTCTCCCAGACACCTTCCCAGGCTGGTGCTCCTGGGTTAGAGCCCATGTGACCCACGTAACACTCCGGAGGCAAGAAATTCCCGCTCCCGGATTGCAAACCTTGTGAGGGCAGGGTGAGTGGCGGACTGTATTAATGGCTCACCCCATCCTAGGTATTGCCGTAGTGAATGGGCACTCAGAAGTAGTCTCCCTGCAGCTGCATATCCACTCAGTCACCTGGGTGGTTCTTGTCCCCTTCACTCTGTGATTTACGGTGCCTGCACGTTTAGCTTCTTGCTGGGGTTGGCTGAGCCACATGTAGGTGTAGAGATGCCCTTTGTGCATTCTCTCAGCAAGGAGGCAGAGGGTGCTACCCTGGCGAGCAGGAGAGCAAGCCAGGTATGGAGAACAGTTGTCTCCGTTACAGTCCTGAGCATTCGCTGCGTCTAGATTTAGGGGAGATTTTTTTATTTCTTTGAGAAACATTCACGAGTTACATGTAGAACCTTACCTTTGTGGGATGTTCACATAAATACGTTTATATAGGAGGCAGAGACACCTCGCTGGCTGCCTCAGCTTGGGAACATCAGGCTGGGGTTCTATGACAGAAAGTGTAGCCGATGCCCTGCTTTGTGACACAACTTTTCTGGGCCAGCACCACATCCCAGGCTTCTGGTGAGAATGCAGGCTACGGGGTAGGCAGCCGGCCCTCAAAACTGATGTTAATAGTTATGTAAAAAATCATTTCCGCTGTGCAGCTTGCCATGTTCCTGGAGGATGATCAGACGGGTTAGCTCTCTTGGTTACTACCCAAGTGCAATTCCAAGGTTTTGTTTCCTAAATTGTCCTTTGTTCTCTAGTGGGTGTCTTCTACAGTGCAGCGTGGCAGTGGGCTCCCTGGGTGCGCAGTGGGCATGCTGGGTGGGAGGGAGACCCTTCTCGTGAGTCATAGGTCTAATCCCTGCAGGTTTCCTTAATTCACTGACTGACTCTCTTTGGGTAGCAAGGCAGAGCCCCTGGGCGGTGGCCCAGCTAAAGCAGGCCTAGGTGCCCCCTCACAGCATGTACCATGTGTGTGCAGTGGGCCAGGCCTGCGTAAATAATTCATGGCGGCCAGTAATGAGCTCTCAGGGGCTGGCATGCCTGGGCCCTCCCGATGATCTATGAATTGCTCTTTGTCTTTGTGTTTATTCAGACTGACAAATACACACTTAATAGCGGACAGGGACGGTGCTCAGGTGCTGAGGGCTGTGTGCAGTGTCGGGAGGTGAGTTCCCTTCACTCTTTAGCACCTACAGAGGCATGGAACCTGTGTGAGAAGGGTTGGACTCAGGTGGATACCTTCCAACCCGTGTACCCATGGCCAGGCAACACAAACCTCACCCAGGTTGGTATGTACACCGGGGTGCACACCTGACTATCAGCTGTCTTCCCGGCTGCCACAGTGTTCCTGCACACATACAGCCTAACAGCTCACAGCCCAGCGTCTTCTCTGTGTCACACTGTAACCTTTGATCTTCCACATCTGATCATGGCCTCCCATCTTCTGATAGGAGGTAGAATCGGCTTCCCAAGGCAGGAGTTAATATAAATTGTAATAAAGTGGTTAAGTACTTAGTCCTTTAAAAAAAATGTATTTATTTTGTTTTATGTGTATGGGTGTTTTGCCTGTGCCTTTGTCTCTGTGCTGCCTGGCAGGTGCTGGAGGAGGCCAGAAGAAGGCTTTGGAGCTGGATGTGAGCCACTATGTGTGTGCTGGGGACTGAACCCAGGTCCTTGAACACCAGTGCTCTTAACTGCTGAATATCTTTCTAGCTCCGTTCTGAGCTTTACGAAGCGGACAGTCCTGGAGATTTGAAGGCCTTCTAACCTGGCAGCTTATTTTCATAAGCGGGTTCTAACGTGTAACCTATACTTGTGTGCCTGAAATGTGCATGTATTACACCTCCCCGTGCACCTCCCTCTACCCTAAGACCTCCCAGCTTCCTAATGAGTAGGGACAGCCCGTCCAAAAAGGGACAGGATACCGTCTTCCTCCTAAGGGGTTGCAAGCCAGGGGGAAAGGCTCAAGTAAATCCTCATTCTTGACCCTAGACAACCCCTTCCTGTTCTCCCTAAATAAGGCTGACAATTGGCGGAGAGGGTGAGAAGAGAGGCACACCGCCTCCATCGCCTCCATCCCCACTGCTTTCTCCAGGTGTGGACTGATAGATTACAGGGGAGCCAGGAATAAACTGGTAATTACTCACATACTCCTCTGTGAGTGGCCTAATTGGTGCAGCCCTCCCTATAGGGCCCTGGTCCTCTGCAATTAACAGTGAATTAGCATACAGCAGTGCTGGGCCCCTGCAGGGAGCCTTGCCCACCTCCTGCTGGGGAGCGGACCAGTGGAGCCAGAATGGCACCTGGGTAGCAGGATTCATTGTTAGCCAGGAATGTGATGGATCTTTGGGGTGTGCTTCTGTGTCTTTCTTCTGCCAGATAATTACAAACACATCTTAGTCCCTCTCACCCATTGTCAGACGCTTACTGAGCGAGTGTGCGAGGCATCCTCCCAGGCTGCTGAGCAGCAGCAAGAGCGATCTTTGACAAGGCAGTGCTTGAAGCATAGACGTTGGCCAGGGTCACGCCAGTGATAGTAAAGTGATCAGTGTGACCTGGGGTCTGGTCAGTCCTTGCTGGATGGCGGACATTGTTAAGTCAGCTGCTGCTTGCTCAGGCTTTAGTGGGAGGAGAATGTGCCAGAGTTCTGTGGTGGGAGAGGTGTATGGGGGAACAGGAAGAAGGCTACGGAGGCTCAGATAGGACAAAGTGTGAAGGGGCAGGCTTTCATGTTTAGCCTGCCTCAGTGGAACATCTCTGCAGCATTTCTGTCATGAACTCTCTTTTCAGTGTCTGTAGTTCAGATTGTCCCCGCCTCAGCGCAGAGTAGCTTGGGAATTGGGGTATGCACACCTCTCACAATGCTAAATGACATCACGGTTCTTTAGAGCAAAGAGGACCGCTCATCTTTGCCTGTCCATGTTAGACCAGGGTGCGGGGAGGGGCAGTAAGTATGTTTTTCTGGTTACCAGTCACTTATCTTGAAGGCTTCCTGCATTGGAGCTCAAAGTTGTGTTGTGTGTGTCCTGTTGTCTGTCTGTCTCTGCGTGTGTCTGTACGTGTATTTGTGTATCTGTGTCTGACTCCATTTGTGTATCTGTCTGTGTGCATGTCTGTCTGTCTGTCTATCTGTCTGTCTGTTTCTATTTGTGAGTCATATTCCAGCACAGTCTGTTCCCTTGGCTTCAGTAATCCTGAATCCAAGTAGCCCAGTCCAAGTCGCCCTCTGCCCAGGGCTCCGGCTGAGTGACGACTGCCCCTGAGGGGTGGCTCCTCCGTTTCCCTGCTGCTAATGAATAGCAATTGGTGATGGTCTTCCTCTCTAATGGCCAGAAGGGCTCACAGAGTTAGTCCTGGTCACCTCCCCTGGTCTCCACAGCTGTCGTTGATTCTTTCAAGGTCACAGGCTGGGAGTGGGAGACCTTGGTCTCCTAGAGCATAGTGCCCAGCCCCCCTCCATCCCTGTCTGTTCCCCTGGACAGCAGCACACCTTCACTGCCCATGTCGGGATGGTCTTCAGTGAAGGCCCGGCTAGATGACTACATCTTTCCACACACCCGGAAAGGTGCTCTCCAAAGCTGCAGTCTCTGAAGCATCTGGCAGAGGTCTTGTTGCACATGCTCACATCTGTCTGCAGACATGAATTCAGTGTGTGCTTGGTGGTGTTCTCATTGCTCGGCTATTGTTAACCATTTTTTATGTCAAGAGAAAGTTCATACGGAGGGTCAGCTGTCTTCTGTTTGCTACCTCACGGGACAGCTATGTGGTCTGCCTCTGGGGAGCTGGGCTGTTTCAAAACTGGGTCAGATCATTGTTTATCTTTGTTTTGCTTTGGTCTATACCAAAGACAGAATTCTTTCCTTAAAAAAGAGCCTCCCTGAGTGCTCGTATGTTTTTGGGGTAGACATCAAAGGCAGTATAAAAAAGACTTTTGCTTTGACAGTATCCAAATGATTGAATAATTTTTGGCTCTCACAAACACTGTAAGCAAAATTAAAGGGCAAACATGAAGTATTTACAGCATATGACTAGGAATGGTCTTTCATATGTAAACAGTTTTTACAAAACAATGAGAAAAATTCCACAACAAAAGAAAATGGTCATAGAATCCATGAAAGAAGAAATGCATGGTCAAATAAGATGTAAATATATTTGGTTCTGTTAGAGAACAATTAAAATGATGGGCTGACATTTTAGTACGAAAACTAAAATCCTGAACCAGTTGAGTTCATGGAACAAGTTCGCAGAAATGTTTCCTTTTTATGACGTATGGAAAGGAGAGTGGTATAAATGTACAGAGAAGAATATATCACACAATCAAAAACCTTAAAAATATTTGGAACTTCTGCCTGGATTAGCCTCACTCCAGCTTAATCCAGTCTTCCAATAGGACATCTGTGTGACTGGAGAGAGGATCCTGGAGGCTGATGCTTCAGCCCCATCTGTGATCTCTTGCTGCCCAATTGGACTTTTCTTTTTAATACATGTATTTATTTATATAAACCAATTTGGCCTAGAATCTTCATTTTCCTTGGGTTACAGGCATCCAACACTACTCCTGGCTGACTTAGACTGTTAATGAGTGTTTTTGCCCCAAACAGATGTGGGAAAAGTGAATAGTCAGGAAGGAATCCTGAGGGTGATTGTGAAGTTCACTTGTAGCTTAATGAAAGCTCTGGGAAGACGTCCTCACATTGCATCATTGCGGGGCAGGTGGGGATGAGGGGTGTTGCGTAATGCGAATGCCATTATCTGTGTCCCCAGAGGTGCTCAGAAGTGAACAAATGGGAATCTTTAATTTTCTTAAGTTTGACTGAGTAGTAAAGCTGGAGTCTTGGCTACTCTCCGGAGACTGGGCAGGGCTCGCATCTGATGAGTTTGCAGGGAAGAGAGAAATGCTGGCTTTTGTTTTTGGCACACTGAAGTGACCTAGCCATGGGGTTGTGATTTCTTTTTCTTTTCCTTTTCCTTTTCCTTTTCTTTTTTTAAGGCTTAATTATGATATAGGAAATCCGATTCCTAAAATAGATGTGTGTGTGTGTGTGTGTGTGTGTGTGTGTGTGTGTGTGTGTGTGTGTGTGTGCTCTTTTTAAGTCAGTTTTTAAGTCAGTTGAAATTGTTCTGCTGGTGCTCTGGTAACTCTGGGCGTCCGGGAGTTGGTGAACAACTGTCCTGGGTCTTGTGCTCCTGCTGCCTGTATGTCTGTCTAGATGTTTGGTGGCAGTGAGGCCTCCCCTCAGCAGTTGGCTTTGAAACCCTTGGAGACCAGACTGCTCATTCAGTGAGAGCATTGTATAGTTGGGAAATGCATATTCCCTTATTTTTAAAGTATTTATGTATATGCCTGTGCACTGTGTGTGTGCAGGAGTTGGTGAAGGTGAGGAGAGGCACTGGATCCCTTGGGACTGGAGTTACAGAAGCTTGTGAGATGCCACATGGGTGCTGAGAACCAAACCTGGGTCCTCTTCATGTCTAAGCCATGCCCCTCCGCCTGCATACTTTTATTTTTTTATTTTTCGATACTTAGGTTGGGAGCCCGAGTCTCACTTGTTTGGGATAGAATTGGGAGGGGTATGGATTATAAATTATAAATAGTGCCGCATGAGGGACCCACCAAGAGTGGGATGTCACTGGTTTCACAACACCGACATTGGGTGGTATTGTTTTTGGTTTTATTTATTTGTTTTTTATTTTGAGGATGTATGGTCCTGACCTTGGATGCATGCTATCTTTGTATGGACACACACTGTCACAGTGGCAGAGAGAGTCTGTCTACCAAGTCCCCAGTCACCACAGTGTTGGGAGCCTGTTCTCCTGGGCCCAGACAGGGATATTTTGTCCAGTGTTTTCGGTATCATTGTTGTTGAAGTGGAGAGAGTCTAGTGGGCTTGTGGGTGATTTGGGGAGCTGTTGGCTTTTGTGGCTCCACCTTCTGTGCCTGCCATCATGGATAGGTTCTGGGGGCAGAGCGCATCTGCCTCTGGTTTCTTAACTCCTCGTTGGATTTTGGATCTCAGATCTGACCTTTCACTGGGCTTTCCTTTCCTAAACTTTATACTGCTCCAGACCCGTTTTCCCACTGGTGAGTGGTTTCCAGTGCCATGGTGGCTCCGCTGTCCCAGGATTCTTCACATTGTCACAGGGCTCAGGTGTCCACTTTGGGTTGGAGCTTCGACACATAGGCTATTCTCATTGGTTGCGACCAGGGCTTTTCTGTATCCCTGTAGGATGAGTAGAATGCCTGCGGTTTCCTGAGCCTGTGCTTGCCTTTGCAGGCTTGGCTCTCTGTGGTGGCTTGTTCTGGACCTGGTTCTTCTGTCCTTACCCTTGGGACCTTTCTGTCACCATGAAGCTCTGCTGTGCTGGTGTCACTGGTCTTTTGCCCCTCCCCCGTCCCTTCTAGGAATCTGTTCTCTGCTGTTAGGTGTGGCAGACACATGTCCACTGGTTAACAGTCATGGATTTTCAGCCTCAGGTTGAAAACCTCCCTCCCTGAATTGGTGCTCAACAAGTACAGGTCATCAATTGGCTCTTGTCACTACTCTCTATGCAGTAACCGAAGAGGCCGGTGTGGCCTGTCATTGGGCTCACTAAATCTTCTCTGATCAGCTAGTGCACAGCTAAAGCTGGTTGAGCCCTACTGTGTGTTTGCTGGGCCTGAGCATTGGCCTGTACCCACCCCGCTCTGCAGGGAGGGTCCCTGAGTGACAGTCTGCTTTTCTCCGCACTCATGCCCTTGGTAGTCACCGGAGGCAGCATATGATGGTCCTATCTCTTCTGAGCGTGCTTCAGAGAAGAGGAGTAGAGCACGAGGTCGAGGTCTTGGTGGCCCATGACCTCTGCTCCTGCCCATCTTCACTCACACTCAGAGGGACACAGGAGGGGGGCAGGTCAGCACAGTGGCCACTGCTGCATCTGGCTATTCGGAAGGTGTCAGAAGCCAGCTGGATATCCTTGGGGAGGGCACGCTGGCAGCTCCTTTTCCTGTCAGTTGCCTCATGTTCTCCAACGCTATGGTTATGATATTTCTGAACAAATGTGGCTTTCCTCTCTCTCGGAACTGTCAGCGCAGCTGCCGAAACAGTTCTGAACACCAGGGCGGGCGTGCTGCCCTGGGGGTTTGGGCCCTTCCTGCAGGCTGACCTCCTTGCCTGTTGATGGAGCCTATTGGGAACAACAAAGCCATCTCCAGGCATCAGCTTACGCCGGGAGAGTCGTGCCTCCCTGTGCAAACATTAGCAAAACATTTGGGGATGGAAAATCAGTTAATTGGGAAATGGCGGGTTCTGAGACTGCTTGTTCTGCGCCGAGCGAGCGGCTGCTGCCTCTGCTGCCTCAGGGTTTCAGGACGGCCTGAGCCAGCTCGTCTAGTCCAAGGACATGTGTTTCAGCCACTACCTTGTCTGTCCCTGTTGCTGGGTCCTCCCAGGGTGGCTTTCAGGCCAGCTGCTCCTGCCAGTGGAACCAGGAGGGATGGAGGATGTGGAGCGTGAGATAAAGCTACTGTGTATGGTTCCCTTTGGAGCTTCGAAAGCCTCGATCTTACATGTTTTCTGGGTGGATGCTGCCACATCTCTGCCTTCAGCCTCCCATCATTAGTTTCCTATCAGACTTTCTTTTCTTAGCATTATGGTTTTTTTCTGTATTTACAGAACACCCAGTATCAATAACATATCAGAAGGTCATATTTAATGAGGTGTACTCTGTGTTTATGTTTCAAAGCATTCCACTCTACACTGTCTCACTACCATGTTAGGTCATACCACGTGTCTGTAAGCCATCCTGGGGGACTGGGCACTGCTAACTGCTAAGGAGAGGAAAACGGAAGTGTGGCCATGCTCCCAGGTATATTCCAGCTTACCTGGTGACCAGACGTCAGCTTCTGCCATTTATCATCTAGTGTGCATGCGTGCGTGCGTACGTATGTACGTGTACTCATGTCACACAACTGCAGTCTACTGTGCACTTTCCCATTGGAAATGATTAGATTTTAGGACTCATTTATTGCTGATACCGGAAATAGTTATACTTGATAATTTTCCTCAGTGATTTGGATGTTGTTTTTGAGTTTTGGCCAAGGGAAAATGGGAGTCGGGTTGGAATGAGAGACATATGTCCTGGAATCTTCTTCACTGGAGGGAGGAAGAGGATTGCCAAGAAAGGAAGTGGTGTGGGAGTGGGAAGAAGGGTTGAGATAATGGAGGGGCTAGTGTCCCTAGCTGATGTGAAGAAGAGGGTCCTGGCCCTCTCCTGGCTTCCCTGGCACATTCTTTACTGGGCTAGGCAGGTGCAGGTCCAGTAGGACACAGGAGCAAAGACTCTTCCCTTCCCCCAAGTGTTGCAGTTGATTGGTGAGTAGGAAACAGACCCAGGGTCCAGCATATGTGGGTCAACCACCATGTCGGGAACTACTGCCCCGTGGTGTCTGTGGGTCTTCTTCTGAAGAGCAGGGAGCCTCTGTTGGAGCAGAAAGTGCCACACCTTGTCACTGTCATGCATACGACTGGTGTCCTCAGGAAAGAGTACCAGCAGTATCCTCAGATGGGCAAAGGGAGTGTAGGCACAGTGGTGAGACCGAAAGAAGGGACTTGCCACTTCCAGGGCACTTGCTTGGCAGAAAGTAAGCTGAATGGAAGGGCTCACCGAAGAGGAGTGGGTGATGTTGTGTTGCTCAGGGAGGAAAGAGGAAGCTGGGATCTTCAAAGGAAGGTGGACAGGACTGCTGGGTCCTCGGATGACCTGGGGAAATGGAGTGCCTTGACCTGTCTTAGATACAACATGATGAGCTGTGTGGAGGATGAAGAAGGCAGTGAGCTGTTGGGATGAATCTTGGTCAGGGAGGAGAGTAGGACAGAGGCACACAGGCTGGCAGTGTGTCCAGTTTACATGGGGACCATGTAGGGCTTTTAAGAGTAGAAACAATTGATTGTCTGACATGGCTGACTTCAAGAGTGACCCTTACTCGAGAGAGTTTTATGCCTTGTTAAAACAAGATAGCAACTGCATCACTCCCGGTCAGTGACCTTTTCGCATTTCATTTTTCTGGCCGTATGGTCATGGCATGAGCTTGAAACTTCAAAATATAGTTGTATGGAAAATATTTCTGCCAAACAAAACAGATATTGAAGAGAAAGTTATTTTTTTTAGAAGCCCACAGGCTTATCACATAGTCCTTGTATTTTTTTTTCCTGGTGGGATTCCTCCCCCACATTTCTCTGTACATCGTTTGAAAAGATGTTCAAGATAGGGTTTCGTAGTCTTACGCCATAAACATTTTCCCATAGTGCATTGTGGGAAGTCCATGCTGTCTGTAGATCATATGTGATACAGAATTAGGGGTTGGTTTCCGGAGTAAGGGGTGATTTCTGCTGCAGGTCTTGTGGAAGGCGCCGGTGCTCATTTACTGCTGTCCTCAGCTGCTCTCATCGCCTTCGTCCTTCTCGGAATGCGACCATCATTCCTTGTGGTGCCATGGCAACGCTCAGCCCAGCAGCCTCCTCCTAATTATTTGAACGAGGTCTGTGTGTTGGCCCTGCTGTTTGGGGTCTGCATAATGTATGAATGCGGAGTGACAGGGAGCCACAGCCTGATCAAAACAAAGAGCTGCCTCTTCCTGGTGGGCAGATTGCAGAAACATATTGCCAACCACCCTCCCCTAACTGCGAATCCTGTCGTAAAATGTGTCTTTAGCCTGTCAAGAAATATTTTGACAGGTCCACAGTGACACTCCTTCGTATGCAAATCCGTCAGTGATGCCCAGGCAAGAAGCTCAATGGAAATCCACAGGACTTAGAGACTGGCAACATCGGGGTTCACCAGCCCTGCAAGTAAACACGTGGAAACTGTCTCCTTCTAAACGTAAATAGACAGGGCCTGCGGCGATGGCAGTGTTGCCAGATCCCAGGGGAATCCAGGGTGTGCCTGGGGGCTTGGAAAGACTGCTGTCACAGAGGTACACAGAAGTTCACACATTAAACACAAGGGTGAGACACTGGGCACGGATGAGTAGGTGTGTACAACAGCAGAGAGAAGCTAGGTGGAATGGGGGCCAGGGAAGGAGGCTGCAGACATGGCTGGGGAAGTGAGGACTGAGCCAAGGACCACACTGAGCGTTGATGTCTGCCCTGACCAGTCTGTCCTCTGAAGATCAGACTGGCAAGGTCCCTTGTCGTGAGGGTGCTCTCTTCAGAGGATTTGTCTTACCCACGCTTCCTTTCTGTGATGCTGCTGCCTGAGAGTGCCAGCAGCCCCAAGGGCTGTCCATAAAGCTCCTGGGCCCTGTCTCCTGGCCTTGACCTCAGTGTGTGTCTGGAGAGGTCACTGAACCGCTCTGTGCTAGGAGTCTCTGGCTGGAAAGTGGGTTAATAATTCTTGCTTGGCTAGGGTAGTCTGAGGGAGAGCGTGGTACCCAGGTACAAACGAGCTTACTAGCCAGCATCACCGAGCTGCTAAGTGTGGCTGCTTCATCTTCTTTCTGCTTCACTGGATCAGATGGAGGAAGGATGGTAGGTAACAGACATAGGAAAGCAAGGAGCTCTAAAGTTTGTTAGTCTTCAGAAACGCACCCTTTCTTCCTTCCCCTGGCCCCTCAGCCAGCATAGGCTCATGGAACACGGTTTAAACACAATTGGTTAGCATTTAAGAAAGAAGACAGAGAGGAGCATACCCTGGTTTTATTTTAGGGAGAGTCTACTTAGTAAGTGATTTTTCTAGGCAGACCCCATCCTTCAGCAGAGCTGAGCAGTGGGGTGCCCTGGTTGTTGAGAAGTGTCCCTGTGTGGGGTGCAGTGTCTTGCAGAATGGAGTCAGGTAGCTCTAGGAAGGACAGGGGCTTGCTCTCCAGTCCTTTGAAAG
The DNA here is from genome assembly GCF_011064425.1 of Rattus rattus. NCBI lineage: Eukaryota > Metazoa > Chordata > Mammalia > Rodentia > Muridae > Rattus > Rattus rattus. The sequence continues at coordinate 161,560,463 of NC_046157.1, forward strand.
CTGCTCTCTCATCCCTCAGTTCTGTTTTGTTTTGGTGTCTGCTTCAGGAAGGGCATCTCCTTCTTGGGTTTTTGCAGGATTCTGATAATGTGTCAAGTGTCAGGGCGGGTGTGTGTGTGGGGGGTGATGGTACTAAATATGGCTGCACTTTCAGTGTATTTGAGGCATCACTGTGCTCAAAGAAGGTACACTGAGGCGGAAGCTTTACAGTGTTGGACATGACTGTGGTAGGGAAAGGCAAAAGCTGCCACATGTTGGGGATATCGAAACCAAAAGATTGCAGAAGCTTCCCTTCCTGAGGCCTTGGCATCTATCATGCCTGGCCCTCTCCTTGTCAGCGTGTAGAGTCAGCAGGCTGGGTTCTCACTTTTCCAGGCTTGAAGGTAACTCAGCTGGACCCCATCCTCACGTCACCAACTTGCTGGGTTTGTGTTCTGCCTAAATACTTTACACCACTAACATCTGGTACCTCAGAAATGTGATTTTCAGAATGGAAATAGTGTCTCCTTAGATGTGATTCATTAGAGGGAGGTCACCCCGTTATCCATGGATTGGTGTCCTTATTTTAGAAAGGTCACAGACATAGGTGCAGGTGTCAGGTGAAAATGAAGACAGAAGTTGGGATGTTGTGCCTACCAGGTGTTGAATGTCACAGCTTGCTACAAAAATAACCAGAGCTGGACCTGGGGCAGGTTCTGTCTCATTACCCTCAGAAGGGCTGTGGGAGCATGCCTCTCTGTTTGGTAAGCTTCTTAGATTGTAGCGTGTTGTCATATCTGCCTAAGGCCACTGAGATTACGCATCACACCTTGATTCTGCACATTTGTACATGGTGGTTACCGAGTCCACATCCTTTTCCACTAAGGGTAAGCCATAGTCTTCAAGCTTCTGTGACAGTTTGCCAGCACCCCATGAGAATGTAAAATGTAGTTGTGATTTTCAGGGAAAAGTTCTAGGCCAGAGGGCAGTGTATATCCGACTACTCTAAGTAGGAAGAGGAAGTGTCTTCTCACATGGGGAAACGGGTAGAGAGGTTATCTTAGGCAACCTGAGAGAGGCCAGACTCAGCCAGGGATTATTCCGAACCCTGAGCCATGCATGTGACTACGCAGAAGAAATTCTGAGCTTGCCACACAACCGATTGCTGATGTCTGGGGACAGAAGATGATGTCCCCGCTGAGAGAACAAGGTCACCATCTTTCTACCTTCATGCTCTGCTCTTCCACCCCGTGGATTGGGCAGTGTTCGTCTGTGTTTGAGCTGCTTTGCTCAGTGTGCTGGTCCAAATGCTGCCTCTTCCCCGGGCATCTTTGAGGATATGCCTAGAAGTCATGTTTTATAGCAGCATCCCTTGACCCATTCAGGTCGATGCATAAATTCACCCTCCCAGGTGTGGCGCGCACGCATACACACACACACACACACACACACACACACACACACACACACCCCTACCTCCCACATTAAACAAAATGAAGTTTCGAAAACTTAAAAAATAATGGTGAGTTCTGGGCCGGCCAAGAGTGTACACTGAGACTTGATCTCAAAACAATTTTTTTTTCTCAAGAAAATTCTGGAATATAAAGTGGTCACATCCCAATACATATGACATGACACCAGTTGTAGGGAGAGACTTGCTCTCTCTCCTCCTCCCCTGTCCCCTCTCTGGGTATGAGTGTGTCCACTCAGAAATCTGAGTGGCAGGGCAGCTGAGCCACCCAGCCACCTCTGTGGAAGGAACTGGTAACAGCTGGAATGGTGGTAAGAGCGAATGTGCTGTGAGTAGTGTCTCTAGAATGTTCTGAAACACTAACCAAAGCAAGGAAGAAAGTTGGAATGTGCTCCCTAAAACATTGGTAGAAAATGTCAATTTACTTTGATAAGAATTAAGGTAGGCTGGTGACATGGTTTGAATAGGTTTGGCTGCCATAGACTGCTGTGTTTGAATGTTTGGCCCAATGGGAGTGGCACTATTAGGAGGTGTGGCCTTGTTGGAGGAAGTGTGTCATTTTAGGGGTAGACGTTGAAGTCTCCTATGCTCAACCTATGCTCAGTAACACAGTCTCCTCTTTGCTCTGTGTGGATCAACATGTAGAACTTACCTCCTTCTCCAGCTCCTTGTCTGCCTGCACACTGCCATTTTCCCCATCAAGATGATAAAGGACCAAACCTCTGAAACTGAAAGCCAGCCCCAATTAAATGCTTTCGTTGTAAGAGTTGCCTTGGTCATGGTGTCTCTTCACAGCATTGAAACTCAAAGACAGCTATTAAGATGCTTGCTGGTGACTTGAGTTCAATCTGCTGAGCATGTATAAAAGAGGACATGTATAAAAATCTGAATTTTGCGTGTATGTTGTGTGCTGCAAGCAAACACACATGTATAAACACATGTGAATACATGTGTGCATGCATGCAAACATTTAAACAAGATGTAAGTAAGACAAATTAACAAACAGTAGGTTGAATATATAAAACACACAATATTAAAAAACAAACTTCAAACCCTTCCAAACCAATGTAGCTGTCCAGAAAAGGGCAGGGGAGAGAGCGCTGTATTAGCAGGGGAGAGCATTCTTAGTTGTTGGCTTTGGGGAAGAGAGCATAGTGATGGGGTCCAGTGATTGCTCTGCTTTCTCAGTGGAGGGCAGGTTGGGAAAGCAGAGGCTACAAGAGGAGGAAAAGAAGCTGTCAACGAAATGAGAGAGACGGCCCTGGCATCAGCTTTCAGCTTTGGCACAGTCCACACTCTTATTTCAGGCAGTTCTCTGTTGTGGGGTGCCCTGAAAAGTGGACAGAGCTTGTTAGCATCCTTTATGGCATTAGCACCCTTCTAATCCTAATGACAAGCCAGGCCAGGTATCTTCTTGGGGGCAATACATGTGTTGAGAACCATGACCTAAGGTGACTCACCAGGGCCGGGGAACTGAGAACACTCTGACTTCTGACTGAATGGCCGCTATCAAGGATACTGGAAGACAGGACTTCAAAGGGGTCAGCCAGCCGTGATGCTGAGAGCCTTCTGCAGATATGTAGGATGCAGCAGGGTAAAGATAAGCTTGAGGGAACTTAGAGTTGAGCACTTCATCCACATAAGGTTGGGAAGAAGCCACGGGCTGGATGAAGTCATCCGTTGTGGCTGTGCGGCCAGAGAGTTCATGGCCTGGGGTAGGACCTGGGGAATCCCAGACTTTTCAGGGTGGATAGAGGAGGAAAAATGTAGAAAGGGAGTTTGTTTCTCTTGGTTGCTGTTGCCTGGCAACTCTGGCCAGAGGTGGGAGGAGAATGGGAGGAGGAAGATGTTCAAGACCAGATGTGGAAGCCTGGGTAGGTGATGACCTTATAGGGGGTGAAGCTTCTCCCTCTTCCCTGTCACCTTTATCACATCTGGGTCTGTGTAAGATGTATGCTTGCTGGACTTGCTACACATATTCTGTCAGGCCAAACTCCACGCACTCCGTTCTATGAGCCGGATGTCACATTTTGCTTCTAAGGGATGAGAGGAAACCATATGGCTCAGCTGCCCTAGATCTTTGTCCTTGGATTATTTGCAAGGGCCTCAGGGGACCAAGAACAGACAGTCTCCTCTTCATAGTGTATCTGTCCATGTATGGCTCTGAGACCCACGAGGGATGCTCCTAGCCGTCTAGGGTCTTGTGAGTCCTCCGCTCTTGGGTGTGGATGGGTGCGTAGTGATTTGTTCGCAGCCTCTTTTTTCTCTTCCCGTGGGTAGAATACCCATCACTGAGTTCTCCATCCCTGGTTGAGGGTTGCAGTTGCAGAGGGCCAAGTCTCCACAGGGTTTCACACTGCCCTCCCTAGTTCCCAGATAGAGATCACAACGAGTTGGATGGGCCTGAGACGCTAGCAGTGTCTGCGCTCTGACTCACACCGACCCAGCTCCTGACACCCTAGGCCCTACCACAGTCAGAAGACAGTGATCAGCAATGGTCACGATAGCTCAGGCCAGGAGGGAAGGTGTCATTTCACACACCTGCTCCTCAACTCAAGGGTCTGACTGTTAGGACATAGAAGGGCTATTCCAGAGGAGGACTGAACTCTACCTCACCTCCTAGTTCCTAGACTCCCAACTCAGAACTGGGAACAAGGAAACCCTAAAATTCAGAATGCCATCGCCCCCACCATGGGGCTGGTTTAATTAGAGAGTAAGACGGAGTTGCATTTCCTGGTTGTTTACCACAGGGCATGTGTAAGGCTGAGTCTGTAATTAAATCGTCTAGCTGGGAGGAACTGCAGGAGAAACATGTGTGGGACAGACTGGCCTCTCTTCTCTGCCCGTTTATCCACTCCTGTTACCTGCCACCTTCTTAGTCTCCTACGGTCTTGTTAACAGTGTCCTGGAGCAAATTCTGAAGCCTCGTGCAGACAAGCCTTCGGCCTTCCCTCTAGGAAGATGCAGGTTTGGATTAGGACCCGTGCTCCAGTCTGCTTGGGTTGGGTGAGGTGAGCTTCACGGCACTGTTCTCCAGATTAGTAACAACGGATGCTGCGTCTTCTGCAGACCTGCCACCCACATCGCCTGCAGGAGCCTTCTTTTCTTCAGAAATGTCATTCTGGTTAAGATCGGAGGTCTTCCAGGAGCCGTCTGAAGAAGCTGCTCTGCCTCCCGTCTGCCGGCAGAGACACACACACACCTGCGCATTCTCCGAAGAGAGGGATGATGGGAGTTTAGAATACCGGACAAGACACTCAGTGTTTATAAACTCAGGGGCACAGATCTGAGCAGAAGTATATGTAGGCTCCCATAATGTGAATTCCTTTTCTTAGTGTGTCATGATTGTGTTTTAGGGAAGCTTGGGGTTAGAAACTAAATAACTCCACCCACCCCACCCCCTTTTTTGGGTAGAATGGCTTCCTAGCATTCCTGGGAGTAACTCAAGCTGCACTTTGGTAAATGTCAAAAAGCTGGAGGTTCAGGGCGGTGTATGTCGGCCTGCCTGTGTCTGCCGGCTGTTTTCCTGGCCCCCGGCTTCTGTCTTTCTCCAGATCTTTACTTCGTCTCTAGAATACTTTCAGGGACAGCACCCCCTCAACTTAAAACAAAACAAAACAAAACAAAAACCAAAAACCGTACTTTCTCAGAGATACCCTTATTGCTGTGTGTGTCACCGTGTGATTCTGAACTGACCCCAGGTCACTTTATGTGTTATTCTTTCCCTGTCATCTTTATTTTTCCCCATGTGTGTCAACAGTGAGTGCGTTTTGGAAATTGCTGTTCATGTTTTTATGCTACTTTTGTCCTGGCAACGATGCTTTGAACCTTGTAACAGGTGTCCTGCCACTCGCCTGTCTCCATGCCCTTAGCCTCTGCGCTGCACTGTGTAGGCTGCCCTTTTCTGTTGGTATCTTCCTATAGCTTGTGTTTTTACACAGCACGAAGTATCAGCGGCAGTTCCTGGGTTCAGGACTGTGCGTGCTCTTTCGTAGAGGGTCGTCAAAGGCTGCCTGCTCACTTAAAACACAGCCTGCTGGGCTTTAGGGGTTTTGTCTTGTGTGTCTTACTGAGGTTTTACATAAGTCTGCTACCTTCCCTGGGAAGGGCATACAAAGAGACCCAAGGCAAAGGCCTTCTGCCCTCTACCCTGTTCTCCAGCATTTCAGGGTGTGACACTGGCAAGGCAGGCCTGGCTTTAGGGACATGGTGAGGCCTCTGCCCAGAAGGACTGTCCTTGCAGGTCCAGGACAGTTTCTCTTCAGCAGCAGCAGCAGCGGCGGCCGCGGCGGCCCTAGATAAGGGTTTGTTTGGTACTTGGTTTGGTAGATCCCCACCAAGGGACAATGGGTCCCAGTGTGATCTTTCTCCCTTCCATTTGTTCTCATGGCAAGCTGTCCACAGGCATCTGCAGTGGGCCAGATGCCCACAGGCACACCTACTCTGGAAGGTAGCTGGCACAGCCCTCCACTCCAACCTGGTGTGAGGCACTTAATGTCTGACCTCTTCCTCCCATGTCTTTGTGCTCCCAGAAGTTGGACCAGCAGCAGAGGGTTCTGTCTCAGAGATGAGCACAGCCATGACCTGTAGGCACAGGAAGCTGTGCCTACACACACACACACACACACACACACACACACACACACACACACACACACACACACATCCCTAGAGAATCATGCAGCTCTCCCAGAGAGATTTGGCTCTTTGGGAGTAAGGTGGTCTAGTTCTACTAACAGCAGGAGGATCCTAAGCTGCTGGACTTGGCTTCATCTCTTGTGTCCTTGACTCTGGTTTCTGTTGGACAGGACACAGTGGGGAACCTGGTGAAGCTCTGTGTGGAGGAGGGACGCTCAGGGTAAGGGTCAGCTGTGCAGAAATTTCCCAGAAGAATGCAGGGAGATACAGTGGGATCCAACCTTATAATGAAGGTCTCTCCACTGAAGAAGGGCTAGTGGCCACGATTACAGGAGTTATTACAGTTTCCAGCGACAGACAGACAGACAGACAGACACCCCAAAGCCTGATAGCCCCTGTGTTTTCATTGGTTGGTATTAGGGATTGAGTCCAGGGCATTGACCGGTGTTTGTCAAGGAGAGTTATAATGGCTTTATAGAGAGGAAGGAGACTAGAGAAGGCTCATGATGTGAGAAGATAATACCAGTCACTTTTGTTGTTGCTGAGTGAGACTCCAAGCAGCTCACCAGGAAAGTCACTGGGAATACTGGGCCCCTCACAGAGACCCTGTGAGGTAACGTCATCTTGCAGATCCACGAGAGTGTAACCCTGTTGCTCCTCTCTGACTGGGGGTCAGAAAGGTGCCTTGTGAAAACTGCTCACCTTTCCTCTGTGCGATCTCTTAATGAAGTCCCTGGTATCTGAGTTCACACACACATTGGATCTGCTCTGTCCTCTGCTCATCCTCGGAAGAAAAACAGATCACCCAATGAAAGGAAGCCGAGGCCAGAGGCCAGGATGTGTACGGCTTGCATTCATTGGCCTTGTCAAAAAGAAGGTCTGGAGGGAGAAGAAAGGTAGCTGCCTGGCCGTGTTTTTGGGGCGGGCACTGTACTGCCTAGCAGCTCCATGCTGTGTAGAGAGGGACTGCTGGGAGCCACAGCGCCAACGCTGACTTCGGGTGGTACAGGGTGATTCCAGAAGCTTCTGCCGCAGGTGCTGCTAGAGAAATGCTTGCTGTAATCCTTGGAGCTGGAGGCTGGGTGGGATAAGTCTGGAAGAACAGTTAGATTTCTTCCGATAGATAATAGCAGAGAGAGTGGGAAGGGGGGAAGAGAGCTCCGTGCCATTCAGCTTCTCCTGATACCCTTGTGATGTGACGGGTCTGCGGACCTGTGGCTGGCTGTGGGGACTTCTCTAAGAGTCCATGCGTGATGTTTATCCTGGCACTTGCACAAGTGTGTATTCAAGGAGCCCACGCCCTGAAGCCCTGGGTGTACCCCAGTTTATCCCTCGCAGTTCATCATCGTCTGTCACCGTTAGCTCAGAGTAAATCGCCCACTTAGTTATTCGGATCAGAGCTAGGTGCTCAGCCCTGCCTCTTTGCACTGTACTTTTGTCCAGCTGTGTCCCCTCCGTCTGAACATTAGAAGTACCTGCTCTCTTTGCTTCTCTCACAGATTTCACTGAAGCGTAGTAGGGCAACATTAGCAGGCCCAACCTCAGACTCTGTCTTGTCTTAAGGCAGTGGAATTAAAATAGAAAGATGATTAGCCATACCTAAAATAAAAGGAGGGCTGAACAATTGATTTGGAGTTGCTCACAAAGGTAGCCTTGGTCCAAGTGAAGGTGCCAAGAAGACAGAAGTGTCCCTGCCCCGACTGTCAGGCCTCTTTATTGCCATGCTGGGATGGAGTGAATGTTTTTTCTTCCTGAGTGATGTTTTCATCTGAAACTTCACAAGTAGGCAAAGTCCTTTAGAATCAAACGGCTGCCCCTTCATTGCTGTAACCTGAACTGGTGGCAAGACACTGTAGATTCTGGATTGAGGACATGCAAGGTGCTGTGCTACACCACCAGGAAAGAACTCTCCCCAAGATGACCACATTCAGTACCTGTAGAAAGATGCTCTTATAACCCAAGCACAGTCCAGGGCAAGGCGGTCACACTCCTAACCCAAATGCATGCCCTGTGAGATGTTTTGCCGCACAGGCCTTGTTGCCAAAGCCCAAGATGCAGGTGGTTGACACAGTGAATCTTATGTGTGCCTGGGGAGTAATTTTATTGACTGCAGTCAGATCCAGCTCAGCTGCTCCTTGCAGATCAGGTCCTCTTCATTTTGGAAGGTGGGCATTCTCACAAGCTAGGTTCTAGCTGAAGTCTGACAAGTGGACTTGCCTTTCCTGGGTCTGGGGGTGGAGGATCGTGATACCCAATGCCTTGTAGCTTTCCTGTAAACTCCAGTCTCTCCACCGTTGTACCCCTTTAACTGGGAATGGGCAGCACAAGAGTCTTAGTGAGGGAGAAGCCTATGGGGATCACCTTTAGACCTTAAATGAGAGGAACCCAGGTGTTCATAAAAGCCATGGGCTAGGCTCCAAGATGGCTATGACAAAAGGAAATTCACTGTCAGGAAAAGGCAAGGGTTCTGTTAGTAACTACTTCCTAGCAACAATGGGACAGCTGGTAGCTTTCAAGGTGAAGAGTTTGATCACAACTGTATATAAATGGGTTGTATAATTATCAGCTGGTAATTAGCTCTCCACCCTCCCATTAAGGTATTCAAATGATCTGCTGAGCCTTTTACCTGAGGGTCCCCAAGTGATGTGAGCAAGGTCTCAGATCCCACGGTCCCTTTGAATTTGCCCTTTGCAGGTTTTTAGTCCAGGATGGCATTGTGGAGGCCGAAGGGCTTCTTCCACTCCTCAGAGTTGAGCTTTGGGTCCTCATGCATGGCAAATCTTCCTAGTCTTCATCTCAGCATTAAAAAGTGTGTGTGTGTGTGTGTGTGTGTGTGTGTGTGTGTGTGTGTGTGTGTGTGTGTGTGTGTAAGAGTGTGAGAGACAGAGAGACAGACAGAGACAGAATTGTAGTTGTCCATGTTCAGGCACACACACGTACACACAGAAGTCAGAGAACGCCTTTCAGTGGTCAGCTCTGTCCTGTGAGCAGGATCTTCTGTCCTGCGACCAGCTTCATGCTCTCTGATACTCGGCCCATCAACTTCTGGGTGATTGTCCTGTCCCTGCTTCCCTCCCTGTCATTGTAGGAGTGCTGGGGTTTTAGTGGTGTGTCGCAGCATTTGGATTTTTACCTGGCTTCCAACAATCAAACTCCGGCTGTCAGCGCTGATTCCATAAGTGATTTTACCTGCTGAATCCGCTGTTGTAGCACCCTATTCTGAAAGTTTCTTTTTTAAAATTGTCACGAGGAGGCGGGAACCCAGAGCCTCAGTGGTGTACCAAGTGCTCTGCTGTCACCTGCTTCCCTACTTCTAACTGTATGGTCCTTTGGTTATCTCGGCTCAAGCCTGGCCCACTGTATGGGATTTGGGAAGAGCCTGGAGCTCCCTCCATTTCTGTTCTTACTAGACCGTCACCAGCCATGCCCTTCCCCTCAGGCTGAGTTTGCAGCTCTGTCTGTTCTTTTCCCTCCCTACAGACAGACGGTCAGCAAAGGAGTAAGGGGACCAGGGGTGTGGGTGAGGTCTGCATACCTGATTCTGATCCTGTGTCTTGTTCACCTCCACTGCCATCCTCATTAAACCTCCTGGAAGCCAGGCACTGTGAAGTAGCAGGGAGATGTCTGTGACTCTGGGAGAGGGCACAGCTGGGAGCAAAGGTGTCTGTCCTGTCTCCTGCATGCTTGGTTCGCATTGGCCCATCTCACCGCCTCCTAATTGTTCTGACCCAGTAGGGAGACTCTCAGGTTATTCTTTGTCCTGATGTTGTTCAGGGCCTTGGAACTGACAGTGTCCACCTCTTCCCTTTGCCAGGCTTCACAGGGGACCACTCCAGCCCTCATACACTCTAGTCTTCCCTTCTGAGTCTAGTCTGCACATGGTCTTTTCAGACTTGCAGTCATTCCCCAGTCCAAAGCTTGGGAAGTACCTAGAACAATCGTAAGTATACCTGATCAGTATAGGTGGGCTTTATCAGCCCCTGCACTCAGGCATTGATGCCTTCTCTGTTTTAACAGAGGAGTGTCTTGTACTTCAAACGAGTGGCCTTTTACTGTCCAGCTTGGGTTACAGGACTTGCAAGGGACACATTTCAGTAAATGAGACTGTGTGGCTGCACTGTGTCATCAGAGAGATACTTGGGTTTCCTTTTTTGAGAAAGCCCTGGTTGGCCTGGTATTTGCTGTATAGCCCAGGCTGGCTTTGAATTCACACCTCTTGGCTTATCCTCCAGAATGTTGGCTTGAGCCATCACATCTAGCTAAGAAATGAGCTTGTGATTACAGGGCGGTCTTTGGACTGAGAAGGCTAAAGTAAGAATTCACTGCACCTGGGGCGCACCTGCGGACATTGCCAGGTGCCCTTTGCTGGTAAGCAGCCAATTGGGTTTGCCATCCCTCCATCCACTCACCCACATACCATCCACTCCTTTCTCCCGAGGCGTATACTAGTTGAGCATGTTCTCCAGGGGCATGGAGTGGGCTCTCACTGTGGCCTGAGTGCCTTCAAGGCCTGGGGTCTTATAAACTCACATACTCTGTTGAGGGTTCCTTGGCAAATGGGGCACAGAAAAAAAATGAAAAGAAGTACTAATCTTCTGAATAGGGAAAATGTGGTTTTCCAGATTACAAACCTGAGCTCGTCTGGAAGTGAATGAAACGTTCAGAAGAATTTGTTTGAGGACAGTGTCCTAGAAAGAGGCAGGACATGATGCAGAAATGAGGGTGGGGACTGCAGCCATCCCACCTGACCACCCACTAGTCTCTGATCGGCAGCTGAGCAGGGTCTGGCCCGGTTAGTTCATGGCCAGGAGACTTCCTGGGAGTAAATACCAGGTGCTGTTGGCTTTAAGGAAGAGGGGAGGTGGAGGCTGGCCTCAGTGCAGGTTGCAAGGGTAAAGATACTTTTATGGGCAGCAGAGGAGTCTGGTGGAATAGATGCGAAGTGACTCTTGGGTGAGCACACCTGGGAGCAGCTCTGGGACCATTGATTGAGAAGACTGCGCTCCCTGTACACCCACACACCAAACACAGTCTTCAGGTACCCATGCTGTGTCTCTCGTCTCCATATAGATAAGTTTAAAGAGAATGTGTCTGTGGTGATGTCCCAGACAGATGTCAGTCGCTGCAGACCACGCAGACACAAAAGTCCTCACAGGCAAATGGACAAGCATAGTACATCTCAGATGCTCTCGGTGATAGAAGAAGCCACGATTAGAAATTGTACAGTGAAAACTAAGAGAGTCAGGCCTGTGGTCATAGCATGGGTGAGGGGTGGGCTCATATCAGAAGCAGCCTTTGTGTGGGGCCTGCCTACCCCTCCCAGGTTTAGAAATGGGATTACAGAAAAGAACCACAAGATTTGACCCCTGGACTGTTTGCTGAAATTGTAAGTATTCCAGTTTTTACTATGACTGTGGGCTGATTCCCACTGATTCCTCCCCTGGCTTGGTGTTTAAGTGACATGAACCCATCTGGAGGGATAGACAGGTCGGTCAAGCTGAAGTGTTTTGTAATGGTTGCCTAAAGAGGACAGGAAGACTGAAGGGTTCATAGCTGTAGAGAAGAGTGAAGCTGGGGGTCGGGTCAGTTTATTTTCATTTTAAAAGATACCCACAAGGTATCTGGCGGACCAGCCTTCTGGATGACACAGTATCATCTGTAGTGACTTTATTGACAGTCCCTCAGCCTGATCTAAGGCATGGTGTCTCTTTGGGTGCAGCCCGGCTGGCTCCTGTGGCTGGTGGTGGAGCTCTGACTTCCATGTTTGTCAGGGAGTACCACCCTCGTCCTTTGGTTCCCCATCTCACCCAAAGCCCTCCCATTTCATCTAGACAGGCTTTGAGCTTGGTTAGCCTGTCAGCCTCCATGAATAGCAGCTGAAGCAGGTTACTTAGTTGTCAGTGGGGTGACAGTGCTGCTTGTGTTAAGATGGCAACACTGCTGGGTGTGGGGTGTCAACCCCCAAGTTTTATGGGAAGAGACTTGTGTCTGGAGTTTAACAAAAGCACAGAAGTGGTCGGTAATGGTGCTCTGACTGCTCTGCAGCGTGCTGGGTAGGGGCGGCCATGTCTTTGAGTCTCCTCTCTTCAGCCCTGAGTTAGCTCTCTGGCATGGATGCCTTACTAGCCCCTCGAAACTGGTTTCCCTTCCATGAGAAGGAAGTGGTGCCCATTGCTGAGAGCACACAAACCTTGTGTCTCTGAATGAAAAGGTAGGTGCATTCACTGCCTGGAACCTGCAGTTTCGGGGCTACCCCTACCTGCCCTCCATTGATGGGTTAAGTGTAGGGGAGACTTTTCCCATAGATTTAAAAATGGTTGGCTTGAACAAACCACAGAGCTAGATGTAACCATACTTTAAAAAGCTATTTGTGTTTTTGCTCAGAGCATAAACACAATTGTTGAAGAGCCAGTTTGCATCCAAGTTTTAAAATTAAAAATAGCTTTTGTTAGGGCTGGGGATATAGCTCAGCAGAGTACTTGCCTAACACGTACAGAGCCCTGGGTTGATCCCCAGCGCCACATAAAGCTGAGCATTATGGTGCAAGGCTGCAGTTTCAGCACAAAGGAACCAGAAGAAGGAGCACCAGGAATTCAAGGTCATCCTTGGCTACCCTGTCTCAAAACATAAAACAAGTAGCCATTAGCATACCTTACCCAGTGTAGATTCCAGGCCTCATGGTCTGTTGGATGTGTGTGTGTGTACGTACGTGTGTGTGTGTGCTCTGTTTATAGCTCTATATTTAGTGCCATCTGGGAGTCCTCTCCTCAGCTCCTTGGCCTTGCCCACCATAGATGGCACTGTGGCAGGAGAGACCATGAAAGGCACACCATTGTCCTTACACAGACACCCAAGTGAAGAGGGGGGGTCAGACAAGGTGAAGGTCATCCTTGGACATCCCTGTGTGGGTATGCTACAGATGAGTGACCCCAAGACGGTGACACATGTGAAGTGACGTGCACTAGATACTAGTAGTTATTAGTAGTCAACGGTGCCCCCAGCCGCCCGCGTGTTGACAGGCTTCTTTCTGATGGAGCCCACAGGAATTTAAGACTACTCCTTTTTCTTCCCACACATCATCCCTTGATTATAATTTGATCAGAAAGCTCTCCGCCTTGGATCTCTGCTTTATTTTGACCTAGGCAAATTATTTGCAAATTAGAATAAGAATATCCAAAACAGTCTGTTGGGATCTCCGCGTTGTTCCTCCCAGCTGTGTCTAGGCCAAAGTCAAACAGTCACAAGCAGCAGTGTGGGCTCAGTTCAGAGTGACTCCATCACCGTGATTCACATTCATAAAGGAATCCCAGTGAACTTGGAAAGAAAATGACTTTCCTGATGGGATCCTATCATTTCAAACAAATGTCTTCCGTGAAGAAAGAATATTAATTACAGCTGGGTTCAGAGCAGTCCCCTCCCCTCTTTGAGTTGTCTGTTCATCTAGAAGCACAAGGTCGGGGTAGATTTAAAAGCCGATGTAAGCTTTGAAATTTAATTCATCCTGGAACTGAGAGCAGGAGTTACTGGGGTGTACAGGTGCTGGAGACCGGCAGGCTGTGGCTTCCCCTTTTGTTCTTTAAAGCATTCTATTCCGTTGGGAGGTCATCGCCTGGGACACTCCGCTTGTGTATCACCAGATTGAGCAGGTGAAGATGGTAACAGGCAGGCTAACGTGAGGCCCTGGCTTTGGTTCTAGGTGACTTAAAGATCAGTGGAATTCAGCAACATCTTTGAAAATCAAGCTCAGTTGAGGTCGGTGCTTACTTGCATGGGGGTCTTTCCCTGTCTTGTTGAGTATTGCCTTGTTTAACCCCACTTCCCAAAGTGACATCTAAGTTATAGCTCTCATCTCTTCAATTAAAACCCGTTCGTTACAGGGCTTTTCTAACAGGCGGTGTGCGAGTCAGGCGGGGTGGGGTCTTGGCTCAGTGTGCTGCTCTGCAGGGCGCCTTGGAGCAGGCAGGGCTCCTTATCTGCTGAGGAAGGAAGCTCTTGTGCCAGGCATGCATTTTTAACACGGAGCAGGATTGACTCGCACACGTTCAGTGGGGACCTCTAAGGACTGTGTGTGTGTGTGTGTGTGTGTGTGTGTGTGTGTGTGTCTGTCTGTCTGTCTGTCTGTCTGTCTGTCTGTTCCTTCTCTCTGTCTGTCTCTGGGGATCTTCCCCCTCCCTGAGAGAGAGAGAGAATGTGTGTGTGTGTGTGTGTGTGTGTGTGTGTGTGTGTGTGTGTGTGTGTGTGGTGTGCATGCACATGTGCCCGTGGTGCTGTTATGAGTGCCCTGGAGTGATTGATGTGGAGTAAGAGCCTGGTTTTGCTATGGGGATTTATAGGGGGTGGGGCATGCTGCTGCTGCAGGCGGTGATTAGAGCTTTGGTGTTTCTTACTAAATAACTATCTTGGCAATGTAACTGAACCATGAAAGCCAAGGGAATGCTGTGTCCGGAGAAGGCAGACCTTAGCTCTCCCTTCAAGGCTCCTAGGGTTGTCCTTTCCTGCAGCCTGCAAACCCCCATTCTGATGCCTCCAGGGCTGCGTCTGCTACTGCTGGCTAATGAGGCCACATGCAGGGAGTGAATATTGCCACCATCTGTCTTGGTTCCTCATGCCCTAGTAGGGGCAGATACCTGGATCCAGGAGGATGCAGCTGCTGTGCCGGGCAGGCCCAGTGTGCTTGTGTTTGGTTTCCATCCTCAGACCGGATTTGCAGCCTTTTCCGGACACAGCTTTCAAATAAAGGGGGGGGGGGGAACCTTGCACAAGGTATCTATAGTTGGCATTTCTGAACACAATTACAACATTTGAGCACGGCATGCCTGGCTTTAATAGAATCTAACAGTTTTCATCAGGAGGTAGAGATATCCGAGCCTAGATAAGCCGCTATAACTCACTGTGGGCAGTGTACTTCCTAGCTGCCTAAGCGTGTGAGTTTGCAGTATGGGATTCTATTTCTTCTAGATGGGGAAGTGGCTTCATCCTGAGAGACCAGAGGTGATGGTCTCTGCCATCCCCAGGTGACCTGCAGTTGTAAGTTGCTGGGAGTACAGGTGGTCCTGAGATTTTACCTAGGAAAGACCCTTAGTATTATCCAGACATCATGAAGGTGTGGTTGGCATCGCCAGCTCGCCAGGGTCTCAGCTGGCAGGCTTTTGGCATGTCTGTGAGTGATTTCTCGATGGGCTAATTGATGTGGGAAGACTCACCCTAGATGTGGAGAGCACCATTCCATATGCTGAGGTCCCAGATTGAACCCAAAATGATCTACAGATGTGTGACTAGCGGCTTCCTGATGGTGTCTGGTGAGTCCCAGTAAACCTTAACAAAACTTAAGGTATTTCTGACAGTCGTTTTGTAACAAGAAAAATAACTAAGAGATGGTGAATGCTGTGGGCTGTTGTCCTAGCTCCCAGTTCCTCAGAATGTGACAGTATTTAGAAACAGACTTTATCAAGGTGGCTAACACGGGGACCTTTGTCCACTAGGGCTGATGGCCCTGAAGAAATCAGAACATGACAGACATGCAGGGGAGGATATGCAACACAGGGATGGAGGGGGTCATGTGACACAGGTGGTCTGCAGCATCCACTAATTAGGGTTACCCCGATTCTGCCTATATCTTGGTCTTGGACTCCACTGTACAGAGCCGTGAAAATCTTTCACCTGTCATTGAGGCCCCCAGCCTGTGGAACTACATGGTGGCAGCCTTAGCTAACACAGGGTGGTTCTAGCTGGGACCATTAAAATGTTGAACAGCTCCATACTTAAGAAAGCTTTTCCCTTGTGTGTTCCTTTCCTACCTGAAGAACGTGAGCATCTTTCTCTGATAGTGAGAGGACTTCCCCTAGCACACGTAAGAGAATGGCTGCCCCCGGCACCTGCAAGAGTCTGTGTGTCTTCAGAGGAACAAGCAATTCCTCTGGTGCCCAGGCCTGGGGAGGGCTCTAATTATATCCGGAATGCCTCTGTGGGAAAGAATTTATGGCTTTATAAGTGCGTGTTTCTGATTTAGGGACGGGAAGTTGGCAATTGGGAGACCTTGCTGCCTTCTAGGCTGGAAGTGGAGCCTGGGAGGCTGAATGGCAGAGCCCAGCCCAGGAAAGCCTGGAGCTCACAGGGTTGGCCTGGCGTAGGGAGGGTAGGCAGGACGGCAGATACCCTGACAGTGTGTGGCCTTGGCATGAAGACCATGGGGTAGGGGTTGGGGCTAAAGCAAACACCAGCAGGAAGCCAACAAGGGGGGTGGTTTCCGAGCCTGGCTGGCTCCGCTTTAGGGGCTCGGTAGGGCAGAAGGTTGGGGTGAGGTCGTGGGGCCTGCTCTAACCCTGCTCTCCTTCTCCCTCCTCAGCTCTGCTCCCTGGCCTTCTAGCTTTCATGTTTCCCCTCAGTTTCTGCCTGCTTGTTCTGCAGCCTCTCCCCCCAATGCTGCTTCCTTTCCTCCCTCCCCTCCCCCCAGTTTCCTTCTTCCTCTTTCTTCCTGCTTCCACTTAGGCAAGCAGAATGAATCACAGCCCCTCAGCCAGATCCCACATCAGCTTCAGCTGACAAATGACCAGACATATTGGTAACAAAATTGCAGCTGTAACAAGCATGTGTAGCCTTTTCCCTTGTGGTTATTTCCTTAAAAGTAACAGCATAACAAAATAATGATTGAGATGCCATTAGTTCTGGTAAGTGTTCTAGAGACACGACCACGGAACACTCAGTACAACTGTTCAAATAAGGAAGTGGAACATCTTGGATTTTGGTATAGGGGCAGGATAGCCCAGCAAATAGATGTTCCCTGTGGGTTGCTGGGCCTCAGCCAGTTTTCATGTCTCCTGTGGGATCCAGGCACAGTTAGAACCTGTGACTTCACCTATTCATGAAAGAGTGATAACAGTAGCCACACCTGCCCTTGAACGCCCTTCTCCACTACTGGCCGGGCATCAGGAGGGCCAAGATGAGCCCTAACAGGAGCTTGGCCGCAGAGAGACTGAGAGCTGGGAACTGTGATGACCCTGGGCTGTTGTCTCACTTTCCAGAGATGAGATGTTTTGCTAAGAGCTACATGGCATAGTGTTCAGGGCCTGGGGGGGCTCCGTTATCTTTTCTTGCACCTTATTTGAATCAGATAAGCTTTAAATGCTCTATGCACTCTTCACAGGAAATGCCTACATGCCACCAGCTCCTTGGGCCACCTTGTCCAGGCTGAAAGGGGTGTAGGCCGGGCGGGCTGGCACTGTTGTGATCCCTGAGTTGACATGCTTGTGTTGGTGTTTGATGACTGTCTGGACGAACTGAGGGTCTTAGAAGCTTGCTTTCCTGGATGCAGTGTATACTGGCTGCATTAGACTACCCCGATATAAACCCCAGTTTTCCAGAGTCTCTCTGAGAAAAGCCCCACGGGGATATTCTGCTGTTTACTACCCCTCTCTAGCCCTGAAATTTCCCACTATGACTGTTTATTCTCTGGAAATCCTTAGACAGGGGAGCAGCAGGTAAGGTCTTCATTTTTCCTCTGGGGGTCAGGTTGGGATCCCTGCATATCCACCCATCACAGCCCATGCTGTGACAGTGGTGGCTGTGAGAATGCATGCAAAGCTGGGTGCTGGTTAGGTCCGGCTACCAGCCATTGCTGCAAGACTGATGCCAGTCTCTTTTGAAGCAGCCCAAGGTCATTCCAAGTCTTTTTTCTGACTCTTCTGAGCCCTAGGCCTGGATCTCTGCAGATACCTTGAATGTCAAGTTACTTCCAGTCCTAGGAATGCCATGTTGGGCCTGGCATGGTTCCTATCCTACGCCCAACAAGGAACTGAATATCAGGGGCTATCAAAAGCCTCTGCCCACCCCCCAACCCCCCATGCCTAGCACCCTGTTCCCTGAAGCAAAGCAAGGCCTGGGCTCTCCATGGGCAGTCACATCTGGAGCAGCCCTTCCTCCCAGGACACAGTATGTTTTCATGGTTTCCACTGAGGGAGGAACAGGCTATCACAGAGGGCGGCCACCCAGGGTCAGCTGCACAGGATTTTTGTGGTCAGGGAAGAAGTGACTCACCATCTGACCTTCCCTGTCTGTTCCTAACTGCAGGAGATTGTATGGGTAAACTTCTGTGTAGGAGAGGGGACCAAAAGGGACACTGTGGGGGTGCAGTGCCTGTTAGCTGACCTGGTTTGTGACAGGATTGGGTAGGACTGCTACCCTGCCGAGGTGATCCTGAACCACCTGCCAGCAAGTGGGGGGTGGTGGTGGGGAGAAGCTGCTGTCCCTGAGACTTGAGGTTAAGTTCCCAGGGCAGACACAGGGAAGAGTGTCTATTCTTCAGGGAAGGCATGACCAAGGCCAGCAGGGGGGGAAAAAAACAACAACCCATATTAGACTCGATCTTGCCTAATATGATTCTCTAACAGGAATCATGGGGTGACTGCAAATGACATGGTTAGGATTGAGAAAGGATTGAAGTTGTTCCAGTGGGGAGGTGGAGGCAGACTTGCAGTAATCACTGGGTCAACACCTCACACACCAGATCATGTGTGTCTGTCTGATTGTCATAGCTCTGTCATGTTTTCACAGGCTCAGGATCCCTTACTTGGGTCTCAGGGGTCTGTGTCATTCAAATCATGGAACCTGGCCCCAGCCACTGAGTTCTTCAGGGTGGCTGAAGGTATCAGGCTTGGGGACACTTGAAGGATGTTCATTTTACTCTGCAGGCAAGACATAGTTACTGAGCAGAATTGCACCATGAAGCCCTGATGCTATCAGGGCTGAGGACTGTTTCTGGAAAGGGAGCTGAGTGTAGGCGTGTGGAGTAGGCTGGAAGGATGCTTGACTTGGACATCCTTCTGTGTGGGATGGCTGAGGGAATGGGAAATCCCTGAGAGGGGAAGGAAGTAGTTCTGACTGGAGTACAGGCGATGGCTGCTCGTTGGAAGGCCTGCAGGTGGAGGAGAGCACCTTCTAGGTGACTATAAAGAACAACACAGGGTCACCTGCCAACTCAAATGCATGACCCAAGGTCATCGTGAGAGGGGACAGGCAGCTTGAAATCATTGGCGTGGGAAAGGGCTGTCTGGGGCTGCAGTGAGAGTCAAGGTCTTGTCATCATTACAGGAGAGGTTGGTGACACATCTTGATGTTGCTGCTTGTGTCCTAGACTGTCCCTCTTAGGGATGAAGATAGGGTGGGACATGTTCCCAGGTGATGTCTGTGCTGCTTCCAAGGCCACATCTGAATTGGGGTTTCAAAGGATCTCTTCTGGGCCATGACCAGGTATGACGTCTTAGAGTCATGAGGGACAGGTAGGGTAGTGTCTGCTGTGGACTGTGATGTCCCCTGTCCTTTGCTGAATAGAGAAGAGAAAGCTTAGACTACAGCCGGTGTCAGCTCTAGGTGAGCCACCTGTGTGGCTTATGGAAGGAGCCCTGGAGTGGAGGGAACGTGATGGCGTGGACAGGCGTGATGGCTGCCTTTGTGGTGAACTGGTCTTGAGGGAGGGATAAGAGGCGAAGGGGCATGGAGTTAGCCAGCCCCTGCTTTGTGTGTTCCTTGCTGCCAAGCATGCAGCAGTGTCTCGGGATTTCTGCGTCAGAGGGCACTGCCCCACAGAGCCCAGAGTCTCTGTTCCCAGATCCTGGCAAGTTTGCCTTTGTGTATGGCCGGCCAGTTCTCCATCTTTAACATCACTTCTGACACAGCATGCAGAGTTGGTGGGAGGACCACAAGTCCTGGAATACTCCGAATTGGTGACCGTCGCTCTTCAGCTCTCCAGTCTCCTTTAGTTTGCCGTCCTTACTGGAAGATTATGGAGCTGGTGGCAAGTTTGGAAGGAGTCACAGGGAGCTAAGTGTCAGAGCATGGTGAAGAAGCACAGTGGCTGGAGCATGGCTGGGTGCCTGGCAGAGCCCTGCAGCTTCATTCTCACCCCTGCCCCACCCCACAGGCTCCCCACCCCTCCTCTAACCCCACCCCCTGAGCTATAGAAGCTTAGCTGGATCTCTGCATAAGGCCCCTGGAGGCTTATGTGAGGCAGGTAGGTAAGGCGCGTGCGGGGCAGGTAGGATTCATTCTTCTCTATTACTGTCAGCCATGATATGGGGCTTCCTTCCTTCTCTTCCAAGGAGCTCAGGTACAAGGCAGCTGCTCCCTTGTAACTGCCAGGGGAAGTGGTTGCTGTCTGCTGCCTGGGTGCTGTTTGCTTATCCTTGGTGCCTGAGGACCACTGAAGTGATCCACTGGTTGACAGTAGCAGGGGAGAGGGAGGAAGGCGGAAGGACGTGACATTTAGACGGGGAGAGAATGGATCCTCCCTTGAAACCTCTGGTCAAAGAATTCCAAGTAACCTCTGGGAGAACCCAACCTGGGGTGCAGAGATGCTCCTCGGGACCTGTGCAGACCCAGGGCATCATTTACGGCCCTGACTTTGATAATCACGTAAATGCCAGGAAAACCTGTTAAACCTCCCAGTGTAGGAAGATGGGGTGTCCAAGGATTTCTATCTTGGCTGTCTACTAACATCTGCTGACTAGTGCCCTACTCTCTGCCTTCATCGGAGCAGCTGTGCCTGCGTGCAGACGACCCTCTTTAACTGTTGCTGGTCCTTCATAGGGGATTCTCACATGATCTCAGTTACTCCGTCCTGTGCTTAAGCTGGTCCTGTATAATTCCGTTGTAATCGCATGTGGTCTTGGGGTCTCCGCAGGTGCTGTGGTGCTGTGGGTTATAGACTGTTTGAAGTCTACCCAAAGAGACCCTAACTCTGCATCTGTTGGGAAGGCATCATCGATGCTGGGGCAAGACGTTCTGGTGGTCCAGGTGCATTGGGGTTAACTGCCCTCCTGTGAGCAACTTCTGACCGCTGCTGAGAGTCCGACCAACTCCCTGGTTCTCCAGGTTGGATTGTGGGGAGCCATGCTTTGGCATGTTTTTGCTGCTCTGGTGAAAGGAGTAGATGTTCCCAGCCGCTAGGGAAAGGGTTTCCATGACACTAGGATGTACTTCACAGCCATCGAGGGTGTGTCCCATTTGTTGATGCCTCTTAATTCCTTTTCCTTGGCTGCATGCTTGCAGCTGATGTGTGGAAGGCTGGGGGGAAGGAAGATGAGGTAGGAATCCTTCTGCACACTGTGGTTGTGGCCACGTGGAGTCCTTGGGGAATCACTCTAAGTGGGAGCCGCTGTGCTAAGTGTTGCTTGAATTCATTTCTGTAAAGTGATGGCTCATACATCTGACTAATGTCTTAAGTCTTCTTCACTGACACAGAGAAAGTGTCCATGTGTGGTAGTGCAGTTTCTCACAGTGGATGCTCTGCAGAGCGTGCTAGAAAACCACAGCAACTCACTGGTTTCCATGTAGGTGGAGATGTGGCCTTCGCTGGGTTTGGGACTGTCCTGGGTTTACTGCTCCAGGCTGTGTTGAAAAGCCGTGGCTGGGTTTCAGATGCTCCCTGGCCCTTCTGCAGAAGGCTCTGTTAATTTCTGTTCCTTGGTGGTTTCCAGTGTCATAGGATGGCATCTCTGTGGGAGTGACAGTGGAGGATCCCTAGGCTTCGGAGGTCAGTGCTAGTCCTTCCTGACCCCCGCACACCTAACTTGGGGCATCTGTAGATGAAATGAGTGTATTGTTACTTAGCTGTAAACTTCTACAAAACCCTTCCCATCGTTTTATTCATGGCCACAAGACTTGTTCATTCAGTAATTTGGTAGGTGACCTGTCCATCCTCACAGGATGATGGGTGGTTTGGTGACTTGCATCTCACTAATACTGGTCTGTTTTATGGCTGATTCCTGGAAAGAACGCAGTCTCTCTTACCTGAAGCCCAGTTAGAGCTGCTGGCCACTGTTAAGCCATGCAGAGGTGGGAAGGTGTGGCCGGGAAGCACCCTTGAGTTTCTGCTCAGTGTAGAGTTTGCACTTTGGAGCAGATGTGCTCCACCCATGGCAGTCTTGTCCTCCTCAGGACATTTGCCAGCACTTAGGGACACTTTTACTGATATAGTCAGGAAGGGTATTTCTGGGATCAAGTGGGAGGAGGACAGGCCTGCTGTTGCACAACCTGTAAGAAGGCTCTGTAACAGTGGACGGGCCAGCAGAGTGTCACAGCATTGAGGGCGGCTGGCCTGGCACCTCTTCCTCTCAGTGTCACCCTGTCATGCACTGTGGGCACTGTCCATTTCCTGCCCTCAGCCCCTGGCACTTGCTTCCGCTTAGCAAACGGCTTCCTACTTCTCTGCCCTTCTGCCCTGCAGGTTCCCCTTCTCCCTCCAGCCAGCCTTCCTAGTACTGTTTTAGGCCAGCTCCATGCACTGACACCACCAACAGCAGGTGAAGAGTTGGCCTCTTGTTGGAAGTCCATCAGCCCTCTGCAGATGGAGGACACGTGTCCTGGCCACTGCATCATGCAGGGTGTGTGTCACCTTCTGTGGTGCTTACCTGACATTTAGGAATCCCTGGGACTGAGATGGACTATACTGTGTACTACCAGGGGGCAAGATCCCCTGTCCTTTGCCCTCACATTCGGGGACCGTTACCCATTCATCCCGACTGTGCCACCTTCTAACAGGATGTGGGGGGCAAAGCCCTTTGTCCTGGAGTCAAGCCAAATTTGGTTTTGGTAAGTTTCCCTGACCAGACTTCCTTCCTTGTTAGTGTCTAAAATGTGGTGACATTGTCACTGAGGAACCTCCAGCCGCAATGGAAAAGCTCACAGAATCACATTGCCTGCAGGTGTCTGGCCACACGCAGCCAGGTCTCTGGCCTGTTGACAGCCTTTCCTTTGGTGGCTGCTCCATGAGGAACAGCACAGGAAGCATGATGGTGCTCAGGCGACCCCTGGTCCTTCCTCCTGCTTAGTCGGCATGTCCCTGCCCTGAAGAGGAGCACACATTCCCTTCCTGACCAAGCCATCAGGTTCAAATGCTCTTCTTTCACATTTCTCCCTGTATCTGAGGGAGCTAGATACGGGTACCGAACCCAGGACCTCAGGCCTGCTAGACAGCAGACATTCCATCAATGAGCCAAAACCCTATCGCTGTATTTTTGTTTTGAGACAGGCAGGGTCTTGCTAAGATACCCAGAGGAACTTGAACAACTTCTGCTGCCCATAAAAGCCTCAAATTTGCAGTCCCTCCTATCTTAGCCTCCCAAGTCGCTGGGATAACAGGCCTGAATGATTGACTCTATTTGCAACTTTCAGCTTGTAAAATCCAAACGCTGGTCCCCACAGACCGTATCATCCAAGGCGGGGACAGTACACAGAGCACAAATCTCAAATCAGAAGTCCTCTGAACTGCCTTCCGGATGGGATTGAGGCTCATGCTGAGATCTGAAAGTGACAGTCACATACAACATTGCACTGTCAGCCAGCAGCCAGAAGCTCGCTCCTGAAGCCCAGCAAGAAGCTCTTTGTGGCTCTGGGCATCTGTGCCCAGGCCAGGGTAGGACTTTGCTTTGTGGTTTCTGATGCCAGCAGACAAGAATCTAAGAGACCGTGACCCTGATTACTAGCTATCAAATTGTGTTTTTTGTTTTTTTTTTTTTTTGAAAGTTGGCCTGTGAAGCAGGTGGTTCCTCTGCTGATGTGCAGAGAAGTTCCTTTAAATAAGGCTTATAGGCTGTAATCAATACCTGCAAAATCTAATGTCCATGACAGAGGCTTAATTGATGACCTGCTAGAAATGGCACTGGATATAGGCCAAAGGCTTCTATAAGCTTTGGACTGGGCAAGTGGCCAGATGCCAAGGTGAGGAGGTAGGGGATCGGGAGGGCTATTTGGACCCTCTAAGGCTTTTCTTATTCAGACAGCTGGATTTCTGCAGTGCCCAAGCCCTGCACATGTGCTTTAGAAGGATGGAGCAAAGAGATCAGGACACACACACACACACACACACACACACACACACACACACACACACACGTCATGTGTTCGTTCATTTGTTTCAAAATGGTGATATATGCTACATGGTATGTGTGGAAAATCCAAGATGTGGTCCGGTAGTGTCCATTTAGGAACACCCAACAGAATACCTCAGGAACACTCAGCAAGGCGTGTGAAGCGTTTTCTTTTAGCAGAGGCAGGTCTGGCTTTGTGCAGGGGATTTAGGTTTTGGAGTGACAAGCTCAGGCTCCTGTGTCTTCTGAGACTGGGAGAGCCCAAGTCTCCAGGGCTGTGGGGAGAGGCCAAGACTGTGAAGGGGACATGTAGGCCTTCAGGGGTGTTTAAGCCTGGTGTGTGGAGCTCATGCGTCCTCCTGCTTAGAGTGCCCAGAGAGTGAGCAGCAGCTTGGCTGGCTGGGTGCTCTGAGTCTCCCAGGGAGACTGTGTGTCATCTGAGGTGGATGGAATGGATTCTTCTACTCTGCTGCCTGCATCCTTGTAGGGTACTGCACAAAACCTGGGATGGATTCCATACCAAGAAAGAACGGCAGCGGTTATAAACCTTCCTAATGCTGAGACCCTTCAATACAGTTTCTCTACCATAAAATTGTTTTGTTGCTACTTCATAACTGTAATTTTGCTCCTGTTATGAGTCATAATGAGTCTGTGTTTTCTGATGGTCGTAGGCGACCCCTGTTAAAGGGTCATTTAATTCCCAAAGGTGTTGTAACACACAGGTTGAAGACCAGTGCTGTAAAGGAGTGCAGAATCACTACCACCCCTCATTTTGTTACGTATGCTTCAGGTAGTAAGGGAAAGTTTGTTTCCCTTTCTTTACTCTGCACTAGATACTGTTAGGGTTCACATCCGTATTGAAAGAAGCCTTGTTCTTGCACACTGAGAGGTAGCCTCCAGCTCCAGCAGGCTTAAGTCTGTCTTTGCTCCGGGCGCAAGGCTCTCTCTTTCCTGTGTGCGGCTCCCGTATCTCAGCTTGCAGATCTGGTGACCCAGACATTTGTGCAGCCACTGTACTGCGTAAGGCTAGGCTGTTGCCAGGTCCTGGTGGTGCTGATTTATTGATGGACAGCACGCTGCTTACTGTTACCACCCTGAGACTGCCCTCCAGTCTCTTAGTCCTAAGATTACAGACATCATTTTTACAAGTTTGTGAATTCCTTGAGGCAAGAGACCCTGTCTTATCCTTTTGTGTACAGTATAACACACATCTCTGTATGAATAAATGAGCCCATAGAAAAACAATGAAAATACGTTAATAATACTTCCTGGTAATACCAGGAAGTTTAATTTTTTTCGATGGAGCCTAGGCCAGTGCTGTTCACGTTCTTGTCTGCTTTTCCTTGCTAATAAAGCCGCTGA
Source organism: Rattus rattus (assembly GCF_011064425.1). Taxonomy (NCBI): domain Eukaryota; kingdom Metazoa; phylum Chordata; class Mammalia; order Rodentia; family Muridae; genus Rattus; species Rattus rattus. Next base: position 161,585,774 of record NC_046157.1, read on the forward strand.
AACGAAAGTCGTGAGTGTAGACTCGGGCACTGAGATTCCAATTCAGAGTTCCATTCTCACCCAGCAGCTGTGCAGTCCTGGGGGACTCAGCCCGAGCCTCCGAGCCTCGGCCTCCTCCTAACCGGATACATGTAGACATTTTAACACGTTTCATGCCTGGCTTCCACCTCTCCCTCCTTCCTCTTGGGTTTTATCGAGAGAGCCGCTTTATTGAAACAGAGGCTAACATGGCCTTGACCTTTGAATGGCATGTCCGAAGGATCAGAGTTTCGAACTGAAGTACACCTTGCCCATAACTGATGATAGGGATTGTGTAATTGAGGTAGAATTCATTAGTGGTGGCTAGCTAGCTGTATTTTCAAATATCCTTGGAATACAGGCTGGAAAGATGGCTGAGTGGGAGAAGTGCTTGCCATACAAACACCAGGGCAGGACTTTGGACTCCCAGTCCCCACATAAACGTCTGGGGAATGTGGCAGCTCATCTGTAATCCAACACTGGGGAGACAGGTTGGGAGATCCATGGAACAAGCTGGCTACCAGACTAGCCAAATCAAGTTCTGTGTGCAAGTGAGAGACGCTGCCTTAATGTATAAAATGAAGAGTTACTGAGGAAGAACACTGACATCCACCTGCACCTCCACTTGTGCATGCACCCTCCATACACCCCCTCTCCTGACACGAGCTTGCCCACATGCAGGCAATAAGTAAATGAGTCATGTAGCAACTTTTCTAATAGTTTTCCATTAAAATCCATGTTTCATAGACTTCAGTTATTTTGGGAGACCTGACTCATTCATTCATCCTTCTACTACTGTCATTGGCATGAACACAACAGATGCCTCCCACATTTTGTGGTCTCTCAGCTGGGGAGACCTTCCCAGCCACTGTACCTTGCCTAGGTGCAGCCTCCAGGGACCCCTGGCTAAGAGGAGAGATCCCCCTCAGCATCTGGTTGGTGGGCACTGTATATAATGCATTTTCCTCTTGGACTTGTAAAGGGGAAGACCGAGAAGCAGCGCATCTGGGTTCAGGATGGTCTGAAGTTCTGGCTTGATGTCTGTATATAAATCCTGTATTACATGGGGGCGGGGAGGTGTAGCCAGAATGAAGGGAGAGGCAATTTTTAAATATTCATGGTGAGTGTGCCTGACCCACAGGCTCCAACTGCCCCAAGAGTGCTAATCTAAGTTGGGGAGCGATTATCTTAGTCCTATAGGTAGAGAGCCTAGGTGGTCAGGAAGGGGAGGAGACTGGCAAGTTGTTCTTCCTGCTTCTAAGCCTGCTGCTCAGACAGCAGATTTATATTTTGGAAAACATTGTATAAATTACCTTAGAGATCACTGGCCTCAGGGAATGACTGGTTTTGTGTTATCTTTCTTTTAAAATTATTTCTTTTATTATGTGTATGTACAATGTACCAAGAACATGCAGGCACCTTTAGAGGTCACAAGGGGGCATCAGATCCTCTGGAACTGGAGTTAGAGCTGGTGTGAACCCTATGTGGGTTGTAGGAACACAGCCAGTGCTCTTAGTTGCTGAGCCATCTCTCCAGATCCTCTTGTTTTCTAGGAGTTAAAAGTTAGAAGTCACAGGTTTCAAAGAAATCTTTGATATTGTTGAGATCTGGTCCCTCTCTGTGGGTGGCTGAACATGTAAGATCAAACTAGCCTCAAACTCAACGATCCTCCTGCCTCAGCTTCATGGGGTTTCTTTCCCAGCAAGTCATTTGGGTTTCATTTTCTAAGCTGCACAGATAGCTGAGGCCTCAAATGACCTTGCAGCAAGCAGGTCCTGGAGAGCGCAGTATGGGATTACTGCTCGAAGCTGATCCGCTCCGCGCGGTGGGGATCCATCCAGCGCTTGGGCTTGCCCTCCGCCGCGCTCGCCGCCGCCTCCGCGCTCCCGGGACCCGCAGGCCCCGCTGGGCGCGGCCCGCATCTCCGCACGTCGGCCTCCGCCCGCCCGCCCGCCCCGGCGCGCATTTCCATTTTAAACCGCCGCCCGCCCGCCCCTCGACCGACCGCGGCCGGCGCAACCACCCGCGCGGCACGGAACCTCGGGAGAGGCGGAGGCTGCCGGACTGCCGAGCTGTGCAGGAAAAGGCCCTGGGATGCGCTTCGGCCCAGCGCACTAGACAATGAAGCCGCGGGCGCTGCTGCCCGCCGCGGGCTTTGCGCACCCAGGCCGCACCTGCCGGCGAGGCGGGTTCCGTGCCTGAGCGCCCACCCGGCCCCTCATGGCTCGGCTCTCCGGGTGCGGACCCCGGCAGTCGGGCCGCGTGGCACGCGGACGGGCGGACTCCAGGGGCGCTGTTCCCGCAGCCTGAGCGCGGGCCTCGCTGCGCGCGGGGGGCGTGGGCGCCGCTCCCTGCCCGCTTGGGCTCTGCACCTGGCCAGCTCTGCGCCTGAGGCGCGCGTCCCGGCAGCCCGCGGCGCTAGATGCAGCCGGGCCTCGGAGGGCGGCGAGGCGGCCGCGGCCCCTGGGGACATGTACCTGCTGGACGGCAGCGGCGAGCCCGCGTCTTCGCCTGCGGACACGATGTCGCGTGGGACGCCCCCCAGGAAGACGGTCTACCGCATCTCGGTGACCATGGTCAGGAAGGAGCAGCTGGCCGCTCCGGCTCCACGTCCTACTCGGCGGTCCCGGCCCGCGCGCTCCCCGGAGGCGCCCGGGCGGCTGGAGGAGGAGGCCGAGGAGGCGGCGGCTGAGGATCCTGAGATCGGGCCGCGCGCCTGGGACTTCCGCGCCTTTCGCACACGCAGCACCGGGCAGCTGGAGCTCGGGCGGCTGCGGCCGTGCGCACGCGACACGGAACCCACGGACCTGATGGGTAGCCCCACGACTGAGGGGCCCAGCAGTCCTGATGGGGAGGAGGCACGGGCCGCGCCCCTGCGGCGGAGCCTCAGCTTTAGGCACTGGAGCGAGCCCGAGGCGCCGCGGAGCCCTGCGCTGAGCGGCGGGAGGCGCCACAGCAGCTCTGGAAGCCTGGCATGGATGCCCGACGACGAGGTCGAGGCGGACGTCGTCCCAGAACCGGTGGCTGGAGTGCAGCCGGCTGCTGAGAAGCGCAACACCTTGGACGTGGGCGAGGTGCTCAGCAAGAACGATGCCCTCTCAGACCTGGAGCGCTGGGAGCGCAGCAAGAGCAAGAACCGCACGCTG